>NC_079499.1:22162728-23362728 GCF_030052815.1 Hevea brasiliensis | reverse complement strand
TATTCCTTTGAGGGCCAGTGAAATATGACTTAAAACTATAACATGATCAAAGAGATCAATGTACAAGTATAGAAAGCAAATTTCAAGATTTTGACAATAAGTGAAACATAATAAAATTACAATTAGATGACCACCATATATAGTTTCTAATTCATACACAGTCTTGCTTCATGTCACCCAATGAGATTGGTTTATAGATCAATGCTTGAACTTGATCATCCACACTGGACCCCTTCTTGTCATCTCCATGTTGGTACACAACTTGGGCAGTTCTTGCTAGGTTAAAAGAAGCATTAATGATGGATAGAGGCATTGAACTTGGAGCCACCAACTCACCATTGAGATCTATCCATAAGCTACGAATGAGCTGCCTTACTTGTTTTCTGCCTTCATCCTCACATGAAATTCCCTTTTCTCTCATAAAACATTGTATGCTCGATGCCACATCTCCTCTCTCTTGCTCCTCCTAAATGATATATTCATTTCAAAAGATTTAGTATCAATAATTGCATGCATAATAGCAAATTAACATATGAATTGTGCCTTAATTTTATAGTAATTAATTGATTAGATACCCTTGCAGTTCCCAGATCATCCCACAGCCGAAGAATTTTTCCAGCGAAAGAGAAGAGGTCAGGATATGGTTCCATCATTGCCACAGTCTGCTTAGTAACACCTTGGCCCATGAGGAAAAACGCATGAACCAATGCCATGTAAGTGCCTCCTGTCGTTACCCCATTAACTAGGTATTCCTCAAGGCTGGGAACATATTCATTGTTGAACCATTTTGCTTCCGCAAGGAACGCTTCAAACATGTCTATCCACTGCAACAATTCATACACATGTAAAAATATTTCTTGTATATAAAAAAATTTTTACAGATAAAATAATTAATGATGTTGGACTATCAGTATTGGAAAATTATTAAGTGCACTTTCACTAACATTAATGGGTCTCATTTTGGTAATATGTATTTATTATTTGCTATCAGTATTTGAATCCTTAATATCTTACCGTCCTCTTTAGATGAGGGACGATGCTCCATCCATGTTGTTTGAGTACCATGTATGCAATGTCATTAGTAGTGTTGTATAGTGCCATGTAACAAATCTTCATATATTCAGGAAGTGGCTCCATTGCACTAAGATCCCACCTGCATTAAACAGAAAGTAAACGGCTGAAGCAGGATATACCAATAATGAAACAAAAATTAGTTTAGTAGTAATGAAGCCATTCTCCAAGCTATGAAGTTACAAGTTTAAAATCCAATTTGAACCTAATAAGAAAAGAAAGAAACCAGGCACTTGATCAGGAAAAGAAACTACAAACCTTCGAATTGCCTCAGTGAAGAGAACAAGATCAGGTAATAAGCCATAAGTGTCGAAGATGTCATCAATAACTAGTAAGATGGCAATGGTTTTTGTTAACTCAATACGGCAATTGGAATTATATGGTTCTGGAAATATTCCTAGAGTCCATAAGTAGCACTCTAATGGTCGATCTCTAGCAAAACCAAGTTTTTCAACTAGACCCAATTGTTTCCACCACCTATTCAAATCAAGAAAATGGGAAATTTAAACTAGAACTGCAAAATTTTCCGAGCATTTGATTCGAAAATTCAAGTAATTAGATCAATACCTAATTATCTCAACCAACTCTTTTTGGTGGACTAATTGAACTGCATTAAAGTCTAACTTGGCTAAATCCAGAAGAGTTGGTTTGCGGTTGCTTTCCATGCTATATTCATTGATGTAGTTTCTGGTTTCCAATCTTGACATCCTCAAGTGCCTAGGAATCTCCAAGGCTTGAAAAACTTGACATCTGTCTTGGGGTGAGAAGAGTGGAATTGATATTTTCTGCAGGTGCGTTCTTGTGAACTCCATGGCTTGCACCAATTCTACTTCTTCTTCTGTGCCTAAGTAAGATGCCTCGTATAGGCTTAACAAACCCAGTGGGTCTTTGCTTAAAGACTGATTGAATTTCCCGTCCTTGTCCTTGAATTTATTGAAAACATCTGTTGAACAAAGATTTTCACTATTATATTTTATAATGGGAAAGAAAAAGTATTTATTTTTTTTATACTTCAGAAATTAGGAAATGTAAAGTGTGTGTGTGTGAAATTATAAATAAATTAATAAAATAAATAACACATAAAGAATAAAATAATAAATTAATTAGAATGAGACATTGATATTTCGCTTAAAAAGAGATTTAAATCTAGCGAAATCTATTTATTATTAATTTTATTTGAATTCTTTTCTGTTAGAAAACAAACAATTTTAAGAAAGGCATGATAGAATAATATACCTTGCCTTTTCATCTCTTAAAAATTGAAATGGCTCCCTTGAAGTGGAAGGACTTTAAAGATTTTATGTTTTTTCAACTTTTTTAGAGATAGACTACATATTTGATTCTCTTTAAAATTATTGGTGAAATTATAATAAATTAAAAAATATATAAAAAATTAAGCAAATATCTCCTTTTTTTTAATGAATATCAAGCACTCTTTAATAAATAAAATCCGATGTAGCAAATTTTTTTTATTAATTTATAATTTCCAAAATCCACCCACTCGACAATTTTATCATGTGATTTAAACTAACTTTACAAAAGTGATTAAAATCAGTACTCTACTCAATAAACTCATTTTCTTTGACTATTTTAAACTCCTTCAAAACTTCATTTTCATAGTTATATTAAAATTATAGAAAACTCATCATAATTTTAATATAAATATAAATTACTTTAAATTATATTTTATGAATAACTTTAAGTTATTTTAATAAATATATTGAATAAAATATTACGAGACGGTGTACCAGAACAAGCTGGAAAGCCATTATGCCTCAGCAACCGGAAGCGAAGAGCAGTGGCAAGGAGATCTTGACCTGCATTCCAATCCACAAATCTTTCAAGTAGCATATTGATTTCTTCTTCAAAATGATACCCAATTCCTAGTCGTTGGATTGAATCAATAAACTTTAGTGAAGCAGATGGATTGGCTGGCGTAAGCAATTCTTTTCGGGTTCTTTCTCTCAGTTCCTCAAACGTTCTGGTGCAGTTGTTATCCTGATAATATATACCAAAAACAAAACCAAAAAAAAAAAAAAAATCCCAGATCATTCTTTCAAAGAAAGAAACGAAATGAAATGATATTAAGCAATATAAAAGAGAGATTGCTGAGTGCCTTTGGTGTTGGGTGAGGCACGAGTGATAACTGGCACCGAGGACTTATACAGAAGGAGAAGCTGGTCTGAGTTGAACATGCTTGCCATGAAACTCTAAAAGGACTATTAGGCGCAGCAGGCATCTGCAAACATGTGGAGATGCTCCTAGTTCCAATCATATTACTCATTGGAATCAGGTTCTTCGATCGTTTTGTTGCTCTTGAACTGCTACTCATCAAGGCTATATATAGCATTCCATGCCTTGACTTTCAGCACTTGGAACATAGCTTGACAAGGGCAACTGGCTATTACTAATCCAGGAGTGGGAAATTTTATTTTATTTTTTTAAGCAGTGGATTGGGGAGCAGTAACTCAAATTTAAGTCTATCAATTGAGTTATATGCCTTTAGTCATTTGGCCAAGCCAGGCTAAGCACACGAGTAGAAAACTTAGTTACAACTTTATTTATTTATTTATGTAGAAATTCTTATCTAGATTTATCCTATGATGAATTCAAATATAATATATATGATAAGACTTATATGTAAAATAAGTGAGACATTCATATTTTTGCCTTAGGTCCATAATAGATCAGATTTAGCAAGATTTTTTTTTTCTTATTTATTTTTAAATAATATTGATATTTCATATACTTTATTATTTCTTTTTATAACTAATTATTGAATACTTCTTATTAAAAAAATTGCACACAAAATTTTTATTATTCAGGAAATAAATGTTCACCTTTTATTATATATATATATTTTAATTGAATTTACGTAAATTTTAAAATAAACATTTGATCTAACAATTAAGATTGATTTTGTAATAGATGCACATTTTAGATATTAAAATAATCGTGCAAATAATTATATATTAATTTTTAAAGAAAATAAATTATCGAATACGAATTAAATATTTTATTATCATTCTATTAATTCAATGCATTTTTGGAATATATAAATGCAATGTAATTTAATGCTTTGGAAAAAAAAAAAAAAACACATGAACCTCTTTCATTGAAGTATGACAATTTTGTTTCTAATTTTATAAATACAATCTGTTAAACCAAAGCCAATTATTTTATTTATAGGAGTAATTCTGTCAAATGCATGTTTAATCACTACATTTGAAATGATTATTAAATAAAATTGAATTCATTTATGCAATAAGAATTGAATTCAAATGAATTTATAAAATTTATATATTAATTTATTTTTTTTAAATAATAAAATTCATTTGAATTCTATTATTTAGAATAATTGATAAGTGAAATAATGTATATTTATTTTCATATTTACCCTTATTTATAGAAAAATAAATATAACCTAAATAGAGGTGTTTTGGGTATTTAGTGGGTGTGTTTGGAAACTCTAAAAATAAAAGAATTAAATTCAATTAAATTTTTTTTAATCAATTCTCATGCTTGAAAATTTTAAAAATTAAATCATTTTAAAAGAAATAAATTTATATCAAAGTGGCATGATATTTTACAAAAAATCAATTAATTTAATAAAGTTTTCAACTAAATACCCCAAGCACCTAGAGTTATAAAATAAATACATAAAATTCAATTTAATTTTATTAAAAGAATTTAATTCAAAAGAATTTGTAGAAAAATTCATGTGCTTGGAATATTTTATAAAATAATAGAATTCATTTCAATTCTTTTATTTGAAACAATTGATAAGTGAAATAAGTTTATTTATTTTAATATTTTTCCCTTATTTAAAAAAGAAATAAGTATAACTTGAGTAGGAATACTTTGGGCATTTAATAGAAAAATTTATTAAATGAATTGAATTCTTACAAAATCATGCCTCTTTTAGTGTGAGTTAATTTTTTTCAAAATGATTATTTTTTTTAATTAAAATAACTGAATTCTAGCAATTGTAAACTTTTCAAACATGAAAATCGATAAAAAAAAAAAATTCAATTGAATTGAAGCTCCTTCTTTTTTAGATTTTCAAACACACCCTTCACTTATCAATTATTCTAAACAACAAAATTAAAATAAATTCTATCATTTAAAAAGTACTTCAAATACATGATTTTTCTTATATACTTATTTGAATTAAATTCTTGATAGATATTAGTTGAATTCTATCGTAAGAATCATTCCAAATAGGATGCTTAAAAAACTTTATTAAAAAAAATGAATTCTTGCAAATTTGGAATGAATTTTTTTCTTTGAAAATGATTTTTTTAACAAAAAGAGTTGAAATTCTTTAATATTGAAAAATAATTTTTTTTTTCAAAATTTTTTTCAAAATAATTTTTTTATTCAAAATGATTTTTCAAAATAATTGAATTGGATTTTTTTTTCAAAATTATTTTTTCCAAAATGAATTATTTTAAATTATATCACTTTTAGCAATTTTAAACATTCCAAACATGATAATTAATAAAAAAAATAATTTAATTGAATTAAATTCTTTCATTTTTAAACCTTCCAAATGCAACTAATCTATTTTGGAAAAAATAATAATGCTTTAACGATCAGTGTATAAATTGTTGATAGAGTTGTATTGGTCAACTGGCCAGCCTCTCATAAATGGCATCAATCATAAATGATGTAAATTACCCAATTAAGGCCATAGTTACGAGTTTTATAAGCACATATGCCAAATTATATTAATTTAACCGATTTGTCTAATCTTAATATATTAAAAAAATCAATATTAAAAAATTATGCTATTTAAAGTTTATGTGAATTACTTCCTATAAATAATTATTAATTGTGATTGGTGAAGAACACAATGTGATAAGAGCATTAACTCAGCATAAATGATGAGTGGTTGATTACGAAATTGGACTGTACAAATTGAGGCGTTGAAGGAATTTCAATAATAGAATAAGGTAAACACGCAACAAGACTAACAAAATTCATTAATGTATATAAAGTCCATTCTGCGTGAACTCTTCAACCTTCAATAAAATCCACTTTTGGCGCTTCTCTTTAGGACGGCATACTTGCAATACATTAAATGGTTTTGTTTTTGTCAACGGTCAAGGACCCATCTTTACTCTAGAACCTTCAACAAAAGCATCCTTGACCGTAAGGCAAGTAATTCCTCCTTGGATATTTATATGGAAGACTATGACAATTTTTAAAATCTTTATATATATATATATATATATATATATATATATATATATATAATTAACCACTCAAATCTAGCACTTTGTTTAATTAATATCTTCATTTCTTTTGTTTATTTCAAAATTTTCAAACCTTTCCAATATATAGGAAGAGATATCATCAATAAAGAAGTAAAATTAGCAAAAAATAAAAAAGAAAAAAAAGATGGTAATGCATTTCTCATGTCTAAAGAAATAGGAGGATCATATGGTAAAGAAAAAAGTGTAGATGATATAGAGATATTATGTATTTAATATAATATCAGCTTTCACAACCACACGTGTACATAATCTTGAGTAAATAGCAATATAATGTTAGCCTTTGATTCATCTCACTTTTTACATGGTATTAGAGAATTTTCTTTCTTCCCATTGAATGTCCATGGCCACTAGGCTCTTGTTACCAGCTCCACAACGAGCGCTTTCTCCATTCCTAATGCCTCTCAATTCCTCTTTCTTAAACTTACCTCTTCTAGTTATCTCTTATGGTAAGCCCAACTTATGCCTCTTCTTATAGCTATAATTTAGCTCATCATATTATTGGAAATTCATAAGTCCCTTCATCGACTTTATATGTTGCATCTCCAAATCCACAATGTCAAACACGTTTTAGGCATGATCAAAAGGTTGTAAGCTAATCATTGTTACACTTCAGGATTCCTATCTACAGGATGAGTACAACATAGTGATAAACCTTATCACACCCCCTTAAACCAGACCATAGGTTGGTCAAATTTTTAATAATTGATGAAGGAAATGGTGTCACATCCTAGACATAGCCTTGGTAAGCAAGTTGGCAAGTTGTTCTTTAGTGGAAATGTAGCAGATTTGAAGCTATTTTTTGCCAACAAGGTCAAGAACAAATTGGAAGTCCACTTCAATATGTTTGGTTTTGCAGTGAAAAAATGAATTTATGGACAAATAGGTGGCTCCTACCTTGTTGCACAATAAAATAGGGAACTTATTGGAAGAGAAACTGATGTTGTGGAGGAAAGATTGCAACCACATAGGTTTAAAGGTGGTAGCTCCTATAGCTTGATATTTTACCTCAATAGAGGATTTTGCAATTATGGCTTGCTTCTTAGTTGACTAAGAGATTAAATTCTCCCCCATGTAAACAACATAAACAGTGATAAATTTACGATCATCAATGTTTGATGCCCAATCAGCATCTACATATGCACAAATATCATTTTTTTTAGACTTCATAATTAGCTTCCATTGCTTTAAGGTAGTGCAAAATGCACTTGACAATAGTCTAGTGTGTCTATGTTGGCATAGGGAAAAATTAGGAGACATGATGAACTATGAAGAACATATTCAATTAAGTGAGTGACAAATATTGCAACTCACCAATAATGTAGTGATAGAGTTGAGGATCAACTGTTGGATCACTATCTTTGAGATTTTAGTTTGGAACATGCTGGAGTGCTAAAACCATTACATAAGGAAATCTTTAATTTGGGGAGTAAGTCACTTATGTACTTGGATTGAGTTAAAGGTAACCCTTGCATTGTGTGATTAGCTTCTACACTAAAAAAAATAGTATATCTATCTCCAATCTTTCACCATGAACTATTTTTGAAGAGAGGTGATAACACGTTGCACTTCACTAGGATTGTTCTCTATTAAGATAATATCATCGACATAAACAAGGCATATAACATGAGTGTTGCCTAATTTGTAGTGGAACAAGGTGGTTTTATTGTGGAAGGAGCAAACTTAAGATCGAAGAGAGCTTGTTTTAATATGCCACACCATTGGTGTGGGGCTTGTTTAAGCTCATAAAGTGAGTGATTTAACCAACATACATGATTTGGCTTCTCATTATCAATAAAATCCCCAGGTTGTTTCATACACTCTATTTCTTCCAAGTCACCATGGAGGAAGGTATTAGACACATCAAGCTAGTAAGTGATCCAATAGTTAGAGACAATAATGGAAAGAATGTTGCGGAGTGTAGTTAGCTTAAAAACTATTGAGAAGGTATCTATGAAGTCGATACTAGGCCTTTGGTGGTACCTTTTTGCAATAAGGTAGGCTTTGAATTTATCTATGGTATTATCAAGTTTCTACTTGATTCGATACACCCATATATAGCCTAAATATTATATGCTTCTTCTCCAGGTACTAATGACCATGTGTGAGTGTGAAGGAGAGCATTTTTTTCATTTGTCATTGCCTTGTGCTAGTGTTCATATGGTGTAACTTTTGAATAGCAAGAAGGCACAATAGTGAGAGAAGGGGTATAAATGAGGTTTTAAATGGCCAGTTTTACTTCGTGTCTCCATTAGATGGTTGTTAGTTGTGGTGGGCTATTGTTATTTGAGTTAGGCAGTAAATGTAGTGGTGGGATATTTGGTGACGTCTACTACTAGAGATAGACCATTATTTGAGGATAAAAGTTAGGGTGACTTGGGACTTTGAGTAAATAGGTGACATGTTGGAATATTTATTGATGACAAGGATGGAGATGTATTGTCAATGTAGTAGGTGGCAAGTTATCAGGGTGTGGTGTGTGGGTAGAATTAAAAGTGTTATTGGGTTATTAGTCATTTAAGGTTAAGGGATAGGGTCTAAGAATTCCAAGTGAAGTATTGGTAGGTGAAGGAGTATGTGGTAGCGTTAATAAGGCTTGCATGATATTTGTTGGACACAAAGATATTGGATTTTGGTAAGAATGGATTTTCTCTTTGCACATTTGGATTGTTAGCAGTAGAAGGAAGCTACATTTTATGTTTGAAAAGGAATACCTATTCAAAGAATAAAATACGGTGTGAGACATGAATTTTTGAAGAAATAAAATCTAAACATAAATATCCCTTATGTAATTTATTGTACCAAGTGAAAATGCATTCATTAGACCTTGGTTCTAATTTGGTTTTGCTTAGGGTTTAGCCAAGGATAACACAGGGACCCAAAGACTTTAGTTCATCGTAGTTGAGTGGTTGATTAAATATTAACTAAAATGGTGTGGACAGAGATGTGTGGGTAGAAGGTAGTCACTTTATGACATATATAATTGTTTCAAATGCATGAGTCTAATAGAGATTAGGTACTACAATATGGGATAATAAGGCACATCCAGCTTCTACTATATGCCAATATTTCCTTTCTGCACACCCATTTTGTCTAGGGTGCGTAGACAGGAGTCCCATTGAGTATTGATTCCATTATCCTTTAAATACTTTGTAAGTAATTGAAACTCACCTCCCTAATTTGCTTGAAAGCACTTAAGTGGAAGACCAAAGTACTCTCCAATAATATGATGAAATTTGATAACAATATTAAGAATATTAGATTTATTTTGTGTCAAATATATCCAACAGTATTTGTTATAATGGCCATAAAAAAAAAAAATCAAATAATAACAATAACTTTCAATAAATGGAATGAGGGTTGGTCCCCAAACATAAGAAAAAATAAAGGCTTAAAATTAAGGTACAACTATGAGACTTAAAAAAGGGTAACTTATGACTTTTACTAACATAACATGTATTCCATGGAATAACAATGTAACACCCCTAAGTTCGGTAATGCGTTCTACTGTTCTGGTGATCAGTGTTGTCCGGACAGCTAGGATGCCTAGAACTACACTTCAATATGAATGAGAAGACATAAAATAATGAAATACAAGAAAAGAAAATACAAGAAAAACAAAGGAAAAATAATAACAAAGAAATGTAACCAAGTTAAGCGAGCCGAGAACCCTAGCGATGGGTGACCGCACCGGGAAGTCACGGCGTGGACCGTTGACTAGCCCTGGACTGCGGGGAACCCTGGAAAACATTTTTAGGACTTAAGTAGACCCTTATTGAAGAATAAATCTCATTAGAAAGATCAAAGAAAAATTAAATAATTAGTACAAAGAAAAGTGAGAAATCGAAAAATAGATAAAACCCGGTGTTACCGAAAAATCGGGAATGTAACCCGAACGGCGGCATTATGGTCATTTGACATCCCGAATTGTCTTTTGACCTAAATGTCCATTAAAAATAAATAATATTACACTTAGAAAATAAAATGAAAAATTAATTTGGTGGTACCTAAAGTGAATAGCAAGAATTAAGGGTTTAATGTGGAATAAGTGGGAATTTAACATATTATATGAATTAATTAGAGTAAGTGGACCACTAAAGGAATAAACTAAGGATAATGGGGCAGGTGTAAGTCCATAATACAAGCTGAAACTTCATCTTCTCCAAATGAATTCATCCATGCCAATTTGAGAAGGAAGAAAATCCTCCATTGCCGTTTTTGCATGAGCTTGATCCACTCCTCCATTTCAACTCCAATCACTTAGATAGCTTCATAAAAAATTGTCTACACATCATAAGGAAGAGCTTGATACCAAAATCAAGAAGTTTAATCAAGGTTTAGCAAGCTCCAACCATAGGTAAGTTTACATTTTTGAATGTTGCTTTGTTAAACTTTGTGTACATGTTATGGGTGTGTGCTTTGTGAAGAAAATTTTCAAGTTTGAAGAGTTCTTGATATATCCAGTTTGGACAGCCATGGAGTTGTGTATTTGATGATTTATTTTACATATATTTGATGAGAAATTATGATGAATAGGGTGATTTAATGTCCTAGTAGTTAAATTCCATGTATATGTGGTGATTGTACAATGGGGATTGAAGTTGACGAATTATGGACACTTTGGCATGGTGAAGCTTTGCGGCAGCCTTGGGACACTTTGATAAATGTATGAGTTCATGAAGGTATTGGCAGAATATTGACATTGAGGATTGATGGATATGTATATAGATTGGTTGTGTAAAGTGTATGTAAGAATGAGTAATGTTTAGGTGTATATGTGATTGTACTTAGACTTCGTAAATTTGAGTTTATTTGGTGTATTGAGGATGTGTGTAATCTTCCCAAAGTGACTTTAAAGTGAAGTGGTATATGGTTTTGGTAATGTACCAAAACAGAATTGGTAAGGGAAGTGGACATATAGTAAGGTGAATGTGTCATTGATGTATGTTTAAGCAAGGTAATTAAGGGCAGCATGCATTTTAACCTATAACTTTAAATGTGTAACTTCAATTGGTATGAGACCAATTGGAGGTGAAACTATGCACAAAATGTGCCAACTTTCATTGAGAAAGCATACCAAAATTTTGCTTGCAAGGTGACATGAAAAATGACCAATTCGGATTAAGTGCAATTGAAACCTGAAAACTGACCAATTTGGCAGCAGTTAGTGTTTAGGCCATAACTCACTCAAAACAGGTCCAATTGACCTAAAATGTTAACCATGAATAGTTAAGACCCATACCTACAAGTCTTATGAAGACACCAAAGCCCATAAATGACCAGAAGCAAGTCAAAAAGCTTGCACAAGTTCGGGTCCAAAAACTGGCCGAACCAGAGTTGACCAAATTGACCTAAAATTGACCTAATTTGATGCCATTTGACCAGCAATAGTATAATGACCATAACTTGGTCTACTTAACTCAGAATGACCTAAAATTTTGCCCCGCGTGCAATAAGACATAGATCTACAAGTTTTTAGTTTTGACCGAAACCCGAAAACCAAGGGAACTAGGTCGTCCGACTAGGTCAAACTAGTATCCCGGAATCCAGCAAGTTGCATTAAAATGCACTAAACAAGGAAATGAGTTTGGTAAAATGTACCAACCCTAAAACCCTATCGAATGTGACATATTAATGACACAAAAACCTAATTTACCTAAAACGCATCGAAGGTCGGTATATTAGGTGATTAAGCAAATAATAGCCTTCAGTGAATTACTTATCGAACATCATCGTTAGAGACAATTTAATTTAGTACTGAAACACTTCAAATTGTGTTTCTCAGTTACCAAAGACTCAGGAAAAGGGAAGGAAACACTGAGTCCAGACCATGAGACAGTCATCAGAGGTTTGTGCACAACTAGTTTTCAACTGATTTTACTCTGAATAAGATTTCATATGATTAATTGTGTGTTATTGATTTAAATTGTGTTTGTGCACAACTAGTTTTCAACTGATTTTACTCTTAATAAGATTTCATATGATTAATTGTATGTTATTGATTTAAATTGTGTTTGTGCACTGTGAGATTTCTTTTGAATTTTTCAATTGAAATGAATTATGACTATTTGTACATTATTGTTTTAAATTGTGGAAATGTGTTTGAATGGATATTTATTGCTTGAAAAGCATTGTAAATGATTTGATGGATACTATTGATTGAAAAGCACTGTAAATGGTTTTTGTGGAAATTAAAGATAATTATGAATTGTGTTGCCATTTTGTGAATGAAATTATAACTTTGGAAATTTATTGGATTCTCACGAATCATTTGAATAAAATGTTTGGAATTGATTTTGTGTTCACACTTAGCATGAGAGTATGATATCATTCCTTCTCCATTTATGAGGTTGTGATCGTTTATTTTCCTTCTCCATTTATGGAGTCGTGATCGTTTATTTTTCTCCCTCTCTGGTTTACCAGTTGAGGTGATCGGATGAGTACTCATTATATAGCTAGCTCCCTTCCTCATTGATTTCGATTAGTGGGGTTGTGATTGCTTTGTCGTGGTGTACAACGCGGCATTGATTGGAAATTTGTGTCATGGCTTAAGTTGTGAATGAATTGGCAACACTGTATTCTTAAATTATTCGACTAAGTTGTTGTTATGCGATTGGATAATTTGTGAAATGAAGTTTAAATTCTTATTGACATTTACTGTCTTTTGAATTTAACTATGTTTTGATTACTGAGATTTATTGTGGTATTGTGTTAAATTTCTTATGACAGTATTGTCTTGAATTTAACTATGGTTTTTAAATATCCACTATTTATTTGAATTATGAATTGTGATTTAAATTTGTATTTGGTTAATGTTGTGCACCACTGAGACATTGTCTCAAATGATAGCTTTATTCTTTGTCGCAGTGGTGAGACAGACAGAGGCGTGAGACTAGGCTGCTATTACCTCCAGCGAGAGATTTTCGGGTATAATGAGTATACCACATTTTGTATTTTGTGCTGTAATGTATGTTCACTGTATGTACATATTATTTTTGATTTTGAGCAGTTGTAAATTCAAATTGTACCTTGAAGTTGTAAGGTAAATTATGAGTTATTTTGACTTGTAAAAATTGTATTATATTTCTTTTATCTCAGTCTTTGAAAAATCACTGCAGATGTGTGTTGAGAAAAATGTTGGATTTGAGATTTGGAAAATATATTGAAGTGTTTTTTACAGGTTTTCTGAAGAACTGTTTTATCCAAATTACAGATGGCACTCTGCCAAAATTTTTACAGAAATTCCAAATAAGTCAAATGTGTCAGTTCTATCACTTCAGTTAAAAAAAGTTTTTAACACCTGTAAATAGTGCTCACCACTATAAAAGAAGTAAGAAAAGTTTTTAAAATCCCTTGTAGTGTATTTAATGGGTTATCAGTAGACGGAGTTGGTAATTCATTAGGTATACTACGGGATCATGTTATGCCTTACAGAGGGGTAGGGTGTGACAAACAAAACTACTCTTATTGAATGATAAATTATTAGAAGATAAAAAATGTTAAACTGTGCGACTATTGGCACGGGCTAGACATTCATGCTAAATGCAGAATTGGGAGACATTTGCTATTGGAGAGACATTGGAAACAACTTAAAGGAGTAGTATAAAAAGTTCATCCTCACTTTGCCTTTGGTATAGAACATGTTTCATAGGGATATTCTTCACAATAAATTTTTCAGGAAAAAAAAATTTAAAAGAGACATTATTGTGGTTAGTAAAAGCAAAGACAAATAACAAATTATGAGCAATTGAAGTAGAGTGCAAGATATTATTTAATGAGAAAGTATGATTATTTAAGAGAGTAGAGGATGACACAGAATTAGAGATTAGAAGAAAATTACCATTACAATCATGACTTCCTCAAAGTCATGATAAAGAGAAGAGTGAGTGATATTGCCTTGATCGGTAGTTGAATGGAAATTTGTTCCTGAGTCGATAGTCCAATTTTACACTAGGCAAGGTTGATTGAATGAAAAAATTAGATTAAGGTTTGGTTGAGTTGGTGGTGAAGTGGAGCATTAGGATTTAAGAGAAGGGCATTGGCATGCAAGGTGGCTGTGAACTTGACAGTTATAGCTAATAATGTTGACATTGGGTATTGATGTATAAATGGATTGAGTATTGGACCTACTTCTTCCACATCCTTGTGAACTATATTGACCTCTTGTGCTGGTGGTCGCTAACTTTGTTGATGGTGTTTCTGAGTCTTCAATGGACAGTTTGTCCATACAAAGTTGTGATTCCTCACTCAACAATAAGGCATAAAGGTTATCATATGATATAGGTGTATTCTAAGCTTTTATAGCCCGTGTGAAGTGGCGATACTCTAAGCTGAGGCCTTCTAAAATATCATTGACAAGTGCCTCCTCTGTAAAGGGACACTATAACACAATAAATTCATCAAAGATGGCTTTCACCTTTTTCATGAAAATGTCAATGGAATTAACATATTTTGTTATATGCTTTAGTTGTTTGCACAACTATTGAATGTTTGTTCAATTTCTAAAGACAAATATAGTTTGCAGCTTTTCCCATGCTTCACGTGTAGTTTGAATGCCAATTATTTGGGGTAATATAGTTTTAGTAATATAAGAGAAAAACTAGCTAAGAATCAGTTGGTCTAGTTAAAACCAAATCTAATACTGAGGATTGGGTGTGTTATCAGGGAGTGTTTGAGATGGCGGATTAGTTGTACCAAATATATGGTCAGTAAGATTGTGACTATATAAAAAAGGAAGAAGTTGAGATTGCCGAAGGAGATAGTTGGATGATGTTAACTTAATAAAAAAAAAGGAGTAGTGTTTGGTGAGGTTATAGTGGTAGAAATTGCAGTAATGGAGTTCGATGAGTTGGCAATAAGAGCCTAGTTAGTGGCTATGGTTAGGGGCCTGGAATACCATGGAGAAATTTGGTTGCATTACATCACAAAAAAGATATAAGAATATATATAGTGCTAACACTTTGTATAAGGAACCATATAAGCTAATCATTATTACATTTTAAGACTCCTATTTACAGGATGAGTACAACAAAGTGATAAACCTCATCACATCTATGGGGTAAATATCACATGTGGTTACTCAACTTTATGAGTTTTTTTATAAAAATCACTAAACTTTAATTTTTTTCATAAAACTCACTGGACTTCAATTTAATTTCATAAGGTCACTGTGACTAGAAATTAAAGGTTTTCAGGTTAACTTATTAACCTGTCAACCATTTTATAAATATAATTACCTTATTTTATTAGTTTTTTTATTAGCTATCCCTTAGTCATCAAATTCCTCCCCTTTCTCTATGTTTGCTCCACCATCAAGCACTAGTTAGGTAATTTTATTTGTAAACTAGTCGACAAGTCAACAGGTTAATCTAAAAATCTTTAATTTTTTATCACAGTGGCTTTTATGAAATTAAATTAAAGTTCAGTGAGTTTTATGAAAGAAATTAAAGTTTAGTGATTTTTATGAAAATACTCATAAAATTGAGTGGCCACGTGTAATAATTACCTCACATCTATGATTAGCTTCAGGCTCTGCAGTAACTAATATGTGAAAATGTCTTGATTAATAATATTCTAGAAAGGTCTTTGTCTTGCTTATAGGTTTACTTATGCAATAAAAGTGCATAGTGTGCTTATCTCATATGATGACCTCTATGCACTTTTGTTAAGTGAAGAAACACAACTCAAGTTGGATAGTTTTTTAGATTCATTAATGCAACCAACCGCATTAGTTGAAACCACACATGGTAGATGTTCCAATCCTTGGGGGCAAGGTCATGGATGAGGAAATTTATGCTCCACTCCATCCTTTTCCACCATAACAGTTTGCTTCAATTGTAATAGGAAGGACCATATAGCTAGACAATGTCCCTCTCCAAGATTGACTACTAACTCTCCGTGCTTGCCATTTGCTAACCTAATCAAACCACAATCAAACTTTGCTTCCTCTAATCAATTGATTTTGGATCAAATTATCACCTCAATATGGAAAATAGGAATATCAACAATCCTTCTCCTTATCATGGTTTAGATAGTATTATCATAGGTAATGGTACATGTCTTCCAATCTAATAGAAAGTTTTCTTTTCTATATAAATAAAAAACTTCTCTTTTATTAAATGACATCTTATGTTCTCCTACTGTCAGTTGTAATTTGTTATATATTTTTGCTTTAGCTAACCATAACAATATTTCTACTAAATTCTTCTTCAATCATTTTGTTATTAAGAATATCCATACGAAATGGATCCTATTCATAGCCAGAGTGAAAACGAGCTTTACAACATCCATTTTAAGTGTCAAATGTCACTTTACCAATAACCAATGTTGCCAAACTTCAAACATGGTATGCAAGACCTGTACATGCCAATAATCGTATCGTTGATTCAATTCTTCATTAACATAATTTGTCCTTTAATAAAAGTTATTTGAGTTTCTATCCTTGCAATGCTTGCGAAATTAGTGAAGTTCATAAATTTCCATTTGTTGAGTCTCATTCTCATGTTTCTAGACCTTTAGAGTTGATTTGTTCAAATGTTCGGGGTTTTCTCCCATGCTTTTAATTAATGATTTTTGTTATTATGTATTATTTTTTTTAATAATTATAGTAAATATTATTGGCATTACTTTATTAAATATATATTTGATGTGCTCAGTGTTTTCATTAAATTTCATCATGTTATTGAAAGATATTTCAATTTATCTATTTAAAGTTTCCAACCAGACTAGGGAAAAGAGTTCCAAGCCTTAACAAATATTTAAAAGACAATGGAATAACCCAAAGAGTTTCTTATCACACATATACTAGAACAAAATGGGTGTTTTGAAAGATGATAGACATATTGTAGAAACTGGTCGAGCACTATTACATGATGCTGCAATAACATATCAATATTGGACTTATGCCTTTGACACTGCAGTATATACAATAAATCATCTTACCATTATTAAAATTGCCCCAAAAACACGATTTGATTTATTGTTCAAAGCTTAACAAAATTATAATGAACTTCGAGTTTGTGGTGCTTTATGCTGCCCCATGGTTTAAACCTTGTACCAAACATAAATTTGAACTAGGTTTAAACCATGCATATTCTTGGCTTACAGTAAGTTACATAAAGATTATTTTTTCTTGGATTCTTTTATTAGTAAAATCTTCATCTCATGTCATGTTGTGTTTTTTGAGTAGGTATTCCCTTTTGTTAATGGTTTGGATAATAAAGCTTGGGATACTTCCATATTTGCAAAAATTGATCCTAATATCCTTTGATCAAACCGTGCAACACGTCCTACTTTTGCTGCCCTTAATCATGCCACCAAACATTCGCACTATTGATCATTATGCATTTTGAGATATCTCTAATACTAAGTCTCATGGCCTCTATTTCACTTGCACACTTTTACAGCCCTTAATGTTTATAAAAATGCCAATTGGGCCAGTGATTTTGTGGATTACAAATCAACAACTAGTTTTGCAGTGTATATAGACTCCAACCTCATTTCTTGAAGCACGAAAAAGTAGGATATATTTGCCAAATCCTTAACTGGGGTGGAATATTGCATGTGTGATGCTGTTACAATTGAACTTATTTGTTAACAATCTTTATTGAAAGATATAAGTTATTTATCAAAGCAATTTCCAATTTTATGGTGTGATGATATTTTTAGTAGTATGCCATTGAGCATATCATTGTATTGTATTATGTAAATATTTATTTTTATTTAATGGCAATTATTCTTTTCATTTATGTTCAAATAGTTTGAATTTAATTGAAAAGGTCCTTTAATATCTTGTTAGATGTTCTATTCTTATGTTGTTAAGAATATGAGTGACAGAACATTCTAGTACAAGTATTATAAATTCGGTTGACAATCTAGGATACTTAATTGGGCATGACTTATCTAGAAAGATTGTTACCTATGTTTGTTTCCATGGATTAGTATGAGATACTAATGAGATGGAATAGTGGGTCTCATGCCATATAACAAATATGGTGGGTACTTATAAGATAAGTAGGCCGAACCAGTGATACAAGATGACTTTTACGTAGAGTTTACTCTTGTCAATATAAAGTCATATAGATCATAATAGTGTATATAATCTCTTGACCTGAGATAACATAGTTATCTTGTATATAGGTAGTTCGAGTTTGATACTGCTTTTATACTTGTACTATATACGGGTATATGGGCACATGTTCGCTTTGACTAGTTATATATGGAGATAGGTGTTAGTCAAGATGGGATCCGTTACCCTAAGTAAATAGAATAAAAATCCTATGTTCATTTAATTATTCTTGATAATTTAAGTTCCTGGTCAGGACAGATAGACTTAGTCAGAAAAGAGTTTCTAGCAAGAAAGACTTAGTCAGAAAAGAGTTTCTAGCAAGAAAGACTCATTAAATAAGAATTGAAATTAAAAGAGAACATATGATTCAATGCAATTGGAGTTTGACATAAATCATGACTCTAGCATGAATTGGGATTTTGTAATGAAGAGATTTTAGTGCATGGTATATATGATCAAAGGTTCATGAATTGGAGAATAAATTTATTACTAATTGGGTAGTTATGGCTTATTATGTTAGATGTTAACTATGACTTACGAGAACTTGAATAAAAAAGGAAATTTCATTTTAAGTTTGAAATGGCTCCAATAATATTAAGGAGTTAATATTATTCTCATTGCCAATTAGTGATGAATCTAGTAAGTCACACACATAAGAGCTATTTGATTAAAGCAAAATTAATTAATTAATTAATTAAATGGTTTAATTAATTAATTGAATTAAGTAATTTAGTTTGCAATTAGATTGCAAAGTCCCTGGCATGACTTGAAACTAAATTTATCAATGGAAGTATTCAAGTTAATATTTAAAGTGTTTAAATATAAACTTAAAAATTGGCTTAAGGAAGAAAACGAATTTTGACTATTTTGAATTGTCAAAATTTAACCATGTTGGCTTGGTCAAATATGGGAGGAAAATTAATTAATTAATTGACATGATTAATAGTAATTAATCAAATCTTTATTTCTTAATTAATATTAAGCTTGCACAGGTGGACCAATGAGATTGAGACAACACTTTTAATTACCCGATTGAAAGTGCACACTTGTTAGCTTATATTAATTATGAAATAAAGATATTTAAAGTAAGAGATAAGAAGAAATTGATTAACTTTCTCTTCTCATCTCTTGGCCGGCCACTTCTCCCCTTTCTCCTTAATTTCATCTTCATCCTTGAAACTAAGAATTCAAGAGAATCAAGTGTTGTTGCCCTTGAATTACAATTGAGAAAGTGTTTCTCATCACTTCTAAAAGAGAAAAACCTTGAAACAACATGCTTTTCCTCCCTTCCAATCTTGGTTGAACCACAAGGAAGCATAAGGAGGAGATTTTTGGTTGATCAAGGAGCATTGATCAAAAGGCTTATGTGGACAACCTAGAGAGCTAGTAATTGGTGGCCTTGCTTCCTGGATTAGGCAATTAGAATCTGATTCTGTGTCTATTAGGGTAAGAATTTTGTAAAATCCTAACTTACTAAAATTTGAGAAAATTATTTCCTAATGGCAATTAGGCTTAATTAGCAATTGAAACATGATTTAATATGATTAAATGATATGTTTTTCAATAACTCAATATGGTTGCATGATGTATGAAACCTAGGTTATGAAAAATTTTAAATTGCTAATATTTGCACCTATTGGTGAATTATTCATGCAATTGGTGGCATTTATCTTTCAATTGGTATCAGAGCCATCCTAATTTGCCACTAGGGACATTAATTCATACTATAGGCAGTTTGGGACATTTATATATTGCATGGGATGCAATTGGAAATAAGTAAAACTGAAAAGAAAATTGTTAGAATTGAATCAGCCATGGTGAGACCATGCTCACTTTCAATTCAGCTAAAATTTGAATTTTTGTAAACAATTTTATTTTTTTGAGTTAACTTGTTTAATGGTGTTTAACATGCATAAGATGATGTTTGAAATCATTAGATACTAAGAAAAATCATAAATTTTGAGTAAAGCACCATTATGCCAAGGCAGAATGTTCATTAGGCTAATGATGTGATCAAGGTGTTTCATCAACTTTTATGACTTTTCTTGGTGGTTAAAATGTTTAATCTAAGTCTCAAATTGAATATAACATGATTGTGAATGCGATTCATAAGTGATTAGATTTAATTTTGAATATGTGATATTTAGAATTAAATTTATGTTCATGTGATGAATGTATGGATATTGGCATGAAGGGTGATCATGGACTTTAGGAGACCAATGTAATTGATTCCTTATTTAATTTTATGGACTTGTAATAATTATTTTAATTCTTACAATGGTTGTATCATAAGTTATTATGATAGATCTCTTAGGTTATAATTTATTTATTTGAGCTTGCAAGCTCAATTTCATTGTATTTTTACCTTGGTATGCCAAGGATAAGTGTTGTAATTGGCTTGGTGGATTTACAAGAAGAAATGGAGCTTAATAAATTGATGGAGATCAGTGGGAGCATAACACTTCAAGAGTTGAAGAATTGTAAACAAGTTGCAAATAAATGGACGTAACCTAGGATGCCCTGAATTCAATCCTTGTGGCTGGGATTGAATTCCCATAGAATAGTCCATGATCATGTGTTTTACATTACCATTGTATGAATGTATGTATTTATGATATGTATATTCATAATGTGTATATGATATACATGAAAATGATTAATGTGCGAAGTGAGACCGAATAGTAATTAGGTTGGCCAAGAAAATCTTTCAACAAAATGATTAAGTTGGTAATAATGTAATTTTAGAAATTACATCATGACCCTCCACTAAGGAAATTATTTTGAGAAATTTTAAACACTTACATTGTTGGCTATGGTTACATAGGAATGATGCATTTGGTTTAAGAGATTTTCTTAAAATAATTGTTAAGCATGAGATGTTGTGAATATGTAAATACTTTGGTGACCAAGATTAGATGTACTTGAGGTTATTAAGGTTCAAATTTGCATACTTGCTGATTTAGTGGGTTTGACTTAACTAATGCAAGATAAACCAATAATGGATTTACTTGAGGTTTTGAGCATTAGAGGCCAAATAATTGATTGAACCTCACATGAGATGCGATGAGTAAAGAGTTACTTACTTATAAATTGTTATGATTCCAAGAACAGATATACTTAAGGATGAATGACAGTTTATAAGAATTCAATTACCCACTAGAAATCTACCCCAACTAGAATTTCTTTTTCCTACTTTAGAAGTGTAGGATTTGCGAAATTAGTTAGAGGACCAATTTGATTAAAAGACCATAATCATTTTGGTAAATTATATGATATAATATGCTAATTGGAATCTTATTATTTTTTTATAGTTTAAATCTAATAAAATAAGCACTCAACCACAACCATCCAATGTATTCACAAGCATATTTAACCATAATAAGCTAACTAGTCCAAACTTTTCTGATTGGCTAAGAAATCTAAAGCGTGTTCTAAATTTAAAACATATTGGATATGTTCTGGATTCAAGGGCTCCTGGTCCCTTACCTGCAGGGGCTTCATAAGAAGAACAATATACTTTAGATAGATGGAAAGAGCATGATATGAGGGCTAGGTGATATATACTGACTTCCATGATAAATGAATTACAGAAGCAGTATGAGAAAATGCAAAGTGCATCAAACATCCTTGCTTACTTGCAAGAGTTGTATGGTGAGCACAGCATGAAGGAACGGAAGCGTGAAAAACACAAGTTTATACCATTGAATTCAAAAATTTTCACCTAGGGTCACATGCATCATGCAAGATTTATTTTTATCTATTTGATTTCAATGATAAACAGCATATTAAAACTCTTTTAATATATTTTTGGATATGTATTTGCCATTTAAGATTTTAAAACTAATTAGATTAATTTTTGTCGCAAGGGGTTTTGCGGTCGCCTGAATGAACCCTCACCAAAGTGGGAAAGAGTGAGGAGTCGCCACTTTAATTTTGAGGGAAATTAAAGAAAACCTACTTGCGAAAACAAGTTAAAATGAAACCACTTCAAAAATAGAGATTCTAGGTTCGGGGTCCGTAAACGGGTGGGGAAGGTGTTAGGCACCCTACCTCATTCCTCAATGAGGGTAAGCAGATTTAACTTCACGTTCTTTATAAATTAGAATTGATAGTTAGGAGGGTTTGAATGGAAATGTTAATCCTTTTGACAAAAAGGAATATTTGATTTTTCACTAATTCGGATTACCCAGATACATAAGTAAATGAGACAACCTTAGTGAGTTGCTGTTGCGTATTAGTTTTACTTTAGGGGATCATTTTACGTATTTGTTAAAATTTAATTTGGAAATCGGATAAGAACTCTCCTCCGATCTCCTTTAAATATTTATTAAAATTTTGGTTGAGAATCGGATAAGAACTCTCCTCCAATCTCTTTAAAATATTTATTAAAATTTTTAGGCTTGAGAATCGGATAAGAACTCTCGTCCGATCTCTTTAAAATATTTATTAAAATTTTTAGGTGAGAATCGGATAAGAACTCTCCTCCGATCTCCTTAAAATATTTATTAAAATTTTTAGGCTTGAGAATCTGATAAGAACTCTCCTCCGATCTCTTTAAAATATTTATCAAAATTTTTAGGCTTGAGAATCGGATAAGAACTCTCCTCCAATCTCTTTAAAATATTTATTAAAATTTTTAGGCTTAAGAATCGGATAAGAACTCTCCTCCGATCTCTTTAAAATATTTATTAAAATTTTTAGGTGAGAATCAGATAAGAACTCTCCTCCGATCTCTTTCATTTTAATAGGAGTCGGATAAGGACTTTTCCGACCTCTCAAAGTTTGATTACAGTTACACCTCGTAAGAGCCTAAGACTAAGGGTTCTGGCATTCTAAGATGTCGGGGATCGGAATAAGGCTTCTTTTAACTCATTGGTACCTTGTGACTAGACAGGGGATATCAAACTGAATTTTCCGACCTTCCTATGTGGTCACCTTACCAGTACCTTTTGATACCCGATCTATTCTATTTATTTATCTAAGGTTCGGTTTTACTCTGCCTTGTGACGTCTTACCCAATTGTCTTTTGTGTTATTCTAGTGATTCGGCCTTACTATTTTCCTGACTTATTATTCAGACCTTTCATTATTTTAAAGAGACCCTTAAGATACAGTTACCTACATTTTATCCAACCACTTATACGCTACTCGGGACTAGTAGACTTACATTCAGAAATAACAAAGATTAACAAAAAGAACGGACTAATCAACAAGGAAGTAGACTCGAGAATAACCTTCTTCGTGTTCTTTAGTGCAATATAAACTTGGAGAAAATTACGAACATAAAAATAAAAGAAATACATAACATAAAAACAAGCACTTGATAAAGCAGCGATATAGGCACTCACCTGTAGGGAGCCGAATCTATTGAACTAACTACGGGATCACAAAACGTAACGGTTGCGGGCTGATAACCTGAAGACTAAGGTTTGCCTTGAAATGAAGAATACCTTGCTAAAATGCAGTCCGATCAAAATTATAACCGAGTTTGAATGAAGTTGAGCTTGGACAACAGGAGTGGAAATAAAGATAACAAAGACAGAAAGTGAAAGTGTCACAGGATAATGAACGAACTAAAAATGGAGAGTTTCAGTATTCAAAAATCCCTTTGCAAGAAAATACTTCAGAAAACTAGTTTCAAAAGTTTTTCTTATGAAAGCTCAAAAATAGCAGAGTAACGAGCTGAATTAAGTTTCAGAGTCCTTCCGCTATATTCACTATTTTGTCCCCCTTTGAACAGTTTTCATGCAGGTATTTATAGGAACCGGGTGCTCCCCATGAAGGGTCAGGATTTGTTTTGAGGGAGATGGAGGGTTAAGATTTTAAAGGACACGATCCGAGGCTCGAGAATTAAAGAGAATCAGAACGGACGGCTGAAATCCCTTCCGAAATTTTTGTCCTTTCTCTCTTCTAATCTGACGGGCCAAAATTTTTTGTCAAGAACGATCCAAGGGCTAGGAGTGAAAGGCGCTGGTCTTGTCGTCTTCTTCTTTGATCCAAGGGCTCCGAGTTCGTCCTTATAAGTAAGATCAACGGTGGAGATTAGGATGTATAGCACTGTCATGACATACTCTGGCGTATGTCAGTAATGCGGGCGATTCTGGGGCGTGCGGTGGAGATTTCGTCTGCAACGATTTAACTAATTCGGCCCTGATTATGACGACAGTTAGCGGAAGTTGTCTTATTCCCTTTGTTTTCCGACCTCCTCTTCTTTCCGGTCTTTCCAATCATGACCCTTTTCCGTTCTCTCATGCCGGGCTCCTCTCCTCCTATTTCTCTTGCTTCGGTCTTTTCCTCTTTCTGGTTCGGTTCAGTCAAAGCATTTATTCCCTCGATTTCCGAGGCATTCGCTTCGTTTTCCGCTCGCAATAAATGCTCGGATTTTTCCTATATATATACCTTCAACCGGGAAGCCCCTCGCATTTGATTTTCTCCTCTTCCTTCTCACAATTCTTGTTCTAACTGCTCCGGCAGTAGTCCCGGCCATGATAGTGGCTTTTGATCTTTTTCCGATTGTTCTTCTTATTCCCCGACTGAAAAATTATGACCCCGGTGATTGGAGAATTATGATAACCTCATTTGATGACAGTGGGAGAACCGGACTAACTTACTGACGGATCGAGGACTTCAATTGTGTCGATCTCGAATCGTTCGACTGATATAGTCGGCAAACTGACTTCGGGCGAGAAGACTGCTAATATTTCCCTTACCATTAGTGACTGTGCCTTGAAGTTCATTTGGCTTCTCACCACATTGGGTGGTGTCCCGACAGCGGCTCAGTTCTGAGCAATAACATTGATGATGACCTTTCTCATCCTCATGAGAGTCATAGTCCCACCATCTGAGCTGTACATCTGTCCGATGTCGATGGCTGGCCTAACAAATCTTTTGACTTAGTCACGAGACTAGGCTTTGACATAGGTCTTTATTAGATGGGATGTACAGCCGATCTCTAGAGATCGCCCAAATGATGTGATTTTACTTTCAATGTAATCCGATCTCTAGAGATCGCCCAAATGATATAGCCCGACCTTTAATGTAATCCAATCCCTAGAGATCGCCCAAATGATGTAATCCGACCTTTTCGGAAATAAAATTTTATTTTAACAACTATCATTTTTATAATTTTTGCGTTGACTATTTTCCGATCTCTGATGTGTTTATCCGATCTGGTTCCTAACTGAACAACCCTTAACTGATCCACACTTCCAAACATTCGCCTTAATTAGCCTATCTCTAACTAGCCGATCTCTCCTTATGGAATTTCTGGAATATTCGTGAGACGTGTCAGAAAAGCTGGCGAGTCCCGCTAACCGATGCACCGCCTGGAACACTGTGAGCATTAAATGCTTAGACGGGTATAAATAGGGGATGGATCAGCCAGTTGCTCTCTTATGTCATTTTCTGCGTCCCGCGAGCGGTTCCAAAATCCTCTCAATTTTTCAAGTTTTTTCGATACCGATCAAGCTCCGGCAAGGGTTTTGATCTTTCTTTTAGTTTAAATTTTCTATTTCCTTTGAAAATGAGTGGCGCCGAGGGTCAGAGAGCGGTGAGCCCCCCTTCCATTCAGATCTCGTGGTCGTCTGATGAAGTGGAGGTAGTCGGACCAAGCGTGCGACCTGAACCTCCTAGGGTCTCCGTTCCAGCTCGGGGACAAGCAGCACCATCAAGACATGTACCTTCTTCAGGGAGGGAAAATCTTCCCATGGACGAGCTGCCATCAATTCTTCAAGAAACCGACCTACAATCGTTCAGCCAAGAATACAACATTCATCCTGATTCATTCGAACTCATCAAGTGTCACGGCGATTTTCGAGCCAATCACTTCTTCGAAGAGAACGACATGATCATGGTATACAAGGAGCAATTAAAAGCCGGACTGCGGTTCCCTCTCGATGACTTCTTTAAGGAAGTCCTAAAATTTCACCAAGTGTGCATCGCCCAAGTTCACCTGAACTCGTGGCGGATCCTAGTAGCCTTCCGAGGCCTCTGCCGAGCTAAGAGACTCCGTCCTACAGCTAAGGTATTCGCTGAACTACATAGATTAACTCATCGAAAGGACGATGAGTATTGGTTCTTCTAGGCGAAACCACATTGTGGGCTTTTTACCGATCTGCCTTCCTCCCTGAAGAATTAGAAGAACCGCTTCTTTATCCTTAGGAGCAAAATTCCGAACGGCTTTGAAGGCTTCCTTCGCAGCTGGCTGCACTAGGGCCCCTTACTTCCGAAGCGCCTCACCCTAAATAGGGAAGAAGGCCTGATGGTGATGGAGCCGAAAGATCAGGTGTCTAGAGAGAAATTCTCTTGTTAGGATGCAGTGACTACCGAACTGCATCATTGGACAATGGAGTTGATCACTGGAGAAGATCGCGGGCTTCAGCTCTCTGACCTTGGCATCGGTATTTTCTATATCTCAAATCTTTAGGCCTTAGCGATCTCACTGACCTCTTTTTTGTGCAGGTATGGCAAGTGGTGAAGCTTCCATGGAGAGCCGAAAGTGAAAGAGAGAGGTCTCTCAGAAAGTGCGAGAGATGAAGCGATCCGAGCAGCTCCAGACACCCAGGCATGAAGCTGAGGAAATGCAAGGGGGCTCATCTCAACCTTCGGGGCAGCCGATCCCCGAGGTAGAAGTGATCTGATCTCCTCCTCGCCAAGAAGAGCCGCCTCCACCTCCTCCAGTTGCTTCGAGTGCGGAAGGGGGTCCTTCCCAACCTACCTCAAGGACCCTCTCCCGCGGTGCTTAGGTGCTGATCCATTCCCTGGAGAAGAACCGAACTGTTCGGGAGAATCCGGGTTTGGCTAAGGTTCTGGGGGCTTCGGGAGGATCGGGACAGGCTGTCCCCGGACAATCTTGATGACATCCTGACCCGATCCATAAGCCTAAACGTGGAGTGCTTAGTGAATTAGCACATCGTCCGGGAGAAGGCTCACCGCCTGGGTAAGGAGGTCGAGAAGATGGGTCATGAAGTGGCTTCCCTCCGATCCCAACTCTCATCCGCTCAGAACTACATATCTGAAATTGAGGGGCGGATGAAGTTCTACGAGGACAAGCTGGCCGGGCAAACTCATGTTCTGGCTGAGAGAGATCATGTTCTTGAGGAAGTTCAGGCGCTCCGGGCCGGTGAAGTTGCTCACCTCACTGAGGAGCTCAAAGCGAAAGAGGAAGAGGCGGTAACAAGGGAGGCCGACGCTTATGTAAATGCTCACAGGGATCTCTTGGCCGAGCTCAGGAAGCGTTATCCTGGGGAGGACTTCTCCTGGATGGTTGACCTGGCTCCCCAAGACGAAGAGGAAAGTGAGGAGGAGGCTGAGGGTGAGAGAGGAAGTGAGCAAAATGTAGATCAGGCTGGGGGTAATCCTCCAGCCGAATGACTTATACAAATTTTAATATGAAATGAAATTCCCTTTTTGTTCAGTGAATGGATGTGATCAGAAAATCTCTAAATTACTTAAGCACTTGATTATCTGAGCATATTAAAGCAACTAAAAGTGATTATTAATCTAAGTGTAAGAGGTCGGAAAACACAATAAGCATGAGATCGGCAGGGAACCAACACTGAATGGGACTTGATTAAAATTGGAAATTTGGCTTGAACACTTAAGATCGGGATCATCATTAAACCGGATTAGAACCTTGATTATTCCTAAACTTTTAAAAGGGAGATCGGCAATAAAACTGGTGACATAAAGATCTAATATTGGTTCAATCTCTTTTGACAAGAGAGATTGGGAATGTAATTGACTAGTCAGGAGATTTGACAATTGGTTTGAGAGGTCGGTGAGGCTTTAAATGACATGGGGACTTAGTATTGATTCGATTCCTTTTGAGGAGAGATCAAAAATGTGGTTGTCCGGCAAAGAGAGATCGAAAATGTAATTGGCTAGCAAAGGGAGACTTAGTGCTGGGGATCGATTTCGAAATTTATTGATTCTGGGGATCGGCCAAAATATGGTGTCGACAGCTGCCCCTCTTTACATAATTTCTATTAAAGGGAAAAATTTTCCCCTGTAGGAATTATGTAAAGATTCAGACCCATATTTTGGGCGATTAGGTGTTAGGAATCTAAAGCCTACTTAAGTTAGTGACTTAGAGATTGGTAACAAGAGTTAAAATGCTAGAAAATTAAAATCAACTTGGATCGAGGAACCAGAGGTTGATTAACAGGAAATTTAAAATGCTTAAAAATTAAAATCAACTTAGATCCAGGAACCAGAGATTGATAATAGGAAATTTAAAATGCTGAAAATTAAAATCAACGTAGATCAAGGAACCAGAGGTTGATAACAGGAAATTTAAAATGCTAAAAATTAAAATCGACTTAGATCAAGGAACCAGACGTTGATAACAGGAAATTTAAAATGCTGAAAATTAAAATCAACTTGGATCGAGGAACCAGAGGTTGATAACAAGAAATTTAAAATGCTGAAAATTAAAATCAACTTAGATCAAGGAACCAGAGGTTGATAACAGGAAATTTAAGATGCTGCAAAATTAAAATCAACTTAGATCAAGGAACCAGAGGTTGATAAGAGGAAATTTAAAATGCTGAAAATTAAAATTAACTTAGATCAAGGAACCAGAGGTTGATTAACAAGAAATTTAAAATGCTGAAAATTAAAATCAACTTAGATCAAGGAACCAGAGGTTGATTAACAAGAAATTTAAAATGCTGAAAATTAAAATCAACTTACAAAGCAAGTTTAATCTCGACACGAGAAGTTCCTCCTGATGGAGTGTACTTAACAGGATCCCGAAAGCCGATGATTAATGGACGACGAGTTGCAAGACTTGACCTACGACCCCATTTCTTCGGATGCCCCTTTTCTGTTCCTGACTTTCTTCTTATTTTACGAAAAGCGCCCTTGCGGGTTTTCACTTTCCTTTCGCCCATTTGACTAGAAGCGCCCTTCCAAGTTTTTTTATTTTTTATTTTTTATTTTTTTAAGGCCATTTCCTGCAAATCTCATAGCAAAGTACGTGAGGTTATCAATTTTCAAATCCTAATCTTACGGCAAAATTTTAAAAGATTAACAGCGCATTAGATAAAGAGATTGAAGAAGGACAATATTAAAAAGTGAGTGTACGGGAAGATAAAAGCAAAGTGACTAAAGTATAACTTTATTATGGTTTTAAGAAACAAAGGTACAGTTTCAAAGAAAACGGGTACAAAGATA
The DNA here is from genome assembly GCF_030052815.1 of Hevea brasiliensis. Taxonomy (NCBI): domain Eukaryota; kingdom Viridiplantae; phylum Streptophyta; class Magnoliopsida; order Malpighiales; family Euphorbiaceae; genus Hevea; species Hevea brasiliensis. The sequence goes on along the minus strand of NC_079499.1, from coordinate 23,333,140 downwards.
GATCTCACATATTCCCTGTGGCTAGCTTTGAAATCCCTTAACTGCCGTTATTTCTAGTACTCTGAAGTCTCATGCCATGACGGTTTATTTCCCTTCTCGGTTTCATGCTCCTTTCCTTATTTCTCCCTTTTGGTTCTTGGGATGCCCTTTCGAGTTTTCACCCTTAGATATATATATATATATATATATATATATATATATATATATATATATTTTTTTTACTCGCTTTTTCAGGACGCCCTTTTGGGTTTTTATCCTTCACTCATTTTATAGAAAGCGCCATTCGAGGGTTTTCGCCTTCTTTCACACATTTTGCTAGGAGCACCCTTTCGAGTTTTCACCCCTACCCTTTTTTTTTTTTAGGCATAGTATCTTTTGACGGCGTCAGCATTCACAGGTCTTGGAAATTCTTCACCGTCCATGTGGGTCAAGATCAGGGCCCCACCAGAAAATGCCTTTTTAACCACATAGGGTCCCTCGTGGTTTGGTGACCATTTACCCTGGGGATCGTTTTGATTCGGAAACACTTTCTTCAGAACTAGGTCCCCAGGTTAAAATTCGTGTGGGCGAACGCTTTTGTCAAATGCCCTGGCCATTCTCCTCTGATATAACTGCCCATGACATGCTGTTGCTAGCCTCTTCTCGTCCAACAAGTTTAATTGATCCAACCTCGACTGGATCCACTCTGACTCATCAATCCCTGATTCCTTCAGAATCCATAGGGAAGGAATTTCAACTTCGATGGGTAATACAGCCTCTATCCCGGAAACCAGTGAGTATGGGGTTGCCCCAATTGATGTCCTTACAGAAGTCCGGTATGCATGAAGGGCGTAGGGAAGCATATCATGCCAATCCTTATAAGTGACTGTCATTTTCTGGATTATTCTCTTGAGATTTTTGTTTGCGGCTTCCACTACTCCATTCATCTGGGGACTGTATGGTGAGGAATTGAGATGTCGAATTTTGTATTGATCACATAACTTCTGAATCTTCGGACCATTCAAATTCTTGGCATTGTCAGTGACGATTTCATTGGGGAGGCCATGCCGGCAGATGATATTATTTCTGAGGAATTTGAGAAATGTGTTCTGTGTAATGTGAGCATATGATGTTTCTTCGACCCATTTAGAAAAGTAATCGATAGCCACCAGGATAAATCTATGCCCATTGGATGCCTTAGGGTTGATGGGACCAATCACATCAATGCCCCACATTGCGAAAGGCCATGATGAAAAGAGATTGAACAATTGGTGAGGTGGAACGTTTACTGGATCTGCGTAGATTTGACACTTATGGCACTTTCGGAAATACTCAACGCAATCTTTTTCCATGGTAGTCCAAAAATATCCTCGTCTCATGATTTGTTTAGCCATCATATGCCCATTGGCATGGGTTGCACAGTTTCCCTCATGAGTCTCAAAAAGGATTCTCTTCGCCTCTTTTGCATCCACACATCTCAACAATTCGCCGTTGGAGCTTCTTTTGTATAGGGTTTCTCCACTAGGGAAGTATCCTAATGCTAATCTCCGAATCATCCTCTTTTCATTTTTGCTTGCCCCTGAAGGGAATTCTCTGGTTCTGATGTAAAGCAAGATGTCATGGTACCAAGGTTTACCATCAGGTTCTTCTTCGATCATGAAGCAGTAAGCTGGCTCATTCCTTGCTTTAATCTTTAATACCTGAGTCGTCTGCCCTTCTTCCATTTGAGCCATAACAGCCAGGGTGGCTAAGGCGTCTTTAAATTGATTCTTGTCTCGACTAAGGTGAGTGAAAGAGATTTCTTCGAACTTCTTAATCAGCTCCAGTAAGTACTTCTGATATGGGATTAGCTTCGAATCCTTGGTTTGCCATTCTCCTTTGACTTAATAAATGATCAGGGCTGAGTCTCCATATACCTCCAACTTCCTGACCTTCATTTCAATAGCAGCTTGTAGACCCATTACACAAGCTTCATATTCTGTGACGTTGTTGGTGCAATCAAATCTCAACTTGATTGCTATCAGAAAGTGTTTCCCATCTGGGGATACCAATACAGCTCCGATTCCATTACCGGACAAATTGACAGCTCCGTCGAAATACATTTCCCATACATCAGCTGGCTCTTCTTCTTCGCAGTCCACTTCGTTAATATGCTTTTCGGGGAACTCAAAATCCAGAGCTTCATAATCCTGGATAGGGTTTTCTGCTAAGAGATCGGCGATCACGCTACCTTTGACTGCTTTCCGAGTCATATAGACAATGTCATATTGAGATAGTATGACCTGCCACTTGGCTATCCTCCTCGGCACGAATGGGCTTTCGAATACATACTTGATGGGATCCATTCTAGAAATGAGCCATGTCTTGTGATTCAACATGTAGTGTTTGAGGCGATTCGCTATCCAGGCTAACGAGTAGCAAGTTTTCTCTAGGAAAGAGTACCTTGACTCACAATCATTGAACTTTTTGCTCAGGTAATAAATAGCCCTTTCCTTTCGGCCGGTATCATCATGTTGCCCCAAAACACATCCCATTGAGCTTTGTTGGACTGCCATATACAGAATCAGAGGCCTTCCTGCCACCGGCGGAACCAATACTGGTGGGTTGGACAGATACTGCTTGATTTTCTCGAAAGCCTCTTGACAAACTGAATCCCATTGAGTGGTGTTGTTCTTTCGGAGTAGTCTAAAAATAGGCTCAGCCTTAGCGGTGAGATTGGAAATAAACCTTGATATGTAGTTCAATTTCCCCAAGAAACTGCGCACCTCCCTTTCTGTTTTTGGGGATGGCATCTCTTGAATGGCTCGGACTTTGTCTGGATCAACTTCTATTCCTTTCTCGCTCACTATGAACCCCAACAATTTCCCAGATCTAGCTCCGAATATGCATTTGGCAGGGATCAGTTTTAGCTAATATTTCCTGAGTCTCTCGAATACTTTCCTCATCACCTGCACATGGCTCTCTTCTCCCCGGGATTTGATGATCATATCATCCACGTACACCTCCACTTCTTTATGCATCATATCGTGGAATAATGTGACCATAGCGCGTTGGTAGGTGGCTCCAGCATTCTTTAACTCAAAAGGCATGACCCGATAGCAAAATACCCCCCATTGAGTGATAAAAGCAGTTTTCTCCTTGTCTTCCTCATCCATTGGGATTTGATTGTACCCTGATGCCCCATCGATACACGAACACCTGCCCAATCCCGCAGCATTATCTACTAACACATCAATATGAGGGAGAGGGAAATCATCTTTCAAGCTTGTTTTATTAAGATCCCTGTAATCAACGCACACCCTGACTCTCCCGTCCTTTTTCATTACCGGGACAACGTTAGCTATCCATTGGGGATATTTGACTACTTCCAGAAACCCAGCCTCATACTGTTTCTTGACCTCATCCCTAACTTTGAGCAGCGTGTCAGGGTTCATTCTTCTTAGCTTCTGCTTTACCGGGATTGTCCCCGGAATTAGAGGAATTTGTGCGTCACTATCTGGGGGTCCAAACCAATCATATCGTCATAGCTCCATGAAAATACATCCAGGAATTCTTTGAGCAAACTGATCATATCTTCTGATTCTTCATTCTCCACAACCTTAAGTTCCCTTTTCACTTCTTCCGTGCCTAAGTTTATGGTGCGTGTTTCGTCCCCACAAGGCACTAGGGAAGGTTCATCTCTTTCATTCCTTTCCTCTGTGAGTTCTACCTCAGAATCATTTGAAGTAATAGCAGTTATGGGGATTTCAAAATTAACCAGAGGAATTTCTGAGTCTATTGAATTATTAGGTGCTAATTGATGAATGGTCCTGAATGAACGAAAATGGATTATATTATAAGGATGGAATTCAAAAGGAAAAAAAAAAGAGAATTGGATATAAAATGTGCTATTAATTCATTAACATTTATGACATAAGAAAAGGGTCCATTTACAATATTACACTTGCCACCATGGACAAAATGATCAAGTGTAGATAACCAGAAGTACTTTACTCGAAATTAAGTATAGGAATGTCTTCTGCTATCCAGTTGTCCAGTTCTTGCCCTTCAGTTATTGGCGAGACCAGAGCCTCATACAAGGAATCCAAGTGGATGACATTGATGGATGGTTCATTGGGTGATTCTTCAACCTCTGCCGGATTTTCAATGACCAGTTTAGTGAATACTTCCGTGATTCTCGGGACTACCTTCATCCTCCCGATTTTCTGATCAAATCTTTGATCCCGAAGTTGATTTCTCATCCAGAATCGCCCATCCATGAGGGCGTCCTCCTCATAACCCAAACCACAACGGCCTACCTTCTGGATAGCCGGTATAGGTTCGACAATCCCTTGCAATGCGGTGCCTAGGCCTTTGCCCTCTTCATACCCACTCCTTGACATCACTTTGGCTACCATAGCCATAGCCCCTTCATTTTTTTTGAGATAGTTTCTTGTAATTCGAGGGCTTGGAAGGAGCTTTCCAATGACTCCTCGGCAGCTTCCACATAAGGAAGTGATTGTGGCTTGGTGACCAATATGGCTTCTTCCCCTCTCACAGTGGTGATTTTACCGTCCATAATGTACTTTATCTTCTGGTGTAGAGTTGAGGGAACGGCATTCGCTGAATGGATCCAAGGCCTCCCCAGCAACATAGTGTAGGCCGGTTCAATGTTCATCACTTGGAATGTGACGTTGAAGGTGCATGCGCCAATTTGGAGTGGCAAGTCGATGTCTCCCAACACTTCTCTCCTTGTACCATCAAAGGCTCTTACCACCATAGCACTCTGACGTATATCGGATCGGTCAACTTGCAGCCTAGCCAAGGTGGCATTAGGCAGTACATTGAGTGCGGATCCATTATCAGTAAGGACCTTGGCCACTATACAACCTTTACATTTCACTGTCACATGCAGAGCTTTAGTGTGTGTTAAGCCTGCAGGGTCTATCTCTTCTTCAGAAAAGGTGACAAAACTGGATGCCTGGATTTGTCCCACTATCTTCTCAAATTGCCCCGGTGTGATGTCGGGGTTCACAAAGGCCTGATCCAGGATTTTCTGCAAGGCTTGACGGTGCACCTCGGAGCTCAGAATCAGCGATAACAGTGAAATTTGTGCAGGTGTCTTCCTTAACTGTTCCACCACATCATAATCACTTTGCTTCATTATTTGAAGCATCAGCTCCTCTTCCTCTCTCAACTCGGTGGGTTCTCCTCTCTCTATTCTCTCAACCTCCTCTCCTGTATTCTCTTGGGGCTCTCCCATTTTTACTTTCCCTCTCTTCTTTTCTTTTTCTTCATGCCCATAACATCTCCCACTCCGAGTTATAAACTCGACTTCTTGCTCAGGTGGGGAGGATTTTATGGCAACGACGGGCTGAGGATTAGCCTGGGGAGTAGTACTGCTGGTAGGTTCGGCATAAGTCATTTTGAAATGCTCATGAGGAGTGAAGCACGGTTTTGAAGGTGCTGAAGGTGAAGCAAGATTAGGAGCCGATGTACTGCTTGATGCTCCTTGGGTGAAAACTTGGAAATTATAATTCTAAGGTATGGCATGGGTATTTGTGACAGGGAGCTGAGGTGGGGTTCGGATGATTGTCACTGGAGGTGAGGATACTGGGGGTGAGAAAGTAATTCTGTGATTATGGGTGGAGGTGTTTTGGCCGAGTCGGGCTGTATTTACTCCACCCTCCATCTTTGGCTTTGCTTGGCATCTTAGAATTTTGAGGGACAATAAGTTCTGGACCTCTTGCTTAAATTCTTCACAATTTTGCAGCTCATGGCCAGCTGCTCCTCCATGATAAGGGCATCCCATTTCAACCTCATGTTCTGAGGCTTGAGGGTGGAGGTAACCTTCCCTTACTGCCATTCTAAAAATTTCCTCAAAGTAAGGAATTAGTTTGTCTACCTCTAGTGCCGACCTTTCTTCGTCTGACTCTATCATGTTTACACTATTGCCCGTATTATGATTGGGCAACGGGTTTGAGGTAACATTGGGGAGGGAACCATTTCCCTCAATCTTCAACCACCCATTCCTGATTAAAGCATGCACTCTCCCTCTGAGTGCCCTGCAGTTATCAGTTGAATGCCCTTGTGCCCCTCCGTGATATTCACACCGGGTAGTGACATCATACCACCTGAGGTATGGTGGCTGAATTGGGTCAAGGGGAACCAGTACTATCTGGTTTATACCGATAAGGTATCGGCATATTTCGCTGAGTGGCAGGGGAAGAGGTGGATCAGGATTTCTTGGTGGTCTCGGGTTGTTTTGAGGTGGTCTAGGTTGAGCAGGTGGTGGAGGTGGTCTGGGTTGGTAATTTGTAGGTGGTGGATACTGGGGACGTGGGTGAGGATAATTTGGGAAAGGGGGAGGAATGTTGGCAACTGTTTGGCCATGAGGGGGAAGATATGGCCGATAGTTATTTTGAGGAAGAGGGGAGTAATTGTTTTGCCGGGTGATGGAATGCACATCACCCTCCTTTTTCTTGCCAAAACTGGCAGTCTTCTTCGCAGGGTTCTCAGCCAACTCCTGCAGTCACCCCATCCTTAAATTAGCTTCTATCCTCTCACCGGCTTGGATAATATCTGAGAAGCTGTTGGAGTTATTTCCAATCATCAGATTGAAATAAGGAGCCTTCAATGTCTCGATGAACAGGGAGCATAGCTCATTGTCGGTTACCGGAGGATATACTTCTGCAGCCTTTTCTCTCCATCTCTGGGCATATTCCTTGAAGCTTTCCCTGTCTCTCTGCACCAGGTTTTGGAGGTCTCTCCTCGTGGGGGCTATATCGCAATTAAATTTATACTGCTTCAGGAAAGCATCAGCCAAATCCTTCCAGGAGCGCAGTTTGCTCCTGTCCAACTGTATGCACCATCTCAGGGCTGCCCCGGAGAGACTCTCATGAAAGAAATGGACGAGAAGTCTGTCATCTTTTGTCAAGGCAGACATTTTGGCAATGTAGGTTGCCAGGTAAATGCGAGGGTCTGAGTTCCCGGTGTATTTGTCGAAGTCTAGGATTTTGAACTTGGGCGGCACCACCATGTTTGGCACCAATCTCAGTGACGCCACATCGACTAAACCATACATGTTTAGCCCCTCTATTGCTCTCAATCTCTCCTCTAGAGCAGACAGCTTCTCATTTTCCCTGGTCCTATTTTCTCCTCCTACTGCATGAAATGCTCCCCCAGTTGGGAGATGAGGGGTGGAGTGAACTGGAGGAATTAGTAATGAAGGGTATGGGTCGGCATTTGAGACGGCTGGGTAATGGGAGAAAGGTAGGTCATTATTTATGGTAGCCGGATTGACAGTGATTGTCGGATCCGGGATTAGTGATTGAAAGGTGAAAGAGGTTGAAGCTTGATGCGGATCAATTGTTGTAGGTGGTGGTGGAGGTAGTGGTAAGTTAGGTTCTGAAGCAGGTTTATTCTGGGACATCTCCCTCATTAGTCTCATAAGTTCTGAGACCTGATCTTTCAGCTCAGACACTTGCCCTTGTAGGTTCTGTACTTGTTCCTAGTCTTCCATTATCTTCTTTGTTCATGATCTTGTTAAGTACACTCGTTTGGGTTGAACCATGTGCCTGGTCAGACTTACTTTATTTGAAGCAATGTTGATTTTCTGTAGGGAAGTAAAAACAACTTTTAATGAATTTTGAATTTCGTAAAAAAAACTAAAGGTCCTAGTTTAGACAAAGGATACAGTGGCATTTGGGAGCCAAAATGAAATCTGCAGAAGGATAATTGCATCAATTTTATCATGGCATCTTTCGATAGTCTGACTATGAATGACTGGATTGAATGCGCATCTATGATACCTGTCCATATGGCACATCCAATTTTTTGCATAACCCTAGCGAGGGGGTTCCTACGGGAGTCATACTATTCATTCATAATTTTGCTAAACAATGGCCCAAAAATCATTCTATTAACTGAATAATTCATACACAGCATTCTTTACATCGGCCTAAGCTCAGGGAGGTTCTTTATAATGAGATTACATTTTCTGAGATACTCATATAACCTTTCTTCCTGTCTGGTAGGGTTGAACACTTTTAGAGCATATTCGGATTCAGGTAGGAGTTCTTGTTTTCCCTGTGCTATCATTCTCTCCAGCTGGTCAATATTCTCTTTCAGCTTCTGATAGAGAGCAGCTTGTCTCTCTTTTTCCTTCCTTTCTTTAGCACATTCTTTCAGAATATCGCTAATAAGCAGTACTTGTTCCTTCAGTTCAAGCTTTTTCTTTTTGCTTTCTTGTTTATATTCTTCCATGAGTATTTCCTGATATTTCATTTTCTCCTAAAGTTTGCTATTCTGTACTTCTGCTTCTTTTATTACAGCTTGGAGAGAGCTTTTTTCCTTTTTCCACTGTATCTCTTGCTCTTCGAACCCCATCTTTTCGGTTATTGCCTCTTCCCTGAGTCTTCCTACTTTTCTTTTGAGGATCTGCTGTTGGTCCTCCAATTGTTTTATTTGTTCTTGCAGTCGTGAGTTTTCAGTGTTTGCCTTTTATAGGGAGTCGGCTAAATGATCACCATCTTCTTCTGAAAGGGCGTTTCAGCGAGGGTTGCTGTCTTCAGGTTTTGTTGAATCTGCAGTCAAGTGTTCTTGATCTCTGTCAGCCCTCCATTTAAGATAATCTTCCGTGGCACTCGGGCCTTTAGGCGACCTCTCCATCAGAGTGATGTTTTCCCAAGATCTGCGAGCTATTTTCAACCCTTCCTCTTCCTTGAGCTCATGGTAGAAATGTCCTTGATGGTATTCTTCAATGTTGACTCTGAACTATGTCGGGCCGAATTGTCTCATCACTAATGTCGGAGTGTAACTTGTGTATCCAGTCACTCCGATTAGGGATACTAATTGATTATCCCCTGTGCTGATCAAAATGGGTTGACCCGACGTCCACAATTTCCTCCAACAGTAGTCAGGGCTGTTAAAGCTCAAGATCCGTTCTTGCCACTGCAACTCATCCTTTGGGTTGATTACTAGTCTGGTCATTTCTTAATGAGAGGCTGGTCAAGGTACCAAGTCAATCCCTTCGTCTCTACAGGACATATGTGACTGATGATCCAGAGGTATAATAATTGAGGGCAGCATTTAATGAATCCCTTGCCTCGTCGTCTACAATAGGTGAGAGTTAATAAAGTCTCTGCAAGAATTATCGGTATCGGGTTGACTTTCTGTTTCTCTACTGCCCAGAACATTTCCACAACGCCGCAGGTTATGATTCCGGAAGGTCCAGGGAACAAGATCAGGCCGTAGATTGCTAAAGCGAGCACCAATGAAGCTTGATTCCACTGTTCATCTTGGGTGCATTGATCCAACCACTTCTTGAGATAAGTCCAATACCATCCATGCGTATTCCCTTTGACAGTTTCCCTTGCCTTTGCTTCTTCTGGTGGAATTCCCAACATATGTGCGAATCGCTTCAGTGTCCGCTATGCTCGAGGTGTAGGTAGATCCGATTCTGCGCTGCATAAGGAATTTCTAGCAATGCTTGATATTCTTCCATAGTGGGAGCAGTATCGATATTGTTGAAAGAGAACACCCCATACTTAGGATTCCACACTGGCAACATGGCCTTTAATACCGGGACTTGAACTTTAACTCGTATCAAGGTTACAATCCTCCCATATCTCTTCTCAAATTGTGCTTTGACCTGATTGAGAAATGACTTCCAACCACTGACCAGACCCTCGAGACTGTTCATTCTGACTTCAATTTTGCTCAGGTCCAATGGAGGTAATGAGCTGTTATCACTTTGTGGGGGCACTGGACTATTAAGTGTTTTGGGCCATGGTTTAGCATTCTGTTCTGATTTAAGAACTTCTTCTGCCGACTGACTCGAGGATGCCATCTTAAAAATGATGTTTATCCTTTTACAGACCTTATTTTGGTGATGCCTGCAGGAAAGATTTGTTAGCAGGATAAATTTAGGTAGTATTTGAATCATATTGTTGGCTGAGTGACACCTACACATTTATCAAAGTAGGAAAGTGTGTAGGTTTTCTTAACAGTATGATACAAGATCACCCTTAAAAATAAGAACAAAATAAACACAAACGAAATAGGGTAAGAGTAAGTATGCCCCTTTTGTCCTAAAATAAGGAGAGTCCTAGTACCGGCTAGGTGCTACCTAATTGGATAGTTCTATATTATAAGGTAGCTTGCTACGGCTTCTAGCTATCATGACAGTTTAGCTCAAGGTCTAATTTTCTAAAAGCCACAGGTTCCCAAATTGCCCCCACTGTAAACAGTAGAGCCCCATTCTATCCCCCATGATACTGTCGGGAAAGTTTCACGGGTATCACAGTAGATAGAACGAGTTTCAATCTGAGCAGAAGCCTTCACGGATACTAACGGGGTAAAACCCACGGGTACCGCTACATGACCCCCTCCTATTTTCCTAAAAGGGTAAGAAAGCCCGAGTATAGGGCTGAAGTGTGTGAGGACATCATGTGAATGTTCAGTGTGTGAAGGGACACCTTTACCTCTTCCCAATATAGGGGGATTTTTATTTTTCCTTTTTAGATGGAGAATGCTGTAGGATATAAAACAAAAATAAACAAAGCGGTTAGCGGAAATAACAAACATTAATAAACTAAGGTTTTTGAGTTTCGTAAATTGTACCTATTTAAATATAATTCTAGTTTATAGGAACATAAAATTAAATCTACTTTTGGACCTCTGGGCCGAAATTTCGAAACCGATCCCCAGCAGAGTCGCCAAGCTGTCGCAAGGGGTTTTGCGGTCGCCTGGATGAACCCTCACCGAAGTGGGAAAGAGTGAGGAGTCGCCACTTTAATTTTGAGGGAAATTAAAGAAAACCTATTTGCGAAAACAAATTAAAATGAAACCACTTCAAAAACAGAGATTCTAGGTTCGGGTCCGTAAACGGGTGGGGAAGGTGTTAGGCACCCCACCTCGTCCCTCAATGAGGGTAAGCAGATTTAACTTCACGTTCTTTATAAATTAGAATTGATAGTTAGTAGGCTTTGAATGGAAATGTTAATCCTTTTGACAAAAAGGAATATTTGATTTTTCACTAATTCGGATTACCCAGATACATAAGTAAATGAGACAACCTTAGTGAGTTGCTGTTGCATATTAGTTTTATTTTAGGGGATCATTTCACGTATTTGTTAAAATTTAATTTGGGAATCGGATAAGAACTCTCCTCCGATCTCCTTTAAATATTTATTAAAATTTTGGTTGAGAATCAGATAAGAACTCTCATCCGATCTCTTTAAAATATTTATTAAAATTTTTAGGCTTGAGAATCGGATAAGAACTCTCCTCTGATCTCTTTAAAATATTTATTAGAATTTTTAGGCTTGAGAATCGGATAAGAACTCTCCTCCGATCTCTTTAAAATATTTATTAAAATTTTTAGGCTTGAGAATCGGATAAGAACTCTCCTCCGATCTCTTTAAAATATTTATCAAAATTTTTAGGCTTGAGAATCAGATAAGAACTCTCCTCCGATCTCTTTTATTTTAATGGGAGTCGGATAAGGACTTTTCCAACCTCTCGAAGTTTGATTACAGTTACACCTCGTAAGAGCCTAAGACTAAGGGTTCTGGCATTCTAAGATGCCGGGGATCTGAATAAGGCTTCTTTTAACTCATTGGTACCTTGTGACTAGACAGGGGATATCAAACTGAATTTTCCGACCTTCCTATGTGGTCGCCTTACCAGTACCTTTTGATACCCGATCTATTCTATTTATTTATCTAAGGTTCGGTTTTACTCTACCTTGTGACGTCTTACCCAATTGTCTTTTGTGTTATTCTAGTGATTCGGCCTTACTATTTTCCTGACTTATTATTCAGACCTTTCATTATTTTAAAGAGACCCTTAAGATACAGTTACCTACATTTTATCCAACCACTTATACGCTACTCGGGACTAGTAGACTTACATTCAGAAATAACAAAGATTAACAAAAAGAACGGACTAATCAACAAGGAAGTAGACTCGAGAATAACCTTCTTCGTGTTCTTTAGCGCAATATAAACTTGGAGAAAATTACGAACATAAAAATAAAAGAAATACGTAACATAAAAACAAGCACTTGATAAAGCAGCGATATAGGCACTCACCTGTAGGGAGCCGAATCTATTGAACTAACTACGGGATCACAAAATGTAACGGGGCTGCGGGCTGATAACCTGTAGACTAAGGTTCGCCTTGAAATGAAGAATACCTTGCTAAAATGCAGTCCTATCAAAATTATAACCGAGTTTGAATGAAGTTGAGCTTGGACAACGGGAGTGGAAATAAAGATAAGAAAGATAGAAAGTGAGAGTGTCACAGGATAATGAACGAACTGAAAATGGAGAGTTTCAGTATTCAAAAATCCCTTTGCAAGAAAATACTTCAGAAAACTGGTTTCAAAAGTTTTTCTTATGAAAGCTCAAAAATAGCAGAGTAACGAGCTGAATTAAGTTTCAGAGTCCTTCCGTTATATTCACTATTTCGTCCCCCTTTAAACAGTTTTCATGCAGGTATTTATAGGAACCAGGTGCTCCCCATGAAGGGTTAGGATTTGTTTTGAGGGAGATGGAGGGTTAAGATTTTAATGGACACGATCTGAGGCTCGGGAATTAAAGAGAATCAGAACGGACGGCTGAAATCCCTTCCGAAATTTTTGTCCTTTCTCTTTTCGAATCTGACGGCCCAAAACTTTTTGTCAAGAGCGATCCAAGGGCTAGGAGTGAAAGGAGCTGGTCTTGTCGTCTTCTTCTTTGATCCAAGGGCTCCGAGTTCATCCTTACAAGTAAGATCAACGATGGAGATTAGGATGTATAGCACTGTCATGACATACTCTGGCGCATGTCAGTAATGTGGGCGATTCTGGGGCGTGCGGTGGAGATTTCGTCTGCAACGCTTTAACTACCTTGGCCCTGATTATGACGACAGTTAGCGAAAGTTGTCTTATTCCTTTTGTTTTCTTGTAACAGCCTGGCCCACTAGTGATATTGTCCGCTCTGAGCCGAAGCCCTCACGGTTTTAAAACGCGTCAATAGGGGTTAGGAACCTCCATCTTATGAACCCAGCATCTCTCCCGTGTTTTGTCGATGTGGGATTTGCCTAGGGTGTTACAATCCACCCCCCTTATGGGACTCAGCGTCCTCGCTGAGGTTTGCCCCACCATCGTTCAAGGTTGCACGCGGAGCGGCTCTGATACCACAAATGTAATGGCTCGGCCCACTAGTGATATTGTCCGCTCTGGGCTGAAGCCCTCACGGTTTTAAAACGCGTTAATAGGGGTTACGAACTATCAACTTATGAACCTAGCATCTCTCCCGTGTTTTTTCGATGTGGGATTTGCCTAGGGTGTTACATTTCTGACCTCCTCTCCTTTCCGGTCTTTCCAATCATGACCCTTTTCCGATCTCTCATGCTGGGCTCCTCTCTTCCGATTTTTCTTGCTCTGGTCTTTTCCTCTTTCTGGTTCGATTCAGTCAAAGCATTTATTCCCTCGATTTCCGAGGCATTCACTTCGTTTTTCGCTCGCAATAAATGCTTGGATTTTTCCTATATATATACCTTCAACAGGGAAGCCCCCCGCATTTGATTTTCTCCTCTTCCTTCTCACAATTCTTGTTCTAACTGCTCCGGCAGTAGTCCCGGCCATGATAGTGGCTTTTGATCTTTTTCCGATTGTTCTTCTTATTCCCGACTGAAAATTTATGACCCCGGTGATCGGAGAATTATGATAACCTCATTTGAGGATAGTGGGAGAACTGGACTAACTTACCGACCTGGATTGAGGACTTCGATTGTGTCGATCTCGAATCATTCGACCGATATAGTCGGCGAACTGACTTCGGGCGAGAAGACTGCTAATATTTCCCTTACCATTAGTAACTGTGCCTTGAAGTTCATTTGGCTTCTCACCACATTGGGCGTCCCGACAGCGGCTTGGTTCCCAGCAATAACATTGATGACGACCTCTCTCATCCTCATGAGAGTCATAGTCCCACCATCTGAGCTGTACATCTGTCCGATGTCGATGGCTGGCCTAACACATCTTTTGACTCAGCCACGAGACTAGGCTTTGACATAGGTCTTTATTAGATGGGATGTACTGCCGATCTCTAGAGATCGCCCAAATGATGTGATTTTACTTTCAATGTAATCCGATCTCTAGAGATCGCCCAAATGATGTAGCTCGATCTTTAATGTAATCCGATCCCTAGAGATCGCCCAAATGATGTAATCCGACCTTTTCGAAAATAAAATTTTATTTTGACAACTATCATTTTTATAACTTTTGCGTTGACTATTTTCCGATCTGTGATGTGTTTATCCGATCTGGTTCCTAACTGAACAACCCTTAACTGATCCGCACTTCCAAACATTCGCCTTAATTAGCCTATCTCTAACTAGCCGATCTCTCCTTATGGAATTTTTGGAATATTCGTGAGACATGTCAGAAAAGCTGGCGAGTCCCGCTAACCGATGCACCGCCTGGAACACTGTGAGCATTAAATGCGTAAACGGGTATAAATAGGGGATGGATCAGCTAGTTGCTCTCTTATGTCATTTTCAGCATCCCACGAGCGGTTCTAAAATCCTCTCAATTTTTCAAGTTTTTCCGACACCGATCAAGCTCCGGTAAGGGTTTTGATCTTTCTTTTAGTTTAAATTTTCTATTTCCTTTGAAATTGAGCGGTGAAGCTTCTAAGGAGAGCCGTAAGCGAAAGAGAGAGGTCTCTCGGAAAGTGCGGGAGATGAAGCGATCCGAGCAGCTCTAGACACCCAGGCATGAAGCTGAGGAAATGCAAGGGGGCTCATCTCAACCTTTGGGGCAGCCGATCCTCGAGGTAGAAGTGATCCGATCTCCTCCTCGCCAAGAAGAGCCGCCTCCACCTCCTTCAGTTGCTTCGAGTGCGGAAGGGGGTCCTTCCCAAACTACCTCAAGGACCCTCTCCCGTGGTGCTCAGGTGCTGATCCATTCCCTGGAGAAGAATCGAACTGTTCGGGAGAATCCGGGTTTGGCTAAGGTTCTGGGGGCTTCTATCTGCCTTCGGGAGGATCGAGACAGGGTGTCTCTAGACAATCTTGATGACATCTTGACCCGATCCATAAGCCTGAACGTGGAGTGCTTAGTGAATCAGCACATCGTCTGAGAGAAGGCTCACCGCCTGGGTAAGGAGGTCGAGAAGATGGGTCATGAAGTGGCTTCCCTCCGATCCCAACTCTCATCCGCTCAGAACTACATATCTGAAATTGAGGGGCGGATGAAGTTCTACGAGGGCAAGCTGGCCGAGAAAGCTCATGTTCTGGCCGAGCGAGATCATGTTCTTGAGGAAGTTCAGGCACTCCGGGCTGGTGAAGTTGCTCACCTCACTGAGGAGCTCAAAGCAAAAGAGGAAGAGGCGGTAACAAGGGAGGCCAGCGCTTATGTAAATGCTCACAGGGATCTCTTGGCCGAGCTCAGGAAGCGTTATCCCGAGGAGGACTTCTCCTGGATGGTTGACCTGGCTCCCCAAAACGAAGAGGAAAGTGAGGAGGAGGCTGAGGGTGAGAGAGGAAGTGAGCAAAATGTAGATCAGGCTGGGGGTAATCCTCCAGCCGAATGACTTGTACAAATTTTAATATGAAATGAAATTCCCTTTTTGTTTAGTGAATGGATGTGATCGGAAAATCTCTAAATTACTTAAGCACTTGATTGTCTGAGCATATTAAAGCAACTAAAAGTGATTATTAATCTAAGTGTAAGAGGTCGAAAAACTCAATAAGCATGAGAACGGCAGGGAACCAACGCTGAATGGGACTTGATTAAAATTGGAAATTTGGCTTGAACACTTAAGATGGGATCATCATTAAACCAGATTGGAACCTTGATTATTCCTAAACTTTTAAAAGGGAGATCGGCAATAAAACTGGTGACATAATGATCTAATGTTAGTTCAAATCTCTTTTAACAAGAGAGATCAGGAATGTAATTGACTAGTCAGGAGATTTGACAATTGGTTTGAGAGGTCGGTGAGGCTTTAAATGACATAGGGACTTAGTATTGATTCGATTCCTTTTGAGGAGAGATCGGAAATATGGTTGTCCAGCAAAGTGAGATAGAAAATGTAATTGGCTGGCAAAGGGAGACTTAGTGCTGGGGATCGGTTTCGAAATTTATTGATTCTGGGGATCGGCCAAAATATGGTGTCAACAATTTTAGAACCCTAGATTAAATCAAGAACGATTACACTAACCTCTTGATGCACTGCAGCGTGTCTGCGTCTTTGAGATTCATCTTCAGGACACCAGATGTTGTCCCTCTAGCTTGTCCACACCTAGAACACCTATGGCAGCCCTTGAACAGCTTCTAAAGCCTTTTCTATTAATTAGAAATTCAAGTTCTTCCTTTTAAGAGATTAGAGATGTAAACAGGATACTAGAAACAATTTCTAGTGTTCTTAATTCAAGAGATTGATGGCTAATCACTTTGAATTGATGAGAGATGAAGAAGAATAGATGAAAAGCCTCAAAGTGGAATGAAAAAGGAGAGGAGTGGCTGTTGGTTTCTTTTTCTTTTCATAACAACACTTAAATAGCTAGGTTAACACATTAAACCCTTGCCACATGTCATCCTTTGATTAGCTCTAGGTTTAAGTGACCCAATCACATTGTGCCAAGTGTCAAACCTATATTTAATCTTGATTTTAATCATCTTACATGATTAAACAACATTTGGCAAGCTTATGTGTAATCCCATATGTCACCATCTATGATGCCACGTGTCACACTGTGAAATGACCAAAATGCCCCTGTGTCTTAATTTTGAGTTCTCAACCCAAAATAATTATTTCTCTTCTTCTAATTAATTTATATCAAATATAAATTAATTAATTAATCTCTATTAATTAATTTCTCATTAATTAAATTCATATTTAAACACTTTAAATATAAATTTAGTTTATACTACACTTCCAATAATCTAGATTTGGTTTCAAGTCATGCTAGGGACTTTGCAATTTAATTGCAAACCAAACCTATTTAATTAATCAATTAAACTCTTTAATTAATTAATTAAATCATATTTAAATAGGTGATAACTTGTGTATGTGTGTGACTTACTAGGCTCATCACTAATTGGCAATGAGACATGATATGTAACACCCCTAAGTTCGGTAGTGCGTTCTACTGTTCCGATGATCAGTGTTGTCCGGACAGCTAGAATGCCTAAAACTACACTTCAATATGAGTGAGGAAACATTAAATAATGAAATACAAGAAAAGAAAATACAAGAAAAATAAAGGAAAAATAATAGTAAAGAAATGTAACTAAGTTAAGCGAGCCGAGAACCCTAGCGATGGGTGACCGCACGGGGAAGTCACGGCGTGGACAATTGACTAGCCCTGGGAACCCTGGAAAATATTTTTAAGACTTAAAGAGACACCTATTGAAGTATAAATATCATAAGAAATATTAAAGAAAAATTAAATAATTAGTACAAAGAAAAGTAAGAAATCGAAAAACGGACAAAAACCCGGTGTTACCGAAAAATCGGGAATGCAACCCGAACAGGGGCATTGTGGTTATTTGACACCCCGAGTTGTCTTTTGACCTAAATGTCCATTAAAAATAAATAATATTACACTTGGAAAATATAATGAAAAAATTAATTTAGTGGTACCTAATGTAAATAACAAAAATGGAGTGTAAATGGAGTAATTATTACTTAAAACTTATTAAATGATTATCCTAGCATGAGTGGAGCACTATGGGAATTAAAAATTCACTAAGTGGGCAGATTAGTCCACTAATGTCTTCTTCTTCCTCTCAAATCCTCACTTTGCCGAATTGAATTTTCTCTCCATTGTCCACCATGGCCACACCTTGCATGCAAGCTCCACTCCTAATGATCAAGCAACAATTTCTCCAATTGTTCTTCATTAAACTTGTTCTACACATCATGGGCAGCATGTAGGAAGCAAGAAAAAGAAGTTTTGGTGAAGATTTAAGAAGTCTCATCCATTGGTAAGTTTGAGTTTTTGAATATTGCTTTGTTAAAGTTTGTAAGCATGTTATGGGTGTTTGAATTATGAAGAAATTTTTGAGGTTTGATATTGAATGGGAATGTGTAATTTTGGCAGCCATGGAAATACCTTGAAGGCAGGTTATTTGTGCTTGTAAATGGTGAATTAAATGATTGATTAAATGTATATTGTGTAGGAAATTGTTTAGGTGATGTATACTTAGTATATGTAAATGTAAAATGAAATTTAAAGCTTGGAAAGTAATGGAATGTAAGTGTACCATTGTGGCAGTTTGCTAACCCTTGAAGAATGCTGGAATTCATGCTTGGTTTATGGAATAATGATGTTAAAATGTGTTGGTTGTTATGGCAGTTTGAATGCATGTATAGTGGTGTGAAGGTTGGACATGTGAATGAGCTTGGTTATGGAGTTAAATTATTGTAAATTTAATTGGGCAAATTCTGCACTTGGTGCACATTTAATGTAATTATAAGCTGCCAAAATGACCTATAATGTGTTGTGAATTATGTTTAGGTCATGGTACAACCAGAATTAGTTTGAATGTTAAGTTTGGTGAGTGTTAAAAGTGATGTTTGATATGTATGCAAGAATTGCAATAAGGCAGTTTGTGTTTTAGGCCTATAACTTTAAGTGTGTGGCTCCAATTGGTATGAGACCAATTGGAGGTGAAACTAGGCACAAAATGTGCCAACTTTCATGAAGGAAGCTTGCCAAAATTCTGCTTGCAAGGTAGCTTGAAAAATGACCGAATCCGGATTAAGTGCAAATGAGGCCTGAAAATTGACCATTTGGGCAGCAGTTAGTGTTTAGGCCATAACTCACTCAAAACAGGTCCAATTGACCTGAAATTTTAACCATGAATAGTTAAGACTCATATCTACAAGTCTTATGAAGACACCAAATCCCAGAAATGACCATAAGTAGGTCAAACATCTTGCACAAGTTTGGGTCCAAAAACTGGCCGAACCTAAAATGACCTAAAGTGACCTAAAGTGACCAATTTTGGTGCAATTTGACCAGCAATAGTAAAATGACCATAACATGGTCTACATAACTCAGAATGACCTGAAATTTTGCCCCGCGTGCAATAATACATAGATCTACAAGTTTATAGTTTTGACCGAAACCCGAAAACTGAGGGAACTAGGTCGTCCGGCTAGGTCAAACTAGTTTCCCGAAATCCAGCAAATCGCAAGAAAATGCAGTATACACGGAAATGAATTTGGTAACATGTACCAACCCTAAAAGACTATCGAATGTGACATATTAATGACATTAAAACCTAAATTACCTAGAATGTACCAAGAGTCGACATAGTAGGTTGACTAAGTGAATAAATGAATTCAGTGAATTAATTATCAAGCATTATCATTAGAGACAGTTTAAATGAGTACTGAAACACTTCAAATTGTGTTTCTCAATTAGCAAAGACTCAGGGAGGGGAAGGAAATACTGAGTCAGAGCCAAGAGACAGTTATTAGAGGTTTGTGCATAATAAGTATTTCTTTTGAATTTTTCAATTGAAATAAATTATGATTATTTCTATGTTATTATTTTAAATTGTGTTTGTGCACAACAGCTATTTCTTTTGATTTTTTTTTTCAATTGAAATGAATTATGACTATTATACATTATTATTTTAAATTGTGTTTGTGCACAATATTTATTTCTTTTGAATTTTTCAATTGAAATAAATTATGATTATTTGTATGTTATTGTTTTAAATTGTGTTTGTGCACAATATTTATTTCTTTTGAATTTTTCAATTGAAATAAATTATGATTATTTGTACGTTATTGTTTTAAATTGTGTTTGTGCACAATAATTTTGACTTCTCATTTTCTACTAAAAATTTTAATTGAACATTATAGTTTTAAATTGAGTTTGTGCACAACTAATTTTTAACTGATTTTGTTTGAATATTTCATATGATTAAATGACATACTTTTCTTATGTATTATATTTAACAAGCATTGGATTTAATTCAATGATTATTGAAAATTGTTATAGTATGTATGAATTTAGCTTTTTGAAATGGTATTTCCACAAGTATTAAGCATTGTTATGGATTGAATAAATTATGTTTTGGGAATATTATTTAGAAATTATTGTGTTGCCAACTTTGCAAATGGAAATTTTGAGATAAAATGTGAATTGTGGTTTGTATGAAATATTGTGATTTGAAATTGTTTTGATTCACACTTGGCATGACACTGTTACTATGTTCCTCCTCCATTTATGGGGTGAGTGTGATATATTCCTCCCTCTTTGACTTATCAGTCTGGGGTGAGTGTGATTATGTTCCTCCCTCTTTGACTTGCCAGTCTGAGGTGAGTGTGGATGGGTACTCATTATTCAGCTAGCTTCCTCCCTCATTGATTTTGATTATTGGGGTGAGTGTGTCTTGTCGTGGTGTACAACAAGGCATGTGTGGAAAAATTGTGTCATGGCCTAAATTATGTTATCGATTGGCAACATTGTATTATTCAGTTATTTGATCATATTGTGTTATTGATTTGCAAAATGGTATTATTTAGTTATTTGATCGAATTGTGTTATTGATTTGCATAACGGTATTATTCATTTGTTTGATCGAATTGTGTTATTGATTTGCAAAATGGTATTATTCAGTTATTTGATCGAATTGTGTTTTTGATTTGCAAAATGGTATTTTTCAATTACTTGATCAAATTTGTGTTAGGTGAATTTTGTAAATTGTGAAATGGAATTGTGAATCATTTGATTTGTGAACTGTCAATAAAAGATTTATATATCGCATTTCAAATTGTTATTGTGCACCACTGAGTAAATTTTACTCAGCGATAGCTTTTCATTGCTGTCGCAGGTAGACACACTGACAGGGCAGCAGACTAGGTTACTATTACATTCAGCGAGAAATCATCAGGTATATTGAGTATACCATATTCTACATTTTATATTGTAATGTATGTTCACTGTATGTATATAGTGTTCTTGATTTTGAGCAGTTGTAAATTAAAATTGTACATTAAAGTTGTAAAATAAATTATGAGTTAGTTGGAATTGTAAAAATTATATTATATTTCTTGTATCTCAGTCTTTGAAAAATTATTGTGGATTTGTGTTGAGAAACATGTTGGAGTTGAGATTTGGAAATATATATTGAAGTACTTTTTACAGGTTTTTCTGAAGAACTGTTTTATCCAAAATATAGATGGCACTCTGCCAAAATTTTTTACAGAAATTCTAAATAATTCAAATGTGTTAGTTCTATGACTTCAGTTCAAAAAGGTTTTTAACACCTGTAAATAGTGCTCACCACTGTAAAAGAAGTAAGAAAAGTTTTTAAAATCCCTTGTAGTGTATTTAATGGGTTATCAGTAGACGGAGTTGGTAATTCATTAGGTATACTACGGGATCATGTTATGCCTTACAAAGGGGTAGGGTGTGACATGTTTTAGTGGTATCAGAGCTAGTTTTTTTTTTTAAATTCTATTTTCACATGTTACTTGAATATTCTTTCTTCATAGTACAACTGCTCAATATCATTGTCTGATACATACAGTACATTACATTATAAATATGCACTAACGAGAGGAAATCTCCTTGTGTTATTTGTTTAGGAGGTCTAAGATCCTCGCATTGACTATGGAAGAGGGTGATCGTGCAGTCGATCGATCTATAGAGGCTGAGGTGCAAGGGGATGCCCCAGCCCTACATAATGTCAGTGGTTCAACAAAGACACCCCCACAAGATCTGCAGCCTCGCTCGCCTCGCCACAGATGGCTGGTAATGTGCCTACTCAAGCCCCAATATAGATACCAGTGGTACAACCACAGTCTTCTTCTAGACAATATGACAAATTGATGAAATATGGGGCTACAGAGTTTAAGGGGACAGTAGATCCTCTAGAGGCAGAACAGTGGTTAGAAAGGATGGATAGGGTATTCAAGAAACTGCACTGCACAGAGGAGCTCAGATTTGAATACTCAGTATCTTTGCTACAGGGGGATGCTTATGACTGGTGGAAAACCATTCCCCACAGTTTGGTAGAACCTGCAGTGCTAACCTGGAGTGACTTTCTCAGGGAATTCAGACAAAAATATGTCCCTGATGCTTATGTAGATCAGAAACTGCAAGAGTTCCTAAGTCTGAAACAGGGGAGTAGATCGGTGGCTGAATATGAAAGGGAATTTTTTCGCCTGAGCCATTATGCAGTAAGTCTACTTTCTACCAGTAGGGAGAGATGTAAGAGGTTTGAAACCGGCTTGAAGCCTAGTATCAGATTACAAGTGGTCGGATTCAAACATAACAACTTCTCTGAACTTATTTCTCAAGCACTAGAATTAGAAAGAATTGAATCAAGCGCTTTCCGAGAAAAGAAATCGGAGAAGACAGAAAAGAGGGAAAGTCGAAGAGAATGAGTTCTAGTGGTCTTACCGGAAAGAGGAAAAACTTTGGGGGATACAACAGAGATAGTAAGAAGTCCGGTAGAGATAGATCTTCTGGACAGAAACCACCTCGATCCAATCAGCAAACTCAACAGAAACCCAGGAATGCGCTGTCAGATCGACTTTATGAAACTTGTGGTAAACCACATAGTGGGGTATGTTATAGAGCCATAGGAGCATGTTTTAACTGTGGAGAGACTGGCCATTTTGCTAGGGATTGTGTAAATCCAGGTCGTTCTGGATCATTTACTACACCAAAGGGATCAACCCAAGTTTTTACCGCAAAGAGTTCACCACCAGTTAGTAGAGGCAAAGGTAGAGGTAGGGGTAGTACACCTAGAAGTCAGAGTACTGTGAATCAGCCAGAACAGGGTGATGCTCCAGCTGGAGTATACGCTATACGGCAGAGAGAAGAGACTTAGACTTTTGATATTATTGTTGGTACTTTCTCAAATAGTAACTAAGATATATATATATGTATTGTTTGACCTGGGGTCTGCATACTTTTATGTTAGTGTTAGAACTATATGTTCTATTGTTATTCCTTTACAGGGGAATAAATTTTGATGCATTAGTGATTAGCCCTTTAAAATAAGGATTGTGATAATAAGTGAAATTAGTTTTGAAAGAGTTTATTGGCGAAAAGTATTTTCTAACACACCATAAATTATAAAGCTAATTGGCAAGCCTACTTAATGTAAGGCAAGAGGACGTAAAAGTAAGATGCAGTAATGGAATTACTCTAGATGAGGGCAAGAATGTCACTGTTAGTAATTGTTAATGGATACTGTAATCATAATAAGTTCGGGATATTAGTAAATTCGAAAAGGATAAAAGATAGGAAAATTTGATCTATTGGGATGTATCATAGTAACTATGCAATGTTCTTGATGTTTATACTGTAAGCTGCAGATTACAGTACTGACTTGAGATTATTGTGTAGAGCTACGTACTACCTGATAGTACACCTAGATAAGAATAGTTGCCAACGGCATCTGTTTTGGTATAGTTATGCCATGACAGAATTTAATTGTTAGAAATAAGTTTAAAAATCCTACTTAGGGATCTAAAACTCAAAGGTTAGAATATCGAAAGGTTATAGTTCAGTACAAAAGAAAGTAAGTTATAGAATATTGACAGATAAAAAGAGTTATGGAAGTAAAAATTCGAGCAGTTGGTTCAAATATAACAAAGAAATATTATGAATGTGAGGAAGACTATGGACTAGAATGGTCAGAGGACCAATGACTAGATAAATGATTCTAACATGACCTCAAGGGTCATTCAAGAAGGGACATGAATCGAAATATTAGACATGACAATAGTAAGAGAAGATTGGTGTTATACAAACAAATTAAATGTTGTATTAGATTGTTAAAAGTCTTATACAAATTTGAGAGAAAGAAGATTATACGATCATATCGAAAGGAGAAAATAAACGTATGACTATTGTAAGATGGCTATTGGGAAAAATTTCGTGGACGAAATTTATTTTAAGGGGGGGGGGGGGGGGGAGAATTGTAACACCCCTAAGTTCGGTAGTGCGTTCTACTGTTCCGGTGACCAGTGTTGTCCGGACAGCTAGAATGCCTAGAACTACACCTCGATATGAGTGAGGAAACATTAAATAATGAAATACAAGAAAAGAAAATACAAGAAAAATAAAGGAAAAATAATAGTAAAGAAATGTAACTAAGTTAAGCAAGCCGAGAACCCTAGCGATAGGTGACCGCACCGGGAAGTCACGGCGTGGACCGTTGACTAGCCCTGGACCGCGGGGAACCCTGGAAAATATTTTTAAGACTTAAAGAGACACCTATTGAAGTATAAATATCATAAGAAATATTAAAGAAAAATTAAATAATTAGTACAAAGAAAAGTGAGAAATCAAAAAACGGACAAAACCCGGTGTTACCGAAAAATCGGGAATGCAACCCGAACAGGGGCATTGTGGTCATTTTTCACTCCGAGTTGTCTTTTGACCTAAATGTCCATTAAAAATAAATAATATTACACTTGGAAAATATAATGAAAAAATTAATTTAGTGGTACCTAATGTAAATAACAAAAATGGAGTGTAAATGGAGTAATTATCACTTAAAACTTATTAAATGATTATCCTAGCATGAGTGGAGCACTATGGGAATTAAAAATTCACTAAGTGGGCAAATTAGTCCACTAATGTCTTCTTCTTCCTCTCAAATCCTCACTTTGCCGAATTGAATTTTCTCTCCATTGTCCACCATGGCCACACCTTGCATGCAAGCTCCACTCCTAATGATCAAGCCACAATTTCTCCAATTGTTCTTCATTAAACTTGTTCTACACATCATGGGCAGCATGTAGGAAGCAAGAAAAAGAAGTTTTGGTAAAGATTTAAGAAGTCTCATCCATAGGTAAGTTTGAGTTTTTGAATATTGCTTTGTTAAAGTTTGTAAGCATGTTATGGGTGTTTGAATTATGAAGAAATTTTTGAGGTTTGATGTTGAATGGGAATGTGTAATTTTGGCAGCCATGGAAATACCTTGAAGTCAGGTTATTTGTGCTTGTAAATGGTGAATTAAATTGTGACACCCCTTACCCGACTACAGTGTAGCCGAACAAGTTATGCCACTCAGTGTGCCGGAGCACTCTATTTTATCTTAATTCATTTTTATCATAGTTTTGAAAATAATTTGTGAAATATAATTCATTTATTGAAATTGTAATTTATTTGAGGTTCCGAAAATTTTAAAGAAAATCCGGCAGAGTACCGGCTAAAAATGGAGAAAACCGTTCTTCGGAACCTGTGAAAAACACTTCCTATATTCTTATTCATTCATCTCAACTCCATTTATCAAAATCTCAATATTTTTCAGTTCACATTCATTTCATGTGATAATCATATATATATCACAGATAAACATTCACTTTTTCATTTACAAACACAATTCTCATTATTTACATGAGCATCAAATTACATTTCATAAGTTCATTTACACATGAGAAAATAAGATCAATTACAAAATACCAAAATGACACCTAGTGTCCTACCAATGCACTGTAGCCTGTGAGGTGACACGGACACTATGCAGAACTGCAGGATGGACTTACCCAACTGCGTGTTCTCACGGCTCTCGATCAAGATCTTCGCACTCACGCGTTGCAAAAGCGACGCGCTAAGCATAAAGCTTAGTGGTGCAAATAATAAAATAGAAAGAAATAATATGCAAATAAAAATCATAATTTCTTAGCCATTGTGTTCATAAGAACTGAATAATTACCAACTTAATGTTTAGTCGAGGGCTAATTACGTTTTATGCTATTAACTTCTTCATACATTTTGTTTATTTATTTTCTTCATGATCTTGAGTTTCTTTGTATTCTATCGTAATCATTTCTGATATTTAATTTTCGTATTTTCTTTAACAATCAGTTCAATTACAGTTATACTTTTCCATGCCCAAGTAACCTATACAAATTGACCGGACTGGATAAACGGGTAAACTAGCACTGGGTACCAGGTACCTCGGGCCGTCACACCCTCGGTCACAATGTGTCTCCCGGTGTGCAAACAGAATGGCTAATAAGCCATATAAGCAATAAGGCATAAAGCCACGTAAAACATCATAATCAGTATAGCCATGGGCTATCACATCATAGAATGGCAATGAAGCCATACATCATACGCAGTACTGCTATCAGAACCCTATTGGCATGCCAACCTATCCAAACCAATCACATTAGGCCTGCTAGGGCATTTGATACTTTTGAATTCTTCAATTTTTGAATTTCAAGTTTTTATGTCACTATTCACTTCAATAGTCAACAAAAAGTTGACTTTTGCATAGAACATAGGTGAATTGGTTTTAACACTCCCAATGTACCACATTTTGCATTTAAAACTTGTTGGTTTTGGTCACTTTCTCAAAGCTTAGGTCATTTTGGCAAAATTGCCAATTTTCGGTTTTGGTGCTCCGAAGTTGCACTGTTCTATTGGTCGATCTACTGTTGGAATTTGACAAAACTTCCTTCATAGAAAATGTTCCTTATTTTGTCTCGTTGAATTTCTTTTTTTGAATCACTCCATTTGGAGTTTTGTAGCTCAAGTTATGGCCAAAATAAGTTTACTGTTCACGTGCAATCGCTCTTCTTTGCACTTTTGGGTTTTGGCAGATTTTAGTCCAACTTTGGTCAGTAATTTGACCAAGTTAAGTTCATAATTTGGTCTAACTTTCTTCATATGAAATGTTCTACTATGCCTTAGGTTTCCATCGGTTCAAGAATCGCCTGAATCCGAGTTTTCTAGAGAGAGTTATAGGCATCCAAACATTACTGCTCAAATCAAAATCTGCAGAGTTGCAGGTTTGAGCAAAGGATCGTGACTGCCATTTGGGTTAGGTTCTGGTCATAATTTGGGGTAGGTTTCTTCATGAAAGTTGTTTGTCTATGTCTTAACTTGTTGCTGTAAAAATTTTAGGTCAATTGACCAATCTACAATGAGTTATGGCCAAATGAGCGATTCGCTCATTTGGTCATTCTGCAGGGTGCTTTGTGGTATCCGGATTGGGGCCAAGTTTTGGTCCTCTTGCCTTGGTCTTTTGGACATGGTTTCTTCAGCAAAAATGTGCCATTACAAGCCTAGTTTCATGTCCAAATGGCCAAACACCAATTGGACCAACACAGCCCAAGTTATGGCAGTGCAAGTGGACTGAATTTTCAGTCCCTCTGCTGCTGTCCTAGGGCAGCCTACCTCTTCACTTTGCAATTCTATTTTTCAGTCCAAATTGTGCTTAACTTACCTAAAATGGTCACTAATTGACCATTATAATGTTCTTTAATCAATTCAAATGCCAAGTCCAATTTTTCACTTCTCAAAACCCTAATTCCTATCTCCATTTCACCACATGCTTGAATTTACTAACTAATCCATTTTACTTATATTTATATACTTTAAACATAATCCCTAGTGCACTCCAAGTCCATTAAAGCACTAAATCTTGTTCCTTACTTAGGGGCAGCCGAAATCCATGGGCCACATACACTTAGTTTTTGTTAATTTAAGTCACAAGTTCTTACTCAATTCAAGTTGCTAATCATGAAAGTAAAAAAAATTTTTGGGTATCTAATGCACTAACCTCAACTTGAAGAATCTCCAAGCTTGCCAACTTTAATTTCTCTTCTCCCTTTTGCTCCCAAACACCTTAGCAAGCTTCTATAATAAATTTTTGTGTTGAGAACTTGAGGAAATATGGTGGGAGTTTAGGGCTTCATGAGCTTGCCAAGCTCATCAATGGAGGAAGGGGAACATGGGTTTCGGCTATTTTTTTGGGGAGGGATGGCTGCTCACGTTTTTCTTTTCCTTTAGTCCATTTTTAGTCTCTTTTATTGGTTAGTCAAATGATGGCTTAATTGTGATTGGTCATAATTTATAAATGACATCATCAAGATGTCATAAATGAGCTTTTCTTTGATTTTTCTTTTCTTTTCTTCACTACTCAATTTCAATTTAATTTCTAGTAATGTTTCTTCATATTTTATGTCATATTAATTATTTACTCAACTGGACAAGTCGGCCAAAAATCACCTCTGAAGGCGAAATGACTAAAATGCCCTCCGTTTGGCTTAACGGGTCAAAATTGTCTGTACCGATTGAAAAATTTTTCTAGGTATTTTCTTGGCATTCTAATGCCATGGGAACCTCAATAACCCTTCTCTGGAGTCCCAAAAATTATTTTATAATTTTTCCCCCGAGTCTAGGGCTCCTCGTTGCGAGAACCGCAACTTCCCTCTGGTTACCCATCGCTAGGGCACCGGCTCGTTTAACTTGGTTGTATTTTATTTCAAAAATTTTTACTAAATTTTTCTTATTAATATTTGAGTTAATTATGATTCCCGACTTTAGTTTAAATATTTTTCCGGACGTTCTAGGTATGGGACCGACCGGTCACCGGAACAGTAGAATGTACGGAGTTGCTACGGGGAGGGTGTTACAACTCTTCCCATCTAATTTAAATTTCATCCTCGAAATTTACCTGACTTAAGTAATCGAGGAGTTGCTACCTCCTTGTTTCTTCACTTCCTTGTATCGCCTCATCAGTGTCTGGGTTTGGCTCTTCCTGAGCTTCCATAGCATATACTTGTGGTGCCACCCTGACTTCGGGCTTTTCAACTGTCTCAGAAACAATCTTCTGTGTAATGTCAGCCGTTTCTGCTCTACCCGATCTTTTACCCCATTGAACTATAGGGGAAGGTCTATCAACTTGTACTGGAGCTATTGAACCACTTCTCTGAGGGCAATCTCTTATGAAATGATCCGTAGCCCCACATTTGAAACACTCTCCAGTTAACAGTCGACACTCCCCTCTGTGTCTTCTACCACAATGCATACATTCAGGCTTTGGGGTTGATCCCCTTGTTATTGTGCTCGGGAAACTAGCTATAGATATTCCAATCTGGCCTCTATGGCCCTATGTCTGATCTTGTGAACTAGAACCCTTAAACTTCTTACTATCAGTTGGTATACTTGACTGTCCTGGGCCCCTCTTCTGCTGTCTCTCCCTTCTGGTCTGCTCCCTGATTCTTACCTTTTCAACCTTTATTGCAGCTTCCACTAGCTTGGTAAATTCTGTGATTCCCAAGGCAGTGAGCTGGATCTTGATGTTGTCATTTAGTCCCTCTTCAAATCTCTTGCACCTTTCGGCTTCATTAGGGACTATCTCCCTTCCATAGCGGCTCAATCTTACGAATTCCTTCTCATATTCGGCCACTGACAACTGTCTCTGCCTCAGGTTAATAAACTCTCTTCCTCTCTCTTCCAGATATACAGTACCCACATATTTCTTCTTAAATTCTGAAAGAAAGAAGTCCCAAGTTACAGCTTCTGGCTGCACCTCACTGGACACAGTGTCCCACCATTCATAGGCATCGTCTTGTAACAAGGATACAACAGCTTCTAAGTTCTGCTCTGGGGTGCAGTGGAGTTGTTTTAAGACTCGCCTGCCTGCTCAACCAATTTTTGGCACATGAGTCATCTTCTCTCTTGCCATAGAAATCCACTGCTCCAAACTTTCTTAGCCTTTCCAGATGTGATTTCTGCTGTGGAGCTGGTGGTGGTGGTGGTGCTGGCATTACCCCGGCCATTTGTCTAAAGAAATCGGCCATTTGTTGGAACATGGCCTGTGGAGGCTGAGCAGGCTCTGCTTGAGCTGGCGGAGCAGATTCTCTCATGCCCCCAGTCTCAGCTGCTGCAGGTGGAGCATGACTCTCCACTTCCTCCTCAACGGCTCTCTTAGATGAAGGGTCCATATCCTATTCAAAATAAGAAAGATAAACAGATCTGCGTTAGTGTCACCTCAACTCTTACAAATGCAATGCATGGTATGGACTCAATCTAGGCCCAGAAACGCCTAAACCGTGCTCTGATACCACTAAATGTGACACCCCTTACCCAACTACAGTGTAGCCGAGCAAGTTATGCCACTCAGTGTGCTGGAGCACTCTATTTTATCTTAATTCATTTTTATCATAGTTTTGAAAATAATTTGTGAAATATAATTCATTTATTGAAATTGTAATTTATTTGAGGTTTCGAAAATTTTAAAGAAAATCCGGCAGAGTACCGGCTAAAAATGGAGAAAACCGTTCTTCGGAACCTGTGAAAAACACTTCCTATATTCTTATTCATTCATCTCAACTCCATTTATCAAAATCTCAATATTTTTCAGTCCACATTCATTTCTCAATCATTCATTTCATGTGATAATCATATATATATCACAGATAAACATTCACTTTTTCATTTACAAACACAATTCTCATTATTTACATGAGCATCAAATTACATTTCATAAGTTCATTTACACATGAGAAAATAAGATCAATTACAAAATACCAAAATGACACCTAGTGTCCTACCAATGCATCAGAGCCTTTGTGAGGTGACACGGACACTATGCGAATCTGCAGGATGGACTTACCCAATCTATGGTCTACGGCTCTCGATCGGTATCTTGATACCTACAGCGTTGCAAAGCGGCGCTAAGCATAAAGCTTAGTGGTGCAAATAATAAAATAGAAAGAAATAATATGCAAATAAAAATCATAATTTCTTAGCCATTGTGTTCATAAAAACTGAATAATTACCAACTTAATGTTTAGTCGAGGGCTAATTACGTTTTATGCTATTAACTTCTTCATGCATTTTGTTTATTTATTTTCTTCATGATCTTGAGTTGCTTTGTATTCTATCGTAATCATTTCTGATATTTAATTTTCGTATTTTCTTTAACAATCAGTTCAATTACAGTTATACTTTTCCATGCCCAAGTAACCTATACAAATTGACCGGACTGGATAAACGGGTAAACTAGCCCTGGGTACCAGGTACCTCGGGCCGTCACACCATCGGTCACAATGTGTCTCCCGGTGTGCAAACATAATGGCTAATAAGCCATATAAGCAATAAGGCATAAAGCCACGTAAAACATCATAATCAGTATAGCCATGGGCTATCACATCACAGAATGGCAATGAAGCCATACATCATACGCAGATCGCTATCGAACCCTATTGTCATGACAACCTAACCAAACCAATAACATTAGGCTGCTAGGGCATTTGATACTTTGAATTCTTCAATTTTTGAATTTCAAGTTTTTATGTCACTATTCACTTCAATAGTCAACAAAAAGTTGACTTTTGCATAGAACATAGGTGCATTGGTTTTAACACTCCCAATGTACCACATTTTGCATTTAAAACTTGTTGGTTTTGGTCACTTTCTCAAAGCTTAGGTCATTTTGGCAAAATTGCCAATTTTCGGTTTTGGTGCTCCGAAGTTGCACTGTTCTATTGGTCGATCTACTGTTGGAATTTGACAAAACTTCCTTCATAGAAAATGTTCCTTATTTTGTCTCGTTGAATTTATTTTTTTGAATCACTCCATTTGGAGTTTTGTAGCTCAAGTTATGGCCAAAATAAGTTTCTTGCTCACGTGCAATCGCTCATGCCGCACTTTTGGGTTTTGGCGATTTTGGTCCAACTTTGGTCGATAATTTGACCAAGTTAAGTTCATAATTTGGTCTAACTTTATTCATATGAAATGTTCTACTATGCCTTAGGTTTCCATCGGTTCAAGAATCGCCTAAATCCGAGTTTTCTAGAGAGAGTTATAGGCATCCAAACATTACTGCTCAAATCAAAATCTGCAGAGTTGCAGGTTTGAACAGTGAATGTGACTGCCATTTGGGTTAGGTTCTGGTCATAATTTGGGGTAGGTTTCTTCATGAAAGTTGTTTGTCTATGTCTTAACTTGTTGCTGTAAAAATTTCAGGTCAATTGACCAATCTACAGTGAGTTATGGCCAAATGAACGATTCTTGTTCATTTGGTCATTCTGCAGGAGTATCCGGATTGGGGCCAAGTTTTTGTCCTCTTGCTTTCGTCTTTTGGACATGGTTTCTTCAGCAAAAATGTGCCATTACAAGCCTAGTTTCATGTCCAAATGGCCAAACACCAATTGGACCAACACAGCCCAAGTTATGGCAGTGAAAGTGGACTAAATTTTCAGTCCCTCTGCTGCTGTCCTAGGGCAGCCTACCTCTTCACTTTGCAATTCTATTTTTCAGTCCAAATTGTGCTTAACTTACCTAAAATGGTCACTAATTGACCATTATAATGTTCTTTAATCAATTCAAATGCCAAGTCCAATTTTTCACTTCTCAAAACCCTAATTCCTATCTCCATTTCACCACATGCTTGAATTTACTAACTAATCCATTTTACTTATATTTATATACTTTAAACATAATCCCTAGTGCACTCCAAGTCCATTAAAGCACTAAATCTTGTTCCTTACTTAGGGGCAGCTGAAATCCATGGGCCACATACACTTAGTTTTTGTTCATTTAAGTCACAAGTTCTTACTCAATTCAAGTTGCTAATCATGAAAGTAAAAAAAATTTTTGGGTATCTAATGCACTAACCTCAACTTAAAGAATCTCCAAGCTTGCCAACTTTAATTTCTCTTCTCCCTTTTGCTCCCAAACACCTTAGCAAGCTTCTAGAATAAATTTTTGTGTTGAGAACTTGAGGAAATATGGTGGGAGTTTAGGGCTTCATGAGCTTGCCAAGCTCATCAATGGAGGAAGGGGAACATGGGTTTCGGCTGTTTTTTTGGAGAGGGATGGCTGCTCACGTTTTTCTTTTCCTTTAGTCCATTTTTAGTCTCTTTTATTGGTTAGTCAAATGATGGCTTAATTGTGATTGGTCATAATTTATAAATGACATCATCAAGATGTCATAAATGAGCTTTTCTTTGATTTTTCTTTTCTTTTCTTCACTACTCAATTTCAATTTAATTTCTAGTAATGTTTCTTCATATTTTATGTCATATTAATTATTTACTCAACTGGACAAGTCGGCCAAAAATCACCTCTGAAGGCGAAATGACTAAAATGCCGTCCGTTTGGCTTAACGGGTCAAAATTGTCTGTACCGATTGAAAAATTTTTCTAGGTATTTTCTTGGCATTCTAATGCCATGGGAACCTCAATAACCCTTCTCTGGAGTCCCAAAAATTATTTTATAATTTTTCCCCCTAGTCTAGGGCTCCTCATTGCGAGAACCGCAACTTCCCTCTGGTTACCCATCGCTAGGGCACCGGCTCGTTTAACTTGGTTGTATTTTATTTCAAAAATTTTTACTAAATTTTTCTTATTAATATTTGAGTTAATTATGATTCCCGACTTTAGTTTAAATATTTTTCCGGACGTTCTAGCTGTCCGAACCGACACCGGTCACCGGAACAGTAGAATGTACAGAGTTGCTACGGGGAGGGTGTTACATAAATGATTGATTAAATGTATATTGTGTAGGAAATTGTTTAGGTGATGTATACTTAGTATATGTAAATGTAAAATGAAATTTAAAGCTTGGAAAGTAATGGAATGTAAGTGTACCATTGTGACAGTTTGTTAACCCTTGAAGAATGCTGGAATTCATGCTTGGTTTATAGAATAAGGATGTGAAAATGTGTTGGTTGTTATGGCAGTTTGAATGCATGTATAGTGGTGTGAAGGTTGGACATGTGAATGAGCTTGGTTATGGAGTTAAATTATTGTAAATTTAATTGGGCAAATTCTGCACTTGGTGCACATTTAATGTAATTATAAGCTGCCAAAATGACCTATAATGTGTTGTGAATTATGTTTAGGTCATGGTACAACCAGAATTAGTTTGAATGTTAAGTTTGGTGAGTGTTAAAAGTGATGTTTGATATGTATGCAAGAATTGCAATAAGGCAGTTTGTGTTTTAGGCCTATAACTTTAAGTGTGTGGCTCCAATTGGTATGAGACCAATTGGAGGTGAAACTAGGCACAAAATGTGCCAACTTTCATGAAGGAAGCTTGCCAAAATTCTGCTTGCAAGGTAGCTTGAAAAATGACCAAATCCGGATTAAGTGCAAATGAGGCCTGAAAATTGACCATTTGGGCAGCAGTTAGTGTTTAGGCCATAACTCACTCAAAACAGGTCCAATTGACCTGAAATTTTAACCATGAATAGTTAAGACCCATATCTACAAGTCTTATGCAGACACCAAATCCCAGAAATGACCATAAGTAAGTTAAACAGCTTGCACAAGTTTGAGTCCAAAAACTGGCCGAACCTAAAATGACCTAAAGTGACCTAAAATGACCAATTTTGGTGCAATTTCACCAGCAATGGTAAAATGACCATAACTTTGTCTACATAACTCAGAATGACCTGAAATTTTGCCCCGCGTGCAATAAGACATAGATCTACAAGTTTGTAGTTTTGACCGAAACCCGAAAACTGAGGGAACTAGGTCGTCCGGCTAGGTCAAACTAGTATCCCGGAATCCAGCAAATCGCAAGAAAATGCAGTATACACGGAAATGAATTTGGTAACATGTACCAACCCTAAAAGACTATCGAATGTGACATATTAATGACATTAAAAACTAAATTACCTAGAATGTACCAAGGGTTGACATAGTAGGTTGACTAAGCGAATAAATGAATTCAGTGAATTAATTATCAAGCATTATCGTTAGAGACAGTTTAAATGAGTACTGAAACACTTCAAATTATGTTTCTCAGTTAGCAAAGACTCAGGGAGGGGAAGGAAACACTGAGTCAGAGCCAAGAGACAGTTATTAGAAGTTTGTGCATAATAAGTATTTCTTTTGAATTTTTCAATTGAAATAAATTATGATTATTTCTATGTTATTATTTTAAATTGTGTTTGTGCACAACAGCTATTTCTTTTCAATTTTTTTTTTCAATTGAAATGAATTATGACTATTATACATTATTATTTTAAATTGTGTTTGTGCACAATATTTATTTCTTTTGAATTTTTCAATTGAAATAAATTATGATTATTTGTATGTTATTGTTTTAAATTGTGTTTGTGCACAATATTTATTTCTTTTGAATTTTTCAATTGAAATAAATTATGATTATTTGTACGTTATTGTTTTAAATTGTGTTTGTGCACAATAATTTTGACTTCTCATTTTCTACTTAAAATTTTAATTGAACATTATAGTTTTAAATTGTGTTTGTGCACAACTAGTTTTTAACTGATTTTGTTTGAATATTTCATATGATTAAATGACATACTTTTCTTATGTATTATGTTTAACAAGCATTGGATTTAATTCAATGATTATTGAAAATTGTTATAGTATGTATGAATTTAGCTTTGTGAAATGGTATTTTCACAAGTATTAAGCATTGTTATGGATTGAATAAATTATGTTTTGGGAATATTATTTGGAAATTATTGTGTTGCCAACTTTACAAATGGAAATTTTGAGATAAAATGTGAATTGTGGTTTGTATGAAATATTGTGATTTGAAATTGTTTTGATTCACACTGTGCATGACACTGTTACTATGTTCATCATCCATTTATGGGGTGAATGTGATATATTCCTCCCTCTTTGACTTATCAGTCTAGGGTGAGTGTGATTATGTTCCTCCCTCTTTGACTTGCCAGTCTGAGGTGAGTGTGGATGGGCACTCATTATTCAGCTAGCTTCCTCCCTCATTGATTTTGATTATTGGGGTGAGTGTGTCTTATCGTGGTGTACAACACGGCATGTGTTGAAAAATTGTGTCATGGCCTAAATTATGTTATCGATTGGCAACATTGTATTATTCAGTTATTTGATCGAATTGTGTTATTGATTTGCAAAATGGTATTATTCAGTTATTTGATCGAATTGTGTTATTGATTTGCAAAACGGTATTATTCATTTATTTGATCGAATTGTGTTATTGATTTGCAAAATGGTATTATTCAGTTATTTGATCGAATTGTATTATTGATTTGCAAAACGGTATTATTCAATTACTTGATCAAATTTGTGTTAGGTGAATTTTGTAAATTGTGAAATGGAATTGTGAATCATTTGATTTGTGAACTGTCAATAAAAGATTTATATATCGCATTTCAAATTGTTATTGTGCACCACTAAGTAAATTTTACTCAGCGATAGCTTTTCATTGCTGTCGCAGGTAGACAGACTGACAGGGCAGCAGACTAGGCTGCTATTACATTCAGCGAGAAATCATCGGGTATATTGAGTATACCATATTCTGCATTTTATATTGTAATGTATGTTCACTGTATGTATATAGTGTTCTTGGTTTTGAGCAGTTGTAAATTAAAATTGTACATTAAGGTTGTAAAATAAATTATGAGTTATTTGGACTTGTAAAAATTGTATTATATTTCTTGTATCTCAGTTTTTGAAAAATTATTGTGGATTTGTGTTGAGAAACATGTTGGAGTTGAGATTTGGAAATATATATTGAAGTGCTTTTTACAGGTTTTTCTGAAGAACTAATTTATCCAAAATATAGATGGCACTCTGCCAAAAATTTTTACAGAAATTCCAAATAATTCAAATGTGTTAGTTCTATCACTTCAGTTCAAAAAGGTTTTTAACACCTGTAAATAGTGCTCACCTCTGTAAAAGAAGTAAGAAAAGTTTTTAAAATCCCTTGTAGTGTATTTAATGGGTTATCAGTAGACGGAGTTGGTAATTCATTAGGTATACTACGGGATCATGTTATGCCTTACAGAGGGGTAGGGTGTGACATGATATCAACTCTTAATATCATCAGAACTCTTTCTTACCATAAATGATTTCTCTAAATCATTTTATGAACCTCATAGACCATGGTTAACACCTAGCATAGCATGCTATGGCCACCTAATTAGTAATAAGGTTTACCTTAAATGAACCTATAATCATTTGTTACCATGCACTAGAATCTCTCTGTTACAAAATCCCAACTCAAGCTGGAGTCATGGTTTATGTCAAACTCCATTTGCTATGAATATTATGTTCTCTTTTAATTCCAGTTCTTGATTAAAAAGATTTTCTCATCAGAAACTCTTTTATGAATAAATCTATTTGTCCTGTCCAGGAACTTGAAACATCAAGAACAATTAAATGAATATAGGATTTTATCTCTATTTACTTAGAGGAACAGATTCCATCT
This sequence comes from Hevea brasiliensis, assembly GCF_030052815.1. Taxonomy (NCBI): domain Eukaryota; kingdom Viridiplantae; phylum Streptophyta; class Magnoliopsida; order Malpighiales; family Euphorbiaceae; genus Hevea; species Hevea brasiliensis. The sequence continues at coordinate 23,296,231 of NC_079499.1, read as the reverse complement.
TGATCAACACCTACCTCCATATATAACTAGTAGGAGCCAACACATGCCTATATACCCATACATAGTACAAGTATGAAAGCAGTATCAAACTCAAACTACCTATATACAAGATAACTGTGCTATCTCAGGTCTAAAGATTATATGCACTAATATGATTTATGACGAAACATTGACAAGAGTAAACTCCATGTGTGTAACACCCCAAAGTTCGGTAGTGCGTTCTGCTGCTCCGGTGACCAGTGTTGTCCGGACAGCTAGGATGCCTAGAACTACACTTTGACACGAGGGAGGAGACATAAAATAATGAAATACAAGAAAAGAAAATACAAGAAAAACAAAGGAAAAATAATAGCAAAGAAATGTGATCAAGTTAAGCGAGCCGGGAAACCTAGCGATGGGTGACCGCACCGGGAAATCACGGCGTGGACCGTTGACTAGCCCTGGACTGCGGAGAACCCTGGAAAATATTTTTAGGACTTAAATAGAACCTTATTGAAGTATAAATCTCATTAGAAAGATTAAAGAAAAATTAAATAATTAGTACAAAGAAAAGTGAGAAATCGAAAAACAGACAAAATACGGTTTTACCGAAAAATCAGGAATGCCACCCGAACAGGGGCATTATAGTCATTTGACATCCCGAAGTGTCTTTTGACCTAAATGTCCATTAAAAATAAATATTATTACACTTAGAAAATAAAATAAAAAATTAAATTGGTGGTACCTAAAATAAATAGTGGAAATCATGGGTTAAATGTGGAATAAGTGGATAGTTAGCTTAAAATATGAATTAAATTTGTTAGTGGACCACTAAGAACATTAAAAGGATTAAAAATACTCATTAGTGGGCAGATTATTCCCACTCAAAAGTCCATCTTCCTCACTTAGCTCATCCATGCCGAATTGAAGAGTGAAAAAGAGCCACCATTGACGTTTTCTTTGAGCTTCAATCTCTCCCTCCATTTCAACTCCATTCACTTAGGTTCTTTCATGAAAAATGGTCTACACACCACAAGGAAGATATTGATACCAATTTTGAGAAGTTTGGTGAAGGTTTAGCAATTTACAATTAAAGGTAAGTTTGCATTTTTGAGAAGTTCTTTGTTAAAGTTTATGTTTATGTTATGGGTGTTAGTTTGGTGGAGGAAAATTTTGAGTTTGAAGGGTTATTGTTGTTTTCAATTTGGACAGCCATGGGGTCACGTTTTTGATGATTTAATATGCATATAATTGATGAGAAATAATGTTGATCATGGTGATTTAGTAACCTAGTGATTTACTTCATGTTATATGGTGATTTATGCACTTGGATGGGAAATTGTATATTTTAACGGCAATGTGATGTTGAAGAATGGTTTGTGGCAGCTTGTGGACACTTGAGTGATGGTGTATATTGAAGGAAGTGTGGGCAGAATATTGACCTAGAAGGATTGATGATATGTATATAAATTAATGTTGTAAAGTGTATGTAAGGTTTGTAATGTTTAGGTGTGTTTGTAATGGTAATTAGAAATTGTAATTGTGAATGATATTTGGTGTGTTGAGGGTGATTGGAATCTACCCAAAATAATGCTTATGTAATGTAGAAAATGTTTTTTGGTAATGTGCCAAAACAGTTTGGTAGGGTATGGAAGTAAACCTTGCAAGGTAAATAATGTGTTTGAAGTTGGGGTGTGAAATGCATATTGAGGGCAGTGTATATTTTAGCCTATAACCTTGAATGTGTAACCTCAATTGGTATGAGACCAATTTGAGGTGAAACTAGGCACAAAATGTGCCAACTTTCATTGAGAAACCATGCCAAAATTCTGCTTGCAAGGTGACCTAAAAATGACCAATTCGGATTAGGTGCAATTAGGACCTGAAAAATGACCAATTGGGCAGCAGTGAGTGTTTAGGCCATAACTCACTCAAACCAGGTCCAATTGACCTGAAATTTTGACCAAGAATAGTTAAGACCCATACCTACAAGTCTTATGAAGACACCAAAGCCCAGAAATGACCATAAGCAAGTCAAACAACTTGCACAAGTTCGGGTCCAAAAACTGGCCGAACCAGAATTGACCAATTTGACCTAAAATTGACCTAAAATAGTACCACTTGACCAGCAATAGTGTAATGACCATAACTTGATCTACTTAACTCGGATTGACCTGAAATTTTGCACCGCGTGCAATAAGACCTAGATCTACAAGTTTGTAGTTTCGACCGAGACCCGAAAACCGAGGGAACTAGATCGTCCGGTTAGGTCAAACCGTGTCCCTAATCCAAAGAATTTGCATTAAAATGCACTAAGCAAGGAAATGACTTTGGTAAAACATACCAAACCTAAAACCCTATCAAATGTGACATATTAACGACACTAAAACCTAATTTACCTAAAACGCAACGAGGGTCGGTATATTAGGTGATTAAGTGAATAATTGAGTTCAGTGTATTATTTACCAAACACCATCGATAGAGACAGTTTAATTTAGTACTGAAACACTTCAAATTGTGTTTCTCAGTTAACAAGGACTCAGCAAAAGGGAAAGAAATACTGAGTCAAGACCAGGAGACAATTATCAGAGGTTTGTGCACAACTAGTTTTTAACTGATTTTGTTTTGAATATTTCATATGATTAAATGATATATTTTTCTTATGAATTATGTTTAACAAGCATTGGATTTATTTCCATGATTATTGAAAATTGTTATTGTATGTATGAATTTGGCTTTGTGAAATGGTATTTCCATAAGTATTAAGCATTGTTATGGATTAAGTAAATTATGTTTTGGAAAATTGTGATAGAATATGTTTTGAATTGTGATGGTAATATTCATGGAAAAAATGAAAACTTTATTATTTGAATTGTGATGAGCATAAAAAAATTATTGGATATTGGAATTGACTTTGAATCGAATTATATTGTGATTTATGCTCGCTAAAAGGATTGTGATATTGTTTTATATCTCACTATAGATGCTTGACTAGGTTATTACCCGTCTCTCTCATTTGTTGAGAAGACAATGGAGTGAGTTGTGTTTTGATTACCATGGTACGTGCACAGGCTTAGATTCTCCTCTGATTTGAGGTTAGATCTAAGTTTATTTTATCGTTATGGCCCTTACGGAAGATTTATTATTGTGATGGTACTATGCACGATGATTCGACCTCCCCGACCATAGGGAGTTAGAATCAGATTCGACCTCCCCGACCATAGGGAGTTAGAATCACATCGAATATGGCCCTTTCGGATTAGTCTTGCATAGTTAGTGAGATAAAGATTGATTTTTGAGATACAACATGGTTTTTGAGATGCATAATGACTTTTGAGATACAAAGATGATTTTGAGATACAAAATGATTTTGAGATACAGAATGGCTTTTGAATGGTAAGGAATGGTGATTTCAATTATGGTTTGTGTGTAATTGATTTTGTTGGAATTACTTAAATGGATAGTCAAGATTTGATAAATTGAATTTTGTGCTCCAAGTTATTTATACAAATGATTTACATTATTGGCAATGAATATTTTGAGTTGTGAAATTTGATCAGTATTCAGATTCTCAAATTATTTACTGTAAAATTTGTCAATGTATATTGTACTATGTTTTAAATTATAGTTGTGCACCATCGAAGTTCACCACTCAATGATAGCTTTGTATGTCGTCGCAGTAAGCAGAGCATAGAGCGATGATTAAGTTGCTTTGAGGATACATTCAGATCGACTGTGTATATCATAGATATACCCATGTACATAGGTTTTGATGTAAGCATGTAATAATATGTATGTAAATTATTTGAGCATTGTATAGAAACTCTTGTAAAATATTTTGGTATGTAATTAAATGTAAATTATCGTGAATGTAAATCTGAGATTTCATTTACTTAAATAGTTTTGTATTATATTTCTTGTATCTCAGTCTTTGAAAAATCACTATGGATTTGAATTGAGAAATATGTTGTGTTGAGAAATATATTGGAGCTGAGATTTGCAAATACATATTGAAGTGCTTTTTACAGGTTTTCAAGAACTGCTTTATCCAAAATACAGATGGCACTCGCCAAAATTTTTACGTAAACTCCAATTAAGTCAAATGTGTCGCTTTATCACTTGATTCAAAAAGGTTTTTAACACTGTAAATAGTGCTCACCATCGTAAAAGAAGTAAGAAAAGTTTTGAAAATCCCTTGTAGTGTATTTAATGGGTTATCAGTAGACGGAGTTGGTAATTCATTAGGTATACTACGGGATCATGTTATGCCTTACAGAGGGGTAGGGTGTGACATGTTTTAGTGGTACCAGAGCCTGGTTTTAAAGTAAATTTTGAACTGTGAATTTGAAATCTTTTTGTCGGTAACTACAACTGCTCAAATGTTTGATACATATAGTACATTTACATCATAAAAGTGAACTAATGGAGAGAAATCTCCTTATGTTGGTTGTACAGGAATAGAAAATTCTGTGAAAAGAATGGAAGAGAAGAATGAGATAATAGAACAGTCTGTAATGGCAGAAGAACAAGTTGAGGCCCCAGCTCCACAAAATGTCGAATTGATCTGTACTGCTTTTACCGGTACAAATTACTGCACAAATGGCCCAACAAATGGCCACTTTTTTTCAACAAATGGCTGATAATCTGTCAGCCCAAGCCCAAGTATAGACCCAACCCCCACAAGGGCAGTGTGTAATGGAAAAGAGGGAGAAACCTATGGGTCAGAGTTCGAACAGTAATTTGAGAAAAAGAAAAGAATTTGAGGAACCCCGAACTCAGAAATCTGATAGAGGCGGATCATCAGGGCCGAGACCACTAAGATCTAGTCGTCGAACAACTAGAAGTTCCTACCCTTCCCGCCAATGTGAAACTTGTAGAAGATATCATGGAGGTATTTGTCGTAAGGCCTCTGGAGCCTGTTACAATTGTGGAAAACTTGGACACTTTGCTAAAGATTGTGCTAAATCACCTCGACCGCTCTCCGAGTTCACAGTCGATCGAGTCAAGATAGAAATAGAGTCAGTACTCCTCACCACTATAACACAGTGAATCAACCCGAATATAGTAGCGCACCAGTCAGAGTGTCCACTATGCGCCAAAGAGAAAGAGCAGAAACTTCAGATGTAGCTGCTGGTAAGTTCTTAAATTTTGAAAGGAACAATTAGTTATTATTTGATCCCAGCACTACTAAGTTGTGTGTTAGTGTCAGAATTATAGGTTCTGTTGTTATTCCTTTACATGGAAATGAATTTTGATGTATTAGTGACTAGTCCTTTAGGATAATAACTACAATAACAAGTATGGTTGACATTAATTTTGGAAGAATTGTTAGCTAAAAGTATTTTCTGACATACCGTAAATTATAAAGCTAATTGGCGAGCCTACTTAATGTAAGGCAAGAGGACCTAAAAGTAAGTACAGTAATAGAATTACTCTAGATGAGGTCAATGATGTTAGTTAGTAATTGTCAAAGGAAATTGTAATCGAATCGGTTTGGGATATTAGTGGATTCGAGAAAGATAAGATGTTAGAAAACCTAGTCCATGAGGTTATAACGTAGTGACTATTTAGTGTTCTCAATGTTTGTATTGTAAGTCAGACATTCTGATCGACAATCGGATTATTGTGTAGAGCTACGTGTTTCCTCGTGGTACAATAAGTAAGAATATTTGTAAGTAATCTATAAATTGATACAGTTGCACCCGAATAGGGTACTATTACTGGAAATAAATGTGAAAATTTTAGTCAGAAATTTAAAACTTCGTAACTAGCACATCGAAAGACTACACTTGTAAGGTAGCCGAGTCAAGAATCTTACAATAATGTGAACTACCGATTACCACAAGAATTGCTATAAGCTTAGAGATGTCGAAGACAACGTATCATCCTCGCATTGATGGACAATTAAAACAAGTAATTCAGGTAAATTCGGAAACTCATTGAGTTCCTGTAAATAATGAAATGAAATGATAATAATAACCTGTAATACGTGATAAGCCCTCGAGAATATACTGAGAACTTGTGTCGTTGAATCCGAGGGGAGATGGGACAGATAAATCCCACTAATAGAATTTGTATACATTAATAAGTGTCAAGCTAGCATACAAGTGGCACCCTATGAAAACATTATAAGGGAATAGATAACTATGGATTTTGTGATGAGACTTCCGAGGACACAGAATAGTCATGATGCAGTATGGGTTATAGTTGATAGACTAACCAAGTCTACTCACTTTTTGCCATTCTAAATGGACTATAGTTGGAGAGATTGGCCAGATTTTTACATATATGAAATTGTAAAATTGCATGGAGTGCCAGTATCGATTATATCTTATAGAGATCCTTTGTTCACTTCTAGATTCTGGGGTAGTCTTCAGAGAGCCCTAGGAACTAGATTGAACTTCAGCACAGCATTCCACCCACAGACAGATGGCCAACCTAAAAGAGTTATTCAGATATTGGAGGATATGCTACGGGCTTGTGTGATTAAATTTGAAGGTAGTTGGGATACACACTTGCCTTTGATTGAGTTTGCTTATAACAACAGCTACCAATCAAGCATTGGGATGCCTCCATATGAAGCTTTATATGGCAGAAAGTGCAGAACTCCCCTATGTTGGGATGAAATTGGTGAAAGAAAGATGATTGGGCCAGAAATTGTTCAGCAGACATAGGAAAAGATCAAATTGATCAGAGATAGACTCAAGGCTGCGTCAGACCGTCAGAAGTCCTATGTTGATCTGAAGAGAAGAGATATTGAGTATGCAATGGGTGATAAGGTAGTCCTCAAAGTTTCTCCTTGGAAGAGGATTATGAGATTTGGCAGAAAGGGGAAACTGAGTCCTCGTTTCATCGGATCATATGAGGTTTTGGAAAGAGTGGGTCCTTTGGCATATCGGTTGGCATTACCTCCAGAGCTAGCAAGGATACACAGTGTCTTCCATGTGTCCATGTTAAGGAGGTACAGATCTGACCCATCTCATGTACTGTCAGTTGAAGAGATTGAAGTAAATCCAAACCTCTCATATGAGGAAGAACCCATAAAAAATTCTGGCTTATGAGGTGAAACAGCTAAGGAACAAACAGATACACCTGGTTAAAGTGCTGTGGAACCATCATTCAGGCCAGGAAGCTACTTGGGAACGTGAAGAGGATATGAGGAAACAACACCCACAGCTGTTCAAAGACTAATGCCAGGTAAAATTTCGAGACGAAATTTATTTAAGGGGGGGAGAATTGTAACACCCCAAAGTTCTAGAGTGCTCATTGCTCCGGTGACTGACTGTTGTCCGGACAGCTAGGATGCCTAGAACTACACTTTGACACGAGGGAGGAGACATAAAATAATGAAATACAAGAAAAGAAAATACAAGAAAAATAAAGGAAAAATAATAGCAAAGAAATGTGATCAAGTTAAGCGAGCCGGGAAACCTAGCGATGGGTGACCGCACCGGGAAATCACGACGTGGACCGTTGACTAGCCCTGGACTGCGGGGAACCCTGGAAAATATTTTTAGGACTTAAATAGAACCTTATTGAAGTATAAATCTCATTAGAAAGATTAAAGAAAAATTAAATAATTAGTACAAAGAAAAGTGAGAAATCGAAAAACAGACAAAATACGGTTTTACCGAAAAATCAGGAATGCCACCCGAACAGGGGCATTATAGTCATTTGACATCCCGAAGTGTCTTTTGACCTAAATGTCCATTAAAAATAAATATTATTACACTTAGAAAATAAAATAAAAAATTAAATTGGTGGTACCTAAAATAAATAGTGGAAATCATGGGTTAAATGTGGAATAAGTGGATAGTTAGCTTAAAATATGAATTAAATTTGTTAGTGGACCACTAAGAACATTAAAAGGATTAAAAATACTCATTAGTGGGCAGATTATTCCCACTCAAAAGTCCATCTTCCTCACTTAGCTCATCCATGCCGAATTGAAGAGTGAAAAAGAGCCACCATTGACGTTTTCTTTGAGCTTCAATCTCTCCCTCCATTTCAACTCCATTCACTTAGGTTCTTTCATGAAAAATGGTCTACACACCACAAGGAAGATATTGATACCAATTTTGAGAAGTTTGGTGAAGGTTTAGCAATTTACAATTAAAGGTAAGTTTGCATTTTTGAGAAGTTCTTTGTTAAAGTTTATGTTTATGTTATGGGTGTTAGTTTGGTGGAGGAAAATTTTGAGTTTGAAGGGTTATTGTTGTTTTCAATTTGGACAGCCATGGGGTCACGTTTTTGATGATTTAATATGCATATAATTGATGAGAAATAATGTTGATCATGGTGATTTAGTAACCTAGTGATTTACTTCATGTTATATGGTGATTTATGCACTTGGATGGGAAATTGTATATTGGTACGGCAATGGGATGTTGAAGAATGGTTTGTGGCAGCTTGTGGACACTTGAGTGATGGTGTATATTGAAGGAAGTGTGGGCAGAATATTGACCTAGAAGGATTGATGATATGTATATAAATTAATGTTGTAAAGTGTATGTAAGGTTTGTAATGTTTAGGTGTGTTTGTAATGGTAATTAGAAATTGTAATTGTGAATGATATTTGGTGTGTTGAGGGTGATTGGAATCTACCCAAAATAATGCTTATGTAATGTAGAAAATGTTTTTTGGTAATGTGCCAAAACAGTTTGGTAGGGTATGGAAGTAAACCTTGCAAGGTAAATAATGTGTTTGAAGTTGGGGTGTGAAATGCATATTGAGGGCAGTGTATATTTTAGCCTATAACCTTGAATGTGTAACCTCAATTGGTATGAGACCAATTTGAGGTGAAACTAGGCACAAAATGTGCCAACTTTCATTGAGAAACCATGCCAAAATTCTGCTTGCAAGGTGACCTAAAAATGACCAATTCGGATTAGGTGCAATTAGGACCTGAAAATGACCAATTGGGCAGCAGTGAGTGTTTAGGCCAGAACTCACTCAAACCAGGTCCAATTGACCTGAAATTTTGACCAAGAATAGTTAAGACCCATACCTACAAGTCTTATGAAGACACCAAAGCCCAGAAATGACCATAAGCAAGTCAAACAACTTGCACAAGTTCGGATCCAAAAACTGGCCGAACCAGAATTGACCAATTTGACCTAAAATTGACCTAAAATAGTACCACTTGACCAGCAATAGTGTAATGACCATAACTTGATCTACTTAACTCGGATTGACCTGAAATTTTGCACCGCGTGCAATAAGACCTAGATCTACAAGTTTGTAGTTTCGACCGAGACCCGAAAACCGAGGGACCTAGATCGTCCGGTTAGGTCAAACCAGGTCCCTAATCCAAAGAATTTGCATTAAAATGCACTAAGCAAGGAAATGACTTTGGTAAAACATACCAAACCTAAAACCCTATCAAATGTGACATATTAACGACACTAAAACCTAATTTACCTAAAACGCAACGAGGGTCGGTATATTAGGTGATTAAGTGAATAATTGAGTTCAGTGTATTATTTACCAAACACCATCGATAGAGACAGTTTAATTTAGTACTGAAACACTTCAAATTGTGTTTCTCAGTTAACAAGGACTCAAAGAAAAGGGAAAGAAATACTGAGTCAAGACCAGGAGACAATTATCAGAGGTTTGTGCACAACTAGTTTTTAACTGATTTTGTTTTGAATATTTCATATGATTAAATGATATATTTTTCTTATGAATTATGTTTAACAAGCATTGGATTTAATTCCATGATTATTGAAAATTGTTATTGTATGTATGAATTTGGCTTTGTGAAATGGTATTTCCATAAGTATTAAGCATTGTTATGGATTAAGTAAATTATGTTTTGGAAAATTGTGATAGAATATGTTTTGAATTGTGATGGTAATATTCATGGAAAAAATGAAAACTTTATTATTTGAATTGTGATGAGCATAAAAAAATTATTGGATATTGGAATTGACTTTGAATCGAATTATATTGTGATTTATGCTCGCTAAAAGGATTGTGATATTGTTTTATATCTCACTATAGATGCTTGACTAGGTTATTACCCGTCTCTCATTTGTTGAGAAGACAATGGAGTGAGTTGTGTTTTGATTACCATGGTACGTGCACAGGCTTAGATTCTCCTCTGATTTGAGGTTAGATCTAAGTTTATTTTATCGTTATGGCCCTTACGGAAGATTCATTATTGTGATGGTACTATGCACGATGATTCGACCTCCCCGACCATAGGGAGTTAGAATCAGATTCGACCTCCCCGACCATAGGGAGTTAGAATCACATCGAATATGGCCCTTTCGGATTAGTCTTGCATAGTTAGTGAGATAAAGATTGATTTTTGAGATACAACATGGTTTTTGAGATGCATAATGACTTTTGAGATACAATATGATTTTTGAGATACAAAATGATTTTGAGATACAGAATGGCTTTTGAATGGTAAGGAATGGTGATTTCAATTATGGTTTGTGTGTAATTGATTTTGTTAGAATTACTTAAATGGATAGTCAAGATTTGATAAATTGAATTTTGTGCTCCAAGTTATTTATACAAATGATTTACATTATTGGCAATGAATATTTTGAGTTGTGAAATTTGATCGATTCGATTCTCAAATTATTTATCAGAAATTTGTCAATGTATATTGTACTATGTTTTAAATTATAGTTGTGCACCATCGAGTTCACCACTCAATGATAGCTTTGTATGTCGTCGCAGTAAGCGAGCATAGAGCGATGATTAAGTTGCTTTGAGGATACATTCAGATCACTGTGTATATCATAGATATACCCATGTACATAGGTTTTGATGTAAGCATGTAATAATATGTATGTAAATTATTTGAGCAGTTGTATAGAAACTCTTGTAAAATATTTTGGTATGTAATTAAATGTAAATTATCGTGAATGTAAATCTGAGATTTCATTTACTTAAATAGTTTTGTATTATATTTCTTGTATCTCAGTCTTTGAAAAATCACTATGGATTTGAATTGAGAAATATGTTGTGTTGAGAAATATATTGGAGCTGAGATTTGCAAATACATATTGAAGTGCTTTTTACAAGTTTTCTGAAGAACTGTTTTATCCAAAATACAGATGGCACTCTGCCAAAATTTTTACAGAAACTCCAATTAAGTCAAATGTGTCGCTTTATCACTACCAAAAAGGTTTTTAACACCTGTAAATAGTGCTCACCACTGTAAAAGAAGTAAGAAAAGTTTTGAAAATCCCTTGTAGTGTATTTAATGGGTTATCAGTAGACGGAGTTGGTAATTCATTAGGTATACTACAGGATCATGTTATGCCTTACAGAGGGGTAGGGTGTGACAATGTGCTTGTCATAAGTGTCACTGGTTCGGCCTACTTATCATTTATAAGTGCCTATCATGTTTGTTATATGGCATGAGACTCACCATTCCATCTTATTTATATCTCATATAAATAACTTAGGAACAAACATGAATACAATCTTTCAGGATAAGTCATGTCCTTATTATGAAGTATCCTTGATTGTGAACCTATTTATGATACTTTGTGCTAGAAATATTGTCACTCATATTCTTAACAACTTCAGAATAATATTTCTAACAAAATATCAATGGACCTTTTCTATTACAAATAAATATATTATGTAAACGGAAAAGTGGAAATGCCTTTTATTAATAAAAATATGTACAAGATACATACTAAATGATATGCTCTAGGGCATACTACTAACAATCTCCCACTAGCACTAGAGCCATTCATTACAATATCTTAGACCTATCTTCTCAAGATGTCGGTCTAACTGAGTCTGTGACATAGGCTTAGTAAATGGATCAGTTGGATTTTCAGCTGATGCTATTTTCTGCATGGCTACATCGCCTCGCCCAACTATTTCTCTGATAATGTGGTAGCGCCTTTCTATGTGTTTGGATTTCTGGTGAGACCTTGGTTCCTTAGCCTGTATGACTGCTCCATTATTGTCACAGTGTAGTGGAACTGCTAACTCAATGGAAGGAACTACTGTAAGTTCTGTCACGAACTTCTTTATCCAAACAGCTTCCTTTGCGATTCGATGCGAGAATATACTCACTCAGAGTGGAATCTGCAGTCATGCTCTGTTTGGAACTCTTCCAACTGACTGCACCTCTATTACAAATGAACACATATCCCGAGGTAGACTTTCTATCATCGATATCTGATTGGAAATCAGAATCAGTATAACCATCCAATTGCAAGTCTCCACCTCCATAAATCAAGAATAATCCTTAGTTCTTCTCAAGTACTTAAGGATATTCTTGACAGCTATCCAATGTTCCAAATCTGGATTGGATTGATACCTGCTAGTCAAACTAACAGCATATGCGATATTCAGCCTAGTACACAACATTGCATACATTAAACTTCCAATAGCCGAAGCATATGGAATCCTGGCCATCTTATCTCTTTCTTCAGGTGTCTTTGGAGACATCTCTTTAGAAAGGTGGATACCAAGTCTCACTGGTAATAGTCCTCTCTTGGAATCAAGCATGTTAAACCTCTTTAACACCTTTTCCAAGTATAGACTATGAGATAAACCAATTATTCTTTTCGCTATATCTCTATAGATGCGAATCCCAAGAATATAAGTTACCTCCCCTAAGTCTTTCATGGAGAATGTATTTGACAACCATACCTTTATAGTCGTCAACATACCTGTGTCATTACCCATTAACAGCATGTCATCCACATATAAGACAAGGAAAGTAATAACACTGTCACTAACCTTCTTATATACACATGGCTCATCCTCATTTTTTATAAAACCAAAGGATTTAATGGCTTCATCAAAACGGATGTTCCAACTCCTCGAAGCTTGTTTTAACCCATAAATGGATCTTGGGATTCAAAACCCCTAGGTTGTTCCATGAAAATGTTTTCTTCAATGTATCCATTGAGAAAAGCTGTTTTGACATCCATCTGCCAAATCTCATAATCATAGTATGCAGCTATTGCTAATAAAATCCTAATTGATTTAAGCATGGCAACAGGCGAGAAAGTCTCCTCATAGTCGATTCCTTGCCTTTGGCGAAACCCTTTCGCTACTAGCCTTGCCTTATAGGTCTCTACCTTTCCATCAGAACCAATTTTCTTCTTGAAAACCCATTTGTTCCCTATAGGTACAATACCTTCAGGTGGGTCAACAAGATCCCAAACTTGATTCTTATACATGGAATCAATCTCGGATTTCATAGCATCAATCCATTTTGAAGAGTCTATATCTGATATAGCTTCTTCATAAGTAAGTGGATCATCTCCATGATCTACTTCTTCATGAGTAGACAACTCTTGTTCTTCTTCATGAAGAAAACCATATCTCACTGGTGGGTGAGATACCCTAGTTGTTCTACGAGGAACAGCTGTAGATGTTTCATCAATGGGTATAGGTTGACTAGATGGATCTATATCCATCTGATCTGTTGGTTGGTCAGAATTCTCCAATTCTAACTCTATTTGCCTTCCTTTGCCTCCTTCTTGAACAAACTGTTGTTCAAGAAATGTGGCATCTCTACTTATCACAACCTTTTGTGAAGTAGGCAAATAAAAATAATATCCAAAACTTTCTTTTGGATATCCAACAAATCGACCTTTTTTTGATCTAGTCTCCAATTTATCAGTGTTCAGCTTTTTGATATAAGGTGGACAACCCCAAATCTTAACATGCTTAAGACTTGGTTTTCTTCCATGCCATATCTCATAAGGTGTGGAAGAAACTGATTTTGATGGAATCCTATTCATAATATACAAAGCTGATTCTAATGCAAATCCCCAAAAGAAGATTGGCATATCAGTATAGCTCATCATACTACGTACCATATCCAATAGGGTATGATTTCTCCTTTCAGATACACCATTCAGTTGTGGCGTTCCTGGAGGAGTCAGCTGAGAAACAATGCCATGCTCTCTCAAGTATTCATCAAATTCAGTACTCAAATATTCACCTCCACGATCTGATCGAAGAGCTTTAATACTCTTTCCTGTTTGATTTTCTACTTCAGATTTAAATTCTTTGAACTTTTCAAAAGATTCATGTTTGTATTTCATCAAATACAAATACCCAAACCTTGATTTATCATCAATAAAGGTAATAAAATAATGAAAACCCCCTCTAGCCTTTTCTTTAAATGGACCACATACATCACTATGTATTAGCTCCAAAATATTTTCAGCTCTTAGCCCTTGTCCAATAAAGGGTGATCTAGTCATTTTGCCCTGAAGGCAAGATTCACAAGTTGGAGTAGGCTCAGAGCTCAATGAGGATAGAATCCCCATTTTCTCTAGTTTTGCAATCCTATCTTCTGCAACATGACATAACCTTAAGTGCCAAATATATTTTGAACTTGAGTTGGTTTTCACCATGGCATTGCATTCTTTTAGATCACTTGCATTCAATTTGTGTTTGTCATTATTATCCAAATAATAAAGACCATCATTCATATAACCCGAACCAACATATTTATTTCCAAAATAAATATTGCAAACATCATCTGAATCAAATTCATAGCCATTTCTAGTCAAACTAGATATAGAAATGATATTCTTAAAAGCATCAGGTACATATAAAATATTATCCAAACACAAAACATGTCCAAACATGTAAAAAGATTTAGATCCTATGGCTAAAGCTTCAACAGTTGAGCCATTGCCAATCCGGACTCTAATATCTTGAGAACGCAAGCTGCTACTGTTTGTTAGTTCCTGCATATCATTAGAAATGTGAGAACTGGCACCAGTATCTAAAACCCAAGCTGTAGATGAACTATGAGTATCATCAGAATCTAAATAACAAGATATGGACATACCTTCCGAAGGTGTATCCTTCTTGTCTTTCAGAGAAGCAAGATACTCTGGGCAGTTCCTTTTCCAGTGCCCATCCTTTTGGCAGTGGAAACACTTTCCTTTGCCTCCATCAGCTTTAGTCTTCCTTTTCTATTTAGCTATTTTCTTGGAAGGACCAGGAATATGAGGTTTCTTTTTCTTATTGCCCTTCTTCTTGTTGGACTTTCCAGTAGAAGAAGATGCAACCAAAGCTACCTCTTTTCCTTTATTGCCTGGCATATTCTTTTGGGTAATAACCAGCATGTTGAGTAAACCAGCTAAGGTGCATTCCTGTTTAGTCATATGGAAATTTGTCACAAAATTCCCAAAAGACTCAGGAAGGGAT
Source organism: Hevea brasiliensis (assembly GCF_030052815.1). Lineage (NCBI taxonomy): Eukaryota > Viridiplantae > Streptophyta > Magnoliopsida > Malpighiales > Euphorbiaceae > Hevea > Hevea brasiliensis. The sequence goes on along the minus strand of NC_079499.1, from coordinate 23,281,087 downwards.
TGAAGGTCATACGGACACTAACGCGTAGGTACTGAAGATTTGGACAGAGGGCCCAGTAGACCACAGATTGGGTAAGGCTGTTCACAGTTCAGCATAGTGTCCGTGTCACCTCACAGACTACAGTGCATTGGTAGGACACTAGGTCCCATTTTGTATTTTGTGCTTTTTGTAAGCTTTGTAATTAAACTCTTATTTTATCATGTATATTTGAAACATATGTAATATAATTTTGTATTAATGTAAGTATTTGTAACTTTGTGTTTATAAATAACATATGAGAATTTATTTATGATTTATGCCTGATAATGATGTGAAATGAATGAATGGAAAATGGAGGAATTGTTAAGAAATTGTTGTAAATTGATGTGATACAAATAGAGTTTGAGAATGATGGGAAATTAGTGGAAGTGTTATTCACAGGTTCCGAAGAACTGTTTTCTCCATTTTTAGCCGGCACTTTGCCGGATTTTCTATAAAATTTTTAGAGCCGCAAATTAATTTATAATTTCAATAAATGATCTAAATAAGATCAATTTCATAAATTTCACTTAATAACTATAATAAATAAATTAAGAACTGATAAATATCAATGAGATAAGTTATGGTGTTCCGGTACACTGTGTGGCATATCTTCTCGACTACACTGTAGACGGGTAAAGGGTGTCACAAAAAAGGTGGAAATCATCAAAATTATGAATAATTTAGGGAGAACTCTGTCAGTTTCTCCAATTGATAAATTGAATCTAATAAAATAAAATTAAATGTGAATATTAGGAAAAGTAATAAGATAAGTTAACGCACTTTAGTACCGAGTGTGACATGTCTTGCTCGGCTATATTGTAGATGGGTAAAGGGTGTCACATTTAGTGGTATCAGAGCATGGTTTAGGCATTTCTAATGGTAGAGAATTTTTGAAAACGGAATGGAAGAGGGAGATCATTTCGTAGAGCAATCTGTCGAGGCTGAGGTCCAAGGGAAAGCCCCAGCACTCCAGAACGTGAGTGGGACAACCACTCCAGTTCCTCCTCAAGCACCGTAGTTTCCTGCTCAATTTGTACAGCAAATGGTTGCGTTCTTTCAACAAGTGGCAGGAAATATGCCACCCCAAGTTCAGATGCAAGCACCTATAATACAACTACAGCCCCCAGCTCGACAATATGAAAAACTAATGAAATTTGGGGCTACTGAGTTTAAGGGCACTGTGGATCCACTGGAGGCTGAATAGTGGCTAGAACGGATAGAAAGGGTATTTAGAAAACTGCAGTGTGCCGAAGAATTAAAATTTGAATATTCAATATCTCTTCTACAAGAGGATGCATATGAATGGTGGAAGACCATCCCCCACAGCCTGGTTGAACCACCTGTGCTGACCGAATTCCTGAGGAAATTCAGGTATAAATGGGTTCCCGATGCTTATGTAGATATGAAATTGCAAGAATTCTTGAGCCTGAAGTAAGGGGACAGAACAATAGCAGAGTATGAGCGGGACTTTTCAAGGCTAAGCCACTATGCTGGAAGCTTAGTCTCCACCCCCAGAGACAGATGTAAGAGGTTTGAGGCTGGGTTGAGGCCTAGCTTGAGAATGCAAGTTATGGGATTCGGACACCATAAATTTTTTGAGTTGATTTCAGAAGCCCTGAAACTAGAAAGGATAGAATCAGAAGGGGCAGTGAAAAAGAGTGCAGAAGAGAAAGAGAAAATCGAAAAAGCTGCTGGTCAAACTACTGAGAGTGGTTCTGGGAGGAGAAAATAATTTGAGGAATCTAGCTCTTGTAAGTCTGATAGAGGTAGATCTTCTAGATAGAAACAACCCCAATCCGATCAGCAGACTCAGCAGGCACCTCGAGGAGCATTATCAGTCCAACAGTGTGAGATTTGAGGCAAAACTCATGGTGGGGTGTGTTTCAAGGCCACCGGTGCATGTTTCAACTGTAGAGGGAGTTGACATTTTGCTAAGGATTGTATTAGTCCTCGCTAATCTAGACCTCCTGCGACATCTGAGGGATCAACCCAAGTTTTTACACCTAGAGGGTCACAGCCAGTTGGTCGAGGCAGAGGCAGAGGTAGGGGTCCTGGTAGCACTCCTGGAAGTCAAGGCTTTGTTAATCAGCCAGAACCCAGTGACGCATCAGCCAGAGTCTACACCATGAGACAGAGAGAGGAGGCCGAAACATCAGATGTAGTAGCTGGTATTTTCTCTATCTTTGACCAAGATGCACATGTGTTATTTGATCCTGGCTCTACACATTCGTATGTTAGTGACTAGTCTTTTTAGAATTAGTTTTGGAAAAGTTTGTAAGCGAAAGACAACACTTAGAATACGATAAATTATTGAATAGCGATAGATAAAAAAGTTATGAAAGTAAAAAGTTGAATAGTTAGTTCAGATGTAATAAAGAAATATTATGAATATTAGCAAGATTATTGACTAGAATGGTCAGAGGACCAATGATTAGGTAAATAGTATTGGTTAAAGTGCTATGGACTATTATTTAGACTATGAAACTACATAGAAATGTGAGAAAAACATGAGAAAATAACACGTATGACTATTTGTGAACAGATAGTGGACACAATTTCAAGGACAAAATTTCTTTTAAAGGGGAGAGAATTGTAACACCACTATTTACATAGCCTGGTATATTTCACTATTCCGGTGACCGGTATTGGTCCGGACAATTAAAGGAATTCTAACCATGTCTAAGACACCTAGTTAAGCCCTGAAACCAAATAATTAGTAATTGGAAAATAGTTAAGTATAAAGAAGAAAAACAGAATAAAAAAAGTTAAATGAGCCGAGAGTCATAGTGATGGGTGACCTTCTCGGGAATGACTGCGAGGTTAATCTAAACTCAAATTTCGAACCATAAAATGCGACACCGCGGTCCTTAGGACTATTCCGAACAGAGTGGAAAATAGAAAATCATAGAAAAGAGTTGTTAAGTAGGTCAAATAATTAGGTCAGGGATTTGAAAGAAATATCAAATAACTTGCAAACCAGATCGAACCGGTAAGGGACAATTTGGTTAATTCACCCCTAGAGCTGACTCCTGACCTAACTATCCAATAAAATTGGAGAAAAGAAAATTTCAGGATTAAGAATTAAATTAAAGAACTAAGAAAAAAAAGGAGAAGAAATTGAAAAAGTTTTATTACATCATGTGATGACATCAATTATGATGTCAAAATTAATTTACTTTTTCCTACAAATTTGGACTAAGTCAAATGGCTAATTTAAAGAGATAAATGACATAAAAAAAAAGAAAATCATTTCTTCTTCTTCTTCTTCTTCTTCTTAAAAAATGTCCCCATCTCTCTCTCACTTTTCTCTCCCAAAAACTCCATTGAAACCCCATTTCCAAGCTTGCATAACTTGATTTTAACCTCCCAAAGTGAACCCTAAACCCTAAAAAGCTTGCTATTTCAACTAGACAAGAGGATTGAAGAAGAAAAAGGGAGGAGAAAAGGAAAGAATTGAGGAAGTGGAACATCAAAGTTGAGGTTAGTAGTTTAATTTGAAATTATAGTTTAATACTTGTGCTTTTAGTTCACTTAACTTAGAAATTGTGTAAAATCAAACAAAAACAATTGTTGAGGGACTAAACATGAAATTCATCTATCTAGGGTTAGGGTTTTTTATGAATGAGGTTGATGGTTTTGAATGGTTATTTGAGATGAATTAGATGTATAAAACATGAATACACACTTTAAAATGCATTAGATTGAATTTTATGTGTAGGTAGGGTTTTAAACATGTGAAAAATTGAAGAAAAATTTGAGAATTGGCCAAATGATGTTATTGACCTTATTTTAGTTGAGAAATAGTCAATTGTGACAATTTGTGGTGTGTATGAATTGTTGGAAACAAGTTCCAATTCGGATTGGTGAGGGTCAATCTGTAGGCAGCTTGACCTAGGTCCTTTTTAGGGGTCAAAACTAAAAATTTACCAACTCAATTGGTGTGAGGCCAATTGGGAATGAAACAAGACACAAAATGGCACACTTTTCATTTAGGAATCATGCCCAAAAAGTGACCATAACTTAGTGAACAATTAGGCCAAATCTGGAATTGGCTCACAGACTTGTATAAAAATGACCAAATGAATAGTAGTTATGTAAATGACCATAACTTGGTCTAGGAAGGTCCAAATGACCTAAATTTTTACCAATAGAAAGCTGAGACATAGACCTATAACTTTTATGAAGAAAAAAAACCCAAAATTTGACTATAATCTGTCCAAAAACTCACTTGCAGTCAACCCATAAAAACTGCCATTATCCAGTGAATGCTCAGAATTCTGGATAAAATCAAATCAGGCCAGCTATGTTCAAATGGCTATAACTTAGGCTACAAAACTCTAAATGGAGTGATTCAAAAAGGAAAATAAAGTTAAGACAACAAGGAACAACTTCTATGAAGAAAACATAGCCAAATTTCCACGGCAACATGACTAATGGAATAATACAAAATAGGACATCAAATCTAGAAAATTGAAATTTATACTTAGGAGACCTAAAATTTGAAAGAACAACTAAAACCAACAAAATTTGTAATCAAAATATAGTATTTGGGTATAATTGGATTTCTTATACCTTTTAAGCATAAGAAAATTAATATTTTGACTTGAATAGTACCATGAATAGTAACCTCAACATGAAAATTTCCAAGAACGTAAGTTTAAGCATATTGGGGCTAGAGTTGAGCATATATGAGTTTAATTATTGGATTTATTGTGATATAAGATACTGAAACACTGTCAATTGTGTGTTTCAGCTGAAAAAGACCCGAAAAAATCTAAAGAATTTAGTCAAGGCCTAGAGGCGATCACGTCAAGTTTGTGCACAATAAATTTATGTAATTATTTTCCAAGTGAAAAGTTGAATTGTTATGCATTATGAAATCATTGTGTTGTTTATAAATTGTGTTGCCATTTGTGACTCAAAAATGACTTTGGAAATTGTTTGGGATCTTTCCTAAATTATTTGAGTATTTTGTTTTGAATTGATTTTGTGTTCACACTTAGCGTGACAGTATCACATTATTCCTCCTCCATTTATGGGGTTGAGATCGCTTATTTTTCTCCCTCTGTGGCTTACCAGTTGAGGTTGTAGATCGGATGAGTACTCATTAGCTAGCAAGCCACCTCCCTCATTTATTTCGATTAGTGGAGTTGTAGATCTCTTTATCGTGGTGTACAAATCGGCATTGATTGGAAATTTTATGTCATGGCTTAAGTTGTGTATGAATTGGCAACACTGTGTTTGTTAAATTGTTTGACCAAAATTGTGCTACAATGAGTTTTGATAATTTGTGAAATACTTAAATTGTGAAATGTGATTGTATTATTGATTGGCAACAATGTGATTTGTAAATTGTTTGGTAAAATAGTAATATAAATGTTAATCTCAGTTTTGTGGAAAAATGCTTGTGAAAGGTTTTAAAATTTTTGTTTATCGATGTATGATTATTTTAGTAAATTTTTAAATCTTTATTGTGCACCACTGAGTAAACTTTACTCAATGATAGCTTTAACTTGTTGTCACAGATAGAGAAAAGGACATAGCAGCAGAGTGAGCTACTGCAGTCAGAAATGAGCACAGTGAAGAATTTTTGTATGGGTATTTGTCTATACCCTAGTAGTTTAGTTTAATGTAAATATGATAGTATGCGTATGTATCTCTATAGTTTGAGCAGTTGTACAGATAAAATTGTAATAATATTATTTTGGATTTTCTTTCTGTATATAAGATTGTGTATGTAAAATTAATTTTAATGCCACGTTTATGAATAGAATTATTTTAACAATATTTTGAAAAGTGAATTTTGATTTAAATTGTGGTTGACTGTATTGTTTTGGGATATTATTGGAGGTTGGGGTTGTGAAATGAAATTATGGAAGTGTTTTCATAGGTTTTGAAGAACTGGTTTTCCCAATTATAGATGGCATTCTGCCGAAATTTTTCAAAATTTGCGAACAAATAAAAATAGACAAAAATTTTAACTAGTTTAGAAACTTCAATTAAATTTTTTTAATTTCTACCAAAAATGCTCACCACTCCCTAAAAAGTAAGGAAATGGTTTTAAAATCCCTTGTAGTGTACTTAATGAGTTATCGGTAGGTGAAGTTCGATAATTCATTAGGTATTCTACGGGATCATATTATGCCTTATAGAGGGGTAAGGTGTGACACAGGATGCTTCGGATGTCATAAGGGGTATGTTTTCTCTTTATGACATACTTATACATGCATTAATGGATCTAGGATCCACTCACTCATATATTTGCATTAAGTTACCCGTGGAAAGGGGAATTCAAGTAGAGAAAAGTGACCAAGATATTTTAGTCACTAACCCACTAGGCCATAGTGTGGTGGTGAATAAAGGTTATAATGGTTGGCCATTAAGCATTCAGGGGTATGAGTTTTCAACAGACCTAATTGAATTGCCCTTCCATGAATTTGACGTGATTATGGGAATGGACTGGTTGTTACGTCATCAGGCAATAGTGGATTGTAGATTGAAGAGAATTACACTAAAAACTCCTGAAAATGATGAGATAACAATTATGGGGTAAAGGACAGATTTTCTGTCTAATGTCATCTCAGCCACTGCTATAAGGAAATTGATGAGAAAAGGCTGTGAAGCCTATTTGGCTTACGTGGTTGATACTAGGCAGGCTAAGCTTGACTTGTGTGACATACCCACTATAAGTCACTTCCTTGATGTCTTCCCTGAGGAGTTACCTAGTTTGTGATACACTTGTATTATATAGATATTTTTAAGTACATTCGTATAATATTTCATAGCATTTAGATAAGTAATCTCATGCATAATCATCAATTTTAAGTACTTTTGTAAATTCCATTGCCAAACTCTAAATTCTGTGTTTTCTGTATGTTTCTAGGTGTTTTGAAGAGGTTCCAAGGCATAGGAGCAGAGTAGAGAGCTTGGAAAGGCCAAAGAATTGAGAAGTGATGCTAATACACCTTACAGGGGTCGTGTAATCAAAGTCACAGACCCGTGTAACTTACTGCCAAGAGAAAGACAAAGAGTCAAGGAAGAATCAAAGTACACGGGCCGTGTACCATGCCCCATGTAAAATATGAAGACTCGTGTAAGTCTTTGTCGGGCCAAGCTTGAAGATTTCCCTGAAATACAAGTACACAGGCCGTGTAATCAGGCTCGTTTAACTACTCGAGGCCCGTGTAAAGTCTTGTCCCGATACAAGATGCAATAATTCAAGCTCCAGTAAGTTACATGGCCCTGGGCTGTGTAGTGACACACAGGCCATGTATCACGCGACAATCAGTTTCCTGAATTATTTTCATCTCCAGCTTTGACAGAGAGAAGAGACTCCTAATGCCTTAAGGACTCTAAAAACCTAACCCTAGATCATTCAATATAAATAGAGGAGCCGCAAAAAACAGAAGGGAGTTTCTTTTAGTTTTTTTAGTTTTGAAGTTTTAGGAGAGAAATCTTAATTCCAGACCTAATCTCACCTTTATATTCACATCCTTCATAGCTGTCTTAGAGAGTAGATCATCAATACAAGAGGGAAGCCTCCAGCAGAAGTTCCACAAGTTTAAGGCTGCAGAAAATCCTCATCAATTCTTTTGTTCTATTTCTTTAAGACCATTAATGTTCTCTTATTTTATTTCTATTATGTTTGTTAAACTCACCATGAGTGAGTAAATCCTTGATTCTGGAATTGGGAGAGTAACGCTTGTAATTATTATTATGGACGAATACTGAGTTTTATTTATTGGATTTGAGTTTTGCCATTTGATTCAATTTCTTGTGATCCTAATGCATGTTATGTGTTGGTACCCACTTAGTATTGATTACAAATATTAATTGAAGGACTAAAAGGTGAAGATTAATATTAGAAAATTAGGATTTTGAACCTAGGAAATTTGACCTAGAGATAGACTGATGACCTTTGTAGAGTTTCAAAATTAATCATAGATCTTAAAGGGTTTTATTAGGACTAATCACCAATGAAAGTAGGGTTTAGCTCTAATCGGACCACACCTTAGGTGCTTTGAAAGAGGACCTAGGATATCCTAGGATTAATTTCCCTCAAAGTGATGATCCTCAATCCAGTGAATAGACGAGATTAAAATCCATAATAAGATTGCAATGTGAAATCATAATTATGGAATTGTTTCAATAGATAAGTTTTATTTAAAGTTTATTTTAAGCTTCCAAAATAAGTTTAATATACTCTTCATTCATATTCGATAGCCTAAACTGTCAGAACTGCTGTGTATTCTGGCACTTACTAACTAAATTCCTCATGGGATGATACTTGACTCACTACTTTACTACTTGTTAGCGATCCGTGCACTTGCGGGATTGAAAAACCAGCAAACAAGTTTTTGGTGCTGTTGCCGGGGATTTTAGCTTTAGTAATATTAAGCGATAGGCTATTTAGTTGATTTAGGCATTTTTATTTATTATTTAGTTTTATTTAATTTGTTTTATTTCTTTTATTTTCACTTAGGCATTTGGTCTAGTTTATGACCAAAGCAAAGCCATAAGAAGAAGTTTTGGATTTGGATTCCAAGATAGATAGAACTCTGAGAGCAATCAGGAGAGAAAGAAGACACCAAGAATAAGATTAAGAAAATCCATAAACTCCAATCATGGCTGGCAACAACAATAATAGGCCAAGACTCTTGAAGGATTACGAAGCTCCATCTATACAAGGATTCCAACCTAGTGTTACAAGGCCCACAGTGGATGCCAACAATTTTGAATTAAAACTAGCATGGCTGTAGATAATCCAACAGACCCAGTTTGGGGGTTCACCAACAGAAGATCCACATTACCACCTCCAGTGCTTTCTTGCCCTATGAGACACATTCAAGTGAATGGAGTATCTGATCAAGCTATAAGACTCAGAGCATTCCCATTCTCCTTTCAAGACAGAGCAAGGAAGTGGTTACTTTCTCAACTAGCTAGAACATTCACCACTTGGAAAGACCTCTCATAAGCTTTTCTAGCAAGGTATTTCCTATCTGCAAAGACTGCGAAGTTGAGGGTTGAACTCAACACCTTTAGACAAGAGGAAGGTGAATCACTCTATGATGCATGAGAAACATATAAGGACCTGCAGAGGGAATGTCCACACCATGGCATAGAAGATTGGCTCTTAGTTTAGAATTTCTATAATGGGATACTACCCTTTACAAGGAGCACAGTAGATTTAGCTGCAGAAGGTGACCTAATGGAGAAAATAGTGACAAGCACTTGAACTTCTAGATAGGATCGCATATCACAACTACAAGTACTTAAATGAAGGAGAAAACACAAGGAGAATAATAGGGATCCTGGAAGTGGATGCCCTAAGCATGATAAATGCTCAATTTATTTAGCTCACAAAGTGACTTCACAGAATGCAAGCCAACGTTGTTGGTACAATTAACCAGCACAGCGATGACTGTGGAGGAGGATATATGACTTCAGAATTCAATAACTTCAATGAACCCTTCACAGAATAGATGAACTATGTGAATAATGGAGGGAACTTCAACTAGAGGTAACTCAACAATCCGCACTCAAATACTTACAACCCTAGATGGAGGAACCACCCAAATTTCTCATGGTCAATTTCCCAAAATCAGCTAATGAATAAACAGTAAGGGTACAGACCACCAGCACCCCCTAGGTTTCAGAATAAAGGATAAAACTTTGCACAGCCACCACCACCTCCTCAACCTTAATAACCTGAACCGAAGATGACCATGGAATCCATGATGGAAGGCCTCCTACCAGCTCAACAATAACAGAATGAAATGATCAAGCAATTGACCTCCAAAATGACCAACTTGCTACTCACAACAAGATGCTTGAAAATCAAATTGCTCAGCAAGCAAGTTCTTCAAGCAAATCTACTGGTAAACTGCCTAGTCAACTAGAGATAAACCCAAATGAGCATTGTAAGGCAATTACATTGAGAAGTGGAAGAGTTCTAGAATAGTCAGAAGAAGAACCTACTGAGAAAACCTCTGACAAATTTGAAAGCCAAGCAGAGAAGAAAGAGGAAGAAGCCAAGAAGGATCAGGAAGAGGAAGCAAGGAAGAAAAAGAAGCTACCAGAGCCATATCAGCCTCCCTTACCTTTTCCTCTAAGATTCCAAAAAGCCAAATTGGATAAACAGTTTGGAAAGTTTTTGGAGGTTTTACAGAAACTCTACATCAACATTCCCTTCACTGAAGCACTTTCTCAGATGACATCCTGTACCAAATTCCTTAAGGAAATTCTGTCAAAGAAAAGAAAGCTGGAAGACTATGAGACTGTTGCTCTAATAAAAGAATGCAGTGCCATATTGCAAAACAAACTGCCTCCAAAGCTAAAGGATCTAGGAAGCTTCTACATACCTTGTCTCATTGGCGATAAGAAAATAAACAAGGCCCTCTGTGATCCTGGGGCGAGTGTGAGTCTAATGCCTCTATTAATATGTCAAAAGCTGGAGATCGGAGAACTGAAGCTTACAATAATTTCACTGCAATTGGCAGATCGATATGTTAAATATCCTGTGGGCATACTTGAGAACATCTCTATCAAGGTGGGCAAATTCTTGAAGGAGCGGAAGCATGAAAATTATTAGTTTAGAACATTGAATTTAAAAATTTTCTTCTAGGGTCTTATGCATCATGTAAGATTCATTATTTACCTAATTGATTTCAATATTCAATAGCATATTAAAACACTTTTAATGTGTTTTTGGATCTATATTTGCCATTTAAAATTTTAAAATTAACAGATTAATTCATTAGAAAATCAGATTGCTTATTTGCCATTTAAGATTAATTCTTTGAGAAAATCAGATTGCTTATTTTGTTCTTTCATTCTTTCCCTTATATAGCTAGGTCACCACTTAAAACCCTTGTCACATGTCATCTTCTGATTGGCTTAGAATTTTAATTGAACCAATTATATTATGCTAAGTGTCAAAACTAGAATTAATCTTGACTTTGATCATCTTACATGATTGGAAGATAAATGGCAAGCTTATGTGTAGTGTCATGTGTCACCATCTCATGGTGCCACATGTCACCCTCTGAAATGACCAAATTACCCTTGTGTCTTAATTTTGACTTCTCAATCCAAAATAATTATTTCTCTTCTTCTAATCATTTTATATCAAATATTAATTAATTAATTAATCTCTATTAATTAATTTCTCATAATTAAATTCATATTTAAACACTTTAAATATAAATTTAATTTATACTATACATCCAATAACCTAGATTTGGTTTCAAGCAATGCTAGGGACTTTGCAATCTTATTGCAAGCTAAACCTATTTAATTAATCAATTAAACTCTTTAACTAATTAATTAAATCACATTTAACTTGGTGATTACTTGTGTATGTGTGTGACTCACTTGGCTCATCACTAATTGGCAATGAGATATGATATCAACTCTTAATATCATAAAAACTCTTTCTTACCATAAATGATTTCTCTAAATCATTTTAGGCAACTCATAGACTATGGTTAACACCTAGATAGCATGCCACAACCACCCAATCAGTAATAAGGTTTACCTTAAATGAACCTATAATCATATGTTACCATGCACAAGAATCTCTCTATTACAAAATCCCAATTCAAGTTGAAGTCATGGTTTATATCAAACCCCATTTGCTATGAATATTATGCTCTCTTTTAATTCCAATTCTTGATTAAAAAGATTTTCTCATTAGAAACTCTTTTCTGATTAAATCTATCTGTCCTAGCTAGGAACTTGAAACATCAAGAATAATTAAATGAATATAGGATTTTATCCCTATTTACTTAGGGTAACAGATTACATCTTGATCAACACCTATCTCCATATATAACTAGTAGGAGCCAACACATGCCCATATACCCATACACAGTACAAGTATGAAAGCAGCATCAAACTCAAACTACCTATATACAAGATAACTGTGCTATCTCAGGTCTAAAGATTATATGCACTGATATGATTTATGACAATGCATTGACAAAAGTAAACTCCATGTGCTTGTCATAAATGTCACTAGTTCGGCCTACTTATCATGTATAAGTGCCTATCATGTTTGTTATATGGCATGAGACTCACCATTCCATTTATATCTCATATAAATAACTTGGAAATAAACATGATTATAATCTTTCTGGATAAGTCATGTCTTTATTGTGAAGTATCCTCGATTGTGAACCATTTTATGAAACTTTGTGTTAGAAATACTGTTACTCGTATTCTTAATAACTTAAGAATAGAATTTCTAACAAAATATCAATGGATCTTTTATATCACACATAAATATATTATGTAAATGGAAAAGCGAAAATGCCTTTTTTTTATTAATAAAACATGTACAAGATACATACTAAATGATATGATCTAGGGCATATTACTAACAATCTCCCACTAGCACTAGAGCCATTCATTATAATATCTTAGACCTATCTTCTCAAGATGTCGGTCTAACTAAGCTTGTGACATAGGCTTAATGAATGGATCAGCTGGATTTGCAGCTGATGCTATTTTCTGCATGGCTACATCGCCTCGCCCAACTATTTCTCTGATAATGTGGTAGCGCCTTTCTATGTATTTGGATTTCTAGTGAGACCAGGGTTCCTTATCCAAACAGCCTCTTTTACAGCATCTGATGCAGTAATGTACTCGACCTCTGTAGTGAAATCAGCAGTCATACTCTGTTTGGAACTCTTTCAACTAACTGCATCTCTATTATAAATGAACACAAACTCAGAGGTAGACTTTTTATCATCGATATCTGATTGGAAATAACCATCCAATTGCAAGTCGCCACCTCCATATATTAAGAATAAATCCTGAGTTCTTCTCAAGTACTTAAGGATATTCTTGACAGCTATCCAGGGTTCCAAACCTGGATTGGATTGATACCTACTAGTCAAACTAACAACATATGCGATATCCGGCATAGTACACAACACTGCATACATCAAACTTCTAATAGTCGAAGCATATGGAATCCTGACCATTTTATCTCTTTCTTCAGGTGTCTTTGGAGACATCTCTTTAGAAAGGTGGATACCATGTCTCACTGGTAACAATCCTCTCTTGGAATCAAGCATGTTAAACCTCTTTAACACCTTTTCCAAGTATAGACTTTGGGATAAACCAATTATTCTTTTCACTCTATCTCTATAGATGCGAATCATAAGAATATAGGTTGCCTCTCCTAAGTCTTTCATGGAGAATGTATTTAACAACCATACCTTTACAGCTGTCAACATACTTGTGTCATTACCCATCAACAAAATGTCATCCACATATAAGACAAGGAATGTGATAGCACTATCACTAACCATCTTATATACCCATGGATCATCCTCATTTTTTATAAAACCAAATGACTTAATGGCTTCATCAAAATGGATGTTCCAACTCCTTAAAGCTTGTTTTAACCCATAAATGGATCGTTTTAGCTTGCATACTTTGGAACCATATTGGGATTCAAAACCCCTAGGCTGTTCCATGAAAATGTTTTCTTCATTGTATCCATTGAGAAAAGATGTTTTGACATGCATTTTCCAAATCTCATAACCATAGTATGCAGCTATTGCTAATAGAATCCTAATTGATTTAAGCATGGAACAGGCGAGAAAGTCTCCTCATAGTCGATTCCTTGCTTTTGGTGAAACCCTTTCGCTACTAGCCTTGCTTTATAGGTCTCTACCTTTCCATCAGAACCAATTTATTTTCTTGAAAACCCATTTATTCCCTATAGGTACAATACCTTCAGGTGGGTTAACAGGATCCCAAACTTGATTCTTATACATGGAATCAATTTCGAATTTCATAGCATCAATCTATTTTGAAGAGTCTATATCTGATATAGCTTCTTCATAGGTAAGTGGATCATCTTCATGATCTACTTCTTCATGAGTAGACAACTCTTGTTCTTCTTTATGAAGAAAACCATATCTCATTGGTGGGTGAGATATCCTGGTTGATCTGTGAGGAATAGCTGTAGATGTTTCATCAATAGGTGTAGGTTGACTAGATGGATCCATATCCATATGATATGTTGGTTGGTCAGAATTCTCCAATTCTAACTCTATTTGCCTTCCTTTACCTCCTTCTTAAAGAAATTATTGTTCAAGAAATATGGCATCTCTACTTACCGCAACCTTTTGTGATGTAGGCAAATAAAAATAATATCCAAAACTATCTTTTGGATATCCAACAAATCGACCCTTTTTCTAATTTGGTTTCTAATTTATCAGTGTTTAGCTTTTTGATATAAGCTGGACAACCCCAAATCTTAACATGCTTAAGACTTGGTTTTCTTCCATGCCATATCTCAAAAGGTGTGGAAGATACTAATTTTGATGGAATCCTATTCAGAATATGCAAAGCTGATTCTAATGCAAATCCCCAAAAAGAGATTGGCATATCAGTATAGCTCATCATACTACGTACCATATCCAATAGGGTACGATTTCTCCTTTTAGATATACCATTCAGCTGTGGTGATCCTGGAGGAGTCAAATGGGAAAGAATGCCATGCTCTTTTAATTATTCATCAAATTCAGTTCTCAAGTATTTGCCTCCACGATCTGATCGAAGAGCTTTAATACTTTTTTTTGATTGATTTTCTACTTCAGATTTAAATTTTTTGAACTTTTCAAAGGATTCATGTTTGTATTTCATCAAATATAAGTACCCAAACCTTGATTTATCATCAGTAAAGGTAATAAAATAATAAAAACCGCCTCTAGCCATTTCTCTAAATGGGCCATATACATCACTATGTATTAGCTCTAAAATATTTTCAGCTCTTAGCCCTTATCCAACAAAGGGTGATCTGGTCATTTTGCCTTGAAGGTAGGATTCACAAGTTGGAGTAGGTTCAGAACCTAATGAGGATAGAATCCCCATTTTCTCTAGTTTTGCAATCCTATCTTTTTGCAACATGACCTAATCTTAAGTGCCAACTATATTTTGTACTTGAGTTGATTTCCACCATGGCATTGCATTCATTTAGATTACTTGCATTCAATTTGTGTTTGTCATTATTATCCAAATAATAAAGACCATCATGCATATAACCCAAGCCAATATATTTATTTCTAAAATAAATATTGCAAACATCATCTGTGAACTGAAATTCATAACCATCTCTAATCAAACTAGATATAGAAATGATGTTCTTAAAAGCATCACGTACATATAAAATATTATTCAAACACAAAACATGTCCAGACATGTAAAAAGATTTAGATCTTATGGCTAAAGCTTCAACAGTTGAGCCGTCGCCAATCCGGAGTCTAATATCTCGAGAATGCAAGCTGCTACTGTTTGCTAGTTCCTGCATATAAAAAAAAAATGTGTGAACTGGCACCAGTATCTAAAACCCAAGCTGTAGATGAACTATGAGCATCATCAATATCTAAATAACAAGATATAGACATACTTTTTGAAGGTATATCCTTCTTGTCCTTTAGAGAAGCAAGATACTCTTGGCAGTTCCTTTTCCAGTGCCCATCCTGCTGGCAGTGGAAAAACATTCCTTTGCCTCCATCAACTTTAGTCTTCTCTTTCTGTTTAGCTATCTTCTTGGAAGGACCAGGAATTTGAGGTTTTTTTTCTTATTGCACTTTTTCTTGTTGGGATTTTTAGCAGAAAAAGATGCAATCAAAGCTACCTCTTTTTCTTTATTGCCCAGCATATTCTTTTGGGCAATAACCAGCATATTGAGTAAACCAGCCAAGGTGCATTCCTGCTTAGTCATATGGAAATTTGTCACAAAATTCCCAAATGACTCAGGTAGGGACTGAAGGATCAAATCCGTCTGCAGCTGGAAATCCATGTTAAAGTCAAGATGTTCTAGCTGCTCAATCAGTCGAATCATCTTGTGGACATGATCCCCAACATTCTGTCCCTCAGACATCCTCATGCGAAATAGCTGCCTAGATATCTCATACCTGGCATTCTCTTGTAGGTGAAGGAATATTTCACTCGCACTCTGCATGTTCTCATGCTGCTTCTGTAACTCATTACTCATAGAAGCAAGCATGTAACACTTGACTCTCATATCATGCTCCTTCCACTTGTCCAAAGTTTCATGTTCCTCTTGAGTGGCCTCTGGAGGTAAGGGACCAGGAACATTTAAATCTAGAACATATCCTACATGCTTTCAAGGTTCAGGACAAGTTTCAAATTTCTTAGCCAATCAGAGAGATTAGGTCCTGTCAACCTATTGCGATCAAGTATGCTTGCAAGGATATTTGATGGTGGTGGTTGTGGTGTTCTCATTATTATCCAAAAATTAACTACAAAAAATAACTAGATTAGTTAGTAAATATATCATGTATTTAACCAAAATGATTATGGTCTTTTAATCAAATTGGTCCTCCCACTAACTTAGCAAATCCTACACTTCCAAAGTAGAAAACGAAAATCCTAGTTGGATGGATTTCTAGTGGGTGATTGAATTCTTATAGTCTTATTGGAATTAGAATAAACTGTAAGTGAGCAACTCCTTGCCCATCACATCTCATGTGAGGTTCAATCCTTTACCTAGCCCCTAATGCTCAAAATCTCAGGCAAATCCATTATTGATTTATCTTGCATTAGTTAAGTTGATCCCATTGAGCCAGTAAACATGCAAATATTTTTAATGTCCTCAGGCACATCCATTATTGGCCACCAAACCATTTACATATTTACAACTTCTCATGCTTAACAATTATTCTTAAGAAAATCTCTTAAATTAATTGCACCATATGCAAGTATTTAAAATTTCTTAAAATAATTGCCTCAATGGAGGGCCCATGTTATAATTACCTTTAATTATACCATTTCCAACTTAATCATTTGTTTAGAAGATTTTGTAGTCAGCCTAATTACTATTATGGTCTCACTTTGCACATTATCCAATTAGCATGCATATATCATATACTTACATACATTCTCATACATCTCATGCATACATGGATAAATAATAAATATGGTATGATCATGGACTTTCTAAGGGATTCATTTCTGAGTCATCAAGAATTGAATTAGGGCATTCCTAAGTGCATTTCATTCATTCATTTTACAAGAGTTGCTGAAGGAGTACATAATCAATACTTGATCTTGAATTCCTCCCACTGGTCCTACCAATGCTCTTGACCTCCTTGATCTTCTTGCAATCCAATTATATAGTAATCCTTGGCATACCAAGGTGAATTTACAAGAACCAAATAAATGAAATTACAACCCAAAAATATTACAACCTTTATAAAACATACCTCTAAAATTAAATTAATTAATTTACAACCCAAAGAAACATAAAAGAAATAAATCCAATCACATTGGTCTTTTATTGTCCATGATCATCCATCATGCATATCACTATTTAACAATTAAATAAAACATACATACTTAAATTAAATTGAATATCTCATATTCAACTTAAAAATCCAGATTTGAATATGATTCAAACAAATTTAAAAATTCAGATTTGAATCACATTCAAACAAATTTAAAAATTTAGATTTGAATCATATTCAAACAAATTTAAAAATTTAGATTTGTATCACATTTAAACAAATTTAAAAATTCAGATTTGAATCAAATTTAATTTTGTGATTAAAACTCCTAATTAAATATTTTAATTAGTCATGGGCCTAATTATGGGCCTTGAAAACAAGCCCACACTCAATCAAACCTTGCACACTATGAAGTGCCATTGATGCTGCCACCTATGGTGGTTCCATCATATGTGCTACCACACATGAGCATCCAACCAGCCTTGATTCAATCAAATCTTGATTAAATCACACAATTAAATCGTATATTGAACAATCTAAATGGCAAATATAGTGTCTCTTGTCGCAAGGTGTTTTGCGGTTGCCTGGCGACTCCACTGGGGAAGTATCCCAATGCTAATCTCCGAATCATCCTTTTTTCGTTTTTGCTCGCCCCTGAGGGGAATTCTCTGGTTCTTATATAAAGCAAGATGTCATGGTACCAAGGTTTACCATCAGGTTCTTCTTCGATCATGAAGCAGTATGCCGGCTCACTCTTTGCTTTAATCTTTAATACTTGAGTCGTCTGCCCTTCTTCTATTTGAGCCATAACAGCCAGAGTGGCTAAGGCATCTAGAAATTGATTCTTGTCTCGACTAAGGTGAGTGAAAGAGATTTCTTCGAACTTTTTAATCAGCTCCAGTAAGTACTTCTGATATGGGATTAGCTTCGAATCCTTAGTTTGCCATTCTCCCTTGACTTGATAAATGATCAGGGCTGAGTCTCCATATACCTCCAACTTCCTGACTTTCATTTCGATGGCAGCCTGTAGACCCATCACATAAGCTTCGTATTCTGCGATGTTGTTGGTGCAGTCAAATCTCAACTTGATAGCTATCGGAAAGTGTTTTTCCATCCGGGGATACCAATACAGCTCCGATTCCACTACCGGACAAATTGACAGCTCCGTCGAAATACATTTCCCATACACCAGCTGGCTCTTCTTCTCCGCAGTCTACTTCATTAATATGCTCATCAGGGAACTCAAAATCCAGAGCTTCATAATCTTGGATAGGGTTTTCTGCTAGGAGATCAGCAATTACACTACCTTTCACTGCTTTTCGGGTCATATAGACAATGTCATATTGGGGGAGTATGACCTGCCATTTGGCTATCCTTGCTGGCACGAATGGGCTTTCGAATACATACTTAATAGGATCCATCCTGGAGATGAGCCATGTCTTATGATTCAACATGTAGTGTTTGAGGCGATTTGCTGTCCAGGCTAACGCGCATCAAGTTTTCTCTAGGAAAGAGTACCTTGACTCACAATCATTGAATTTTTTGCTCAGGTAATAAATAGCCCTCTCCTTTCGGCCGGTATCATCATGTTGCCCCAAAACACATCCCATTGAGCTTTGTTGGACTGCCATATACAGAATCAGCGGCCTTCCTGCCACCAGCGAAACCAATACTGGTGGGTTGGACAGGTACTGCTTTATTTTCTCGAAAGCCTCTTGACAAACTGAATTCCATTGAGTGGTGTTGTTCTTTTGGAATAGTCTAAAAATAGGCTCAACTTTAGTGGTGAGATTAGAAATAAATCTTGATATGTAGTTCAACTTCCCCAGGAAACTGCGCACCTCCCTTTCTGTTTTTGGGGATGACATCTCTTGAATGGCTCGGACTTTGTCTGGATCAACTTCTATTCCCTTCTCACTCACTATGAATCCCAACAATTTCCCAGATCTAGTTCCGAATATGCATTTGGCAGGGTTCAGTTTCAGCTGATATTTCCTGAAGTCTCTCGAATGCTTTCCTCAGCACCTGCACATGGCTTTCTCCTCCCCTGGACTTGATGATCATATCATCCATGTACACTTCCACTTCTTTATGCATCATATCATGGAATAATGTGACCATAGCGCGTTGGTAGGTGGCGCCAGTATTCTTTAACCCGAAAGGCATGACCCGATAACAAATACCCCCCATTGAGTGATAAAAGCAGTTTTCTCCTTATCTTCCTCATCCATTGGGATTTGATTGTACCCCGATGCCCCATCGATACACGAACACCTGCCCAATCCCGCAGCATTGTCTACTAACACATCAATGTGAGGGAGAGGGAAATCATCTTTCAAGCTTGCTTTATTAAGATCCCTATAATCAACGCACACCCTGACTCTCCCGTCCTTCTTCATCACCGGGACAACGTTAGCTATCCATTGGGGATATTTGACTACTTCCAGAAACCCAGCCTCATATTGCTTTTTGACTTCGTCCCTAACTTTGAGCAGCGTGTCAGGATTCATTCTTCTTAATTTTTGCTTTACCGGGATTGTCCCCGGAATTAGGGGAATTTTGTGCGTCACTATATAAGGGTCCAAACCAATCATATCATCATAGCTCCAAGAAAATATGTCTAGGAATTCCTTGAGCAAACTGATCATATCTTCTAATTCTTCACTCTCCACAACCTTAAGTTCCCTTTTCACTTCTTCCGTGCCTAAGTTTGCGGTGTGCGTTTCGTCCCCACAAGGCACTAAGGAAGGTTCATCTCTTTCATATCTTTCTTTTGTGAGTTCCACCTTAGAATCACTTGAAGTAATGGCAGTTATAGGGATTTCAAAATTAACCAGAGGAATTTCTGAGTCTATTGAATTATTAGGTGTTAATTGATGAATGATCCTGAATAAACGAAAATGGAATATATTATAAGAATGGATTTCAGAAGGAAAGAAAAAGAGAATTGGATATAAAATGCCTATTAATTCATTAACATTTATGACATAAGAAAAGGGTCCATTTACAATATTACACTTGCCACCATGGACAAAATGATCAAGTGTAAATAACCAAAAGTACTTTACTCGAAATTGAGTACAGGGATGTCCTCTGCTGTCCAGTTGTCCAGTTCTTGCCCTTCAGCTATTGGCGAGACTAGAGCCTCATACAAGGAATCTAGATGGATAACATCGATGGATGGTTCATCGGGCGATTCTTCAATCTCTACCGGATTCTCAATGACCAGTTTAGTGAAGACCTCCGTGATTCTCGGGACTACCTTCATTTTCCCGATTTTCTGATCAAATCTTTGATCCCGAAGCATATTCCTCATCCAGAATCGCCCATCCATGAGGGCCTCTTCCTCATAACCCAAACTGCAATGGCCTACCTTCTGGATAGCCGGTATAGGTTCGACAATCCCTTGCAATGCGGCGCCTAACCCCTTGCCCTCTTCATACCCATTCCTCAACATCACCTTGGCTACCATAGCCATAGGCCCTTCATTTTTTGAGATGGTTTCTTGTAATTCAAGAGCCTGGAAAGAGCTTTCCAACGACTCCTCAGCAGCTTCCACATAAGGAAGTGATTGTGGCTTGGTGACCAATATGGCTTCTTCCCCTCTCATAGTGTTGATTTTGCCGTCCATAATGTATTTAATCTTCTGGTGCAAAGTTGAAGGAACGGCATTCGCTGAATGGATACAAGGCCTCCCCAGCAACATAGTGTACACAGGTTCGATGTTCATCACTTGGAATGTGACGTTGAAGGTGCATGCGCCAATTTGGAGGGGCAAGTCAATGTCCCCCAGCACTTCTCTTCTTGTACCGTCAAAGGCTCTTACCACCATAGCACTCTGACGTATATTTGAACGGTCAACCGGTAGCCTAGCCAAGGTGGCATTAGGCAGTACATTGAGCGCGGATCCATTATCAATAAGGACCTTGGCCACTATACAACCTTTACACTTAACTGTCACATGTAGGGCCTTAGTGTGCGCTAAGCCTGTAGGGTCTATCTCTTCTTCTGAGAAAGTGACAAAACTGAACGCCTGGATTTGTCCCACTATCTTCCCGAACTGCCCCGGTGTGATGTCGAGGTTCACGAAGGCCTGATTCAGAATTTTTTGCAGGGCTTGACGGTGCACCTCAGAGCTCAGAATCAAGGATAGTAATGAAATTCGAGCAGGCGTCTTTCTTAAGTGCTCAACAACGTCGTACTCACTTTGCTTCATTATTTGAAGCAGCAGCTCCTCTTCCTCTCTTGGTCCGGTAGGTTTTACTCCCTCCATTTTCTCAACCTCCTCTTCCGTCCTCTCCTGTGACTCTCCCATTTTTACTTTCTCTTTTTTTTTTTTTCTTTCTCTTCGCTCTCGTAACATCTCCCATTTCTAGTTATAAACTTAACCTCTGGTTCAAGCGGGGAAGATTTTATGGCAGCGACGGGCTGAGGATTAGCTTGGGGAGTAGTACTGCTGGTAGGTCCGGTATAAGTCATCTTGAAGTGCTCATGAGGAGTGAAGCACGGTTTAGGAGGTGTCGAAGGTGAAGCAAGACTAGGAGCCGGTGCATTGCTTGACGCTTCTTGGGTGAAAACTTGGAAGTTATAATTCCAAGGTATGGCATGGGTGTTTGTGACAGGGAGCTGAGGCGGGGTTCGTATGATTGTTACTGGTGGTGATGATACTGGGGGTGAGAAAGTGATTCTGTGATTAGGGGTAGAGGCGTTTTGGCCGAGTCGGGCTGTATTTACTTCGCCCTCCATTTTTGACTTTGCTTGGCATCTCAGAACTTTGAGGGACAGTAAGTTCTGGACCTCTTGTTTGAACTCTTCACAATTTTGCAGCTCGTGGTTAGCTGCCCTTCCATGATAGGGGCATCTCGCCTTATCTTCAGGTTCTGTTATTTGGGGGTGGAGGTAACCTTCCCTTACTGCCATTGTTAAAATTTCCCCAAAGTGAGGAATTAGTTGATCCACCTCCAAGGTTGACCCTTCTCCTTCCAACTCTATCATATTTGCACTATTGCCCATACCATGATTGGGCAATGGGTTTGAGGTAACATTAGGGAGAGAACCATTTCCTTCAATCTTCAACCACCCATTCCTGATTAGGGCATGCACCCTTCCTCTGAGTGCCCCGCAGTTATCAGTTGAATGGCCTTATGCCCCTCCATGATACTCACACCGGGCACTAGCATCATACCACCTGGGGTATGGCAACTGAATTAGGTCAAGGGGAATTGGGACTATTTGGTTTATATTGACAAGGTATCGGTATATTTCACTAAGTGGCAGGGGAAGAGGTGGATCGGGATTTCTTGGTGGTCTCGAGTTATTTTAAGGTGTTCTAGGTTGAGTAGGTGGAGGAGGTGGTCTGGGTTGGTAATTTGTCGGTGGTGGATACTGTGGGCGTGGGTAAGGATAATTTGGAAAAGGGGGTGAAATGTTTGCAATGGTTTGGCCATGAGGGGGAGGATATGGCCGGTAGTTGCTTTGAGGAAGTGGGAGTGATTGTTCTGCCGAGTGATGGAATGCACATCACCCTCCTTCTTTTTGCCAAAACTGGCATTTTTCTTTGCAGGGTTCTCAGTTAACTCCTGCAGTCGTCCCATCCTTAAGTTGGCTTCTATTCTCTCACCAGCTTGGATGATATCTGAGAAGCTATTGGAAGTGTTTCCAATCATTAGATTGAAGTATGGAGCCTTCAATGTCTCAATGAATAGGGAGCAAAGCTCGTTATCAGTAACCGGAGGATATACTTCCACTGCTTTCTCTCTCCATCTCTGGGCATATTCTTTGAAGCTTTCCTTGTCCCTCTGCACCAAGTTTTGGAGATCTCTCCTTGTGGGGGCCACATCGCAGTTGAACTTGTATTGCTTCAGGAAAGCATTTGCCAAATCTTTCCAGGAGAGCAATTTGCTCCTGTCCAACTGAATACACCATCTCAGGGCGGCCCCGGAGAGACTCTCGTGAAAGAAGTGAACCAGGAGTCGATCGTCCTCTGTCAGGGTGGACATTTTGGCAATATAAGTGGCCAAGTGAATGCAAGGGTCTGAATTCCCAGTGTATTTGTCGAAGTCCGGGACCTTAAACTTAGGCGGCACCACCACATCAGGCACCAATCTCAGCAACGCCACATCAACTGAACCATACATGTTCAGTCCCTCTATTGCTCTTAATCTCTCTTCTAGAGCGGAGAGCTTCTCATTTTCTTTCGTCTTATTTTCTCCTCCCACTGCAAGAGATACTCCCCCAGTTGGGAAATGAGGGTTGGAATGAATTGGAGGGATCAGGACCGAAGGGTACGGTTCAGCATTCGAGATAGCCGGATAATAGGAGAAAGGTGGGTCATTATTCAGTGGGGCCGGATTGATGGTGATTGTTGGATCCGGGATCGATGGCTGGAAGGTGAAAGAGGTTGAAGCATGATGAGAATCAACCGTTGTAGGAGGTGGGGAAGGTAGTGGTAAGTTAGGCTCTGAAGCAGGCTTATTATGGGACATTTCCCTCATTAGTCTCATGAGCTCCGAGACTTGGTCTTTTAATTTGAAAACCTGTCCTTGTAGGTTTTGGACTTGTTCCTGGTCTTCCATTAACCTTCTTGTTTATGATCTTGTTAAGTACACTCGTCTGGGTTGAACTACGTGTCTGGTCAGGCTTGCTTTGTTTGAAGCAATATTGATTTTCTGCAGGAAGTTGAAAAACGTTTTTAATAAATTTTGAATTTCGTAAAAAATTAAAGGTCCTGGTTCGGACAAAGGATACAGTGGCATTTGGGAGCCAAAATGAAATCTGCAGAAGAATGATTGCATCAATTTTATCATGGCATCATTCGATAGTCAGACTGTGAATGACTGGATTTGAATGCGCATCTATGATACCTGCCCATATGGCGCATCCAATTTTTCGCATAACCCTAGTGAGGGGGTTCCTACGGGAGTTATACTATTCATCTATAATTTTGCTAAACAATGGCCCAAAAGTTATTCCATTAACTGAATAATTCATACACGGCATTCTTTACATCGGCCTAGGCTCAGGGAGGTTCTTTATAATGTAATGACATTTCCTAAGATACTCATATAGCCTTTCTTCTTGTCTGGTAGGATTGAACACTTTCAGCGCATATTCAGATTCAGGTAAGAGTTCTTGCTTTCCTTGTGCTATCATTTTCTCCAGCTGGTCAACATTCTCTTTTAGCTCTTGATAGAAAGCGGCTTGTCTTTCTTTTTCCTTTCTTTCTTTAGCACATTCCTTCAGAATATCGTTGATAAGCAGTGCCTGTTCCTTCAGTTTAAGCTTATTCTTTTTGCTTTCTTGTTTATACTCTTCTACGAGTATCTCCTGGTATTTCATTTTTTCTTGAAGCTTGCCATTATGTATTTCTGATTCTTTTATTACAGCTTGGAGAGAGCTTTTTTCCTTTTCCCATCGTGTCTCTTGCTCTTCGAACCCCATCTTTTCGGTCCTTGCCTCTTCCCTGAGCCTTCTTACTTTTCTTTTGAGGATCTGCTGTTGGTCCTCTAACTATTTTATTTGTTCTTACAGTTGCGAGTTTTCGGTGTTTGCCTTTTGTAGGGAGTTGGCCAAACGATCACCAGCTTCTTCTGAAAGGATGTTTTGACGAGGGTTGCTGCCTTCAAATTTGGTTGGATCTGTAGTTAAGTGTTCTTGATCCCTGCCAGCCCTCCATTTAAGATAATCGCCCGTGGCACTCGGACCTTTAGGCAACCTTTCCATCATAGTGATGTTTTCCCAGGATCTGCGAGCTATTTTCAATCCTTCCTCATCATTGAGCTCATGGTAGAAATGACCTCGGTGGTATTCTTCAATGTTGATTCTGAACTGTGTTGAGACAAACTATCTCATTACTAGTGCCGGAGTGTAACTTATGTATCCAGTCACTCCGATTAGGGATACTGATTGATTATCCCTCGTGCTGACCAAAATGGATTGACCCGATGTCCACAATTTCCTCCAACAGTAGTCATGGCTGTTGAAGCTCAAAATCCGTTCTTGCCACTGCGGCTCATCCTTTGGGCTGATTACTAATCTGGTCATCTTCTCGATGAGAGGCTGGTCAAGGTACCAAGTCAATCCCTTTGTCTCTATAGGACACATGTGACTGATGACCCAGAGGTGCAGCAATTGAGAACTGCATTTAATGGATCCCTTGCCTTGTTGTCTGCAGTAAGTAAGGGTTAAGAAAGTCTCGGTAAGAATTGCCGATACTGGATTGACCTTCTGTTTTTCTACTACCCAGAACATCTCCACAACATTGCAGGTTATAATTCCCGAAGGTCCAGGGAATAAGATCAAGCCGTAGATCCCTAAAGCGAGCGTCAACGAAGCTTGATCCCACTGTTCATCTTGGATGTATTGATCCAACCACTTCTTGAGATAAGTCCAATACCATCCATGCGTGTTCCCTTTGACAATTTCCCTCGCCTTTGCTTCTTCCAGGGGAATCCCCATCATATGTGCGAATCGTTTCCAGGTCTGCCTATGCTCGAGGTGCAGGTAAATCTGATTCTGCGCCGCATAAGGAATTTCTAGCAATGCCTGATATTCTTCCATAGTGGGAGCAGTATCCACATCGTTGAAAGAGAACACCCCATACTTAGGATTCCAAATTGACAGCATGGCCTTTAATGCCGGGACTTGGACTTTGACTCGTATCAAGGTTGCAATCCTCCCGTATTTCTTCTCAAATCGTGCTTTGACCTGATTGGGAAATGACTTCCAACCATTAGCCAGACCCTCGAGGCTGTTCATTCTGACCTCAATTTTGCTCAGGTCCAATGGAGGTAATAAGCTAGTATCACTTTGTGGGGGCACTGAACTATGAGGCGGTTCGGGCCATGGTTTAGCATTATGTTCTGATTTAAGAACTTCTCCTGCCGACTGACTCGAGGATGCCATGTTAAAAATGATGCTTATCCTTTTACAGACCTTATTTTGGTGATGCCTGCAGGAAAGACTTGTTAGTAGGATAAATTCAGGTAGTTTTGAATTATACTGTTGGCAAAGTGACACCTACACATTTATCAAAGTAGGAAAGTGTGTAGGTTTTCTTAACAGTATGATTCAAGATTACCCTAAAAAAATAAGAACAAAATAAAACACAAGCAGAATAGGGTAAGAGTAAGTATGCCCCTTTTGTCTTAATATAAGGAGAGTCCTAGTACCGGCTAGGTGCTACCTAATTGGATAGTTCTATCTTATAAGGTAGCTTGCTACGGCTTCCAGCTATCGTGATAGTTTAGCTCAAGGTCTAATTTCCTAAAAGCCACAGGTTCCCAAATTGCCCCTACTGTAAATAGTAAAGCCCCATTCTATCCCCCATGATACTGTCGGGAAAGTTCCATGGGTATCACAGTAAATAGAATGAGTTTCAATCTGAGTAGAAGCCTTCATGGATACTAACGGGGTAAAACCCACGGGTACCGCTACATGACCCCCTCCTACTTTCCTAAAAGGGTAAGAAAGCCCGGGTATAGGGCTGAAGTGTGTGAGGATATTATGTGAGTGTTCAGTGTGTGAAGGGACACCTTTACCTCTTCCCAATATAGGGAGAGTTTTTATTTTTCCTTTTTAGACGAAGAATGCTGCAGGATATAAAACAAAAATAAACAAAGCGGTTAGCGGAAATAACAAACATCAATAGACTAAGGTTTTCGAATTTCGTAACTTGAACCTATCTAAATATAATTCTAGTTTATAGGAACATAAAATTAAATCTGCTTTTGGACCTCTGGGCCTGGGTTGAAGGAAAATCAATCGATCCCCAGCGGAGTCGCCAAGCTGTTGCAAGGTGTTTTGCGGTTGCCTAGACGAACCCTCACCGAAGTGGGAAAGAGTGAGGAGTCGCCACTTTAATTTTGAGGGAAATTAAAGAAAATCATTTGTGAAAATAAGTTAAAATGAAACCACTTCAAAAATAGAGATTCTAGGTTCGGGGTCCGTAAACGGGTGGGGAAGAGGGTGAGTAGATTTAACTTTAAGCCCTTTATAAATTAAAATCAATAGTTAGGAGGTTCAAACGGAGATGTTAATCCTTTTGATAAAAGGGAATATTGGATTTTTCACTAATTCGGATTACCCAGATGCACAAGTAAATGAGACGACCTTAGTGAATTGATGTCGCGTAGCGGTTTTTCATTTACGGGGTTGTTTTGCGTATGTGTTAAGACTCGATTTGAGAATCGGATAAGAACTCTCCTCCGATCTCTTTTTAGATTAAAATTTTGATTGGAGATAGGATAAAAACTCTCCTCCGATCTCTTTTAGATATTTATTAGAATTTTTGGATTGAGAATCGGATAAGAACTCTCCTCCGATCTCTTTTAAATATTTATTAAAGTTTTTGTTGAGAATCGGATAAGAACTCTCCTCCGATCTCCTTTAGATATTTATTAAAGTTCTTTGGATTGAGAATCAGATAAGAACTCTCCTTCGATCTCTTTTAGATATTTATTAAAGTTCTTTTTTGGATTGAGAATCGGATAAGAACTCTCCTCCGATCTCTTTTAAATATTTATTAAAGTTCTTTTTTTTTAGAATCGGATAAGAACTCTCCTCTGATCTCTTTTACTTGAATGGGAGTCGGATCTCTTTTACTTGAATGGGAGTCGGATAAGGACTTTTCCGACCTCTTGAAATCTGATTACATCTACACATCATAAGAGTCTGAGACTAAGGGTTCCGGCATTCAAAGATGCCGGGGACCTGAATAAGGCTTCTTTTAACTCATTGGTACCTCGTGACTAGATAGGGGATACCAGACTAAATTTTATTGACCTCCTATGTAATCTCCTTACAAATACCTTTCGGCAGGCAACATTTTCTCTATTTCATTTGCTATTCCAAAACTCGATTTTACTTCGACCTCCCCCCACCTTACCCAGTCATGTCCTCGAGCTAGTCTAGTGGTTCGCCTTCATAACTCTCTGATTTATTATTCGAACGTTTATTTAAAAAAACTCTTATGTTAAGACACTGTTACCAACGTTTTATCAAACTACCTGTACGTTACCCGTAAACAGAACACCTACATTAGGAGATAATACTAAAGTCCAAGAATAAATAAATAACATGAACTGATATCAAAGATAAACTCGAGAATAACCACCCATGTGGGACCTTCTAACAACAAACTTTAACGAAAATTATGAGCGTAAAAAGAAAATAAAAACAAACACTAGATAAGGCAACGGTTTAGACACTCACCTGCAGGAAGTTGAACCTATTGAACTAACTATGGAGTCACGAATGTTGCAGAGTTTCGGGCTAATAGTCTGGAGACTAATGCTTGCCTTGAAATGACGAATGCCTAGCTAGCATATAATCGAACCGGAATGAGATTAAACTCAGAAAATAAAAGTGGATATAAAAGTGGTGAAAACAGAACTGAAACTTAAAAAAGGGTATCACAGAGCAATGAACAAACTGAAAATCAGGAGTTCCAGTGTCCAACACTTCTTCAAAGAAAATACTTTAGAAAACTAGTTTCTAAAGTCTTTCTAGCTTAAAAATAGCAGAGTAGCGAAACTGAATTAATTTTGAAAGCCTTTCCACTATAATTACCACCCTTTTCTTCGTCCCTTTTTTTTTTGAACAGTTTTCACGCAGGTATTTATAGGGACCGGGTGCTCCCCATGAAGGGTCAGGATTTATTTTGAGGGAGATGGAAGGTTTGGATTTTGAAGGACATGATCTGACGCTTGGGAATTAAAGAGAATCAGAATAAACGGCTGAGATCCTTTTCAGAAATTTTTGTCCTTTTTCTCTTATAATCTGACGGTTCCAAATTTTCTTGTCCAGGGCGATCCGAGAGCTGGGAATAAAAGGCGCCAGTTTTGTCGTCTTCTTCTTTGATCTAAGGGCTCCGGGCTCGTCCTTACAAGTAAGATCAATGGTGGAGGTTGGGATGTACAGGACTGTCATGACATACTTTGGCACCTGTCAGTAATGTGGGCGATTCTGAGGCGTACGGTGGAGATTTCGTCTGTAATGCTTTAACTACCTCGGCGACAGTTAGCGAAAGTTGTCTTATTCTCTTTATTTTCTGACCTCCCCTCCCTTCCAATCTTTCTAACACGATCCTTTTCCGATCTCTCATGCCGAGCCCCCTTCTTCCGATCTCTCCCACTCCAGTCTTCTCCTTTATCTGGTTTGGTTCAGTCAAAGCATTTATTCCTTCGATTTCCGAGGCATCCGCTTCGTTTTCTGCTCGCAATAAATGCTCAGACTTTCCCTATATATATATACCTTCAACGGGAAACCCCTCTGCATTTGATTTTCCCCTCTTTCGATCTCACATTTCCTGTTCTAACTGCCCCGACAATAATCCCGGCCATGATAGTTGCTTTTGATCTTTTTCCGATTGTCCTCTTTATTCCTCGGCTGAAAATTTACGATCCTGGTGATCGGAGAATTATGATAAC
The DNA here is from genome assembly GCF_030052815.1 of Hevea brasiliensis. Classification (NCBI taxonomy): domain Eukaryota; kingdom Viridiplantae; phylum Streptophyta; class Magnoliopsida; order Malpighiales; family Euphorbiaceae; genus Hevea; species Hevea brasiliensis. Next base: position 23,251,371 of record NC_079499.1, on the reverse strand, counting down.
CTCATTTGATGACAGTGAGAGAACTGGACTAATTCGCCGACCTGGATCAAGGACCTCGATCGTGTCGATCTCGAATCGTTCGACCGATATAGTCGGTGAACTGATTTCGGGTGAGAAGACTGCTAATATTCCCCTTAACATCGATGACTGCCCCTTGAAGTTCATTTGGCTCCTCACCACATTGGCTGTCCCAACTACAGCTCGGTTCTGGTAGATGACAGTGGAGATGACTCTCCGTCCTCATGAGAGTCATAATCACCCCATCTGAGCTGTACGTCTATCCGTTGTCTATGGCCAGACAAATCTTTTGATTCAGCCATGAGACTAGGCTTTGACACAGGCCTTCATTAGATAGGATGTTCCACCAATCTCTAAAGATCGCCCCTATGATGTAATCAGACCTTTAATGTAATCCGATTTCTAGAGATTGCCCAAATGATGTAATCAGACTTTTAATGTAATCCAATCTCTAGAGATCGCCCAAATGATGTAATCAGACCTTTTTGGAAATAAAATTTTATTTTGACAACTATTATTTTTATTATTATTGCATTGACTATTTTCCAATCTCTGATGTGTTTATCCGATCCGGTTCCTGACTGAACAGCCCTTAACCGATCCGCACTTCCAAACATCTGTCTCAATTCACCGATCTCTAACTAGCCGATCTCTCCTTATTATGGAATTTCTGGAATATTCGTGAGACGTGTCAGAAAAAGCTTGGGACACCGTGAGCATTAAATGCTCAGACTAGTATAAATAGAGGATGAGTCTGCCAGTCATCCCCTTATGTCATTTTCAACCGTTTGCGAGTGATTCCAAAATCCTCTCATTTTTTCAAGTTCTTCCAACACCGATCACACTCCGGTAAGGGTTTTGATCTTTCTTTTAGTTTAAATTTCCTCTTTTCTTTGAAAATGAGCGGCGCTGAGGGTCAGAGAGCGGCAAGCCCCCCTTCTGTTCAGGTCTCATGGTCGTCAGATGAGGTAGAGGTAGTCGGAATAAACGGGCGATTTGAACCCCCTAGGACCTCCATTTCAGCCCGCGGTCAAGCAGCATCCTCGAGGCAAACACATTCTTCAGGGAGAGAAAACCTTCCCATGGACGAGCTGCCATCAGTCCTTCAAGAAACCGACTTGCAGTCGTTCAGCCAAGAGTATAACATTCAACCTGATTCATACGAACTCATTAAGTGTCACGACGATCTTCGAGCCGATCACTTCTTCGAAGAGAATGATATGATCATGGTATACGAAGAGCAACTAAAAGTCGGGCTGCGATTCCCTCTTGATGACTTCTTCAAGAAAGTTCTAAAATTTCACCAAGTGTGCATAGCCCAAGTTCACCCAAACTCATAGCGGATCCTAGTGGCCTTCAGAGGCCTTTGCCGAGCCAAAGGACTCAGTCCAACGGCGAAGGTATTTGCCGAGCTACATAGGCTAACTCGCCAAAAGGACGATGAGTACTGGTTCTTTCAAGCGAAGCCACATTGCGGGCTCTTTACCGATCTGCCCTCCTCCCTGAAGAATTAGAAGAATCGCTTCTTTATTCTGAGGAGCAAAATTTTGAACGGCTTTGAGGGTTTCCCACGTAGCTGGCTACACCAGGGCCCCTTACTTCCGAAGCACATCACCCTGAATAGGGAAGAGGGCCTAATGGTGATGGAACTGATAGACCAGGCGGCTAGATAGAAATTCTCTTGTTTAGATGCAGTGACAACCAAACTTCATTATTGGACTATGCAGCTGGTCACTGGCCAAGAACGCGGGCTTTAGCTCTTTGACCTCAGCTTAGGTACTTTCTATATCTCTGATCTTTTGGCCTTAGCGATCTCACTGACCTTTTCTTTGTGTAGGTATGGTGAGCGGCGAGGCTTCCAAGGAGAGCCGGAAGCGGAAAAGAGAGGTCTCCCGAAAAGTGCGGGAGATGAAGCGGGCCGAGCTGCTTCAGACGCCCAGGCATGATCCTGGGGAAATGCAAGGAGGCTCGTCTCAACCCTCGGGACAACCGATCCCCGACATAGAAGTGGTCCGGTCTGCTCCTCATCAAGAAGAGCCGCCACCACCCCCTCCAGTTGCTTCGAGTGCAGAAGGGGTCCTCCCCAACCACCTGTGAGGACCCTTTCCCATGGCACCCAAATCCTGATCCACTCGCTGGAGAAGAACCACACGGTTTGAGAGAACCAGGGTTTTGCTAAGGTCTTGGGGTCCTCCATCTGCCTTCGAGAGGATCGGGATAGGCTAACCCCGAACAGCCTCGACGATATCCTGACACAAACTATGAGCCTGAGCGTGGAGAGCCTGGTGAACCAACATATTATCCGGGAGAATGCTCACCGCTTGAGGCAGGATGTCGAGAAGGTGGGTCAGGAAGCTGCTTCCCTCCGATCTCAACTTTCGTCTGCCTAAAACTACATATCTGAAATTGAGGGGCGGATGAAATTCTACGAGGATAAGCTGGCCGAGCAGGCTCATGTTCTTGAAGAGGTTCGGGCACTCTGAGCTACTAAAGTCGTTCGCCTCACTGAGGAGCTTAAAGCAAAAGAAGAAGAGGCAGTGACAAGGGAGGTCGGTGCTTATGTGAACACTCATGGGGATCTCTTGGCCGAACTCAGGAAGCGTTATCCCGAGGAAGACTTCTCCTGAATGGTGGATCTGGCTCCCTAGGACAAGGAGGATAGTGAGGAGGAGGCCGAAGGTGATAGAGGGGGTGACCAAAATGTAGAGCAGGCTAGGGGTGATCCTCCAGCCGAATGACTTGTATAAATTTTAATTTGAAATGAAATGAAGTTCCCCTTTTTGTTCAATGATTGGATGTGATTGGAAAGTATCTAAGTTGCATAAGCACTTGATTGTCTGAACATATTAGAACAACAACTAAAAGTGATTATTAATCTAAGTGTAAGAGGTCAGAAAATACTATAAGCATGAGATCGACTAAGAAAAAACGCAAAACGGGACTTGATTGAAATTGGAAATTTGATTTGAACACTTAAGATCAAAATCATCATTAAACGGGATTGAAACCTTAACTTGATTATTCCCAAACTTTTAAAAGGGAGATCGGCAATAAGACTAGTGGCATGAAGGCCTAATGTCAGTTCAATCTCGTTTGACAAGAGATATCGGGAATGTAATTGACTGGTCAGGGGATTTGACAATTGGTTTGAGAGATCGGTGAGGCTTTAAATGATATGGGGACTTAGTGTTGATTCGATTCCTTTTGAGGAGAGATCGGAAATGTAATTGGCTGGCAAAGGGAGACTCAGTGCTGGGGATCGATTTCAAAGTTTATTGATTTCGAGGATCGGCCAAAATATGGTGTCGACATCTCTGATACCAATTAAAGGAGCAGAAGTATGAATATTATTAGTTTAGAACATTGAATTTTAAAATTTTCTTCTAGGGTCACATGCATCATGCAAGAGTCATTATTTACCTAATTGATTTCAATATTCAATACCATATTAAAACACTTTTAATATGTTTATGGATCTACATTTGCCATTTAAGATTTTAGAATTAACAGATTAATTCATTAGAACACTAGATTAATACAAGAACATGTGCACTAACCTTTTGATGCACTGTTGATGTGTTTGGTACCTTTAGGAAGCACCTAGGACACCAGATGTTGTCCCTCTAGCTTGTCCACACTAAGATCACCAATGGCAGCCCCTAGAATAGCTTCTCAAGCCTTTTCAATCAATTAGAAATTGAGGTTTTGCCTTTTAGAGAGGTTGCAGATGTATATTGGACACTATAAATGATTTCTGGCAATTTTAATTCAAGAGAATATTGGCAATTCTCTTTGAATTGATGAGAGATGAAGAAGAAGAGAGGAAGAAGACAACAAGGGTGGCGGCACCTCTTTGAGAAAATCAAATTGCTTATTTTGTTCTTTCTTCATTTCCCTTATATAGCTAGGTTACCACTTAAAACCCTTGCCACATGTCATCTTCTGATTGGCCCAGAATTTTAATTGACCCAATCATATTATGCCAAGTGTCAAAACTAGAATTAATCTTGACTTGGATCATCTTACATGATTGGAAGACAAATGGCAAGCTTATGTATAGTGCCATGTGTATCATCTCATGGTGCCACATGTCACCCTGTGAAATGATCAAATTACCCTTCTGTCTTAATTTTGACTTCTTAACCCAAAATAATTATTTCTCTTCTTCTAATCAATTTATATCAAATATAAATTAATTAATTAATCTCAATTAATTAATTTCTCATAATTAAATTCAATTTAAACACTTTAAATATAAATTTAACTTATATTATATATCCATAAACCTAGATTTGGTTTCAAGCCATGCTAGGGACTTTGCAATCTTATTACAAACCAAACCTATTTAATTAATCAATTAAATTCTTTAACTAATTAATTAAATCATATTTGACTTGGTGATTACTTGTGTATATCTGTGACTCACTAGGCTCATCACTAATTGACAATGAGATATGATATTAACTCTTAATATCATTAGAACACTTTTTTACCATAAATGATTTCTCTTAATCATTTTAGGCAGCTCATAGACTATGGTTAACACCTAGCATAGCATGCCACAACCACCCAATCAGTAATAAGGTTTACCTTAAATGAACCTATAATCATATGTTACCATGCACTAGAATCTCTCTATTACAAAATCCCAATTTAAGTTGGAGTCATGGTTTATGTCAAACCTCATTTGCTATGAATATTATGTTCTCTTTTAATTCCAATTCTTGATTAAAAAGATTTTCTCATCAGAAACTCTTTTCTGATTAAATCTATCTGTCCTGGCTAGGAACTTGAAACATTGAGAACAATTAAATGAACATAGGATTTTATCCCTATTTACTTAGGATAACAGATTCCATCTTGATCAACACCTGCCTTCATATATAACTAGTAGGAGCTAACACATGCCCATATACCCATACACAGTACAAGTATGAAAGTAGTATCAAACTCAAACTACCTATATACTAGATAACTATGCTATCTCAAGTTTAAAGATTATATACACTAATATGATTTATGACAATGCATTGACAAGAGTAAACTATATGTGCTTGTCAAAAATGTCACTGGTTCAGCTTACTTATCATGTATAAGTGCCTATCATGTTTGTTATATGGCATGAGACTCACCATTCCATTTATATCTCATATAAATAACTTGGGAACAAACATGATTATAATCTTTCTGGATAAATCATGTCCTTATTGTAAAGTATCCTCGATTGTGAATCATTTTATGATACTTTGTGCTAGAAATACTGTCACTCATATTCTTAACAACTTAAGAATAAAATTTCTAACAAAATATCAACGGACCTTTTCTATTACACATAAATATATTATGTAAACGGAAAAGTGAAAATACCTTTTTTTTTTATTAATAAAACATGTACATGATACATACTAAATGATATGATCTAGAGTATAATACTAACAATCTCCCATTAGCACTAGAGCCATTCATTACAATATCTTAGACCTATCTTCTCAAGATGTTAGTCTAACTAAGCTTGTGACATAAGCTTAATAAATGGATCAGCTGGATTTTTCAGCTGATGTTATTTTCTGCATGACTACATCGCCTTGCCCAACTATTTCTCTGATAATGTGATAGTGCCTTTCTATGTGTTTAGATTTCTGGTGAGACCGGGGTTCCTTATCCAAATAGCCTCTTTTGCAGCATCTGATGCAGTAATGTACTCAGCCTCTGTAGTGGAATCAGCAGTCATACTCTGTTTGGAACTCTTCCAACTAACTACAACTCCATTACAAATGAACACAAACCTAGAGGTAGACTTTCTATCATTGATATCTGATTGGAAATCAGAATCAATATAACCATCCAATTGTAAGTCACCACCTCCATATATCAAGAATAAATCCTTAGTTCTTTTCAAGTACTTAAGGATATTCTTGACAGCTATGCAATGTTCCGAACCTGGATTGGATTGATACCTGCTAGTCAAACTAACAACATATGCAATATCCGGCCTAGTACACAACATTGCATACATCAAACTTCCAATAGCTGAAGCATATGGAATCCTGGCCATTTTATCTCTTTCTTCAGGTGTCTTTGGAATCCTGGCCATACATCAAACTCACACTGCTGATAATGAAAATACAAAAATTATAGCTTGCACATAATATTTAGCAGCTCATCCAGCCCTACCCTTGGCTCAAGCTTTTGAGGTGGAGGAGCTAAAGGAGGAACAACCCAAAAGCAAGCAAGAGAACAACACTGAACAGGTAGAACTTAAACCTCTCCCCTCCTCACTAAGGTATGCATTTTTGGACTCAAACTCTAAATATCCTGTTATTATCAATGCTAGCCTGTCTAATATAGAAGAGGAAAAATTGCTAAGAGTACTTAGGACCCATAGCAAGGCTATAGGGTTTAAAATAGAAGACCTGAAAGGGATTAATCCCTCGATTTGCATGCATAGGATACCTATGGAGGAAAACAGTAAACCCACTATTGAACACCAAAGAAGGCTTAACCCAAACATGAAAGAAGTAGTTAAGAAAGAAATTTTGAAAATATTAAATGCAGGTATTATATACCCAATTTCTGATAGTAACTGGGTTAGTCCAGTGCATGCAGTGACTAAGAAAGGCAGGACAACTATCATCCAAAATGCAAACAATGAACTGATCCCTACTAAGGTAGTCATTGGTTGGCGCATGTGCATAGATTATAGCAAATTGAATAGTTTCACCAGAAAAGATAATTTTTCTCTCCATTTCATCAACCAAATGCTAGAAAGGCTAGTAAAACATTCCTATTTTTGTTATCTAGATGGGTATTTGAGATTCTTTCAAATTCCTATTCACCCAGAAGACCAAGAAAAGACCACATTCATATGCCCCTATGGAACCTTTGCATATAGAAGAATGCCTTTTGGTCTTTGTAATGCTCCTGCTACCTTTCAAAGATGAATGATGGCTATTTTTTTCGATTATATTGAAAATATCATGGAATTTTTTATGGATGATTTTTTTGTCTATGGAACTACTTTTGATGATTGCCTAGCTAACTTATCCAAAGTGTTACAAAGATGTGAAGAATCAAACCTGGTCTTGAATTGGGAAAAATGTCACTTCATCGTAAGAGAAGGCATAGTTCTTGGTCATCTGATATCAGAAAGAGGGATTGAAGTTGATAAGGCAAAAGTTGAGATCATTAAAAAAATGTCACCATCAACATTAGTCAAAGAAGTGTGAAGTTTTTTGGGACATGCAGGCTTTTATAGATAATTCATCAAAGATTTTTTCAAAATAGCTAAGCCATTGACAAATTTATTAAGTCAAGATGTTTCCTTTGATTTTGATGAAAATTGCCTTGCTTCTTTCAACAGGATAAAAGAGGCCTTGGTCTCAGCACCTATTATGCAACCACCTGATTGGGAGCTACCATTCGAAATCATGTGCGATGCAAGTGATTATGCTATGGGAGTAGCACTCAGACAAAGGAAAGATAGAAAACTCCATGCCATTTACTACGCCAGTAGAACACTTGACGATGCACAAATCAACTATGCTACTACAAAAAAAGAATTCCTAGCAGTAGTGTTTATGATTGATAAATTGAGATCCTATCATCTTGGATCAAAAGTCATTGTATAAATAGACCATGCTACTATCAGATACCTTTTGAATAAAAAAAAAAAGTGAAGCCAAGATAGATTCGATGGATCTTACTCCTTCAGGAATTTGACCTTGAAATCAAGGATAGGAAGGGGTCGAGAACGTGGTAGCTAATCATCTCTCAAGGTTGAGTCACGAGGACTTAGAAGAAGCTGAAGAGTTGCCAATAGATGAATCATTCCCGAATGAATACCTATTAGCCTTATCCCAAGCTCCATGGTATGCTGATTTTGTGAATTTTCTTATATACAGGGTTCTGCCACCCAACATGTCTTATCAGTAAAGGAGGAAATTTCTACTCGATGTGCAATACTACACATGGGAGGAACATTTACTATACAAGAGATGCAATGACAGGCTGATAAGACGATGCATACTGGAGGAGTATATAGAGAGCATTCTCTAGCACTGCCATTCATCACCATATGGAGGACACTTTGGCACTACAAAAATAGCAGCTAAAATTTTGCAAGCAGGATTTTACTGGCCTAATCTATTTAAGGATGTGAGATCCTTCATGCTAGCTTGTGATCAATGCCAAAGAATAGATAACATTTCCAGAAGGAATGAAATGCCACTACATTGTATACTTAAGGTAGAGCTATTTGAAGTGTGGGGGATAGAGTTCATGGGCCCATTCCCCTCCTTCTTTGGAAACAAGTATATTTTGGTTAGTGTTGATTATATGTCAAAATGGGTAGAAGCAATAGCCACGCCAACCAATGATGCCAGAGTGGTCACAAAGTTCCTTAAGAAGAACATCTTCACAAGATTTAGCACACCACGAGCAATAATTAGCGATGGAAGAAGTCACTTCTATAACCAACAATTTGAAACACTATTAAAGAAGTATGGAGTGACTCACAAGATAGCCACACCTTATCATCCTCAAACCAGTGGCCAAGTAGAAATTTCAAATAGGGAGCTGAAGTGGATTATAGAGAAAACAGTAAACCGCTGAAGGAAAGACTGGTCCGTGAAGTTATATGATGCACTGTGGGCATGCCTCACTGCTTATAAAACTCCAATCGGCATAACACCCTTTCGGCTGGTTTGTGAAAAATCATGTCACCTCCCTGTCGAGCTTGAACACAAATCTTACTGGGCAATTCAAACCTTGAATTTTGACCTTAAAGCTACTAGTGAAAAAAGGCTCCTACAGCTCAATGAGTTGGAAGAAATTCGACAGGACGTGTACGGGAATGCCAAAATCTTCAAAGACAAAACCAAAAGATGGCATGACAAATGCATAGCAAGAAAAGAAATAAAAGAAGGAGACCTTGTCCTGCTCTTCAACTCTAGATTAAAACTTTTTCCAGGAAAGCTAAAATCACGATGATCCGAGCCGTTCAAAGTTATGCAAGTCTTCCCGCATGGAGCTGTAGAGATTTAGAGTGAAACCTCAGGAGCATTCAAAGTGAACGGGCAAAGGCTAAAGCCATACTTCCTGGGAGAACCCATAGAGAAGGGAGCCAACTGCACCTTCGACAACCCTCTAGACAGACAGTGAACAACGAGGGAACAGTCCAGCTAAAGACTATAAACAAGTGCTCTTTGGGAGGTAACCCAAAAATTTCTAATTTCTTTTTTATATTTTAGCTCTTATTTTTGTTTTATGTTTGTTCATGTTTCATTTCGTAGGTACCCCAAATCCCAATTCTGGAAAAGCAAGGAACTGAAAAGAAGAGAGGAAAGGAGAAGTCAAGTTAAAACCACGCAAGAGGAAGCTGTATAAAACTGGGGAAGTAGCTTTGTGTTAAATTTTACATTCATTTCATTCATGATAGTAGCATGAAATTTTAACACATAGAGAATTTGAGAGCCAAAAAATTACACGGGTCGTGTATAAGCTTTACATGACCCATGTAACCTTCTAGAACCATTGAACTACACCCGCATAAGCTCCAGCAAATTACACGGCTTGACCTCTTGTAATGTTACACAGTGTGTGCTTTGGCAATGGAGAGGGAAATTTAAAGTTTGAGGGAGACAGAAAGTTACACGGGTCCAAAATTCAATTCACATGGGCCGTGTAACTTAGCTAGCAATGACACTTTCAGACAGAAAGTTACATGGTGCGACACCCCTTACCCGACTACAGTGTAGCCGAGCAAGTTATGCCACTCAGTGTGCCGAGCACTCTATTTTATCTTAATTCATTTTTATTCTTCCTTTTGAATATAACTTGTGAAATATAATTTATTTAAGCCATTTATCGAAATTATAATTTATTTGAGGTTCCGAGAATTTTATAGAAAATCCGGTAAAGTACCGGCTAAAAATGGAGAAAACAGTTCTTCGGAACCTGTGAAAAACACTTCTTATGTTCATATTCAATCAATCCCAACTCCAATTATCAACAAAGTCTCAGAATAATTTCATCAATTTCATTTATTTCTCAATCATTCATCTCATGGTACTCATATACAATTCACATTTTGTATCACATCAAGTTACAACAATTTCTTAACGATTCCTCTATTTGTCATTTCACATCATCATTAGACTCAAATCATAAATAAATTCTCACATGTGATTTATAATCACAAATTACAAGTACTTACATTAATACAAAATTATATTACATTTGTTCAAATACATATGATAAAATAAGAGTTTAATTATCAAATTTACAAAAATCTCAAAATACAAAATGGGACCTAGTGTCCTACCAATGCAATCGTAGTCCGTGAGGTGACACGGACGCTATGCGAATCAGAACCGCCTTACCGAATCGTGGTCTCTGGGCCCTCTGTCCAAATCTTGATACCTACAGCGTTGCAAAGCGGCGCTAAGCATAAAGCTTAGTGGTGCCAATAATACAAGAAAATATAATATGCAAATAAAGATAATAATTTCCTTGCTATTGTGTTCATAATAAATGAATAATTACTAACTTATTGTTTAGTCGGGCTATTCATGTTTTATGATATTAACTTCTTCATGCATTTCGTTAATTATTTTCTTCATGATCTTGAGCTTCTTTGTATTTTTGGTAATCATTCACGATACTTAATTTTCGTATTTTCTTTAATGATCAGTTCAATCACGCTTATACTTTTCCATGCCCAAGTAACCTATCTTTGGGCGGATCGATAACGGGTCGTTAACCGAACACGCGGTGCCTCGGGCGTCATACCATGGGACGTCAACCACGTCAACGATCGGTATGGCTAAAAAGCCATGATATCACATAATCGGCATAAAAGCCATGAATACGGGCCTAAAAGCCATGAATACGGGCATAAAGCCATGAATACAGGCATAAAGCCTTTCGCAGTACTGCTAAAACAATACCCTATTGGCATGCCAAACTATCCAAACCAATCTTGTTAGGTATACTAGGGCATTTGATACTTTAAAATTCTTCAATATTTGAATTTCAACTTTTGGTGTCACTATTCATTTCATTGGTCAACAAAAAAGTTGACTTTTGCATAGAAAGTAGGTACATCAACTTTGGCACTTCAAACATACCACATTTTACATTTAAAACTTGTTAGAATAAGTCACCAAATCCATTTCCAAGCTTAGCACTAAGGGGCAGAAATTTCAGACTTTGTACCATAACTTTACTATTCCATTAGGGACTGTTACAGTGGAAATTTGAGGAAATGGTAAACATGAAAGTTGTTCCTTATTTTGTCTAGTTGAATTTCTTCTTTTGAATCACTCCATTTGGAGTTTTGTAGCTCAAGTTATGGCCAAAATAAGTTTACTGTTCACGCGCACTGTTCATGCTGAGATTTTGGGTTCTGGCAGATTTTGGTCCAACTTTGGTCAGTAATTTGACCAAGTTAAGTTCATAATTTGGTCTAACTTTCTTCATATGAAATGTTCTACCATGCCTTAGGTTTCTATCGGTTCAAGAATCGCCTAAATCCGAGTTTTCTAGAGAGAGTTATAGCCATCCAAACATTACTGCTCAAATGTAAATCTGCAGAGTTGCAGGTTTGATAACTCAACTTTGTTCAATAATTTGAATGGGTTAATGGCATAATTTGGGGTGATGTTCTTCATGAAAGTTGTTTGTCTATATCATATCTTGTTTCTGTAAAAATTTCAGGTCAATTTGACCATTCTACAGTGAGTTATGGCCAAATGAACAGTTACTGTTCATTTGGTCATTCTGCAGGGGCTGTTTGCAGGGTATCCGGATTGGGACCAACTTTTGGTCCTCTTTCTTTGGTCTTTTGGGCATTGTTTCTTCAGCAAAAATGTGCCATTATAAGCCTAGTTTCATGTCCAATTGGCCAAACACCAATTGGACCAACACAGCCCAAGATATGGCAGTCCAAGTGGACTGAAATTTGATCACTCTTTCTTTGTCCTTAGGCAGCCTACACATTCACTTTGCCATGCTATATTTCAGTCCAAATTGTGGTCAACTTACCTAAAATGGTCACTAATTGACCCTTATAATGTTCTTTCATAATTTCATAAGCTAAATCCAAGTTTCACACCTCAAAACCCTAATTTCCATTATAAATTTTCACAACTACCTTAATTAATCACTTTCATTCCTTACATATATATATATATATATATATATATATATATATATATATATATATATATATATATTTTAAACATACTCTCTAGTTCACTCTAAGTCCATCAAGACACTCAATCATGTTCCTTCTTTAGGGCTGCCAAAAACCATGGTGGACATACACATAACTTTTATTCATTTAAGTTACAAATTCATACTTGTTTCAAGTCTCTAGCATGGGATTAAAGAGTTTTAAATATATATGTACACTAACCTCTTGTAGGGCAGAATTTTCCCAAGTTAATCTTCACTTTCTTTCCCTTTCTAGGCTGCCAAACACTTCCCAAGAGGTAGAGACAAGTTTTTAGTGAAGGGACTTAGGGTTTTATAGTGCAAATTCATGGGAAAAATGGAAGTAATTAAAGAAAACTTCCATGGAGGGTTATGGAGGAGAGGATCACGTTTTGAAGAAGAATATGGCTGCTTGTTTTTGGTCTTCCTTGGTCTTTATTTATCTCTTTTATTAATTAGTCAAATGGTTACTTAATTGTGATTGGTTATGGCTTTTAAATGACATCATCAAGATGTCATAAATTACTTTTTATTTCATTTTCCTTTTCTTTTATCCACTACTCATTTCCAATTTCATTTTTAGTAATGTTTATTCATATTTTATGTCATATTAATTATTTACTTAACTGGACAAGTCGGCCAAAAATCTTCTCTGAAGGCGAAATGACCAAAATGCCCTCCGTTTGGCTTAACGGGTCAAAATTGGCTGTACCGATTGAAAAAATTTTCTAAATATTTTCTTGGCATTCTAATGCCATAGGAACCTCAATGACCCTTCTCTGGAGTCCCAAAAATTATTTTATGAATTTTTTTCTGGGTCTAGGGCTCCTCGTTGTGAGAACCGCAACTTACCTCTGGTTACCCATCGCTTGGGCACCGGCTCGTTTAACTTAGTTGTATTTCATTTCTAAAATTTTTACTAAATTTTTCTTGTTAATATTTGAGTTAATTATGGTTCCTGACTTTAGTTTAAATATTTTTCCGGACGTTCTAGCTGTCCGGACCTACACTGGTCACTGGAACAGTAGAATGTACGGAATTGCTACAGGGAGGATGTTACAACTCTTCCCCCCTTATTTAAATTTCGTCCTCGAAATTTATCCAATGTAAATAGCCAAGGAGCTACTACCTCTTTATTTCTTCACCTTTCCGTGTTATCCTACTTCACTTTCTCCTTAGTCTCAATCCTATCCTCAAACAGTTATGTACTCATCCTTTTTCATCTTAAATACAGTCTCTTTCTCATCTCCATTCGCTATCTCATTGTCTCTTCACTCTCTTATTCCATACCTTAACCTAAAATAAACAGGAAACACAGATCTGCAATAGTGTCACCTCGACTCTTATGAATGCCATGCATGATATGCAGTCTATCTAGGTCCAGAAACGCCTAAACCGCGCTCTGATACCACTAAATGTGACACCCCTTACCCGACTACAGTGTAGCCGAGCAAGTTATGCCACTCAGTGTGCCGAGCACTCTATTTTATCTTAATTCATTTTTATTCTTCCTTTTGAATATAACTTGTGAAATATAATTTATTTAAGCCATTTATCGAAATTATAATTTATTTGAGGTTCCGAGAATTTTATAGAAAATCCGGCAAAGTACCGGCTAAAAATGGAGAAAACAGTTCTTCGGAACCTGTGAAAAACACTTCTTATGTTCATATTCAATCAATCCCAACTCCAATTATCAACAAAGTCTCAGAATAATTTCATCAATTTCATTTATTTCTCAATCATTCATCTCATGGTACTCATATACAATTCACATTTTGTATCACATCAAGTTACAGCAATTTCTTAACGATTCCTCTATTTGTCATTTCACATCATCATTAGACTCAAATCATAAATAAATTCTCACATGTGATTTATAATCACAAATTACAAGTACTTACATTAATACAAAATTATATTACATTTGTTCAAATACATATGATAAAATAAGAGTTTAATTATCAAATTTACAAAAATCTCAAAATACAAAATGGGACCTAGTGTCCTACCAATGCACTGTAGTCTGTGAGGTGACACGGACGCTATGCAGAACTGTGAACTGCCTTACCGAATCTGTGGTCTACTGGGCCCTCTGTCCAAATCTTCAGTACCTACGCGTTGCAAAAGCGACGCGCTAAGCATAAAGCTTAGTGGTGCCAATAATACAAGAAAATATAATATGCAAATAAAGATAATAATTTCCTTGCTATTGTGTTCATAATAAATGAATAATTACTAACTTATTGTTTAGTCGAGGGCTATTCATGTTTTATGATATTAACTTCTTCATGCATTTCGTTAATTATTTTCTTCATGATCTTGAGCTTCTTTGTATTTTTGGTAATCATTCCTGATACTTAATTTTCGTATTTTCTTTAATGATCAGTTCAATAACAGTTATACTTTTCCATGCACAAGTAACCTATCTTTGGACGATCGGATCGATAACGGTCGTTGGCACCGACACCGCGCGGTGCCTCGGTCATCATACCATGGGACAGAACGTCAACCACGTATCAAATCGGTATGGCTAAAAAGCCATGATATCACATAATCGGCATAAAAGCCATGAATACGGGCCTAAAAGCCATGAATACGGGCATAAAGCCATGAATACAGCATAAAGCCTTTCACAAGATCGCTAAAACAATACCCTATTGGCATGCCAAACTATCCAAACCAATCTTGTTAGGTATACTAGGGCATTTGATACTTTAAAATTCTTCAATATTTGAATTTCAACTTTTGGTGTCACTATTCATTTCATTGGTCAACAAAAAAGTTGACTTTTGCATAGAAAGTAGGTACATCGACTTTGGCACTTCAAACATACCACATTTTACATTTAAAACTTGTTGGAATAAGTCACCAAATCCATTTCCAAGCTTAGCACTAAGGGGCAGAAATTTCAGACTTTGTACCATAACTTTACTATTCCATTAGGGACTGTTACAGTGGAAATTTGAGGAAATGGTAAACATAAAAGTTGTTCCTTATTTTGTCTAGTTGAATTTCTTCTTTTGAATCACTCCATTTGGAGTTTTTTAGCTCAAGTTATGGCCAAAATAAGTTTACTGTTCACGTGCACTGTTCATGCTGAGATTTTGGGTTCTGGCAGATTTTGGTCCAACTTTGGTCAGTAATTTGACCAAGTTAAGTTCATAATTTGGTCTAACTTTCTTCATATGAAATGTTCTACCATGCCTTAGGTTTCTATCGGTTCAAGAATCGCCTAAATCCGAGTTTTCTAGAGAGAGTTATAGCCATCCAAACATTACTGCTCAAATGTAAATCTGCAGAGTTGCAGGTTTGATAACTCAACTTTGTTCAATAATTTGAATGGGTTAATGGCATAATTTGGGGTGATGTTCTTCATGAAAGTTGTTTGTCTATATCATATCTTGTTTCTGTAAAAATTTCAGGTCAATTTGATCATTCTACAGTGAGTTATGGCCAAATGAACAGTTACTGTTCATTTGGTCATTCTGCAGGGGCTATTTGCAGGGTATCCGGATTGGGACCAACTTTTGGTCCTCTTGCTTTGGTCTTTTGGGCATGGTTTCTTCAGCAAAAATGTGCCATTATAAGCCTAGTTTCATGTCCAATTGGCCAAACACCAATTGGACCAACACAGCCCAAGATATGGCAGTCCAAGTGGACTGAAATTTCAGTCACTCTGCTGCTGTCCTTAGGCAGCCTACACATTCACTTTGCCATGCTATATTTTAGTCCAAATTGTGGTCTACTTACCTAAAATGGTCACTAATTGACCCTTATAATGTTCTTTCACAATTTCACAATTTCTCTGGAGTCCCAAAAATTATTTTATAAATTTTTTTCCGGGTCTAGGGCTCCTCGTTGTGAGAACCGCAACTTACCTCTGGTTACCCATCGCTTGGGCACCGGCTCGTTTAACTTAGTTGTATTTCATTTCTAAAATTTTTACTAAATTTTTCTTGTTAATATTTGAGTTAATTATGGTTCCTGACTTTAGTTTAAATATTTTTCCGGACGTTCTAGCTGTCCGGACCGACACTGGTCACTGGAACAGTAGAATGTACGGAATTGCTACCGGGAGGATGTTACACATGGGTCCCAAAACCAGGTTACATGAACCGTGTAACATGGCTAGCAAAATAACTTAGTGATAGGAAGCTACACGGGTCCCAAATGATTTTACATAGACCATGTAACTTTATAGAAAAGGGAAATCCATGGCAGCAAGTTACACGGGTCCGATGATCGAGACCCGTGTAATGGTACACGCCTCATGTATCATGTCACAGGCGTGATACCTAGGGCACAAAATGTGCAAAATGAAGAGTCATAACGACCCTTTAAATCCGTATAACTCCCATTAATCTCCCTCCCACTCAGAAACTCTTCCTCTACAAGCTTCCCTCCCTTTAAAAACCCCTCAAATCTCATTTTCTCTCACAAAACCCCTCAAATCTCATTTTTCTCTCATAAAACCCTAGCCTTTCCTTCTCCCAAATCTCTAATGGCACCTGCAAAGAGACCAACCAGAAGAACCGGAGGATTATTTCTACAAAATATATGGATTTCGAGTTGTTGGAGGAACTCAGTCAGCGTGAAGAGATTGATGGGCCACTCGACGGCTTTGGGAGGACCAGATTCACCCAACTCTATTTTCTGGCCTACAAGGACACCACTTTGGAATTCCTTGGCAGTTTTAAGGCCACCCTATGGCCCACAGACTGTGAAGACAGGGGGAGGACCGAATTTTGGCTTCTTGGCATTGATCGAGTTATGAACATAGACAAGTTCAATGTGGTATTTGGCTTTGACAGTGCTGGATTCCAAGAGATCTCGCAAAACTGAATGATCTACAACAGCATGGACTTCTAGCGCTCCATCGCATCAAACACCTACGTTTATAACTCCAGCAAGTTCAAATCTTCCAGCATCACCAGTTTTACTTTGAGGTACATGCACCGACTAGCTGCCCACACCATCACGGGCCGTGGTGACAGCCTAGGCGTGGTAAATGGCAATGAACTCTTTTTCCTCTAGTGTATGGTCATCGGGCAGTGATGCAGCATGGGTTTCTTCTTGTGTAACCACCTTCGCTGCAACTCTCACCAGCCGACAGGCCACATAGTGCTTGGTAGACTCATTACCGCCATAGCACTCCACTTTAGATTTGTCACGAGGCATCACAGGCTGCGCTCCATCCCTGGCACTACCAAAACTAACCAGACCATCTGCATCTCCATAGGGATGTGCAAGAAGGTCAGAAACACCTACTTCCTGCTTGATGCTGATGGGAATGTCATCCCCAGGAGAGACGAAGCATAAGCAGATCCTAGAGAACCATCACAGCCACAGGAGGAAGCCCAAGAGCCAATCCACCACGAGTCCCCAGCTCAAGAACCTCCCTATGCTCCACCACCTATGGACCCCGTCCTTACATACCTTCAACAAATGGAGACCACCATAAACAACAGGATGCAAGCTCTCGAGGACAATCTCCAAGAGGCCCACAACAAGCTTGACATGATCATAGAGAGACTCGATGGAGAGGGACCATCATCCCCATCAGAGGCTTTTTAGAATTAGGACTATAGGATAGGTTCCTTCATGTAAAATCCTAGTTGCCTTAGTCCTACTCAGTGCTCATAGGTCTCTATTTCTAGCTTTTTGTCAAAACTTTCAAATTTTAATACATAATATGCTTTTTGATAATTTTTTATACTCACTATAAGAAATTAAAAAAATAGCTACTAAATTTACCGACTAAATATAATGATATTTAGTAGGTAATTTCAGTTATCGACTAATTACCAACTAACTTTGAGATGAACAGTAATTGATTATCACTATCAATTACCGACTAATTATTTTTTTATCAGTAATTACCTATTAAATATATAGTTAGTAATATGAAAAATACAGTCAGTAATTTTATTGCCGAACCTTAACGTAGGAAGGGAATTAGCTACTTTTTGCCTACTAAAATTGAGTCAGTAATTGCCTACTAAAATAATAGTCGGTAATGTGCAAATGTTAATCGGTAATTTTATCGCCAAACATTATTTTAGAAAGGGAGTTAGCTACTTTTTGCCAATAGATATTTAGTAGGTAATTACCTATTAAGGATATAGTCGATAATATGCAAAACTTAGTCGGTAATTTTGTTGTCAAACTTTACAGTGGAATGAAAGTTAGCTACTAGTTACCAACTAGATGTTAATCGGTAATTACCTACTAAAACTATAGTTGCTAATGTGTAAATTTTAGTCGGTAATTACCTACGTATTATATAATTGATGCTATGCAAAATTTAGTCAGTTAGGAAATGCATTACCGACTATTTACTAACTTAAATTTTGGTTGGTAATTTCTGACTAAGTATTTAATAATACCAACTACAATTTGTTTAGTTGGTAAATTATCAATTATATTTGAATTTTGGAAAATATTACCAACTAAATACATTAGTCGGTAATATTTTGAATTATTTAAAGTTTATTTGCTAGCTAGATTTTATAAATTGTTTTTTTTTTCATGTTAAATACCTATTTTTTTATAATTTTTTAAACTTTTAAATTTTAAAATATTTTACAATTAATTTGAAAGTTAACGGTTAATAATAATAATAATAATAATTATTATTATTATTATTATTATTATTCAACAATAAAAATAATTACTAAATATATCAAATTAAATATAAATTTCATATATGTAAAATAAAGCATAGCAAAGTTCAATAAGTCAAACATAAAATTTAAAACCCACAATTTTATGGAAATGGAGGTGTTGGTAGGCCTCTGACTAGTCTCATCACCTCCCCTATCATAGAGCTTCTCATACATTCCATATTCATCTCCATTTGCAACTCCATTTGTAACTTCAATTGATCCATACGATCTGTCATAGCGTGCCTCTCATCCTCAAGCTGTTTCTCCAACTCTTTTATTCGTTGTTGTAAAGCAGCATTTTGACTAGAGCTTGATGTATACGCCCGACTCGAAGATGCTCCAACTGAAGGGTAAAAGGTAGATGATTCAGATCCAAAACCATACACCTTTCATCTCTTCTCGCCATCTCCGACAACATCCAAGTAAAGTTAGTTCTCATCGATGCTGTCAGGTGTGGTTTGTGCTAGCTCCTCCCTCCTAGCTACTATAGCATCCTATGTAATTAGAAAAACCCAATTATAATTCATTCATCATATAATACAATAAAAAAATAATTGGGGTGAAATAAATAAAAGTGTACCATACATGTATCTCCTTAGATTTTTGGTCCACAAAAGTCTCCTTGTCATGCTTCTGGGTGTGAGTGTGGACAAACAACTTGGTTAGAGTTGGCTTTCGACCCAATTCTTTTCCCTAAACAAAAGATAAATAGTGTGCATAAACTATTATTGTATGTATATATATAAAATAAATTATTAAAATTCATTATGAAATCAAAATAAAAACAGACAAAATTTCCCTTATATTTTGACATTTTATCCTGTCATAAATCAATAGAACTCTCACAATTCAATCACAAAACAATTATTATGAAATTAAAATAAAAACGGACAGAGTTTACCCTATATTTTGACATCTTACCGTGTTAGAAATCAACAAAAATCTAACAATTCAATCACATAATGTTCCATAAAATTTTCATGATAATTTCATCACAAGTTCATCATATTTCTATCAACAATCATATATGCCTATGTCCTCATAATTAATGGAATATATATATATATATATATATATATATATATATATATATATATATATATATATATATATATATATTTCTAAGTAAGTTTAAAGTGTGATATGGTAATGAATTTGTGATTTGTTTCTATGAAAATACTTACTAATTTATTTGACCACTCAGCATATGTTATGGATCCACCTGTGTGGGTAAATGGTCCAGGAGCATTTGCAGCACCGTGGCTTTTTCTAGAATATAGCTCTGACCACTGAATGACCTTAGGGTCATTCCAATGCTGCTCAAAATTTTTTCCAAGTTTCTTCAAAAATATATGAGGGCTTTTTCCTGAAATTTTTCAAATCTGTCATCATGTCCTTGTAACGTTCGACAACCTTCAATCTCCATGCATCCTTTATCACTGCTTCATTAGAGGAATCCCAAAAGTATTTTTTCTGGAAAAAAATATATACTTTTAATAATTAATTTATATTGAAATATGAAACAACATAAGAAAAAAAAATCATGTTACCTTAAATTCTTCCCAGTAAAAATCTTTTATCTCTTGTGAGACAGCCTTCCAGTTGACACCATTAAAGTTGATACGCTGCTTAAAAGTATTTATGATCACACGAGCACACCTAGAACCATTTGATAACCTAAACACATAAAAAATGCTTTTAGTAAATGACCTATTTGCATTACATATCCTTGATAAAATAAATAAAATAATTCTTTAACATACTTTCCATTACGAAGTTCTAGTCGTTTTCGCCCTAAAGAATTAATCTCTATTTCAATTGATGGACGAGAATCCTGTGAGCTAACAGTTGTAGACTCCTGTAATGTCTCTAGTGTAATCTCCTAGCCAGCCATTAGTGTAGGCTCCTGGCCAGCCACTGATACGCCAAACTGCATCGAATGTTGTGATAGAGTAGTTGAAGGCTCGCCTTTTTCAGATGGCACAAGTGTTCCTATGTTAACATCATGAGAAGCAGATGCTTTGTGTCTACTCCTAACCATATTTGCAAATTAAATAAACAAGATAACAAAAGTTAATTTGCATTAAAATTTATTTTGTTCTTAACAAAAATCTTGCTGAACCTCCCCTTAAAATTGTATTTTTCCAAAATTTCAACAACACAACCTGTAAAAAAAAAAAAAAACCCATTCTGGCTTGCACATTTACTATACACATCTCTTTTTCACAAGCAATTCATAAAGTACATTGTGACACCCCTTACCCGTCTACAGTATATCCGAGTAAGATATGTCACACGGTGTACCGGAACACTTCATTTTATCTCAAACTTTTTTATCCTTCCTTAATTTATTTTTATCATAGTTTTGAATATAATTTATGAAATATAATTCATTTAAGTAATTTATTGAAATTAAAATTTATTTGAGGTTCCGAAAATTTTATAGAAAATCTGGCAGAGTACCGGCTAAAAATGGAGAAAACAGTTCTTCGGAACCTGTGAAAAACACTTCCAATAATCATTTCCAATCAATCCCAAACTCCATTTCATCAACAAAATCTCAATATTTTTTTCAACAACATTTCCATTTCTCAATCATTCATCTCATATGATAATCATGTAAAAGTCATAAATAAATATTCACTTTTTCATTCACAAACACAATTTCCACTATATACATTAATACCAAAATACATTAAATAAGTTTCAATTACATATGAGAAAATAAAAGTTAGTTACAAAATACCAAAATGAAACCTAGTGTCCTACCAATGCACTGAAGATGGGGAGGTGACACGGACACTATGCAGAGCTGCAGGAGGTCTCACCTAGTCTGTGGTCTACTAGGCTCTCAGTCAGTATCTCCAGAGCCTACACATGGCAAAAGTAACGCGCTAAGCAATAATGCTTAGTGGTGCCAATAATAAAATAAAAATAAATAACAAAAAATAAATATGCAGTGAATGTATTGATATCTCATTGCAAATAAATTTTCGTTGAGTATTTGTAGATTTACTTATTTTGTACTTGTTATATTCATTATTTCATTAAATTTATCCACTTTCATTTTTGGTTGCCCAAGTAACCTATACTGGACGACTGGACTGGATAAATGGGTAAACTGGTACTGGGTATCAAGTACCTCGGGCCGTCACACCATCGGTCACATATGTATCTCCCAGTGTGCAACAGAACAACTAATAAACTGTAATAACATTAGGCACATGGCCAAGTCTCAACACAATGTCAGAATGGGTAAAAGCCATGAAATCACAGAATGGCATAATGCCATGTGCAGTACTGCTAACTGAACCCTATTGGCATGCCAAGCTATCCAAACCAATCTTGTTAGGTATACTAGGGCATTTCACACTTTTAAGTTTCACAATTTTTGGAATTTAAGTTTTAGTGTTACTATTCCATTCATTGGTCAACAAAAATGTTGACTTTTGCATAGGCAATAGGTACATTGGTTTTCATATCATCAACATACCACATTTTGCATTCAAAATTTGTTGGTATTGGTTGCCAATACCATTTCTAAGCTTAAAGTTAGGTGAGCAGAATTTTCAGTTTTTATGCCTTACTTTTACTGTTCCATTGGTTAATCTTGCAGTGGGAATTTAGAAAAATGGTCAACATGAAAGTTGTTCCTTATTTTGTCTAGTTGAATTTCCTTTTTTGAATCACTCCATTTGGAGTTTTTTAGCTCAAGTTATACTCCAAAAACCACAACTGGCCGGATTGAAATTTTTCTAGATTGACCATATCTACAGTGCAATGAACAGTGACTGCAAGTCCCTTGTTGGATAGGTTCTGGTCATAAGTTGAGGTTAGTTTCTTCATCAAAGTTGTTGGTCCATATATTAGCTTGTTTCTGGTAAAATTTCAGGTCAATTGGACCATTCTACGCTGAGTTATGGCCAAATGAACAATTACTGTTCATTTGGTCATTCTGCAGAAATAGATTGCAGGTTACCCGGATTGGGGCAAGCTTTTGGTCCACTTAGTTTGGTCTTATGGGCATGGTTTCTTCACCAAAGTTGTGCCATTATGTGTCTAGTTTCATGTCCAATTGGCTAAACACCAATTGAACCTCTACAATTCATGTTATGGCTGCCCAAACCTGCTGGACTCATGTCCAATTCTGCAGGTCACCTAGGGTAGCCACACTAAACCTAAATCCCATCACTAAACACACTTCATTTCTTATTTACCAATAACCAAATGGTCATTAATTGACCATTAAAACTTTATTTTATGTCCATTTTCATCCACCACCAAAATTAGATTTCAAAACCCTAACCCTAATTGGCCAAGCCTCCAATTCATGCATCTTACTCCTAATTTGCTATACTAATCATATAATTTATAAGAGGGGTAGCTAATATGTCACGCTAAACCAAAGAATTCTCCTAAATCTAACTCATGTCAAGGCTGCCAAAATTTCATGGAACATAACCATGCCTCATTAATTCAATTTTTATCAAATTTTCAACTTAACTTAGCTCAAATTCATGATTAGAAAGGTGTAAAAGCAAAGAATATGGCACTAACCTCTTTGGTGATTTTCTAAGCTTGTTCACACCTCACTTTCTTCCACTTTCTCTTCTTCTAATTGCTGCCCAAGTTTTGCTCTAGTGGTATGGGAAAGTTTTAGTGAAGGGAGGACAAGGTTTTGAGGTGGTTTGGTAGAGATTTGGAAGCTTGGGTGGAGCTTTTAATGGTGTAATGGTGTGGGAAGTGAGTGACGTTGGAAGAAGGAAGAAGAAGTAGATTGTTTCTTCAATTTTTCTGTCCATTTTACTCATTTGAAATGGTTTATGGACATGTGTCACAATGTGATTGGGTGAGAGTGCTTAGTGACATAAGCATGAGGTCAAAATTATAATTTTAATTCATTTTCTTTTCTTTTCTTTGCTACTCATTTTCAATTTAATTTTTAGTAATATTTATTCACATTTTATGTCATAATAATTATTTACTTAACTGGACAAGTCGGTCAAAAATCACCTCTGAAGGCGAAATGACCAAAGTGCCCTCCATTTGGCTTAACGGGCCAAAATTGTCTGTACTGATTGAAAAATTTTTTTAAATATTTTCTTAGCATTCTAATGCCATAGGAACCTCAATGACCCTTCTCTGGAGTCTCAAAAATTATTTTATGAATTTTTCCCCGGGTCTAGGGCTCCTAGTTGCTAGAACCGCAACTTTCCACTAGGTTACCTATCATTGGGCACCTAGCCATTTAACTTGGTTGTATTTTATTTCTAAAATTTTTTCTAAATTTTTCTTATTAATATTTGAGTTAATTATAGTTCCTCACTTTAGTTTAAATATTTTTCCGAATGTTCTAGCTGTCCAGACCGACACTGGTCACCGGAACAGTAGAATGTATGGAGTTGCTGCAGGGAGGGTGTTACAACTCTTCCCCTCTAATTTAAATTTCGTCCTCGAAATTTACCTGATGCAAACAGTTGAGGGAACTGTTGCCTCATCATCTCTTCACTTTCCCAAGTTGCTTCCTCGGTGTTGTGGTGCCTCTAAAGCACCTTCACCAGTGGAATTTGCTTATTCCTCAACTCTTTCACTTCCCAAGCCATGATCCGTATGGGTTCTTCTTCATATGTCAAATCTGGTTGGACTTCAATTTCTTCCATGGAGATTACATGTGAAGGATCTGAGCGGTATCTTCTTAGCATAGACACGTGGAACACTTTGCGAATCTTGTCCAGCTCTGGTGGTAAAGCTAGCCTATAGGCCACTGGACCCACACGTTCAATGTCTTTATATGGGCCAATGAACTTAGGGCTTAACTTACCTTTTCTTCCAAACCTCAGTACCTTCTTCGACGGTGACACCTTGAGGAATACTTTGTCGCCAACCGCGTATTCTATTTCTTTTCTCTTCAAGTCGGCATAGGATTTCTGTCTGTCTGAGGCAACTTTCAGATTAGCTTTGATTAGTTTTACCTTCTTTTCAGTCTGTTTCACCAAGTCTGGGCCTACCAGTTTGTCTTCGCCCAATTCAGTCCAGCACACTAGAGTTCTACATTTTCTCCCATACAGTGCTTCATACGGGCCCATTTGGATACTAGCTTGGTAGCTATTGTTGTATGCAAATTCTGCCAGTAGGAGGTATCTATTCCAACTTCCCTCGAACTCAATGACATAACTCCTCAGCTTATCCTCAAGGACCTAACATATATTTCATGTTATTATTACCATTTCAGTTCAATATGTGTATTAGTTTAATTGGTTTCAATTGTTTACCTGGATTACTCTTTCTGATTGCCCATCCGTCTGAGGATGGAAAGCTGTGCTGAAGTGGAGTTGTGTACGCAAGGACTCATGCAACTTCTTCCAGAATCTTGATGTAAACCTTGGGTCTTGATAAGATATGATGGAAAGTGGAATTCCATGCAATCTAACTATCTCACTGATATACAATTCTGCTAACTTCTCCAATGAGTAGTCAGTCTTAACTGGCAGAAAGTGTGCTGACTTCGTCAATCTATCTACTATCACCCATACTGCATCATGTTTCTTCTGGGTGAGAGGTAGACCACTCACAAAATCCATGGTGACCCGATCCCATTTCCATTTAGGTATGCGTATAGGCTGTAGCAAACCTGATGGAACTTGATGTTCTGCCTTGACTTGCTGACATGTCAAGCATTTAGTGACATAGTCAGCTATGTCCTTCTTCATACCAGGCCACCAATACTGAAGCTTCAGATCATGATACATCTTTGTACTTCCTGGGTGCATAGCATAAACACTGGCATGTGCCTCTTTTAGAATATTGGCTTTCAATTCTCCATTATCTGGTACACATACTCTTCCTTTGTAGTGCAAACACCCATCTGCTTTCACCTCATAGTCAGTTGCTTTTCCCTCTGAGATTTTGCTCATAATAGCCATTAACTTTTCATTTGCCTTTTGCCCATCTAAAATCTGCTGTAGCAGGTTTGGCCTCACTTGCTACTAAGCCAAAATAGCTCCATCTCGAACCAAAGATAGACGGGCATTCAATGATCTCAAAACTGTGATGGATTTTCTGCTCAAAGCATCAGTAACTACATTTGCTTTCCCAGGATGGTAGTCAATTACACAATCATAGTCCTTCAAGAACTCAATCCATCACCTCTGTCTAAGGTTGAGCTCCTTCTGGGTTGGCAAGTATTTCAGGCTTTTGTGGTCTGTGTAAATGTAGCACTTTTCATCATACAAGTAATGCCTCCATATCTTTAGCGCGAAGATAATTGCTGCAAGTTCTAAATCATGGGTAGGGTAATTCTGTTCATGTGTCGTTAGCTGCCTGGAAGCATAAGCGACCACCTTACCCTCTTGCATCAATACGCACCCTAACCCATTATGAGAGGCATCACTGTAGACCACAAAGTCCTTTCCTGACATTGGCTGTGTTAACACTGGTGCCTCTATCAACATAGCCTTCAACTTCTCAAAACTAGTTTGACACTTGTCATTCCAGTCAAATCTGACATTCTTGTGTAACAACTTGGTCATTGAAGCAGCTATTAAGGAAAATCCCTTCACAAATCTCCTGTAATACCCAGCTAGCCCCAAGAAGCTTCTGACCTCAGTTGTATTTCTGGGAGGCTTCCATTCCATCACTGCTTCTATTTTCTTGGGATCCACTCTAATCCCATCAGCTGACACTATGTGTCCAAGGAATGCAATTTCATTTAACCAGAAGTCACACTTTGACAACTTAGCATACAGCTTCTTTTCTCTCAGGGTTTGCAGAACAATCCTCAAATGTTCATCATGCTCTTCCCTAGTCTTGGAATACACCAAAATATCATCAATAAAGACCACTACGAACCGATCTAGGTATGGATGGAAGATACGGTTCATAAGGTCCATGAATGCCGCTAGTGCATTTGTTAGGCCAAAGGGCATCACTAGAAACTCATAATGCCCATATCGGATCTTGAATGCAGTCTTTAGCACATCTGCATCCTTCACCCTCAACTGATGATACCCTGATCTGAGATCAATTTTAGAAAATATTCCTGCTCCCTTCAACTGATCAAACAGATCATCAATTCTAGGCAACGGATATTTGTTCTTCACAGTCACTTTATTCAACAGCCAGTAATCGATGCATAACCTCAAAGTCCCATCCTTCTTTTTCACAAAGAGCACTGGAGCTCCCCATGGTGACACACTGGAGCGTATAAACCCCTTATCCAGCAACTCTTGCAACTGGATTTTTAGTTCTTTCAATTCTGTGGGTGCCATCCTATAAGGAGCAATAGAGATTGGTGCTGTACCCGACAGTACCTCAATAGCAAATTCAACTTCTCTTTCTGGTGGCAAACCAAGCAATTCTTCAGGGAACACATCTGGGAAGTCTTTTGCTGTGGGTATGTCACACAGATTTGGCTTAGCCTGCCTAGTATCCACCACATGTGCTAGGTAGGCTTCACAGCCTTTTCTCATCGGGCTTTCTTGCTATGGCTGAGATAACATTGGACAGGAAATCTGTCCTTTCACCCACAACAGTAATCTCATTACCCTCAGAAGTTTTCAGAGAAATTCTCTTCAATTTGCAATCAGCTATTGCCTGATGACGTGACAACCAGTCCATTCCCAAAATCACATCAAACTCATGGAAAGGCAACTCAATCAAGTCTGCCAAGAATTCATACCCCTGAATCCTTAACGGGCAACCCTTATACACTTTGTTCACCACAACACTGTGGCCCAACGGATTAGTGACCAGAATGTCTTGGTCACTCTCCCCTACTAGTATCCCCCTTTCTACGGGTAGGTTGATGCAGATGTATGAATGAGTGGATCCTGGATCCACTAATCCATGCACAGATGTATCGTAGAGGGAGAACGTACCCCTGATGATGTCCGGGGCATCTTGCTCCTCCTGGGCTCTCATGGCATAGGCTCTGGCAGGTGGTCTACTCGTGCCTCTCTGGCGCTCGAGATGCAGCCTCGTGATGGTCCCACTACCTCGATTTGCCGATTTCCTACCTCTTTGTGGTGCAAAGGTGTCCTGTCGCTTGTGTTGGAGCAAATTGTAGTAGTTCTGCGTGGGCTTCTTCAACCGATGCTCTATTGACCCACACCTTAAGCAGCACCGCCACTCTCCAACACTCCCCTTATGCCGCCTCGTGCAATGTGGACATGCAGAAGATGCTGGGGCTGGTCCCTTGAACCCCATCCCTGGAGAGCTGCCCACTGATGGTGTGGACTGACCTCTCCTAGGGGTAAACTGTGGCCTGGGCCCCTGAGACTGACCCTGACCTTGTGGTTGACCTGAACTCTGTGCAGGTGGACCTTTGAACTTTTTCCCAGGTGCAGAAGATGAATTAGACTGACCCGGGCCCCTCTTCTGCTGTCTCTCTCTTCTGGTCTGCTCACTTATTCTTACTTTTTCAACTTTTATTGCAGCTTCCACTAACTTGGTGAAGTCTGTGATTCCCAAGGCAGTAATCATGATCTTTATGTTGTCATTTAATCCCTCTTCAAATCTCTTACACCTTTCGGCCTCATTAGGGACTATCTCCCTTCCATAGCGGCTCAATCTGACAAATTCCTTTTTATACTCAGCCACTGTCAACTGTCTCTGCCTCAGGTTAATGAATTCCCTTCTTCTCTCTTCTAGGTATACACTACCCACATATTTCTTCTTGAATTCGGAGAGGAAGAAGTCCCAAGTTATTACTTCTGGCTGTACTTCACCGGACACCGTATCCCACCATTCATATGCATCATTTTGCAACAGAGATATGGCAGCTTCTAGGTTTTGCTCTAGAGTGCAGTGGAGTTGTTTTAAAACTCTGCCTGTTCTGTTCAACCAATTTTGGGCTGCAACAGAATCATCTTCTCTCTTGCCAAAGAAGTCCACTGCTCCAAATTTTCTCAATCTTTCCAGGTGTGATTTTGGTTGTGGAGGTGGTGGTGGTGGTGGCATTACCCCAGCCATTTGTTTGAAGAATTCGGCCATTTGCTGGAACACGGCCTGTGGAGGTTGAGCAGGCTCTGATGGAGCTGGTGGAGCAGGTTCTCCCCTACCCCCAGTCTCAGCTATTACAGGTGGAGCATGACTCTCCACTTCCTCCTCAACTGCCCTCTGAGATGTGGGGTCCATATCCTAATCAAAATAACAAAGATAAACAAATCTGCATTAGTGTCACCTCGACTCTTACAAATGCAATGCATGGCATGGACTCAATCTAAGCCCAGAAACGCCTAAACCGTGCTCTGATACCACTAAATGTGACACCCCTTACCCGTCTACAGTATATCCGAGTAAGCTATGTCACACGGTGTACCGGAACACTCTATTTTATCTCAATTATTTTTATCCTTCCTTAATTTATTTTTATCATAGCTTTGAATATAATTTATGAAATATAATTCATTTAAGTCATTTATTGAAATTATAATTTATTTGAGGTTCCAAAAATTTTATAGAAAATCCGGCAGAGTACCGGCTAAAAATGGAGAAAACAGTTCTTCGGAACCTGTGAAAAACACTTCCAATAATAATTTCCAATCAATCCCAAACTCCATTTCATCAACAAATTCTCAATATATTTTTCAACAACATTTCCATTTCTCAATCATTCATCTCATATGATAATCATGTAAAAGTTATAAATAAATATTCACTTTTTCATTCACAAACACAATTTCCACTATATACATTAATACCAAAATACATTACATAAGTTTCAATTACATATGAGAAAATAAAAGTTAGTTACAAAATACCAAAATGAAACCTAGTGTCCTACCAATGCACTGAAGATGGGGAGGTGACACGGACACTATGCAGAGCTGCAGGAGGTCTCACCCAGTCTGTGGTCAACTGGGCTCTCGGTCAGTATCTCCAGAACCTACGCGTGGCAAAAGCAACGCGCTAAGCAATAATGCTTAGTGGTGCCAATAATAAAATAAAAATAAATAACAAAACATAAATATGCAATGAATGTATTGATATCTCATTGCAAATAAATTTTCGTTGAGTATTTGTAGATTTACTTATTTTGTACTTGTTATATTCATTATTTCATTAAATTTATCCACTTTCATTTTTGGTTGCCCAAGTAACCTATCTTTGACGATCGATCGATAAACGGGTAACCGCATCGGGTATCAAGTACCTCGCCACACCATCGGTCACATATGTATCTCCCAGCAGGCAATGTAATGCCTAATAAGTCGTAATAACATTAGGCACAAGGCCAAGTATCAACACAATGTCGAATGGCTAAAAGCCATGAAATCTGCATGGCATAATGCCATGTGCGATCGCTAATCGAACCCTATTGGTATGCCAAACTATCCAAACCAATCTTGTTAGGTATACTAGGGCATTTCACACTTTTAAGTTTCACAATTTTTGGAATTTAAGTTTTAGTGTTACTATTCCATTCACTGGTCAACAAAAATGTTGAATTTTGCATAGGCAATAGGTACATTGGTTTTCATATCATCAACATACCACATTTTGCATTCAAAATTTGTTGGTATTGGTTGTCAATACCATTTCTAAGCTTAAAGTTAGGTGGGCAGAATTTTCAGTTTTTATGCCTTACTTTTACTATTCCATTGGTTAATCTTGCAGTGGGAATTTGGCAAAATGGTCAACATGAAAGTTGTTCCTTATTTTGTCTAGTTGAATTTCCTTTTTGGAATCACTACATTTGGAGTTTTGTAGCTCAAGTTATGGTCCAAAAACCACAACTGGCCGGATTGGAATTTTTCTGGACTGACCATATCTACAGTGCAGTGAATAGTGACTGAAAGTCCCTTGTTGGATAGGTTCTGGTCATAATTTTGGGTAGGTTTCTTCATGAAAGTTGTTGGTCTACATCTTAGCTTGTTGCTGGTAAAATTTCAGGTCAATTGGACCATTCTACACTGAGTTACGGCCAAATGAACAATCACTATTCATTTGGTCATTCTACAGAAATAAATTGCAGGTCACCCGGATTGGGGCAAGATTTTGGTCCACTTAGTTTGGTCTTATGTGCATGGTTTCTTCACCAAAGTTGTGTCATTATGTGTCTAGTTTCATTTCCAATTGGCCAAACACCAATTGAACCTCTACGATTCAAGTTATGGCTGCCCAAACCTGCTGGACTCATGTCCAATTCTACAGGTCACCTAGGGCAGCCACACTAAACCTAAATCCCATCACTAAACACACTTCATTTCTTATTTACCAATAACCAAATGGTCAGTAATTGACCATTAAAACTTTAGTTTATGTCCATTTTCATCCACCACCAAAATTAGATTTCAAAACCCTAACCCTAATTGACTAAGCCTCCAATTCATGCATCTTACTCCTAATTTGCTATACTAATCATATAATTTATAAGAGGGGCAGCTAATATGTCACTTTAAACCAAAGAATTCTCCTAAATCTAACTCATGTCAAGGCTGCCAAAATTTCATGGAACATAACCATGCCTCATTAATTCAATTTTTATCAAATTTTCAACTTAACTTAGCTCAAATTCATGATTAGAAAGGTGTAAAAGTAAAGAATATGGTACTAACCTCTTTGGTGATTTTCTAAGCTTGTTCACACCTCACTTTCTTCCACTTTCTCTTCTTCTAATTGCTGCCCAAGTCTTTCTCTAGTGTTAAGGGAAATTTTTAGTGAAGGGAGGACAAGGTTTTGAGGTGGTTTGGTAGAGATTTGGAAGCTTGGGTGGAGTTTTTAATGGTGGAATGGTGTGGGAAGTGAGTGACGTTGGAAGAAGGAAGAAGAAGCAGATTGTTTCTTCAATTTTTCTGTCCATTTTACTCATTTTAAATGGTTTATGGACATGTGTCACAATGTGATTGGGTGAGAGTGCATAGTGACATAAGCATGAGGTCAAAATTGCAATTTTAATTCATTTTCTTTTCTTTTCTTTGCTACTCATTTTCAATTTAATTTTTAGTAATATTTATTCACATTTTATGTCATAATAATTATTTAGTTAACTGGACAAGTCGGCCAAAAATCACCTCTGAAGGCGAAATGACCAAAATGCCCTCCGTTTGGCTTAACGGGCCAAAATTGTCTGTACCGATTGAAAAATTTTTCTAAATATTTTCTTGGCATTCTAATGCCATAGGAACCTCAATGACCCTTCTCTGGAGTCTTAAAAATTATTTTATGAATTTTTTCCCCTGGTTTAGGGCTCCAAGTTGCTAGAACCGCAACTTCCCACTAGGTTACTCATCGCTAGGGCACCGGCTCATTTAACTTGGTTGTATTTTATTTCTAAAATTTTTTCTAAATTTTTCTTATTAATATTTGAGTTAATTATAGTTCCTCACTTTAGTTTAAATATTTTTTCGGACGTTCTAGCTGTCCGGACCGACACTGGTCACCGGAACAGTAGAATGTATGGAGTTGCTACGGGAGGGTGTTACATGCATTGAATAATAGTATAACAAATATAAGTTACAATTAAATTAAACATTACCTTTAAAATGTTTGTAATTCAACAAAATGATAAATGATATCAGCAAAAGGTAACATATTTCATAAATTTATGTATTTATAATTTCACTATCCATTATAATATAATTTATTCACTATCATCATCATATTCATGAAGTTTTTCTTCATCTTCTTCATCGCTTTCTATTGTAAAATTTAGATCTGTCTCATCCAGGAGTTCCTCTTCTTCAACAACTATAAGCTCTAGTGGTTCACCCCTTGGATCATCTAGGGGTCCAATTTGTTCACCTTTTACTTTTGTATCAATTTGCAATACTTCAACTACCTCATCTTGATATGCTAGGTCATAAATTTGCCCTGTTAAATTTGTTTGAGGCATGATAACAACAGACTTAGGCTTAACTTTACACACTTCACACTAGTTAGCCTTGTTTGATCTCAAGCTAGGATAAGGGAGGTAAACCACTTGTTCAACTTGTGAAGAAAGTATGAATGGTTCATATTTATTAAATATTTTTTGATGATTGATATCCACTAAGTTATACTATTTGTGAACCTTAATACTAACATCTGGAGTTAGATCAAACCATTCACACTTAAAGAGAATAGTTCTCTTTATTGGTAATGCAGGATACTCTATTTGAACTACTTCTTTCAAGATACCATAGTAATCATTAGAGTTGTCACCATCTGTTGAACCCCTAATGCAAACTCCGCTATTCATCGTAGATCAATTAGCACCATGGTTGCTTGTGTGAAATCTATAACCATTTATGAAATACATAGGATATGATTTCACACTTCTTAATGGTCCCTCTGCTAAATCCTTAATGAATTTATTCTCAATGTTTGTAAGGGAGGGGGCGTGAGGCGAAATATTATCCATTAAAATTATATAAAATGCACCAGGTAATGCCCAGGAAAGATGGTGGAGTTACAATGGTCTCACTTAAGTACCACCTCCTTAGACAGCATTTCCTAGACATGCACTTCGTACAATCTTAATAGAATCAAATCACTGGTAAGTACCGTCTTCCCATAACACTACCACGGTACTAAGGATTTATGCCACGAAGCCATAGATAGATAGGAGTCGCCACCCGGGTAATAACCGGGACATATTCAGTGTTTCTTCCGAGGGTCATGGATGGCAACTTACTCCTTGCAGAGTTTCCACAACCGTCATTACCATAGCCCAATGTCTAGGTTCGGGATAGTGGGTATGTAAGGGGAAGGTGTTAGGCACCCCTTACGCCTGGTCTAACCTCGTTAATTCGAGTGCCAGTCCTCTACTAATGTTTCTAGAAGTCTTGTTTATTATTCCTTTATTAAACTTTATCCTAAAAATACAATTCTAATCCTACACATGAAAGTAATTCACAAAAGGATTGTTGTTTACACACAATTTTCATGCACAAGTAATTCCTATCTATGGGGTTGCTAATTATTTAAATGATATTTACCAGATGACTAAAATTAATTTATTATTGAGAATTTAATTTACAAACAAATTCAATTTCAAATAACCCTACGTTTCTATTTAACATAATTAATTAATTTTCACCAAGTTACCCTAAGGATAATTAAACTAAGTTAATTATGTACATGTGTAATTTATTCTAATATCACATAAGGCCCAAACAATCACAACCTAATAAAGATTTCTAACATGCAAATTTATTTTATAATTACCAAGTATTAAATTAAATTTATTTACATGCCAATGTTAGCTTAATTTACAAACAAGATTAATTTTAATTTACAAAGTATTTATTTAAATTAATTACATGCAAAAGTCAGTTAAATTAAAAATAAAGTTAATTTTAATTTACCAAATAAAAGTTCTATTATTACTACAATTTCATGCCAATGGTTATTCGAGAAGTTTAGAGCTACTTACCTGTTGATAAATGCAGTTGCCATTGGGGCAAGCTACCCTTAAAAAAGGGTCTTCTCTTCTAGAATGGCAATGATATCCCTGGCTTACTCCCGTTTAGCTCCATATAAGCTCCGTGCAAATACCCTCTTTGGTACTTACCTTAGGGCTACTTACTAATTTTGTTTGTAATAAAAAATAAAGAAAATAAAGAAAAATAATAAAAGTACGAGAGACAGAAATTAAACATGTGTAGAGTTGTGTATCCCCTCAAATTAAACATGATTACATGATCTATATGAACATATAAAATAAATTGAAGACAAAGAGCGTAAAATTAAAAAAAAAATTATGTGGCATAGATCTTGAAAAGAAAACAATAAAAACTGACCTTCCAGAAATCTTATATGAAAATCTTCTTGAAGAAAAGAGAAAAAAAATAAGGAAGAACTCAAAGAATCTTAAATATCTCTAAATTTCTTATAGCTCTGAATTTTCTCTTCCTCTTTCCTCTCCATCCTCCCCTCTTCCTTTCTCTAGTAGGGTATTTATAGGTTTTTGGGAGAGAGATATGATAGGGTTTGGAGTCTTAGGGTGATAAAATTTTAGATGACTTAAACAACTACAATTGCAGAATTCGAATAAGACTGGGATATGGGTGAGGTGTTTCAACTAATAGGAAGACAGGAAAAAATGAAAGGAACCAATAGGGAGTGAGGAAGAGGTGTGGTATGGTTTGGAGTCTTAGGGTGATAAAGTTTAGATGACTTAAATAACTACGATTGCAGAATTCGAATAAAACTGGGATATGGGTGAGGTGTTTCAACCAATAGGAAGACATGAAAAAATCGAAGGCGCCAATAGGGAGTGAGGAAGAGAGTGGGGCCAAGGAGGAGAGAGATATTTTGTTATTTTAATTTTTAGAAAATAATTAAATGGGTCCCATTTAAAATTCCTAACTAGGCTTTCTTAGGTCCATGGAGCCCAATTAAACTTTGTTAGATTCATTTAAGAACTACCCATATTAAATTTAAACAAAATAAAATTTTATTTAAATTTAATTAAATTAATTTCCCCAAAACTTTATTATTATTTTTATTTTCTCAAGATCATGCCACGAAATTAATAATTCGGCTCCATGCCTCCAATTACATCTTACAGTCATATAATTTTTCATCATCGGGTTTCCCACGGCCTTAATGCACATATTCATCACAAAATAAGGGTCTACAGTTTGCCCCCCACTTTGGCGAAAGTTGAAATCAATGCGAAAGCATTGCTCAAGTTTCGTCAAAGTGAAACTCAAATTTCTAATAACTATGAAGCATTGGCTATGAGGATCAAGTATATCTTCTTCAGTCGACATACTCTATGTTATGAGACTAGCTACGGTCTCATAACAATAATAATTGTGTCATGTGAAAAATGAGTGTATCTTGCTCTATCGATACACTCTGCGTCATGAGACTAGCTACGGTCTCATAACAGTGATAACTGTGTCATGTGAGAATTGAGTGCATCTTGCTCTGTCGATACACTCTGTGTCATGAGACTAGTTACGGTCTCATGACAATGGCAACTGTGTGATTTGAAATGTTGTGGATTCGTATTTAGGATCGCAGTCCTAAACTACCTACGTATACCCCTCGCTATCCTGAGGAAGAATCAGACCCACTCGTAGTTCGACACTTGAAACTGTGGTGATGCATGTTCTTCTGCGCCTTACACACCTACAGGTGACATGTTGATGCGTGTTCTTCTACGCCTTACACAACTATGCCATGTGCCCTAAACAACGTCTAAGGACTTATAAAAAAACATCTGTCATGAAATGTTGTGGGTTCGTATTTAGGACCGCGGTCCTAAACTACCTACGTATCCCCCTCGCTATCCTGAGGAAGAATCAGACCCCCTCATAGTTCGACAATTGAAACTACGGTGATGCATGTTATTCTACGCCTTACACACCCACAGGTGACATGTTGATGCATGTTCTTCTATGCCTTACACAACTATGTCATACGCCCTAAACAACGTCTAAGGACTTACCAAAAAAATGTCTATTTCTTGATTTGAAAAAATTGAGATGACTGGGTCTCAAAACTCTTTTTTTGATTTTTGTGCTTCTTGTATGCTGCTTTCTATCATGGGCATGCTGATTTTGCTAGAGATTTAAAAAAAAAAATTAGTCCCCTCTGAGGGACCTCTTTTTGCAAAAACTTTCTTTTAGCCTCAAAATTTTTGAGAAAAATTATTCACCGAAAAGACTTTCTTAAGGTCACAATATAATTGCCCTCTGATTTTTCTTTTTTCTTCTCTACCCCCATGGTTTCTGCTTTGACTCATTTCTCTTCCATGAACTCTATTCTTTGTGCCCTAACTTTTGCCTGAAATGTCCTTCTGGATTTTCATCTCAGCGGGCTTGCTCTAACTTTTGCCTAAGCGGCCCTTTCAGGTTTTCCACCTAGAGAGCCTTTTTTTTTTTTTGAAATTAGACAATTACCAGGGCAT
The DNA here is from genome assembly GCF_030052815.1 of Hevea brasiliensis. NCBI lineage: Eukaryota > Viridiplantae > Streptophyta > Magnoliopsida > Malpighiales > Euphorbiaceae > Hevea > Hevea brasiliensis. The sequence continues at coordinate 23,214,630 of NC_079499.1, read as the reverse complement.
TCATATCAAGCACCTATCTTGTCATGCTCAGAAGACATAGATTAAATCAAAACAATGCAGCTCAATTACTTAATCATTTGATGTATCCCTCAAGACACAAACATTCGCGATCATAATTAAATAAAACCCATCCCTAGTCAATGCAATAAAAAACTTCTTTATTTATTTAGGTACACCATTACTCCCTCTTACATTTAGTTTTGCCAAATTTCTAACCTTTCAAAGTTATAAATAAGCTTTATAACCTGCCGAATGACCTTTTCAGGTTTTCCATCCAGATCTTCTCTCATCTCTCATTTTGCCTAGACTGCTTTTTGCAGGTTTTCAATCTAGCATTTTTTCTTTTCTTTTCTTCTTTTTTTTTTTCTTTTCATTTTTTTTTCTTTCGTTCTTTTTTCTTTGACCCTCACTTTTGCCTAGACCGCCTTTTGCAGGTTTTCAGCCTAGCGGGCCTATCTCACACAAAGTACCATTTGGGCCCGTCTAAATTGACTGGCTTTTGAAATTTATTCCCATCCAGGTCTAATATTCTTACAGTGGTAAGATTTTGTTGACTATGTATGGACCATCCTAGCTTAGATAAACTTTCCTCTTAAATCAAAAAGGGATGGGCCGAGCTTGTTTCAAAACCATGTATCCCTCTTTGATTTTTCTTGGCTTCACCTTCTTATTAAAGGCTCTAGCTATCTTCCTCTGATAAGCTTGCATATGATACAAGGCTCACATCCTCTTTTCATCAATCAAAGCTAGTTCTTCATATCTCTTCTAGGCCCACTCATTTTCAGGATCTTAGCTTCTAGCATCACTCTTAAGGATTTGACCTCTTGCTTAATGGATAACACTACTTTAGTCCCATACACTAAAGAGAATGGGGTTGCCCTCATGGATGTCCTTGTAGTACTGCGATAACCTTAAAGAACATAAAGGAGTTTTTCAGGCCAATCTTTATATGTTTCAAACATTTTTTTTTCAACTAGAACCTTTCCATTCATATGGGGACCACACATTCCTGCGTATACTTCTTTTATTATTAACTTAGCCTATTTTTCTATCACACAAAAGAGTTTGTAGAATTGCCCCCTAGCTAAAGTAAGTTGAGTGGCTAATCTATGAATTGTTGCTCTATCTCTTTTGTAGGCTTACTGCAAGTATTCTTTCACTTTCAGAGACCTCCTTATGTCTTCATATCATTTTCCTTCTCCCTCTAGGTCCACATGTGCTACTATTAATCCTTCATAGGATGAAATTTTACTCCTCATTAGGATAACTAGCTAAGTCAACTTTTGATCACTCTTTTCCTATGCGGACATCAGTGTGGCTTAGGAATCGGTCACCTGATTTTAAGCTCGAGGCATGTGCTTCTTGGTACTTTGTTAACAAGGCTATAACTTTATTTCTTTCTTCTTAGGTTAAATATTCAGCTAATTTAATGTCTTTAGGATTATTTGGTGTACTCAAATTAATAGAGATCGATTTTGATGCATTAATAGAAACTGATTCTAAATGATTATGAATGCCATGCATATGCCTATTAGAATAAACATCAAATAAGTAAGCAAAAGGACTAGTCATGTTATTGATTTTTGCCTCAAAATCTTTATCAAGTACATCAGAATTGGAAACATCAGTATCATTACTGTGAGCATTACAAAAGATAAACTCAAACTTAGGAGTGTAGCTTTAGGTGGTTAGCTTTCCATGCAGTCCTTAGATTAATGGTGCTGATTTTCTGCTTTAGCTCTTTCACATGTGGTAACCCTTAATCATATGTTCAGGTAATTGCCCCCTCTTTCAGGGACTTAGGAGGCTTTGGTTCTTCTTTCTCTTCAGTTGGCTCATAGCCCAAACCATAACTCGTCATCTGCTCCTTCATCTCAAGAAAAGTCACCAGGCCATCTATACTTTTTCCTAGGCCCATGCTAGAAAAAAACTTCATCCCTTTCTTCATAGTAGCCACTTTTAGATCCATCTAGTTTTCATAGATCCCAATAACTTGAAAATCAGACACTAGTGGAACTGAACCATCTAGTTGTAATGCAACTATCTCCTCATCAGAATCAGTCCAGACATTCAAAGGGCCCTCATCATAGCTAGAATTATCACAAATGTTAACAACCATTATAAACTGAGGTTCATTGGGCTTTTGGATGGGTTAGATAGGTTCACTGGGCTTTTGGATGGGTTGGATAAGTTCATTGGGCTTTTGGATGGGTTGGATAAAGTCAATAATTCTATTAGGGTTATTTGGGGTGATGGAGATCATGTAGAGACTTGGTGTAGGTAGAAATTTTGGCTAGGCATGGGGCTTTTAGGTTGATTTTTTGGGTCAATTATCCTTTTAGCATCAATTAGGTCTTAGATATCATGCTTAAGTTGAAAGCATCAGTCGGTGTCATGATTGTGGGCTTGGTAGAACCGGCAACATTGGTTGATATCATAGCTAGGTGAGAGTGGATTTGGTAGTGGTCTGGGTGCTAAGAGCTATAGGAGGTCTTGAGCTTTGAGACACTCCAAAACTTTGGATAAGGGTTGGCTGAATTGGAAAAATCTCCTTGGGGTGTGAGACATAATTTGAACCTCAATAACTTTAATGCCACTTAATTGGCCTATCTCGAGGCATCTTTCTAAAGTTGACCACAATTGTCTCTTTTAGCTCAAACATCTTGGCATTCAATATTTCATCAAGCACGGCCATAGTTTCTTCTATCTTAAGTAGTGCAGGTGAAATCCTTACTAGTCTCTTCCTTTCTCTAACCCAAGTGACCTGATTGGAAGTCTCTTTGGTATGTTTTGAGGCTATGTTTGCTCAAAAAAGTAGGATTTAAGGGTTAACCTAAGTATGCTATGTACATGAATGCAATGCATGAATGGACTATTTTTTTTCTTTTTTTTTCTTTTTTTTTTGCCTTTACTTTTACAAAACCAAAACCAAACTATACCAATAGAACCAAAACTGAACCAAAACCAGACCATATAAACTGAGCTAAAATCAAATCAAAGACTGAATCAAAACCAGGAAAAAAAAAGAATCTCCAGAACTGAATCTTCGCCCCCTTATACCTTCAACTCTCACATGCAGGGTAAGAAAAAATTCTATCCTAAGCTATGGTACACTGGACACACCAATAGGGGGTGGTCCAGGACGATCCTTCCCTTACAAATAAAGGATTTATATCCTTAAAGTGTAACCATAAGTAAGCATTCTCTTGCTTAACACGGGTTTTGAAATGGACTTGGGCCTATACACACATTGGGTTTACGCATAGGCCTAGGTTCATCTCAACTACCATTAGAACTTATGGTTTGAACAGTAAGGTTATAAATCCAACACAACAAAAATCTACGGAGTAGGGCTGAAATCTATGGCTCATGGGCTTCATTGGGTAGGAAAAGGGTCACCCATGCGAGAGCTTGTCCATTAAGCATAACGGCCGGAGCTGTGGCTCTTTTATATACTCGAAGGTACGGGCATGAGGTGCTAGCATTCACCAATTCATCATAGCTCAAGTGGAGCCATGGTCTCCTTAGCTAGTACTAGCGGGGCTAAAAAGGGTAAGGGTGATCCGTGTGGCAGTGTAGTGCAATGCAAAAAGTTTAAAAAAGGAATAATATTAGACTAATAGAAACATGTTGGAGTAACTATCCATTTAATCCCCAGTGGAGTCGCCAAACTGTAGGGGAGGGGGTGTGAGGCGAAATATCATCCATTAAAATTATATAAAATGCACCAGGTAATGCCCAGGAAAGATAGTGGAGTCACAATGGTCTCACTTAAGTACCACCTCCTTAGACAGCATTTCCTAGACATGCACTTCGTACAATCTTAATAGAATCAAACCACTGGTAAGTGCCATCTTCCCATAACACTACCACGGTACTAAGGATTTATGCCACGAAGCCATAGATAGACAGGAGTCGCCACCCGAGTAATAACCGGGACATATTCAGTGTTTCTTTCGAGGGTCATGGATGGCAACTTACTCCTTGCAGAGTTTCCACAACCGTCACTACCATAGCCCAATGTCTAGGTTCGGGATAGTGGGTACGTAAGGGGAAGGTGTTAGGCACCCCTTACGCCTGGTCTAACCTCGTTAATTCGAGTGCCAGTCCTCTACTAATGTTTCTAGAAGTCTTGTTTATTATTCCTTTATTAAACTTTATCATAAAAATGCAATTATAATCCTACACACGCAAGTACTTCACAAAAGGATTGTTGTTTACACACAATTTTCATGCACAAGTAATTCCTATCTATGGGGTTGCTAATTATTTAAATGATATTTACCAGATGACTAAAATTAATTTATTATTGAGAATTTAATTTACAAACAAATTCAATTTCAAATAACCCTACGTTTCTATTTAACATAATTAATTAATTTTCACCAAGTTACCCTAAGAATAATTAAACTAAGTTAATTATGTACATGTGTAATTTATTCTAATATCACATAAGGCCCAAACAATCACAACCTAATAAAGATTTCTAACATGCAAATTTATTTTACAAATACCAAGTATTAAATTAAATTTATTTACATGCCAATGTTAGCTTAATTTACAAACAAGATTAATTTTAATTTACAAAGTATTTATTTAAATTAATTACATGCAAAAGTCAGTTAAATTAAAAATAAAGTTAATTTTAATTTACCAAATAAAAGTTCTATTATTACTACAATTTCATGCCAATGGTTATTCGAGAAGTTTAGAGCTACTTACCTGTTGATAAATGCAGTTGCCATTGGGGCAAGCTACCCTCAAAAAAGGGTCTTCTCTTCTAGTATGGCAATGATATCCCTGGCTTACTCCCGTTTAGCTCTATATAAGCTCAACGCAAATACCCTCTTTGGTACTTACCTTAGGGCTACTTACCAATTTTGTTTGTAATAAAAAATAAAGAAAATAAAGAAAGATAATAAAAGTACGAGAGACAGAAACTAAACATGTGCAGAGTTGTGTATCCCCTCAAATTAAACATGATTACATGATCTATATGAACATATAAAATAAATTGAAGACAAAAAGCATAAAATTAAAAAAAATTGTGTGGCATAGATCTTGAAAAGAAAACAATAAAAACTGACCTTCCAAAAATCTTGTATGAAAATCTTCTTGAAGAAAAGAAAAAAAAAATAAGGAATAACTCAAAGAATCTTAAATATCTCTAAATTTCTTATAGCTCTGAATTTTCTCTTCCTCTTTCCTCTCCATCCTCCCCTCTTCCCTTCTTTAGTAGGGTATTTATAAGGTTTTGGGAGAGAGATATGATAGGGTTTGGAGTCTTAGGGTGATAAAGTTTTAGATGACTTAAATAACTACGATTGCAGAATTCGAATAAGACTGGGATATGGGTGAGGTGTTTCAACCAATAGGAAGACAGGAAAAAATGAAAGGAACCAATAGGGAGTGAGGAAGAGGTGTGGTAGGGTTTGAAGTCTTAGGGTGATAAAGTTTAGATGACTTAAATAACTACGATTGCAGAATTTGAATAAAACTGGGATATTGGTGAGGTATTTCAACCAATAGGAAGACAAGAAAAAATCAAAGGCACCAATAGGGAGTGAGGAGGAGAGTGGGGCCAAGGAGGAGAGAGATATTTTGTTATTTTAATTTTTAGAAAATAATTAAATGGGTCCCATTTAAAATTCCTAACTAGGCTTTCTTAGGTCCATGGAGCCCAATTAAACTTAGATTCTTTTAAGAACTACCCATTTTTAATTTAAACAAAATAAAATTTTATTTAAATTTAATTAAATTAATTTCCCCAAAACTTTATTATTATTTTTATTTTTTCAAGATCATGCCACGAAATTAATAATTCAGCTCCATGCCTCCAATTACATCTTACAGTCATATAATTTTTCATCATCGGGTTTCCCACGGCCTCAATGCACATACTCATCACAAAATAAGGGTCTACAATGTTTGAACACCTTGCCTGATAAGTTGAAGAAAATTGAAATCAATATTATTACATTATTTGAAGCTTGACAATTAAATTAGTTAGATGAATTGATACTTACATAAGATTTGAACCAATTTGCAAATTTATTTTCCAATGCTTCATCAATTTTTCCATCACCAATATTACGTGATTTCTGTCACAACTCAGTCAGGAACAAACTACAAATACAATTAAATTGGGAAGATCTTAGAGGGAAAGAAAAATTCACAATGATTTTGGTGGATTTAACTTAAATTTTAGGTATTCAGTAAACTTACTTGACATATATGTCAATTTCAGGGCAATTTAGTAGGACATATATTTGAGTAGCCTTATATTCATCATCAGCGAACACCCTAATTTTCGCTTTGCCATATGGTCGACCGAGATACTTAAAGATTAATAAATTACCTTCAATATCAACATCATCCCCACCATCATCGTTACGGGGTATATGTCGATCCCGCGTTATTACATGAGGTTCAAAATAATGTGCACAATAATTGGATGCTTCTTCAACTAAGTACGGATTACATATGGAACTGTTTGATGGTTTTATAAGCACCACAAGTGCACGGATCACTAACAAGTAATAAAGTGATGAGTAGAGTATCGTTCCCATGAGGATTGTGTTGAGTACCACACTATAGTGATTTTAATTATCTAGACAATCGAATTGTAGAGAAATAATGATTTCATCTAAAGTAAAAAAAAATAAAATCTAAATAATTAACTAAAATAAAATATTAATGGACAAAGGTATTCTAAAGCTAGGGGTTCACACTTCAATTAATTATAGAATCAATCTAATTCATTCAATAAATGGGAGATTATTACTTTGATGGAAATTAATCCTAAGTTATCTTAAGTCCTCTCTCAAGGCACTCAAGGTGTAATTTAATTAATATAAACCCTACTTTCATGGTGATTAAATTAATTAAAACCCTTTAAGATCTTTGATTAATTTTGGAACTCCACAAAGGTCATCAGTCTATCTCTAGGTCAGATTTCCTAGGTTCAAAATCCTAATTTTCTAATATTAATCTTCACCTTTCAGTCCTTCAATTAATATTTATAATCAATACTAAGTGGGTACCAACACATAGCATGCATTAAGATCATAAGAGATTGAATTAAAGAATAAAATACCAATGTATTAAATAAAATCAAACCAGATTCATAATGAAATTGAGAGTGCTACACCCTGACCCTAGAATAAAGAACCTATGTAGTGGCCCGGCTCACTAGTGATATTGCCTGCTATGGGCTGAAGCCCTCACGGTTTTAAAACGCGTCACTAGGGGTTACGAACTGCCGACTTATAAATCCAGCATCTCTTCCGTGTTTTGCCGATGTGTGATTTGCCTAGGGTGTTACAATCCACCCCCCTTATGGGACTCAGCGTCCTCGCTGAGGTTTGCCCCACCATCGCTCAAGGTTGCAAGCGAAGCGGCTCTGATACCACAAATGTAATGGCCTGGCCCACTAATGATATTATCCGCTCTGGGTTGAAGCCCTCACGATTTTAAAACACATCACTAGGGGTTACGAACTGCCAACTTATAAACGCTTCTTGTGGTATCAGAGTAGCTCCGCATGTAACCTTGAACGATGTTGGGGCAAACCACAGCGAGGACGCTGAGTCCCATAAGGGGGGTGGATTGTAACACCCTAGGCTAATCCTACATCGGCAAAATACGAGAGAGATGCTAGGTTTATAAGTTGGCGGTTCGTAATCCCTAGTGATGCATTTTAAAACCGTGAGGGCTTCGACCCAGAGCGGATAATATCACTAGTGGATCGAGCCGTTACATTTAGTGGTATCAGAGCAAAGGTTTAGGCAGTCCTAGACCTAGATAGATAGAAAGAAATAGTTGCATCACATGCATGGGCCTTTAGATAAAGTCGAGGTGACACTAATGTAGATTTGTTCTTTATTTGTTTTATAGGATCGATGGCATCTGATCCTTCAGAGCACGGACCTCCAGGACCGATAGAGGAGGAAGTAGAGAGTCAAGCACCTGCACCTGCGTTTAGTCAGGGGTGCAGTAGCAGTAGAGCAGAACCATCGTTGGGTACTTTGGTAAGGACATAACAGGCCTTCCTAGAGCAAATGACTCAATTGCTCCGTCAGGTCACTGGAGCTATGCCACCACCTCCTCAGCTAGTATATAGGACCCCAGTAGAGAGAGTTAAAAATGATGAGCAGTTTAGGAGAGACAGGCAGTGCAAGAGAGGGTCTGGACCTGGCTAGTCCAGCGCAGCTGGTATAGAGAGCAGGAGACCTAGGGGGTCTCAGGGTTAGATTCAGAGCAGAGAACAGAGGCAGAGGTTCCGATTTGCCCCAAGGAGAGGAGGTCAGATGAGTGTTTCAATTGATAATTCTATAGGTTCTATAGCATGGAGATCAACCCCGATGCCAGTTTGTACACATTGTAGGAAGAACCACAAAGGAAAGTGTAGATTGCTAACGGGTGGATGTTTTAGATGTGGGTCCATAGAGCATTTTTTTGAGAGATTGCCCACAGAGGAGTGCTCCCACAGCTCCACCACAGACTCAGAAGTCTGCCCCAATAGTACAAAGGGGTAGAAGACCGATGAGACCAGAGATAACTGGTACATCACAGAGAGCTTCTAAGACTATAGAACACCCCGAGGCTGAAGTAGCATCCCGCGTGTACGCTATGGCTTTCAGTACCTACGCGATGGAAAATCAACGCTCTAAGCATAACGCTTAGTGGTGCATAATTTATAATAACAATAATTAAACAATTGAATTAATATTTACAAATCATAAATTCTGGGTCTTTTATATTTTTTTATTACACTTTGGAAATAATTAAAATTATTGGGATCTTTCCTATTTACTTATTGTATATTCAATATTAATTAATTATTATCAATGCCCAAGAAACCTATAACAAATAATAAAAGCTAGATACACGGGAGTATACGGGTTAAACAGCCATATGTCTACCCTGTATACATCTGTCAGGCACGAGGCCAACTGTTGGGCACGAGACCCACTGTCAGGCTTGCAAAGCCATAAATAAAGTAGGCACAATGGCCAGTAAGTAGGTATATAGCCTGTAGAACAATCATACCAGACATATATTGTCAGTTCATGATTTTCTCGGTAGGCAGTACTGCTATCTGTTGTCCCTAATTGGTATACCAATTTATCCAACTAAATAAATAAGTCTAGATATACTATGAGCAATTAAATATTTTTAATTAATTTAGCACTATTCACTGTTACTATTTTCTAGTACTGTTCATTGGTACCATTAATTTCATATTAATAGGACATTAGTCCCAATTTACATATTCATATCATTTTTAATATTTAATTATCCTTATGAGTATTTTAATTTTCATATATAGCATGTTTCTATGAACCTTTCTTTAGGTTCATGTTGATGTGTTATTTTTATCTAGGAATTTGACTAGGTTAGGATGTCGATTTAGTCACACCTCCTTCACAAAAATTGCTCCTCTATGTTTAAACTTGAATTTCAGTTTTTGAATCACTGAATTTGGTGTTATAGAACTCAAGTTATGGTCAAAATACCATAACTGGTCCGTTTGCCTCTAAGCTGTCTAGAATTTACAATTCCTGGTCAATAAATTTTGACTAGTCATTTGATCATTTTATGATCATTTTTAGACTTAGGTTCCTTCACAAGATATGTTCCTCTATGTCTTAGGGACTCCTAGGTATAATTTCATAATTTCTCAAGCTTGGTATAGTGAGTTATGGTCAATATATTAACCTAGACTCTCAGTCCTATAAGGGCAAAAACCAACTTCAGGGCAGTATGTTTGACCCTCTTTTTAGGGTCTTTACACTTAGAATTTGGCAAAGGTGTCTAAATCAATGTTGTAGCCCTAAGTATCATGTTTCCAGATTGTATTGGCACATCTCAAATGGAATTTCCTAGTGGGAGTTATGGTCAAATGAACACATGGGTATCAAATGGCATTCTGGGTTCAACTTAACATTTTCCAGATTTCAATTCCTAACTTTGGCTAATATTTTCCCTAGGATGCAATGGTTTCTAGAGCTTGGTCAAAACATAAAAATTGTTGTGCTATGTCTTATAAAACTTTTGGCACTAGTTTCACTCAATTTGCAGCTTTGGAGACCAAGTTATGGCAGTTTTTTCCAAAACTAGTCAAACATACCAAAAGAACAGTATTTTTGGATAATTTCTGGGTTGGCAGTTTTAGTGACTCAACTTTTACTAACAATTTGATTTGGTTAAAAGCAAAACTGGGTCAAGTAGTCTTCATGAAAAGTGTAGCCCTATGTCTAAGCTTTCCATTGATGAAATTTTAGGTCATTTGGACCAGTATAGAGAGATTTATGACCAAATGAACACGTACTGTTCATTTGGTCTTTTTCTGGGTAGGCAGTTTTGGTCATCTAGGTTTGGGCAAAGAATTGGTTATTATTTTGACAGAATTTGGGTAGGGTTTCTTCTTAAAAAGTAAAGGTTTGGATGTCCCAAAACAGCTCCAATTGGCCTCATACCAATTGGAGTTACACATTATCAGTTAGGGTTCAACAAACACACTGGAGTCATTGAGTCCCAACCTATAGAAATTTGACACTCTCAAAATTTAATCTCCACCTTCTCCAAACTCCAAATAAAGATACATGTCACTTCTATTATCATCAATATTAACACAATTAGGTCAAATTCAAAAATATCACAAAATCCTCAATTTCAAGTGCACAACCCTAATTTCAAACATCAAATGCATATATATAACCATGAAATCAATTCTTACATATAATACCTTGTTAATTAAGTTCCCTAACTAAACTAAAACCAACAAAATCCATCATTTTCATGGTTCTTCTAGGGCTGCTGAATTCAAGGGTTTCTTTCCCAAATTTTTCTTTTTAATTTCATATAAATCTTCACATAGTTTAGCATGATTTTCATGCTTAAAGAAGAGATTAAGAGTTTTGAGCACTAACCTTTTTTTGTAACTTGTTAAACTTCACTGTCCTTACTTCTTTTTGGTATCTATAACTTCCTTAGGGTGTGGAGACTATTTTTTGTGAAGGGAGGTTAAGGTTTTATGGGGAGAAAGCTTGGGAAATCAAGCTTTGAGAAAGAATAAAATGAAGGGAGAGAAAGCTTCCATGTTGTCGGCTCAAAGAGAGAGAAGAGGAAGATGAAGAAGACTTGTGGTTGGTGAATTTTTGTCTCTTGTGTCTTATATATATTCTATAATTATTGTACTTTAATTTTTTTTAAATGCCATAAATCTATTTCCTTTCTTTTCTTTTCTTTCCTTTTCTTTTCTTTTCTTTTCTTCTTCTTTCTCGTCTCATTTTCCAAATTCAAATTCATAAATTTAATTTATATTAATTATTTTATTTCCTAATTTTAATTTGACATTTAGGTCAAAATTTACCTCTAGTGGTGAAATGACCAAAATGCCCTTCCTGGTGCTCATCAAGTTATTTTTATTATTTATACAATTAATAAATTCTCTAAATTTTATTTTATTTCTCAAAATTTTTCCTATATTTTTTTAATATTTATTCCATTAATTTATGCCTCCTCACTATAGTTTAAGTGTAGTTCCAGACATCCTGATTGTCCGAACACACATTAGTCGTCGGAACAGTAAAATGTATGGACTACCTATGGTGAGGGCATTACAACCTACTCACCCATGGTGAGTTTTATAATCTAGTTTATAAAAAGATAAAGAGAAGACATGAGAAGAAAATAGAGTGAAAGAACCCAGAGAGAGAGTTGCAGCCTTGAACTTTTGAAACTTCAACTAAAAATCCCTTAGAGAAATCTTATAGATCTTGTTTTCTCCCTTGCCTCCCTTGAAGTTGATGTGCATCCTTGAATGTAAATTGGCTCCCCTTGAATGTAAATTCTGTTCTTGAATGTAAATTCTCTCCCCCCCTCAATTCCTGACTTGTTATATTTATATTTGGTGTAAAAACCCTAATTTCAGAGTCTTAGAAGCATTAGAAGTCACATCAGAATTGCTGTCAGGGGACTTTACATGGGCCGTGTAGTGATACACGCCCTGTGTAAATTTTTTCCACTTCGTTCTTCAAGTTTTCTTCAGTCTAGAGAGATACACGGGGTCCAGGAAGTTACACGGGGCAGGTTACACGGCCCGTGTACTGCTTCTGGCCCTGTATTCTTCACGTTTTGACCTTCAGATCTCTTCCAAACTCATCTTTGATTCTAGAACCACATAAAAACACCTGATAAAATATAAAAATCAATGAATTGAGTTGGATTAATATGTTTTCTGAAATATTAATGAAAACACATAAAAATAAATATAAAAGGATACTAAATGCTAACAAAATGTAATGCATGTTAACCTTAAATATCTATATAATTTGATGCAATCAAGAACCTTCTACTTTTGCTTTATTCTTTACATTTTGCTTCAGGTGGCGTAGAAATCTAAAAATTAGAAACATATTATGAAAGTGGCTTATAAAAAGTGATCGATGCATTTCACAACAATGAAAGAAATATAAAAAGTATCTATTACCTCTCAAAAGGATACATCCACCGATATTGTACCAGGCCTACAATTTTTGCTTCATATGGTAAATGGATGGGAAGATGCTCTATTGAGTCAAAGAAGGCAGGAGGATATATGAGCTCTAATTTGCAAATAATAATGGGAATTTCTGATTCTAGACGCTCCATATCTTGAACCTTAATATTTGTAGAAGTAAGATGTTTGAAAAAAATGCTCAACTTGGTCAATGCTTGCCAAACTGTATTTGGAAGGAGCTCACGAAATGCAATGGGTAATAACCTTTGCATAAATACATGACAATCGTGACTTTTCATGCCAAAAAGCTTATACTTGTGCATATCAATACTGTAACACCCCTATTTGCATAGCCTGGTAAATTACACTATTCCGGAGATCGATGTCGGTCCGAACAATTAAGAGGATTAGAACTATGTTGAAGACACCTAGAGAAGCCTTGAACACAAATAATTACTAATTGTCAAATGGTTAAGTATAAATAAGAAAAACAGAACATAAAGAGTTAAGTGAGTCGAGAGTCACAGCGATAGGTGACCTTCTCGGGAAAGACTGCGAGGTCAATTTAAACTCAAATTTCTAACCATAAAATGTGACACCGCGGTCCTTAGGACTATTGCGAACAAAGTGAAAAATAAAAAATCACGAGAAAGAATTATTAAATCGATCAAATAATTAGGTCAGGGATCCGGAAGAAATATTAAATTATTTGCAAACCAGGTCGAACCGGCAAGGGACAATTTGGTCAATTGACCCTTAGAGCTGACTCCTGACCTAACTGTCAAATAAAATCAGAGAAAAGAAAATTTCAGAATCGGGAATTAAATTAGAGAACTAATGGAAAAATAAATAGAAAAAAAAAAGAAAAAGGAAAAGTGAAAAGTAATGACATCATGCATAATGCAATAAACATTATAATTAATAAATTTATTTAAGATAATTTGTGGTCTTCCATAAGGATTAAAAACATAAAAGAAAAGAAAAAAAAAAAAAAAAAAAACAAAAAAGTCTTCTTCTTCCTTATCTTGCCGCCCACTTATCTCTCCCAAAGCTCCCTCACCAAAACCTCCATTAAAGCTCTTCTTTGAGCTTGAAGATAAGAAAACCTCACCATAGAAAATTATCCTACCATGGTTAAAACTTGTTTTGGCAACTAGGAGAGGAGATTGAAGAAGAAAGAAAGAAGAAGGAAGAGGTTTGAAGGGAAAGAAAATTCTGCATTCAAAGTTACTGATCCAAACTTGAAACTTTTAGTTTAATCTTTGTGATTTTAACTTAAGGAAATTAGAAATGAACATAAAATGAAATGAAAACATCTTTGGGGGACAAAGGAAAAATTCGGCCAGCTAGGGTTTGAGTGGAAAATGCTTGTGTTTTGATTGAATTAATAGTGTAGGTAAGCTTGTATGAGTGATGGAGTGGTGATGGTATGCTTTGAATTAGTTAAATGTAACAAAAATGTGAATTAGGGTTTGGACCTAGGGTTTTGGAAGACAAAAATTAGAGAAATGGTCAAATGGTGTGTTTGACCTTGTTTGAGCTGAAAAATGGTCATTTGTGATCAATTGTGTAACATCCTCCCGGTAGTAACTCCGTACATTCTACTGTTCCGGTGACCGGTGTCGGTCCGGACAGCTAGAACGTCCAAAAAATATTTAAACTAAAGTCAAGAACCATAATTAACTCAAATATTAATAAGAAAAATTTAGGAAAAATTTTAGAAATAAAATAAAACCAAGTCAGATGAGCCGGTGCCCAAGCGATGGGTAACCAGAGATAAGTTGCGGTTCTCGCAACGAGGAGCCCTAGACCCGGAAAAAAATTCATAAAATAATTTTTAGGACTCCAGAGAAGGGTCATTGAGGTTCCTATGGCATTAGAATGCCAAGAAAATATTTAGAAAAATTTTTCAATCGGTACAGACAATTTTGACCCGTTAAGCCAAACGGAGGGCATTTTGGTCATTTCGCCTTCAGAGGTGATTTTTGGCCGACTTGTCCAGTTGAGTAAATAATTATTATGACTCAAAATATGAATAAATATTGCTAAAAATTAAATTGAAATGTGGTAGAAAAGAAAAGCAAAGAAAAATCAAAATAATGCAAATAATGACATCACATGATGTCATTTATAAATTACCAACCAATCACAAGCTAATAAGATTTCTTAAATACTTAAAAGAGACAAATTAAAGACAAAAGGAAAGGAAAAAAAAAACGTGAGCAGCAGCTTCATCCTCCCAACCAGCCGTAAATGTCTTTCTCTCCTCCATAAACATTTTCTTTCATCTCTCTTTCATTCCCATGAATTCTCACCATTAAAACCTAAATTGCCTTCATTAAAAATTGTCTACCTCTTTTGGGGAAGTGTTTGGTTACTAAGAAAAGTTAAGGAAATGAAGGATTGTGAAGGGACAAAAAGCTCATGCAAAGGTTAGTGCTTACTTATGCTAATATTCCTTTATTTCCATGTTAAGGACTTGAATTTAGTATGAAATTGTAAGTTAAATGGACTAAATTCATGTGTATACATACCATGGATTTCAGCTGCCCTAAGGAAGGAATAGGATTGAGTGTTGATGATGGACTTAGAATGAATTAGAGCTTATGTTTAAAGTGTATAAACACATATATAATGAATGGAAGTGTGTAACTAAGGTGTATGGGTGAATTGCAATGAGAAATTAGGGTTTTAAGGGTGAAAATTGGACTTGGCATTTGAATTGAGTAATGGACATTTTAGTGGTCAATTAGTGACCATTTTAGGTATGTTGACCATGAATTGGACTGAAAAATAGGATTGCAAAGTGAAGATGTAGGCTGCCCTAGGACAGCAGCAGAGGGACTGAAAATTCAGTCCAATTACACAGCCATAACTTGGGCTGTGTTGGTCCAATTGGTGTTTGGCCAATTGGACATGAAACTAGGCTTATAATGACACATTTTTGCTGAAGAAACCATGCCCAAAAGACCAAAGCAAGGGGACCAAAACTTGGCCCCAATCCGGACACCCTGCAATGCGAGAATGACCAAATGAACAGTAACTGTTCATTTGGCCATAACTCACTGTAGATATGGTCAATTGACCTGAAATATTTACAGCAACAAGTTAAGATATAGAAAAACAACTTTCATGAAGAAACCTACCCCAAATTATGACCAGAACCTAACCCAAATGGCAGTCACATTCATCGTTCAACCTGCAACTCTGCAGATTTTCATTTGAGCAGTAATGTTTGGATGGCTATAACTCTCTCTAGAAAACTCGGATTTAGGCAATTCTTGAACCGATGAAAACCTAAGGCATAGTAGAACATTTCATATGAAGAAATTTAGACCAAATTATGAACTTAACTTGATCAAATTACTGACCAAAGTTGGACCAAAATCTGCCAAAACCCAAAAGTGCAGCATGAACAGTGCACGTGAATAGTAAACTTATTTTGGCTATAACTTGAGCTACAAAACTCCAAATGGAGTGATTCAAAAAAGGAAATTCAATTAGACAAAATAAGGAACAACTTTCATGTTTACCATTTCCTCAAATTCCTACTGCAATAGTGCCCAATGGAATAGTAAAGTTGAGTTAGCAAAATTGAAAATTTTGCTTCTCTTGGTTTAAGCTTAGAAATGGTATTAATGCTTAATGCCAACAAGTTTTAAATGAAAAATGTGGTATGTTTGAAGTGCCAAAGTCAATGTACATATTTTCTATGCAAAAGTCAACATTTTTGTTGACCAATGAGGTGAATAGTGTCACCAAAACCAAAAATTGACAATTTTGCCAAAATGACCTAAGCTTTGAGAAAGTGACCAAAACCAACAAGTTTTGAATACAAAATGTGGTATGTTGGGAGTATTAAAACCAATGTACCTATTGTTTATGCAAAAGTCAACATTTTAGTTGACTAATGAAATGAATAGTGACACCAAAACTTAAAATTCAAAATTTGAAATTAGAAATGCATCTACGGGACTTTAAATTGCAATTGGCAATTAATACTAGCAAATGTAAAACTCAAAATATGGGATCTTGGTGTAATAAGAATTAATATATTCATTAAGTATAAAAAGGTCAACATTTTGGTTGACTAGTAAGGTGAATAGTAATCAAAATGATTAGTAAATTAAGATGAAGACTTAGAACCAATTCTAAGCTTAAATGCTTAGAAATGTATGACAAATATGGACTATGCATCCTAGTCAAGATTGTTAAAAAGAAATTTAGGCCATAAATTTGAAATCCATGAAATATTCATGGATTACTTGAAACATGAAAAATAAGTCACCTAATTGATGTAAATAGATAGTTAGAGCACATATGCTCATCATAAATGGAATTCATAAAATATTAGAAACTCAACTTGAAATATAAATTTGTAATTACATAAGTAGATTCTTGAATGTATAAATGAGAAAGGAAAAATGTTTTGAATACAATGGTACATGTGAACCATTGTTTAGAATTGTGATCAATATGAATAACATAATGAATGGACAAATAAACCGTATTAATGTATGAATGAGACATTAGTTCTCATTATTGTAAAGAGGAGAAGTATTTTGAATACAATGGTATAAAAGGATAATTGATGTGAATTGTGATCATATAAATGATCAAATGAATGTATGAATTATGATTGAAATTTATCATGAAATAATGAAGTCATAAAGCACAATATATTAATATTTTAAAATATTAAATGCCCTAGTATACCTAACAAGATTGGTTTGGATAGTTTGGCATGCCAATAGGGTATTGTTTTAGCAGTACTGCGAAAGGCTTTATGCCTGTATTCATGGCTTTATGCCCGTATTCATGGCTTTTATGCCCGTATTCATGGCTTTTATGCCCGATTATGTGATATCATGGCTTTTTAGCC
This sequence comes from Hevea brasiliensis, assembly GCF_030052815.1. Lineage (NCBI taxonomy): Eukaryota > Viridiplantae > Streptophyta > Magnoliopsida > Malpighiales > Euphorbiaceae > Hevea > Hevea brasiliensis. Next base: position 23,197,243 of record NC_079499.1, on the reverse strand, counting down.
ATACTGACTGCATACATGGTTGACGTTCTGCGTCTCATGGTATGACGGCCCGAGGCACCACGGTGTCCGATTGCCAGCGACCCGTTATCGATCCGATCGTCTAGTATAGGTTACTTGGCGATCAATTAAAGTATTATTCAATTCAGCAGCTAAGTTAAGTTAAGTATAATGAAAATCCAGATACAATTAAATTAAGTATTGAATGAATAAGCAAAGAGATTAGCAAAAGAAACATAACAAAAATATAAATTGCGAGCAAATGCGGACTTGAAATACAATACAGATAGAATAAATTATATACATGCTAGTATTACTGAAAAGTTATAAACTAATCACTTCCAATGAGGAACAAACTAGTATATAAGATCGTTGATACTAGAAATACCATACCAAATTAAATTGATTCTTGAGTATCTGAATTATCATTTATTTCTTTCTTTACTTGTATATATTATTTAGTTATATTATTGCACCACTAAGCGAGAAATGCTTAGCGCGATGGAATTGCTTCCTCCGCAGTACGGAAGGTAAAACCGATGGTATCGGCTGAAATTTTTGGAGTCCAGATCTGCAGAAGTGTCAGAAGAGTTCAAGATTGTCACCTCCTCAGCAATGCATGTAGACAGGGCTCATTTTATACATGTTATGTATATTGTTCATTCCTAGCACATTGTAAATTATTTTTATATCTTGTACAAAATAAACTCATGTAATTAACCTATGAATTATGGAAGCTATTCAAAGTAAGTATTTTAGTATGTGAATTGAATTTGAGTTATAATGAGATTATACTTGTGAATATTGGGATATTGAAAATCTAATGAGATTTCTGAGAAATCTGGATACTGTATTGAGATAGATTATGTTTGAAAATTTTTGAGACTATTAAGCTTGAGAAATTGAGTATATATTGAAATTGTCTTTGGCAGGTTCAGAAGAACTGTTAGTCCAAATTACAGCCGACACTTTGTCGGATTATCGTTAAAATTTTTGAAATTTCCAATTTAGTTAGATTTTGATAAAAGTAAAAATAGCCTAAATCTTCAATAAAGTTTTTGAATAAATAAATCAAGAACTGTAATGAAATCAGATAAAATAGAGTGCTCCGGCACACTGAGTGGCATAACTTGCTCGGCTACACTGTAGTCGGGTAAGGGGTGTCACAAATTGGGATATGTTGGAAGTGTTGGAAATAAGTGGAAATTCGGATTGCTTAGGGCTATTATGCAGGCAACAGGACCAAGGTCCATTTCAGGGACCAAAACTAAAAATTTACCAGCCCAATTGGTGTGAGGCTAATTGTGAATGAAACTAGACACAAAATGACACATTTTTCATTTAGAAATCATGCCCAAAAAGTGACCATAGCATAGTGAACAAATTGACCAAATCCGGACTTAGGTATTCTGCCCTGCACAAAATGACCAAATAAACAGTGTTTGTTCATTTTGCCATAACTTGGGCTAGGTAGGTCTAAATGATCTGAAATTTTACCAATAGAAAGCTGAGATATAGACCTACAATTTTCATGAGGAACACAAACCCAAATTATACCCCTAACCAAGTCATTTGGCTACCCAAAATTGGTGACCTAAAACTGCCAGAACCCAGAATTTGCCCAGAAAATCTGGGTTAGGCCAATCCGGCAGCCATGATTCAAATGGCTATTACTTGAGCTACAAAACTCCAAATGGAGTGATTCAAAAAGGGAAATAAATTTAAGATAATAAGGAACAATTTCTATGAAGAAAACTTGGCCAAATTCTTATAGCAACATGACTAATGGAACAGTAAAAAATAAGACACCAAAACTGAAAATTTGCAATTTTGCCTAAATGACTTTAAGTTTTGAGAAAATGACCAAAACTAACAAGTTAGGTGACCAAAATGTGGTATGTGGATATAATTGGATTTCCCATACCTATTAAGCATTAGAAGTCAACAAATTGACTTGAATAGTATAGTGAATAGTAACCCCGAAAAATAAATTTTAAAGAACGCCAAGTTTAGCATATTAAAGCTAGGTATTAGTAAATTTGAATTTATTTTTAGATTTATGATAAGTTATGATACTGAAACACTGTGAAACTGTGTCTTTCAGTGGAAAAGAATACCGGAAAAGAACCCGAGGCTTCGAGTCAAGGCCTAGAGGCGACTCACATCAGGTTTGTGCACAACAAACTTAAAATTCTTTGTTTCTACTTGACAATTCTTGAAATAAATGTTGTGAATAATTTTGATTGTTATGGCTTTGAAAATCTTATTTGAAAAATAGTGTGTTGCCTACTTTGTAAATGAAAAGTTTGGAATGAAATATGATTTGTGAATTGTATGAAATGTTTGAATAACTTGATTTAAATTGTTTTTGATTCACACTTGGCATGGCAATATTAATATGTTCCTCCTCCACTTGTGGGGTTGAGTTTGATATTTGATCACTTTCCTCCCTCTCTGATTTCCCAGTCTGAAGGTTGAGTTTGGATGAGTACTCATTAGCTAGCTAGCCACCTCCCTCATTGATTTCGATTAGTGGGGTGAGTTTGCCTTGCTGTAGTGTACAACACGGCATGTTTGGAAATTTTGTGTCATGGCCTAAGTTGTGTTATTGATTGGCAACACTATGATTATTAAATTGTTTGTCAAATTTGTGTTATATTAAGTTTTGAAATTTGTGAAATATTTAAATTGTGATTTGTTATAAATATGATTTGAAAAAAAAATTGTGAAATGTGATTGTGAAATATTTGAACTATGAATTAATGACAAATGTTTTATATTTTGCATTTTATATTTATTGTGCACCACTGAGTATTTTTATACTCAATGATAGCTTTCTTTATTGTCGCAGATAGAGAAAAGGACATAGCAGCAGAGTGAGCTGCTACAGTCAGAAAGGAGCACAGTTGAAGAATTTTTGTATGGGTATTTGTTAATACCTTTGTAATTATTTTGATGTAAATGGTTTAGTGTCATGTGTATTAAGGTAGATTGAGCAGTTGTGCAGTCAATGTATAATAATATTATTTTTGAGATTTTGCGCCTATAAATTAACTTATGAATGTAAATTAAATATTTAAAATGCAATATGCATGAGTTTATGAAATGTTTTGGGATATCAATTCTTGATTTGAAATTTAGATTTTGAATTGAAGTGTTGCTATTGCTGTTGATTTGAAGTTTGGTGGTTGCAAATGGGGTTGAAATTAATTATTTGAAAGTGTTTTTCACAAGTTTTGAAGAACTATTTTTTCCAAATATAGATGGCACTCTGCCGAAATTTTTATAAAATTTGCAAATGGAACAAAAATCTTAACTAGTTTTCAAACTTTAATTAAATGTTTTTATTTCCTACCAAAATGCTCACCACTTCCAAAATGTAAGAAAATGGTTTTAAAATCTCTTGTAGTATCTTTAATGGGTTACCGATAGGCGAAGTATGGTAAATCATTAGATGTAATACGGGATCATGTTACATCTTACGAAGGGGTAGGGTGTGATAAATGCACCTTCCCATGTTAGACACATAATCATCTGGAAACTTAAGGTTTTTCACCCGCTCACATAAAACTTGCTTCTGTTGTTTATCAAGAACATAACAAGCCTTTGGATATTTACCTGTTTGCAAATTTCTCTCCAATTCTTTTCTACGATATAAATGTGCCATATCTTCCCTAGCTTTTGCATTATCCTTCATTTTCCCTTCTATATTCATCATTGTATTGAATGTATTCTCAAAGATATTTTTCTCGATATGCATAATATCTAAATTATGACGTATGGATTAGAAGACCAATATGGTAAATCCCAAAATATGTTCTTTCTTAGCCAACCAGTGTTTCTAGCTATGATTGAATTAACTACTTCACCATCAATGTCTATTACTTTCCTCAGTCCTAAAACTTCTATTTGCAAAAAAGTGTATTCACTGCTTAGAATTGGATGAGACTCAGACATACATACTTTTCCTTTAAGGAAATTTACCCTGTTCCGTCTAAATGGATGGTTATCTGGAAGAAACTTATGGTGATTGCAAACCAACTAATTTTCCCTCCATGACTCAGTGAAAATGCATCTGAATGATCCATACAGTATGGACATGCTAATCTCCCTGCAGTGCTCTACCCGAATAGCATTGAATATACAGGGAAATCACTAATTGTCCACATCAAAGCAGCCCTCATTTGGAAATTTTGCTTCTTAGATACATCATATGTCTGCGCCCCCACTTCCCACAACTGAGTTAGTTCAGCAATTAGTTGTAACACCCCGAACCTCCGAGTTATGAATAGTACCATTTTTGGTCCGTGACTAGTATTATTCAAAGACACCTTGAGGACCAAAAATAAATGGAAAATTAATTGAGATAGGCATAATAAAAATTCAAGTGAATAAAAAAAATCTAAGGACTCATCGGGTATTATAAAAAGAAGGATTATGAGCCGATGAGAGGCATTTTGGTCAATTCACCTCAAGAGTTGACTTTTGACCAAAATGTCAATTAAATTAAATGAAATTAATGAATTGAATTATGAGGTAAAAATTGAAGAAAATTCAAGTAAAAATATGTAAGGGAAAATTTAAGAAATGAAAACTTAAACTTTCATTTCCATTATAACAAAATTAAAATGAAGGACTTATAGGCTTTTGATAATTAAATTTAATTATTTAATTAAAAGGAAAAATTAAGTGTAAATGTAAAAAAAAAAGGAATAAAAATTTAAGTTTAATTATCCTTATGACATAATTAAAATTTATAATTTTAATAAACTAATTTTAGGGATAAATATATATATATATATATATAAGAAGACAAATGTCTTCTTTATTTTTTTTTTTCATAAGGTGCCACCACCCTCTCCTCTCTCTTCCTCTCTCTCTTTTGCTCTTCTTCTTCCACTTCTTCCCTTTATTTATTTCCCCTCCTAAGTTTTAATTCTCTTAAATTCCCTTCATAAATTCCATAGCCCACTAAAGGAAAACATCAAAGAAATCTTTGATTGAGAGATTGAAATAAGAAGAATAAGATTTGGAAGAGATTGGAAGTAGGAAAAATCATCAAGTAAGGTAAGCTCTCTCTTTCATGCTTCATTAACCAAATATGCTTTGAATCAAGTTTGAGTGTGATGAATTTACATGAGAAAGCATGAAATTTCATAAAAAAAAAAAAATGAAAGAAAACATGTATGGAATCTAAACTATGGTTTTGGCCAAATTGGAGAAAAGTTAGGGTTTGATGTCTTTGAATAAAATTGATGATGAGATTAAGCTTAGTTGAAGTAGTATATATGATTGGTGTAACACCCTCACTGTAGCAATTTCGTGCATTCTACTATTTTGGTGACTAGTGTCAGTCCGGACAGCTAGAACATCTGGAAAAATATTTAAACTAAAGTGAAGAACCATAATTAACTCAAATATTAATAATAAAAATTTAGGAAAAATTTTAGAAAAAGAAATACAACCAAGTTAAATGAGCCGGTGCCCTAGCGATGGGTAACCCAGTGGGAAGTTGCAGTCCTCGCAACTAGGAACCCTAGACCCGGGGAAAACTTCATGAAATAATTTTTGGGACCTCAGGGAATGATTATTGGAGTTCCAATGCCAATAAAATGTTAAGAAAACACACAGAAAATTTAATCAATCGGTACACACAATTTTAGCTCGTTAAGCCTAACGGAGGGCATTTTGGTCATTTCATCTTTAGAGATGATTTTTGACCAACTTGTCTATTTATGTAAGTGAATTATATGACATAAAATATGAACAAATATTGATGAAAAATTTATTAAAAATGAATAGCAAGAGAAAGAAAAGAAAATGAAAGTAAATTGGATTTATTACATAATGCTTATGTAAGCATGAGGTAATTAAATTCTTTGGCCAATCAAAATAAAGAAACACAATTATAATACATAAAAAATGAAGAAGAGAAGTCAGAAAAATCTAGAAAAAACAGCAGCCCTCTCCTTCTTCTTCAAGCCATACCATGCTCTCTCCCTCACTCCTCCATTTTTATGCAAACCAAGCTTGCTTTTCTTAGTCTTCTTTCAACAAAATCCTAAGTTGTCAACACAAAATCTTGTTCTTTCATCTTGGTGAAGCTTTTGAGAGCAAAAAAAAGTGTAAAGAAAGAGTTCTTACAAGTTTGGAAGTGACTCCATTAGAGGTTAGTGACAAAACTTCATGTTTCTCTTTAGTTTCATGTTGAGGGAGTGAGATTAAGTATAAATCTACAAGAAAATTGAATAAAAATTATGTGTATACCTCCCTCAAAATTTCAGCAACCTTGTACTTGGTAGGGTTATGAAGTTTTCTTTGAGGTAAAATGGTATCATGGCTGCCCTTAACATTAACTTCATGATTAGGATAATGAAATGCAAGTTAAATGCATGATTTGAGATGGTAGAGTTAGGGTTTGGATATAAAATTGAGACTTTGTTCATGTGTTGGTGAATGGAAGTTTAAATGGTCAATTAGTGGCCATTTGGCTATGTATGTTAAGGAAATGAAGTGAGTTGTGGCTTGGTGTTTGAGTTTGGGTGAGCTGCCTTGGCTGACCTGCAAGACTGAGTATGAGTCCAGTAGGTTTGGGCAGCTATAAATGGAGTTGTAGAGGTTCAATTGGTGCAAGGACAATTGGACATGAAACTAGACACATAATGGCACAACTTTGGTGAAGAAACCCTACCCAGAAAACCAAACCAAGTTGACCTAAAGATTGGCCCAATCCGGGTGACCTACATTCTGCTTGGGCAAAATGACCAAATGAACAGTATTTATTCATTTGGTCATAACTCAATATAGAAAGGTCAAATTGACCTGAAATTTTACCAGAAGATAGATGAGACATAGACCTACAACTTTCATGAAGAAACCAAACCCAAATTTTGAACATAATATGTCCAAAAACTGACCTGCAGTCAATGTACAAAACTTGTAGAATTGGTTCTGCCCAGAAAAATCTAGAAAATTGCAATCCGGCTAGTTATGGTATTTAGGCCATAACCTAAGCTACAAAACTCCAAATGGAGTGATTCAAAAAAATAAATGTAACTAGACACAATAAGGAAGAATTTTCATGAAGACAACTTTGCCAAATTCCTACTGTACAAATGATTAATGGAACAGTAAACATAATGCTTAAAATCTGAAAATTATGAATAATTAACACTAAGCTTTGAAATGGTATTGGCGACCAATACCAACAACTTTAGAATGCAAAATGTGGTATGTTGGGAATATTAGAACCAATGTACCTATCGTCCATGCAAAAGTCAACATTTTAATTAACTAATGAAATGAATAGTAACACTTAAACTTTAATTTCAAGAATTGAAAATTTTTAAATTGTAACATGCCCTAGTACACCTAGTAAGATTGGTTTGGATAGGTTGGCATGCCAATAGGGTTTAGTTAGTAGTACTGCACATGGAATTATGCCATTTTGTGATTTTATGGCTTTCAGCCATTCTGATATCAGTGTGATACTTGGCTTTGTGCTCCATGTTTATTACAGCTTATTAGCTGTTCTGTTGCACACCAGGAGACACAATGTGACCAATGGTGTGATGGCCCAAGGTACTTGGTACCCAGTGCCAGTTTACCCATTTATCCAGTCCAGTTGACTAGTATAGGTTACTCAGGCAATTAAAATAAATCTTAACTAATTTTAATCAAATAATACTGCTATAAATGCCAAAAATTAAGTCTACATAAAATGTTAACATACATTCTGCATATTTATTGTATTTTAGCTATTTTATTTTATATTGGCACCACTAAGCAGAATTGCTTAGCGCATCGCTTTTGCCACACGCAGGTACTGGAGACATAGCTGGGCAGTCCAGCAGACCTCAAACTGAGTGATTTTCAGATCTGCACAGAGTCCAGAGTCACCTCATATCTACAGTGCACTTGGTAGGACATTAGGACTTCGGGTTGTATTTTGTATTTTGCATTTTGTATTAGTTCTTGGTTGTGATTACAAACTCCTGAAATTATGTGATAACGTAAATATATGAAATTTCATGTTATTGAAATTTTCTAAATATTATGTTGAAAAATGTGAAATGTTGGGAAATATTCATGAATGTGATTTGAATTGTGATGTGAACAAAAATATTGAAAATGGTGTTGAGATTGGAGATTGAGTTGATATGTGTACATATTGGAGTTCTGGATTTAAAAACTATATTGGAAGTGTCTTTTAAACAGGTTCAGAAGAACTGTTTTCCAATTTACAGCCGACACTCTACCGGATTTTCTATAAAAATTTATGAAAAATTCATATTAATCAATTTGCAAATAAACGATATAATGGTGAATTTTTGCAATTGGTAAATAATAAATAAATAAATTAAGGAGGGTAAATTGTTATGAAATAAGATATGATGCTTTGGCACACTGGGTGGCATATCTTGCTCGGCTACACTGTAGACGGGTAAGGGGTGTCACAATTGGAGCAAAGAAATTACATGAAATGTGTATAAATTTAATTATGGGAGATTAGGGTTCATGGGAAAATTGGAGCTTTGGTGCTAGAGAGTGAAATTGGAGTGTGTAGTGCCAAATTATGATCATTTGAGGTTTATTTAGTTTGAATTGACATTGGGTTGATGAATGGAGGTAAGGAAATGGTAGGATTAGGGAAAATTGCAAACTTTGGTGTTTGAGAATTGTTAGGTTTGTGCTAGGAAGTGCCATTGATGTGTCAATGCTAAATTATAGTCATTTTGGGTGAATTAAATGTGAATTGAGGTTGGTTAGTAGAAATAATTAAAGAAATGAAAAATTGAACCTAGGGCAGAATTTGCACACTGAGTTCAGTGTGTTTGACAGCCCATAAATTGAGCTACACAACTCCAATTGGTGTGAAACCAATTAAGGATGAAACTTAAGACATAGGGCTAGAATTTTCATGAAGAGACCCAACCCAGAAATTGCCCAAAAATTGCCTAAAACTTGGCTTGAACTTAGAGACAAAATTCTATAACCTACAGAATTTGACCATATAAACAGTAAATTTTGTATGGCCATAACTCTCTCTAGAAAACTCTGATTTAGGTGATTCTTGAACCGATAGAAACTTAAAACATAGTATAACATTTCATATGCAGAACTTGGGGCTAAATTATGGACTTAACCCAATCAAATTGCTAAGCAAAATTGAATCACTGAATCTACAGAAATCTAGAAATCTGCAGATTTATCATATGAACAGTAAATTTTGCATGGCCATAACTCTCACTAGAAAACTCCAATTTAGGCGATTCTTGAACCAATGGAAACCTAAGACACAGTAGAACATTTCTTATGAGCATTAGACCAAATTATGAACTTAACTGGATCAAATTGCTGAACGAAGTTGGATCGATAAATTTGCCAGAGCTAAAACTGCAGGGTGAATAGTGGCGTAAACAGTAACTGTATTTTGGTCATAACTTGAGCTACACAGCTCCGAATTAGGTGATTTAAAAAGGAAAATAAAGTTAAGATCCAGATGAACAATTTTCATGAAGAACACCTCACCAAATTATGATCGAAACTAGGTAAAATTTGGGTTCAAAAATTGGGGCACCAAGCTGTCCAAACCAAAACTTTCTAAAATTTACAAAGCTAACTTGAGAAATTTGTGTGTTGCCACCCCTTTTATGGGTTTTATGATGATTTGAATATGTTATTATTTTGCAAATGTGATTATTGATTTAGAAACTCTTGAAAGTTGTTTTGAAACCACAGTTAGCATGACAGTCCCTTCGGAACTCCCCAGTAGTAACGGTTACTTGAGGTTTGATATTTGATATGATTATGTCTCCCATTAATAACAGTTAGTGGGGTAAGACTACATAAGTACTCATTAGCTAGCTAGCCCTTTTCTCATTAATAACGGTTAGTGAGGTTGAGATTGCTTTATCGTGGTGTACAACACGGCACTGATCATGAAATTTTGTGTCATGGCCTAAACTGTGTGTTGATGTTGGCAACACTAATGCATTGTGAATTATGATTTATAAAGTGTGATTTCTCTTTTAAAATGTTATTCCAATAAATGGCTGTTATGGACTTAGAACTATTGTGAAGTTTTTATGCTTAAGAAAAATGTCATTTATTATGCTTTGACAAATTGTGTTTTACCTTAAGTTTTAAAGTTATTAGTTGTGCACCATTGAGTGATATACTCAGCGATAGCTTCTTTATGCTGTCACAGGTAAGGAAAAGGAGAAGTCTACTGGGTGAGAGACTTGGAAGCAGCATTTTGGTATTGATTGTGAGTATTTACGTCAGGTATACCCTTGTGATTCCTTTGGATGTATTTTATACCTATATGTATGGATGTATAGTCATTGAGCAGTTTGTATTAAAAAGTACTGCATTACTAAAATATTTTGAGTTTGTAACTATTTGTATTTTATTTTGAGACTTATGAAAATGTAACTTTTGCAATATCTAGCCTATCATTATTTCCAATGAATGTTTACATGGAATTTTAACTATTCTCATGCAGTTTTTCCACAAAAGAATTAATAAGATAAAAAGCTATGATTTGTTTTAAAATCCTTTGTAGCATAACTAATGGGTTATCGGTAGGTGGAGTTCGGTAATTCATTAGATATGCTACGGGAACATGTCATGCCTTACCAAGGATAAGGTGTGACATGTTTTAGTGGTATCAGAGCTTTAGTTTTTATACAAGTTTTGAAATTACATGTTTGAAAATATTTTGATAAGTACAACTGCTCAATTGTCATTAATTGATACATATAGTGCATTACATCATAAAATATGGACTAATGGAGGGAAATCTCCTTGTGTTGGTTGTCTAGGGAGTAGAATTCTTTGTGATTCAGTATGGAAGAGGGGGATCACACAGTAGAGTAATCAGTAGCAGTTGAGGTACATGGGGAGGCCCCAGCTCCTCAGAATGTCAGTGGATCGGCTGCACCCATCCCACCCATGCAGTTTCCTGCTCAGTTCGCCTAGCAGATGGCTGTACTATTTCAGCAAATGGCTGGCAATATACCAGTCCAATCTCCTGTGCAAGCACCTCCTGTGCAACCACCATCCCCAGCCAGACAATATGACAAGTTAATGAAGTATGGGGCAGCAGAGTTCAAGGCTACAGTGGACCCATTGGAAGCTGAGCAATGGTTAGAACGGATGGAGAGAGTATTCAAGAAACTGCACTGCACCGATGATTTGATGTTCGAATACTCAGTCTCTCTACTGCATAGAGATGCATATGGGTAGTGGAAGACCATTCCTCACAGTTTGGTTAAGCCCCCTATGTTGACATGGGATGACTTTCTCAGAGAATTTAGACAGAAGTATGTTCCAGACACATATGTGGATATGAAGCTATAGGAGTTTCTTAGTTTGAAGCAAGGGAATAGGACTGTAGCCGAGTATGAGAAAGACTTTTCCTGCCTCAGCCACTATGCTGGAAGCCTACTCACTACTAGTAGAGACAAATGCAAATGGTTTGAGGCCGGTTTGAGGCCTAGTTTGAGATTGCAAGTGGTTGGGTTTCAACATGACAACTTCTCTAGGTTGGCCCTTGAATTGGAAAGGATAGAACTGGAAGGGGCATCTGAGAAGGTAACCACTGAAAAAGAGAAGAGCAGTAAGCCTACAAGTCAGAGTCCAAATAACAATTCGGGTAAGAAGAAGAGCTTTGGGGGACCAAGTAACAAAGGATCTAGTAAGGGAAGATTCTCAGGGCAGAGGCCACCTAGATCCGGATAGCAGACATCTAGGGGTTCCTTTCCTACCCGTGCTTATGAGACTTGTGGCAAGACTCATGGAGGAGTATGTTATAAGGCCATAGGAGCCGGTTACAACTGTGGTGGAAATGGGCATTTTGTTAGAGATTGCACTAGTGCTCGCAGGTCTAGGCCGCCTACCACCACTGAGGGATGTGTTTAAGGTTTTGCTTCCAGAGGACAACAAACAGTTAGTAGAGGCAGAGGCAGGGGTAGAGGTAACACTTCTGGTAGCCAGGGCACAGCGAACCAACCAGAGCAGAGTGGTGCATCAGCCAGGGTGTACACCATACGCCAGAGGGAGGAAGCTAAGACATCAGATGTTGTGGCTGGTACTTTCTCTATCTTTAGTAGAGATGTATATGCGCTGTTTGACCCTGGTTCTACACATTCTTATGCTAGTGCCAGTATTGCATGTTCTGTTGCCATTCTTTACTTGAAAATGGATTATGATGTGCTGTGACTAGTCCCTTAGGACAAGATGTTAGGGCGAACAAATTGTATGAAGATTATCATTTGGTGATCCAAGGACATACATTCTGGTCAGACTTAATTAAAATGCCCTTCCGAGATTATGATATCATCTTGGGCATGGATTGGTTAGCCAGGCATCACACCATGATCGACTGTAGACTGAAGACAGTTACTTTTGGTCTTCCTGAGTATGCAGACGTAGTGATACATGGGGAGAGGCAGTTATTGCCATCCAACATCATTTCAGCTGCACTTGCTAGAAAGCTGATTAGAAAGGGATGTGAAGCTTATCTAGCTCATGTGATAGACACCTAGGTGGGGAGTCCAGATCTTAAACATATTCCTATGGTATGGGATTTTTCGAAAGAATTGCCAGGATTGCCTCCGGAAAGAGAGGTGCAGTTTAAAATTGAGACTATGCCTGGTGTGGAATCAATCTCCATCACTCCTTATAGGATAGAACTTACTGAGTTGAATGAGTTGAAGGTGCAATTGCAGGAATTGTTAGATAAGGGTTTCATCCGCCCTAGAGTGTCACCTTGGGAGCACCAGTATTATTTGTGAAGAAGAAGGATGGTACTCTCCGCTTATGCATAGACTACAGACAGTTGAATAAGGTGACCATAAAGAATAGATATCCTCTGCCACAGATCGATGATTTGTTTGATTAGTTGAAGGATGCAACTGTATTCTTCAAAATTGACTTGAGATCGAGCTACTACCAATTGAGGGTGTAGGAGCAAAGTATTCCTAAAACTGCCTTTAGGACTCGGTATGGCCACTATGAGTTCTTGGTAATGCCATTCGGGTTGACTAATGCTCCAGCTACTTTTATGGGCCTGATGAACATTATCTTCAGGCCATATTTGGACTAGTTTGTTATGGTGTTCATTGATGATATTTTGGTGTACTCAAAGAATGCAGAGGAACACAATAAGCACTTGAGGATAGTATTGCAGACTTTGAGGGACAAGCAGTTTTATGTCAAACTATCAAAATGTGGGTTTTGGCTAAAGGAGATTACATTTTTGGGGCATATTGTATCTGTAGAGGCTATCCAGGTAGATCCTAGCAAAGTAGAAGCCATTCTTAATTGGAAGCCACCTAGAAATGTCACGGAAGTTTAGAGTTTCCTTGATTTAGTAGGGTATTACTGAAGGTTTGTGAAGGGATTTTCCATGCTAGCATCTCCACTGACCAAGCTACTTAGGAAGGATGTAAAATTTCAGTGGACTAATCGGTGCCAGGAAAGTTTTGATGAGTTAAAGAGGAGTTTAACTGAAGCTCTAGTCTTAACCTTGCCCACTTTGGGTAAGGAGTATACCATATACAGTGATGCTTCTCATAACGGATTGGACTTTGTGTTGATGCAAGATAGGAATGTCATTGCCTATGCTTCACGCCAGCTTAAACCGCATGAGAGGAATTATCCTACGCATGACTTAGAGCTGGCAGCCATTGTCTTTGCCTTGAAGATCTGGTGACATTACTTGTATGGGGAAAGATGTTATCTATACACAGATCATAAAAGTTTGAAGTTCTTGGGCACACAAAAGGAATTAAATTTGAGGCAGAGGAGATAGTTAAAGCTGATAAAAGATTATGATTGTTTGATGGACTATCAGCCTGGAAAAGCTAATGTTGTAGCTAATGCTTTAAGTTGCAAGACTGTGTTGGTTTGAAGGTTTCTCCATTGTCCATGGTGCATGAGTTAAGGGCATTGCATGCTAATTTGGAGATTAAAAAAGATGGGCAGATGGTAGCTACTTGGCAAGTGAAGCCAATGCTGGCAGAACAAATTAAAGCAGTTGCACAGAAGGATGATAAGTATGTAAAGTTGATGGAAGAGGCTCGGGATGGAAAGAAACCAAAATTATCAGTAAATGATGAGGGCTTATTGTTATATAAGGGCAGAATGTGCATTCTTGAGAATGTTGAACTGAGGTAGACCATTTTAAAGGAAGGACATGATTCACCTTTTGCAATGCACCCTGGTGGAACCAAAATGTACAGAAATGTGAAAGAGCACTATTGGTGGAGAGGAATGAAGAAAGACATTGCATAATATGTTGCCAAATGCCTAACTTGTCAGCAAGTAATGGCAAAACACCAAGTGTCTGCAGGGTTGCTTTAGCCATTGCCAATTCCCGAGTGGAAATGGAAAAGAATCACTATAGATTTCATAACAGGACTTCCACATACACAAAAGAATCATGATGCAATTTGGGTTATTGTTGATAGATTGACCAAGTCTGCACACTTTTTGCCAGTGAGGATGGATTACAGCCTGGAAAGATTGGCCAAACTGTACATTGATGATGTGGTGAGGTTACATGGAGCACCAGTGTCTATTGTGTCAGACAGAGACCCAAGGTTCACTTTTAGATTTTGGGATAGTCTCCAAAAAGCCCTAGGAACTAGATTGAACTTCAGTATAGCATTCCATCCACAGACAGATAGCCAATCTAAAAGGATCATTCAGATTTTAGAGGATATGCTTCGAGCTTGTGTGATTGAGTTTGAAGGGAGTTGGGACACACACTTGTCTTTAATTGAATTTTCCTACAACAACAGTTATCAGTCAAGCATCGGGATGCCTCCATACGAAGCACTTTATGGCAGAAAGTGTAGAACTCCTTTGTGGTGGGATGAAGTGGGCGAGAGGAAGTTGATTGGCCCAGAATTAGTGCAACAGACAGAAGAAAAGGTTAAGCCCATTAGAGATAGACTCAAAATTGCAATGGATAGACAGAAGTCCTGCATTGACCTAAGGAGAAGAGATATTCGGTACAGTGTGGGTGATAAGGTGTTCCTGAAAATTTCTCCATAGAAGAGGATCATGAGGTTTGGTAGATAGGGGAAACTAAGTCCTTCCTTCATTGGGCTATATGAGATTCTGGAAAGAGTGGATCCATTGGCATATAGACTTGCACTACCTTCAGAGTTGGAAAAGATTCATAATGTCTTCCATCTCTCCATGTTGAGGAGGTACAGATCAGACCCCTCTCACATTTTGCCAGTAAAGGAGATTGAGGTGAATCCAGACCTGACATATGATGAAGAGCCCATAAAGATCTTGGCATATGAGGTGAAGCAGCTGAGGAACAAGTAAATACCTCTGGTGAAAGTGCTGTGGAACCATCATTCAGGCCAAGAGGCTACATGGGAGCTTGAGGAGGACATGAGAAGACAGCACCCACAGCTATTCAGAGAATGAGACCAGGTAAATTTCAAGGATGAAATTTTATTGTTAAGGAGGGGAGAATTGTAACACCCTGAACCTCCGAATTATTAATAGTACCATTTTTGGTCTGTGACTAAAACCATTCAAAGACACCTTGAGGACCAAAAATAAATGAAAAATTAATTGAGATAGACACAATAAAAATTTCAGTGAATAAAAAAAATCTAAGGACTCATCAGGTATTATAAAAAGAAGGATTATGACCCGATGAGGGGCATTTTGGTCAATTCACCTAAAAAGTTGACTTTTGATCAAAATGTCAATTAAATTAAATGAAATTAATGAATTGAATTATGAGGTAAAAATTGAATAAAAATTCAAGTAAAAATATGTAAGGGAAAATTTAAGAAATGAAAACTTAAACTTTCATTTCCATTGTGACAAAATTAAAATGAAGGACTTATGGGCTTTTGATAATTAAATTTAATTATTTAATTAAAAGGAAAAATTAAGTGTAAAAAAAAAAGGAATAAAAATTTAAGTTTAATTATCCTTATGACACAATTAAAATTTATAACTTTAATAAACTAATTTTGGGGATAAATAAATAAATAAATATATATATATATATATATATATATATATATATATATATATATATATATATATATATAAGAAGACAAATGTCTTCTTTATTTTTTTTTTCATAAGGTGCCACCACCCTCTCCTCTCTCTTCCTCTCTCTCTTTTTCTCTTCTTCTTCCACTTCTTCCCCCCATTGATTTCCCCTCCCAAGTTTTGATTCCCTTAAATTCCCTTCATAAATTCCACAGCCCACTAAAAGAAAACATCAAAGAGATCTTTGATTGAGAGATTGAAACAAGAAAAACAAGATTTGGAAGAGATTGGAAGTGGGAAAAATCATCAAGTAAGGTAAGCTCTCTCTTTCATGCTTGATTAACCAAATATGCTTTGAATCTAGTTTGGGTGTGATGAATTTACATGAGAAAGCATGAAATTTCATAAAAAATAAAAGAAAACATGTATGGAATCTAAACTAGGGTTTTGGCCAAATTGGAGAAAAGTTAGGGTTTGATGTCTTTGAATGAAATTGATGATGAGATTAAGCTTAGTTGAAGTAGCATACATGATTGGGCCAAAGAAATTACATGAAATGTGTATAAATTTAATAATGAGATATTAGGGTTCATGGAAAAATTGGAGCTTTGGTTCTAGAGAGTGAAATTGGAGTGTGTAGTGTTACATTATGATCATTTGAGGTTTATTTAGTTTGAATTGACATTGGTTTGATGAATGGAGGTAAGAAAATGGTAGGATTAGGGAAAATTACAAACTTTGGTGTTTGAAAATTGTGTGGTTTGTGCTAGGAAGTGCCATTGATGTTTCAATGCTAAATTATAGTTATTTTGGGTGAATTAAATGTGAATTGAGGTTGGTTATTGGAAATAATTGAAGAAATGAAAAATTAAACCTAGGGTAGAATTTGCACACTGAGTTCAGTGTGTTTGGTAGCCCATAAATTGAGTTACAAAACTCTAATTGGTGTGAAACCAATTGGGAATGAAAGTTAAGACATAGGGCTAGAATTTTCATGAAGAGACCCAACCCAGAAACTGCCCAAAAATTGCCTAAAACTTGGCTTGAACTTAGAGACAAAATTCTGGAACCTACAGAATTTGATCATATGAATAGTAAATTTTGCATGGCCATAACTCTCTCTAAAAAACTCTGATTTAGGTGATTCTTAAACTGATAGAAACTTAAAACATAGTATAACATTTCATATGAAGAACTTGAGGCCAAATTATGGACTTAACCCAATCAAATTGCTAAGCAAAGTTGAATCACCGAATCTGCAGAAATCTGGAAATCTGCAGATTTACCATATGCACAGTAAACTTTGCATGGCCATAACTCTCTCTAGAAAACTCCGATTTAGGCAATTCTTGAACTGATGGAAACCTAAGATATAGTAGAACATTTTGCATGAAGAACGTTAGACCAAATTATGGACTTAACTTGATCAAATTGCTAAATGAAGTTGGATCGATAAATCTGCCAGAACTGAAACTGCAGGGTGAATAGTAACGTAAATAGTAACTGTGTTTTGGTCATAACTTGAGCTACACAGCTCCGAATTAGGTGATTCAAAAAGAAAAATAAAGTTAAGACCCAGATGAACAATTTTCATGAAGAACACCTCACCAAATTATGAACAAAACTAGGTAAAAATTTGGTTCAAAGATTGGGGCACCAAGCTGTCCAAAACCAAAACTTTCTAAAATTTACAATGCTAACTTGGGATACATTAAATATTCATGTCATGAGCTCTTGGCAGCAATTGAGATTAGTATTGAGGTATTCTATTTGTGTATTTTCAGTAGAAAAAGAAATTGGAACAGACAAGGAGAAGTAGGTAACAAGGAAGGAAAATTATTGAAGGTTTGTGCACAACTAACATTTTTCTTTGTTTTAACTTTGTAAATGGATTTGAATGAGTTTGATTTGGAATGAGTTTATTTTGAATGAGGTATAGTTTTTCTCTTGCATTTGAGAAATTTGTGTGTCGCCACCCCTTTTATGGGTTTTATGATGATTTGAATATGTTATTGTTTTGCAAATGTGATTATTGATTTAAAAACTCTTGAAAGTTATTTTGAAACCACAATTAGCATGACAGTCCCTTTGAAACTCCCCAGTAGTAATGGCTACTTGGGGTTTGATATTTGATATGATTATGTCTCTCATTCATAACCGTTAGTGGGGTAAGACTACATGAGTACTCATTAGTTAGCTAGCCCTTCCCTCATTAATAACGGTTAGTGAGGTTGAGATTGCTTTATCGTGGTGTACAACACGGCACTGATCGTGAAATTTTGTGTCATGGCCTAAACTGTGTGTTGATGTTGACAACACTAATGCTTTGTGAATTGTGACTTATGAAGTGTGATTTTTCTTTTGAAATGTTATTCGAATAAATGGCTCTTATAGACTTAAAACTATTGTGAAGTTTTCATGCTTAAGAAAAATGTGATTTATTATGCTTTGACAAATGGTGTTTTACCTTAAGTTTTAAAGTTATTAGTTGTACACCACTGAGTGATATACTCAGCGATAGCTTCTTTATGCTATCGCAGGTAAGGGAAAGGAGAAGGCTACCGAGTGAGAGACTTGGAAGCAGCATTTTGGTATTGAATGTGGGTATTTACGTTAGGTATACCCTTGTGATTCCTTTGGATGTATTTTGTACCTATATGTATGGATATATGGATATTGAGCAGTTTGTATTAAAAAGTACTGCATTACTAAAGTATTTTGAGTTTATAACTATTTTTATTTTATTTTGAGACTTATGAAAATGTAACTTTTGCAATATTTAGTCTATCATTATTTCCAATGAATGTTTACATGAAATTTTAACTATTCTCATGCAGTTTTCCGCAAAAGAATTAATAAGATAAAAAGCTATGATTTGTTTTAAAATCCTTTGTAGCATAACTAATGGGTTATCGGTAGGTGGAGTTCAGTAATTCATTAGGTATACTACGGGAATATGTCATGCCTTACCAGGGATAAGGTGTGACATTAGTGGTTGCAAATAGACATCTAACCGTTGCTTTGGATTTTGCGGTCTAGGTATTATTATCAATAAAAACAAATAAGGCTCCTTCATAAACATACAAAGAGCTAAGTTGTAAGGCGTAATTATTACTGGCCAATATAAGTACTATTGTCCTGACTATCCAAATGGTTGAAAACCATCAGTACATAATCCTAGTCTGACATTTCGACTTTCAACTGCAAACAGTGGATGGGTGTGATTAAAGTGCTTCCATGCCTCAGAATCAGATGGATGACACATGATATCATCTTCCATATTATGTTCATCATGCCATCACATATGTGCAGCTGTTGCCTCAAAAGCAAAGAATCTCTAAAGCCTTGGTGTCAGAGGAAAGTAATACATTCTCTTACATAATACTCTTGCCTTCTCTGTCCCACTCCAAGACTTGTATCTTGTCTACCCACAAAATTTGCATTCTGTTAAATTGATATCTTCCCCCCAATAAATTATGCAACCAAGCTTGTAGCTATCAATTTTCTCAACAGGTAGACCTAACCCACGTATAAGTTTCTTTGTCTTACAGAAATTGTCAACAAATTTATTATTATCGGGTAATATTTCCCTATTAAAATTTACAATTGCATCGTAGCATTTCTCAGACAAATGATGCTTCGACTTAATATGCAACATGCATGCTACAGCTGACAATTGTGAATGCCTTTAACAACTAGGCCATAATTCCTCTTTAGCTGCATTTAGCACATCATAAAATTTGTGTGCATTTGGATTGGGTGGTTCTTCCATATTCTCAAATTCAATATCTTGAGAAGGAGCATCTAAAGCCATATTTTGAAATTAGGGACCAGCAGCATCAACACTAAATTACGATACAAATTATTATCACTATGAAAAAGTTATGCACTTGGAACTGTCACCTCAATGGCAATCGTTGATGAAATTGGTGATTCACCATGTGCAGTCCATTCATGATAATTTGGTCTAAACCCCCACCACATAAGATGTAGTGTAACATCATCCATAGTTAGATACTTTCGATTTATGCACTTTTTGTCACACCCTACTCCCCCGTAAGATGTAACATGATCTTGTAGTACACCTAATAAATTACCGTACTTCGCCTACCGATAACCCATTAGATATACTACAAGGGATTTTAAAACAATTTTCGTGAAATTTAAATCATCGATTAAAATCTGGTGTTATAAAATTTTTTTTCAAAATTTCGGCAAAGTGCCGGCTGTGTTTTGAGAAAACAGTTCTTCAAACCTAAAAAGGAAAAATACTCCCAATATGTTTTCTCAAATACAACTCAAAGAACTTCATTTCATCTCACAATTCAATCTCAATAATCAATCATTTCATTTTCAAACCAACCTCATCATAAAAGAAACATTTCATTGATTACAAGACTCAAAAATTAATATTACAAACCTATTCAGGTAAATGAAACCTTAAATTTACATTTACAATAATTTTCATTTAAGCATACCAAAATATTTTACAAGAGTTTTTATACAACTACTCAAATAATTTACATACATATTATTACATGCATACATCAAAACCTGTGTGCATGGGTAAACCTGGAGCTGATCTGAATGTGTCTTCAAAGAAGCTTACTCAATTGCTCTATGCTCTTTTCACCTGCGACAGCATACAAAGCTATCACTGAGTGGTGAACTCAGTGGTGCACAACTATAATTTAAAACATAGTACAATATACATTGACAAAATTTGCAGCAAATAATTTGCAAATCTGAATACTCATTAAATTCCAAAAACTCAAAATATTCATTGCTAGTAATATAAATCATTTGTATAAAATGACTTTGATCACGAAATTCAATTTATCAAATCATAACATTTAAGCTAATTCCAACAATTTATTGGAAATAAAGATTAATTCCAACAAAATCAATTATACATAAATCATGATTGAAATCACAACTTTTTACTATTAAAAAATCATTCTTTATTTCAAGAACCATTCTTTATCTCAAAAACAAGACTAATCCGAAAGGGCCATCTTCGGGGTGATTCTAACTCCCTATGGTCCGGGAGGTCGAATCATCGTGCACAGTACACACCACAATAATGAATCTTCCAAAAGGGCCATAACATAAAAAAAAAACTTAGATCTAACCTCTAATAAGAGGAGAATCTAAGCCTGTGCACGTACCATGGTAATTAAAATACAACTAACTCCATTGTCTTCTCAACAAATGAGAGAGACGGGTAATAACCTAGTCAAGCAGCTATAGTGAGATGCAAAACAATATTACAATCCTTTTAATGAGCATAAATCATAATACAATTCGATTCAAAGTCAATTCCGCTATCCAATAATTTTTATGCTCATCACAATTCACATCATAAATTTGCATTTTTCCATGCAAATTGCCCATCACAATTCAAAACATGTTCTATCACAATTTTCCAAAACATAATTTATTCAATTCACAACAATGCTTAATACTTGTGGAAATACCATTTCACAAAGCTAAATTCATACATACTATAACAATTTCAATAATCATTGAATTAAATCCAATGCTTGTTAAACATAATACATAAGAAAAATATGTCTTTTAATCATATGAAATATTCAGAACAAAATCAGTTAAAAACTAGTTGTGCACAAACTTCTGATAAATGCCTCTTGGCTCTGACTCAGTGTTTCCTTCCCCTTCCCAGAGTCTTTGCTAACTGAAATACACAATTTGAAGTGTTTCAGTACTCATTTAAACTATCTCTAAGAATAAGGCTCAATAATTAATTTATTGAATTCTATTATTTCCTTAGTCAACTTAAGATGTTGATGCTCGATGCATTCCAGGTGAATTAGGTTTATTGTTACCAATATGTCACATTTAATAGCCTTTTAGTGTTGGTACATGTTACCAAATTCACTTTCAAGTATATTGCATTTTATTGCAATTTGTCGGATTTTGGTATACTAATTTGACCTAGTCGGATGACCTAGTTCCCTCAGTTTTTGGGTTTCGGTCCAAATTACAAACTTGTAGGTCTATGTCTTATTGCACGCGGGGCAAAATTTCAGGTCATTCTAAGTTGTGTAGACCAAGATATGGTCAATTTACCAATGCTGGACAGAATGCACTAAAATGGTAAGCTTAGGTCATTTTTAGGTCATTTTCACTTCTGCCAGTGTTGGTACCCGAACTTGTGCAAGCTATTTGGCTTGGTTCTGGCCATTTCTGGGCTTTAGTGTCTTCATAAGAATTGTAGGTCTATGTCTAAACTATTCATGGTAAAAATTTTAGATCATTTGGACCTGTTTTGGATGAGTTATGGCCGAAACACTAACTACTACCCAAATGGACAATTTTCAGGCTTTTAAGTCACTAATCCGGATTTGGTCATTTTTCAAGTCACCTTCTAGGCAGAATTATGGTAAGCTTCCTTCATGAAAGTTGGCACATTTTGTGCCTAGTTTCACCTCCAATTTGTGTCATATCAATTAGAGTCACACACTTAAGGTTCTAAGCCAAAACATACACTGCCCTACTACACACTTCTCATCACCTACCAATTACATATTCAACACTTACCAAATAACTTCCTTCATGCCAATTCTGGTTTGTACCTTCCCATTAGCACCTTTAACAACACATTTTTGGTCATTTTGGATAGCTTGTAACCATTCTCAATATGCACACTATAATGCAGAATTTTCCAAAGTCCATTTACATCATTTAATCACATGAACATACCCAATTCCAAACCATTATACACATATCCATGCTGCCATCAATAACAACATCTTAAACAACTATAAACAAGTAAAAACAAGCTACATATACTGAATTTCCATGGCTGCCAAAATGTACATCTCTATTAAAACATCAAACTTCAAAAATTCTTCCATAAATCAATTACCCACAACCTTGGTTACACTTTTAAGGAAACAAGAATTGAAAACACTCACTTTCCACTTTTGAAGTTCTTCAAAACCTCACCAAACCTCCTTAAAATTACTACCAATATGCTACCCAAGGTGTGTAGGCAAGGATTAATGAAGAAATTTGGGTGGAAATTGGCTTGATGATGATTGCATGAAGCTTCCTTCCATGGCCGGCTATGGAGTTTTCATGAAGAAGAAAAAATGAATTCGACAAAGTGAAATTAAAGAGATGAAGATGATGAAATATGGCTGTCCACTTTGTCTCATACGCTTATATATGTCCCACTAAGGTCCACTAATTTTAAAATAATAATAATTTAATTAAACTTTTAATTATCCCAAACTTTATTCCTGTAATTTCCCTTAATTACATTTCATTCCAATTTCATTTTTCATGAAATTTTCAAAATTTAATACCACTTTATTTTCATGGACATTTAGGTCAAAAGTCAACTCGGGGTGTCAAATGACCACAATGCCCCTGTTCGGATTGTATTCCCGATTTTTCAGTAACACCGAGTTTTGTCATTTTCTCGATTTCTCGTTTTTCATTGTACTAATTAATTAATTTTTCTTTGATATTTCTAATGATATTTATACTTCAATAAGTCTTTAATTATGTCTTAAAAATATTTTTTAGGGTTCCTCGCAGTCCAGGGCTAGTCAACGGTCTACGCCGCAACTTCCCGGTGCGGTCACCCATGGCTATGGTTCTTGGCTCCTTTAACTTGGTTACATTTCATTGCTATTATTTTTCCTTTGTTTTTCTTGTATTTTCTTTTCTTGTATTTTATTATTTATGTCTCCTCACCCATATCTAAGTGTAGTTCTAGGCATCCTAGCTGTTTGGACAGACACTGTCATCGGAACAGTTGAACGCACTACCGAACCTAGGGGTATTACAATTCTCCCCCCTCCCCCCCCCCTTAAAATAAATTTCATCTCGAAATTTTACCTAGAATCAGTTTTTGAACAGCTGTGGGTGCTGTCTCCTCATGTCCTCTTCACGTTCCTAAGTAGCTTCCTGTCCTGAACGATGGCTCCACAGCACTTTAACCAGGTGTATTTGTTTGTTCCTCAGCTGCTTCACCTCATATGCCAGAATTTCTATGGGTTCTTCCTCATATGAGAGGTCTAGATTTACCTCAATCTCTTTAACTGATAGTACATGAGATGGGTCAGATCTGTACCTCCTTAACATGGACACATGGAAGACACTGTGTATCCTTTCTAGCTCTGGAGGTAATGCTAACCGGTATGCCAAAGGACCCACTCTCTCCAGAACCTCATATGGTCTGTTAAAATGAGGACTCATTTTTCCCTTTCTGCCAAATCTCTCCAACTATAGTCCATCCGGACTAGCAAAAAGTGAGCAGACTTGGTTAGTCTATCAACTATGACCCATACTGCATCATGACTATTCTATGTCCTCAGAAGTCTCATTACAAAATCCATAGTTATCCGTTCCCTTACAATGTTTCATAGGGTGCCATTTGTATGCTAGCTTGACACTTATTATTGTATGCAAATTCTGTTAGTGGGAGGTATCTGTCCCATCTCCCCTTGGATTCAAGGACACAAGTTCTCAGTATATTCTCAAGGGCTTATTACATTTTACAGGTTATTATTATCATTTCATTTCATTATTTATAAAAACTCAATGAGTTTCAGAATTTACTTGAATTACTTGTTCACGACTGTCCATCCGTCTGAGGATGATAAGTCGTACTGATATCTCTAAACTTATAGCAATTACTGTTGTACAGGTAGTTCACATTATTGTAACGGAGTTACTGACTCCAGCTACCTTACAAGTGTAGTCTTTCGACAGACTAGTTCTGAAGTTTTAAATTTCGGACTAAAATTTTCACATTTATTTCCAATAATAGCACTCTATTCGGCCGTAACTGTATCAATTTATAGATTACTTACAAATATTCTTATTTTATTGTACCACGAGGAAGCACGTAGCTCTATACAATAATCCTGTGTCGGTACCGTAATCTGCAGCTTACAATACAAACATCGAGAACATTACATAGTCACTATGTTATAACATCATGGACTAGGTTTTCTAACATTTTATCTTTCTCAAATCCACTAATATCCTAAACCGATTCTGATTACAATATCCCTTGACAATTACTAACAGTAACATCTTTGCCCTCATCTAGAGTAATTCTATTACTGTAACTTATTTTTAGGTCCTCTTGCTTTACATTAAGTAGGCTCGCCAATTAGCTTTATAATTTATGGTGTGTTAGAAAATACTTTTAGCTAACAATTCTTCCAAAATTAATGTCAATCATACTTGTTATTATAGTTTTTATCCTAAAGGACTAGTCACTAATACATCAAAATTCATTCCCATGTAAAGGAATAGCAATAGAACATATACTTCTAACACTAGCACACAACTAAGTAGTGCTGGGATCAAATAATAACTAATTGTTTCCTTCAAAAATTAAGAACTTACAGCAGCTACATCCGAAGTTTCTGTTCTTTCCCCTTGGCGCATAGTGGAGCTCTGACTGGTGCGCTACTATATTCGGGTTGATTCACTGTGTTATGATGGTGAGGAGTACCAACTCTATTTCTATCTCGACCTTTACTGGCTGTTTGTGAACTTTGGAGAGTAGATCGAGGTGCTCTAGTACAATCTCTAACAAAGTGTCCAAGCTTTCCACAATTGTAGCAGGCTCCCGAGGCCTTACGACAAATACCTCCATGTAGCTTACCACAAACATGGCAGAAACGCACAGAATAGGAACTTCTGGTTGTTTGACGACTAGATCTTGGTATTCTCTGCCCTGATGATCCGCCTCTATCATATCCCTGAGCTCGGGGTTTCTCAAATTCTTTTCTCTTCCCCAAATTACTGTTCGAGCTCTGACCCATAGGTTTCTCCCTCTTCTCTATTTCACACTGCCCTTATGGGGGTTGGGTTTATGCTTGAGCTTGAGCTGACAGAGTATCAGCCATTTGTTGAAAGAAAGTGGCCATTTGTTGGTCCATTTGTGCAGTAATTTGTACCGGTGAAATTGGTACAATCGGGCCTTCGACACTCTGAGGAGTTGGGGCCTCAACTTATACTTCTGCTATCACACTGTTCTATTGTCTCATTCTTCTCTTCCATATCTTTTCACAGGATTTTCTATTTCCTGTACAACTAACATAAGGAGATTTCTCTCCATTAATTCATATTTGTTATGTAAATGTACTATATGTATCAAACATTTGAGCAGTTGTAGTTACCGACAAAAAGATTTCCAATTCACAGTTCAAAATTTACTTTAAAACCATTGCTCTGATACCACAAAACATGTCACACCCTACTCCCCCGTAAGATGTAACATGATCCCGTAGTACACCTAATGAATTACCGTACTTCGCCTACCGATAACCCATTAGATATACTACAAGGGATTTTAAAACAATTTTCATGAAATTTAAATCATCGATTCAAATCTGGTGTTATAAAATTTTTTTTCAAAATTTTGGCAAAGTGCCGACTGTGTTTTGAGAAAACAGTTCTTCAAACCTGAAAAGGAAAAACACTCCTAATATGTTTTCTCAAATACAACTCAAAGAACTTCATTTCATCTCACAATTCAATCTCAATAATCAATCATTTCATTTTCAAACCAACCTCATCATAAAAGAAACATTTCACTAATTACAAGACTCAAAAATTAATATTACAAAACTATTCAGGTAAATGAAACCTCAAATTTACATTTACAATAATTTTCATTTAAGCATACCAAAATATTTTACAAGAGTTTTTATACAGCTACTCAAATAATTTACATACATATTATTTCATACATACATCAAAAACTATGTACATGGGTAAACCTGGAGCTGATTTGAATGTGTCTTCAAAGAAGCTTACTCAATTGCTCTATGCTCTTTTCACCTGCGATAGCATACAAAGCTATCACTGAGTCGTGAACTCAATGGTGCACAACTATAATTTAAAACATAGTACAATATACATTAACAAAATTTACAGCAAATAATTTGGAAATCTGAATACTCATCAAATTCTGAAAACTCAAAATATTCAGTGCCAGTAATATAAATCATTTGTATAAAATGACTTTGATCACGAAATACAATTTATCAAATCATAACATTTAAGCTAATTCCAACAATTTATTGGAAATAAAGATTAATTCCAGCAAAATCAATTATACATAAATCATGATTGAAATCACAATTCTTTACTATTCAAAAATCATTCTTTATCTCAAAAACCATTCGTTATCTCACTAACTATGCAAGACTAATCCGAAAGGGCCATCTTCAGGGTGATTCTAACTCCCTATGGTCAGGGAGGTCGAATCAGATTCTAACTCCCTATGGTCGGGGAGGTCGAATCATCGTGCACAGTACACACCACAATTATGAATCTTCCGAAAGGGCCATAACATAAAAAAAAAAAAAAAAAAAAAAAAAAAAACTTAGATCTAACCTCTAATAAGAGGAGAATCTAAGCCTGTGCACGTACCATGGTAATCAAAACACAACTAACTCCATTGTCTTCTCAACAAATGAGAGAGACGGGTAATAACCTAATCAAGCATCTATAGTGAGATATAAAACAATATCACAATCCTTTTAGTGAGCATAAATCACAATACAATTCGATTCAAAGTCAATTCCACTATCCAATAATTTTTATGCTCATCACAATTCACATCATAAATTTGCATTTTTCCATGCAAATTGGCCACCACAATTCAAAACACGTTCTATCACAATTTTTCAAAACATAATTTATTCAATTCACAACAATGCTTAATACTTGTGGAAATACCATTTCACAAAGCTAAATTCATACATACTATAACAATTTCAATAATCATTGAATAAAATCCAATACTTGTTAAACATAATATATAAGAAAAATATGTCATTTAATCATATGAAATATTCAGAACAAAATCAGTTAAAAACTAGTTGTGCACAAACCTTTGATAAATGCCTCTTAGCTCTGACTCAGTGTTTCCTTCCCCTTCCCTGAGTCTTTGCTAACTGAAATACACAATTTGAAGTGTTTCAGCATTTAAACTTTCTCTAAGAATAAGGCTTAATAATTAATTTATTGAATTCTATTATTTCCTTAGTCAACTTAAGATGTTGACCCTCGATGCATTCTAGGTGAATTAGGTTTAATGTTACCAATATGTCACATTTAATAGCCTTTTAGTGTTGGTACATGTTACCAAATTCACTTTCCAGTATATTGCATTTTATTGCAATTTGTCGAATTTCGGTATGCTAATTTGACCTAGCCGGATGACCTAGTTCTCTTGGTTTTCGGGTTTCGGTCCAAACTACAAACTTGTAGGTCTATGTCTTATTGCACGCGGGGCAAAATTTCAGGTCATTCTAAGTTGTGTAGACCAAGATATGGTCAATTTACCAATGCTGGACAGAATGCACTAAAATGGTAAGCTTAGGTCATTTTTAGGTCATTTTCACTTCTGCCAGTTTTGGTACCCAAACTTGTGCAAACTATTTGGCTTGGTTCTGGCCATTTCTGAGCTTTGGTGTCTTCATAAGAATTGTAGATCTGTGTCTAAAGTATTCATGGTAAAACTTTCAAATCATTTGGACCTGTTTTGAGTGAGTTATGGACAAAAAACTAACTACTGCCCAAATGGTCAATTTTCAGGCTTTCAAGTCACTAATCCGGATTTGGTCATTTCTCAAGTCACCTTCTATGCAGAATTTTGGTAAGCTTCCTTCATAAAAGTTGGCACATTTTGTGCCTAGTTTCACCTCCAATTGGTCTCATACCAATTGTAGTCACACACTTAAGGTTCTAAGCCAAAACATACACTGCCCTACTACACACTTCTCATCACCTACCAATTACATATTCAACACTTACCAAATTACTTTCTTCATGCCAATTCTGGTTTGTACCTTACCATTAACAACTTTAACAACACATTTTTTGTCATTTTGGACAGTTTGTAACCATTCTCAATATGCACACTACAATACAAAATTTTCCAAAGTCCATTTACATCATTTAACCACATGAACATACCCCATTTACATACCCAATTCCAAACCATTATACACATATCCATGCTGCCATCAATAACATCTTAAATAACCATAAACAAGTATAAATAAGCTACATATACTGAATTTCCATGGTTGCCAAAATGTACATATCTATTAAAAAATCAAACTTCAAAAAATCTTTCATAAATCAACTACCTACAACCTTGGTTACTTTTAACGAAACAAGAATTGAAAACACTCACTTTCCACTTTTGAAGTTCTTCAAAACCTCACCAAACCTCCTTAAAATTACTACCAATATGCTGCCCAAGGTGTGTAGGCAAGGATTAATGAAGAAATTTGGGTGGAAATTGGCTTGATGATGATTGCATGAAGCTTCCTTCCATGGTCGGCTATGGAGTTTTCATGTCACACCCTACCCCTCTGTAAGGCATGACATGATCCCGTAGTATACCTAATGAATTACCAACTTCGTCTACTGATAAACCATTAAATACACTACAAGGGATTTTAAAACTTTTCTTACTTCATTTTACAGTGGTGAGCACTATTTACAGGAGTTAAAAACCTTTTTGAACTGAAGTGAAACAGCTAACACATTTGGACTATTAGTAATTTTTATAAAAATTTTGGTGGAGTGCCCTCTGTATTTTGAATAAAACAGTTCTTCAGAAAACCTGTAAAAAGCACTTCAAATATATTTCTCAATCTCAAACTCTAACATAATTCAACACAATATGTTTCTCAACTCAAATCCATAATAATTTTTCAAAAGCTGAGATAAAAGAAATACAGTACAAATTTTACAAGTCAAAATAACTCATAATTTATTTTACAACTTCAATGTACAATTTTAATTTACAACTACTCAAAACCAAGAACAATATATACATACAGTGAACATACATTACAGTACAAAATGCAAAATGTGGTATACTCAATATACCCGATGATCTCTCGCTGAATGAACTAGCAGCCTAGTCTGCTGCCCTGTCAATCTGTCTACCTGCGACAGCAATGAAAAGCTATCGCTGAGACAATGTCTTGGTGGTGCACAACATTAACCAAATACAACTTTAAATCACAATTCATAAATCATATAAATGATGGATACGTAAAACCATAGTTAAATTCAAGACAATGAATGTCATAAGGAATTTAACACAATATCACATTAAATCTTAGTAATCAAAACATAGTTAAATTCAAAAGACAGTGAATGTCAATAAGAATTTAAACTCCATTTCACAATATCACAATAAATCTCAATAGTCAAAACATGGTTAAATTCAAAAGACAGTGAATGTCAATAAGAATTTAAACTCAATTTCACAAATTATCAAATCTCATAATAACACAATTTAGTCAAATAATTTATGAACACAGTGTTGCCAATTCATACACAACTTAAGCCATGACACAAAATTTCCGATCAATGCCGCGTTGTACACCACGACAAAGCAATCACAACCCCACTAATCGAAATCAATGAGGAAGGGAGCTAGCTATATAATGAGTACTCATCCGATCACCTCAACTGGTAAACCAGAGAGGGAGAAAAATAAAAGATCACGACTCCATAAATGGAGAAGGAAAATAAACGATCACAACCCCATAAATGGAGAAGGAATGATACGATACTGTCATGCTAAGTGTGAACACAAAATCAATTCCAAACATTTTATTCAAATGATTTTTGAGAATCCAATAAATTTCCAAAGTCATAATTTCATTCACAAAATGGCAACACAATTCATAAGTAACTTCAATTTTCACAAATCACACTAAATAATTTTTTCCACAGTTTTAAACCATTTACAATGCTTTTCAGGCAATAAGTATCCATTCAAACACATTTCATTAATTAAAAACAATAATATACAAATAGCCATAATTTATTTCAATTGAAAAATTCAAAAGAAATAACTGTTGTGCACAAACCTCTGATATCTGTCTCCTGGTCTTGACTCAGTGTTTCCTTCCCTTTCCCTGAGTCTTTGCTAACTGAGAAATACAATTTGAAGTGTTTCAGTACTCATTTAAACTGTCTCTAACGATAATGCTTAATAATTAATTCATTGAATTCTATTATTAGCTTAGTCAACCTAATATGTCGACCCTCGATGTATTCTAGGTAAATTAGGTTTTAATGATACTAATATGTCACATTCAATAGTCTTTTAGGGTTGGTACACGTTATCAAATTCATTTCCATGTATCTTGCATTTTCTTGCAATTTGCTAGATTCCGGGATACTAGTTTGACCTAGCCGGACGGCCTAGTTTCCTCGGTTTTTGGGTTTTGGTCAAAACTACAAACATGTAGATCTATGTCTTATGGAACGCGGGACAAAATCTCAGGTCATTCTGAGTTATGTAGACCAAGTTATGGTCATTTTACTATTGCTGGTCAAATTGCATCAAAATTGGTCACTTTAGGTCACTTTAGGTCATTTTAGGTTCGGCCAGTTTTTGGACCCGAACTTGTGCAAGCTGTTTGACCTGCTTATGTTCATTTCTGGGATTTGGTGTCTTCATAAGACTTGTAGATATGGGTCTTAACTATTCATGGTCAAAATTTCAGGTCAATTGGATCTGTTTTGAGTAAGTTATGGCCTAAATACTAACTGCTGCCCAAATGGTCAATTTTCTGGCCTTATTTGCACTTAATCCGGATATGGTCATTTTTCAAGCTGCCTTGCAAGCAGAATTTTGGCAAGCTTTCTTCATGAAAGTTGGCACATTTTGTGCCTAGTTTCACCTTCAATTGGTCTAATACCAATTGGAGCCACACACTTAAAGTTATAGGCCTAAAACACAAACTGCCTTATTGCATTTTTTGCATACACATCAAGGATCACTTTTAACACTTACCAAACTCAACATTAAAACCAATTCTGGTTGTACCACAACCTAAACATAATTTAGAACATATTATAGGTCATTTTGGCAGCTTACAATTACATTCAATGTGCACCAACAAGTGCATAATTTGTCCAACTCAATTTACAACAATTCAATCACCAATTCATGCTCATTTACATGTCCAACTTCACACCATCATACATGCACTCAAACTTCCATAACCCCTATCACAAATTAACATCATTATTCCATAAACCAAGCATGAATTCCAGCATTCTTCAAGAGCTAACAAACTGCCACAATGTTACATTTACATTCCATTAATTTCTAAGCTTTAAATTTCATTTCACATTTACATATACCAAGTATAATCACCCAAATGATTTCCTATACACATAAATATTTAATCAACCTTTTAATCCACCATTTACAAGCAAGAGTAAACTATCTTCAAGGTGTTTCCATGGCTGCCAAAAGTACACATCTCCCTTAGAACATCAAACTCCAAAATTCTTTCCACAATTCAAGTACCCATAACCTCCTCACAAACTTTAATGAAGCAATAACCAAAAATACAAACTTACCACTTTGGAAACTCTTCAAAACCTTGACTAAACTTGATCTTCTTGCTGCCTATCTACTGCCCAAGTAGTGTAGAACAGTTTTTGTGAAGGAAAAGGTAAGAAAATTTGCTTGGAGATGAAGGGATGAAGCTTGCATGAAGCTTGAAACAAATGGCCATGGATGTTTTCTTCCTCCTTGTTCTCGGCTGGAATTTGAGAGGTCGAAGAAAGTGATTTTATGCTGTCCAAAAATCAGATTAATGGTCCACTTTAGGTGTTAGTGGACCACTAAGTGGAAGGATAATGTTAATTTAATCTTAAGGTTTCATTTTCCCACATTTAACTCCCAAATTTTGCTATTTAAACTATGTACCACCGATTTAATTTGTCATGACATTTTCCAAGTGTAATATTATTTATTTTTAATGGACATTTAGGTCAAAAAATAATTCGGGGTGTCAAATGACCACAATGCCCCTGTTCGGGTTGCATTCCCGATTTTTCGGTAACACCGGGTTTTGTCCATTTTTCGATTTCTCACTTTTCTTTGTACTAATTATTTAATTTTTCTTTGATATTTCTAATGATATTTATACTTCAATAAATACTTATTTGAGTCCTAAAAATATTTTTCAGGGTTCCTCGCAGTCCAGGGCTAGTCAACGGTCCACGCCGTGACTTTCCAGTGCGGTCACCCATCGCTAGGGTTCTCGGCTCGCTTAACTTGATTGCATTTCTTTACTATTATTTTTTCCTTTGTTTTTCTTGTATTTTCTTTTCTTGTATTTCATTATTTTATGTCTCCTCACTCATATTGAAGTGTAGTTCTAGGCATCCTAGCTGTCTGGACAACACTGGTCACCGGAACAGTAGAACGCACTACCGAACTTAGGGGTGTTACAATTCTCCCCCCCTTAAAATAAATTTCATCCATGAAATTTTACCCAATAGCCATCTTACAATAGTCATATGTTTATTTTCTCTTTTCTATATGATCGTATAATCTTCTTTTCCTCAAATTTGTATAAGACTTTTAACAATCTAATACAACGTTTAATTTGTTTGGATAACACCAATCTCCTTTTACTATTGTGCTGTCTAATATTTCGGTTCATATTCCTTTTTGAATGACCCTTGAGGTCATGTTAGAATCATTTATCTAGTCATTGGTCCTCTGACCATTCTAGTCCATAGTCTTCCTCACATTCGTAATATTTCTTTGTTATATATGAATCAACTGTTCAAATCTCTACTTCCATAACTCTTTTTATCTGTCAATATTCTATAACTTACTTCCTTTTGTACTGAATTATAACCTTTCGATATTCTAACTTTTGAGTTTTAGATCCCTAAGTAGGATTTTCAAACTTATTCCTAACAATTAAATTCTGTCCTGGCATAACTATACCAAAATAGATGCCGTTGGCAACTATTCTCATCTAGGTGTACTATCGGGTAGTACGTAGCTTTACACAATAATCTCAAGTTAATACTGTAATCTGCAGCTTACAGTATAAACATCAAGAACATTGCATAGTTACTACGATACATTCCAATAGATCAAACTTTCCTATCTTTTATCCTTTTTGAATTCACTGATATCCGAACTTATTCTGATTACAATATCCATTAGCAATTACTAACAGTAACATCCTTGTCCTCATCTAGAGCAATTCCATTACTGCATCTTACTTTTACATCCTCTTGCCTTACATTAAGTAGGCTCGCCAATTAGCTTTATAATTTATGGTGTGTCAGAAAATACTTTTCACCGATAAATTCTTCCAAACTAATTTCACTTATTATCACAATCCTTATCTTAAAGGACTAATCACTAATGCATCAAAATTTATCCCCCTGTAAAGGAATAACAACAGAACATTTAATTCTAATACTAACATAAAAGTATTCAGACTCCAAGTCAAACAATACATAAACGAAGAGTGCCATTCTTCTTCTTAACAAACAATAATGGCGCTCCCCATGGTGACACACTAGGGCGGAAGAAGTCCTTTTCAAGTAGTTCTTGCAACTCCTTCAATTCTACTGGTGCCATTCTATATGGTGTTATGGAGATTGGATCCACACCAGGCATAACATTAATTTCAAACTGCACTTCTCTTTCCAGAGGTAATCCTGGCAATTCATCAGAAAATACATTTGGAAAGTCATGTACTGTAGGGATGTCTTTCAATGCTGGACTCCCCACTTGGGTGTCTACCACATGTGCCAAGTATGCTTCACACCCCTTTCTGATCATTTTTCTAGCTAGTGCAACCGAAATGACGTTTGATGGCAATAGCTGCCTCTCCCCATGTATTACCACATCACTGTACTGAGGGAGACCAAAAATGACTGTCTTTAGCCTACAGTCAATCATGGCATGATGCCTAGCTAACCAATCCATGCCCAAGATGATATCATAATCTCTGAAGGGCATTTCAATGAAATCAGATAGAAAAGTGTGTCCTTAGATCACCAAAGGACAATCCCTATACATTTTATTAACCCTGATCTCCTGTCCTAACGGACTTGTTACTAGCACCTCAAAATCCATTTTTGTACATGGAACAGCAATGCAATCAATGATGCACTCACATAAGAATGGGTAGAACCCGGATCAAATAACACAAACACATCTTGATTAAAAGTTGAGAAGGTACCAGCCACAACATCAGATGTCTCGGCCTTTTCTCTCTGTCTCAATGCATAGACTCTGACCGAGCAATCGTCTTGCTCGATCGTTTACCGTGCCTTGGCTGCCATCTTTGGGCTACCTCTGCCCCTGCCTCTACCTCTGCTGGGTGGTTATGAACTTCTAGTGACAGGGCTCTGAACTGACCCTTCTATAGTAGTAGAAGGTGGTCCAACTCTGCGACTACTAGTGCAGTCCTTGGCAAAATGTCCTGTGCCTCCACAGTTATAACAGGCTCCAATAGCCTTATAGCATATCCCGCCATGATATCTTCCATAAGTTTCACATTGGAGGGAATGGTAGGAACCTCTGGTACTCTGCTGACCAGATAGAGGAGGTTTATGTCCTGAATGTCTTCCCCTACTAGACTTCTTGCCACCTCTATTGTGTTCCCCATGATTCTTCCTCTTTCCAGTAGGACCACTTGAACTCTGTTCTACTGATTTTCCCTCTTTCTCTGTCTTCTCTGATTTCTTTTTCTCAGGAGCAGCTTCAGACTCAATTCTTTCCAACTCTAGGGCTTGAGAAACAAGTTCAGAGAAGTTAGTGTGTTTGAATCTGACCACTTGTAATCTGATACAATTTCAAACCTCTTGCATCTCTCCCTGCTGATAGAAAGTAAACTCACTGCATAATGGCTTAGGCGGGAAAATTCCCTTTCATATTTAGCCACCGATCTACTCCCCTATTTCAGACTTAGGAACTCTTACAGCTTCTGGTCCACATAAGAATCAGGGACATATTTTTGTCTGAACTCCCGAAGGAAATCATTCCATGTTAGCACTGAAGGTTCTACCAGACTATGGGGAATGGTTTTCCACTAGTCATATGCATCCCCTTGTAGCAGAGATACTGAGTATTCAAATCTGAGCTCCTCTGTGCAATGCAGTTTCTTGAATACCCTATCTATCCTCTCTAACCACTGTTCAGCCTCTAGAGGATCTACTGTCTCCTTGAACTCTGTAGCCCCATACTTCATCAATTTGTCATACTGCCTAGTAGGAGACTGTGGTTGTACCACTGGTGTCTGTATTGGGACTTGAGTAGGCACATTACCAGCCATTTGTTGGAACATTACAGCCATCTGCTGAGCGAACTGAGCAGGAAACTGCGGTACTGCGGGGGCTAGTGCTGCTGAACCACTGACATTGTGTAGGGCTGGGGCATCCCCTTGCACCTCAACCTCTATAGATTGATCAACTGAATGATCACCCTCTTCCATAGTCAATGCGAGGATCTTAGATCTCCTGAACAAATAACACAAGGAGATTTCCTCCCATTAATGCATATTTATAATGTAATGTACTGTATGTATCAAACAATGATATTGAGCAGTTGTACTATGAAGAAAGAATATTCGAATAACCTGTGAAAACAGAATTTAAAAACTAGCTCTGATACCACTAAAACATGTCACACCCTACCCCTCTGTAAGGCATGACATGATCCCGTAGTATACCTAATGAATTACCAACTTCGTCTACTGATAACCCATTAAATACACTACAAGGGATTTTAAAAGTTTTCTTACTTCATTTTACAGTGGTGAGAACTATTTACAGGTGTTAAAAACCTTTTTGAACTGAAGTGAAACAGCTAACACATTTGGACTATTAGTAATTTTTATAAAAATTTTGGCGGAGTGCCCTCTGTATTTTGAATAAAACAGTTCTTCAGAAAACCTGTAAAAGCACTTCAAATATATTTCTCAATCTCAAACTCCAACATAATTCAACACAATATGTTTCTCAACTCAAATCCATAATAATTTTTCAAAAACTGAGATAAAAGAAATACAGTACAAATTTTACAAGTCAAAATAACTCATAATTTATTTTACAACTTCAATGTACAATTTTAATTTACAACTGCTCAAAGCCAAGAATAATATATACATACAGTGAACATACATTACAGTACAAAATGCAAAATGTGGTATACTCAATATACCCGATGATCTCTCGTTGAATGCACTAGCAGCCTAGTCTGCTGCCCTGTCAATCTGTCTACCTGCGACAGCAATGAAAAGCTATCGCTGAGACAATGTCTTGGTGGTGCACAACATTAACCAAATACAACTTTAAATCACAATTCATAAATCATATAAATGATGGATACGTAAAACCATAGTTAAATTCAAGACAATGAATGTCATAAGGAATTTAACACAATATCACATTAAATCTTAGTAATCAAAACATAGTTAAATTCAAAAGACAGTGAATGTCAATAAGAATTTAAACTCCATTTCACAATATCACAATAAATCTCAATAGTCAAAACATGGTTAAATTCAAAAGACAGTGAATGTCAATAAGAATTTAAACTCCATTTCACAAATTATCAAATCTCATAATAACACAATTTAGTCAAATAATTTACGAATACAGTGTTGCCAATTCATACACAACTTAAGCCATAACACAAAATTTCCGATCAATGCCGCGTTGTACACCACGACAAAGCAGTCACAACCCTACTAATCGAAATCAATGAGGAAGGGAGCTAGCTATATAATGAGTACTCATCCGATCACCTCAACTGGTAAACCAAAGAGGGAGAAAAATAAACGATCATGACTCCATAAATGAAGAAGGAAAATAAACGATCACAACCCCATAAATGGAGAAGGAATGATACGATACTGTCATGCTAAGTGTGAACACAAAATCAATTTCAAACATTGTATTCAAATGATTCATAAGAATCCAATAAATTTCTAAAGTCATAATTTCATTCACAAAATGGAAACACAATTCATAAGTAACTTCAATTTTCACAAATCACACTAAATAATTTTTTCCACAGTTTCAAACCATTTACAATGCTTTTCAAGCAATAAGTATCCATTCAAACACATTTCCATAATTAAAAATAATAATATACAAGTAGCCATAATTTATTTCAATTGAAAAATTCAAAAGAAATAACTGTTGTGCACAAACCTCTGATATCTGTCTCCTGGTCTTGACACAGTGTTTCCTTCCCTTTCCCTGAGTCTTTGCTAACTGAGAAACACAATTTGAAGTGTTTCAGTACTCATTTAAACTGTCTCTAACGATAATGCTTGATAATTAATTCATTGAATTCTATTATTTGCTTAGTCAACCTAATATGTCGACCCTCGATGTATTCTAGGTAAATTAGGTTTTAATGTTACTAATATGTCACATTCAATAGTCTTTTAGGGTTGGTACATGTTATCAAATTCATTTCCATGTATCTTGCATTTTCTTGCAATTTGCTAGATTCCGGGATACCAGTTTAACCTAGCCGGACGGCCTAGTTTCCTCGGTTTTCGGGTTTTGGTCAAAACTACAAACTTGTAGATCTATGTCTTATGGAACGCGGGGCAAAATCTCAGGTCATTCTGAGTTATGTAGACCAAGTTATGGTCATTTTACTATTGCTGGTCAAATTGCATCAAAATTGTTCACTTTAGGTCACTTTAGGTCATTTTAGGTTCGGCTAGTTTTTGGACCCGAACTTGTGCAAGCTGTTTGACCTGCTTATGTTCATTTCTGGGCTTTGGTGTCTTCATAAGACTTGTAGATATGGGTCTTAACTATTCATGGTCAAAATTTCAGGTCAATTGGATCTGTTTTGAGTAAGTTATGGCCTAAATACTAACTGCTGCCCAAATGGTCAATTTTCTGGCCTTATTTGCTCTTAATCCGGATATGGTCATTTTTCAAGCTGCCTTGCAAGCAGAATTTTTGCAAGCTTTCTTCATGAAAGTTGGCACTTTTTGTGCCTAGTTTCACCTCCAATTGGTCTCATACCAATTGGAGCCACACACTTAAAGTTATAGGCCTAAAACACAAACTACCTTATTGCATTTTTTGCATACACATCAAGGATCACTTTTAACACTTACCAAACTCAACATTCAAACCAATTCTGGTTGTACCACAACCTAAACATAATTTACAACATATTATAGGTCATTTTGGCAGCTTACAATTACATTCAATGTGCACCAACAAGTGCAGAATTTGTCCAACTCAATTTACAACAATTCAATCACCAATTCATGCTCATTTACATGTCCAACTTCACACCATCATACATGCACTCAAACTGCCATAACCCCTATCACAAATTAACATCATTATTCCATAAACCAAGCATGAATTCCAGCATTCTTCAAGAGCTAACAAACTGCCACAATGTTACATTTACATTCCATTAATTTCCAAGCTTTAAATTTCATTTCACATTTACATATACTAAGTATAATCACCCAAATGATTTCCTATACACATAAATATTTAATCAACCTTTTAATCCACCATTTACAAGCAAGAGTAAACTATCTTCAAGGTGTTTCCATGGCTGCCAAAAGTACACATCTCCCTTAGAACATCAAACTCCAAAATTCTTTCCACAATTCAAGTACCCATAACCTCCTCACAAACTTTAATGAAGCAATAACCAAAAATACAAACTTACCACTTTGGAAACTCTTCAAAACCTTGACTAAACTTGATCTTCTTGCTGCCTATCTACTGCCCAAGTAGTGTAGAATAGTTTTTATGAAGGAAAAGGTAAGAAAATTGGCTTGGAGATGAAGGGATGAAGCTTGCATGAAGCTTGAAACAAATGGCCATGGTGGTTTTCTTCCTCCTTGTTCTCGGCTGGAATTTGAGAGGTAGAAGAAAGTGATTTTATGCTGTCCAAAAATCAGATTAATGGTCCACTTTAGGTGTTAGTGGACCACTAAGTGGAAGGATAATGTTAATTTAATCTTAAGGTTTCATTTTCCCACATTTAACTCCCAAATTTTGCTATTTAAACTATGTATCACCAATTTAATTTTTCATGACATTTTCCAAGTGTAATATTATTTATTTTTAATGGAAATTTAGGTCAAAAAATAATTCGGGGTGTCAAATGACCACAATGCCCCTGTTCGGGTTGCATTCCCTATTTTTCGGTAACACCGGGTTTTGTCCGTTTTTCGATTTCTCACTTTTCTTTGTACTAATTATTTAATTTTTCTTTGATATTTCTAATGATATTTATACTTCAATAAATATTTATTTGAGTCCTAAAAATATTTTTCAGGGTTCCCCGCATTCCAGGGCTAGTCAACGGTCCACGTCGTGACTTCCCGGTGCGGTCACTCATCGCTAGGGTTCTCGGCTCGCTTAACTTGATTGCATTTCTTTACTATTATTTTTTTCCTTTGTTTTTCTTGTATTTTCTTTTCTTGTATTTCATTATTTTATGTCTCCTCACTCATA
The DNA here is from genome assembly GCF_030052815.1 of Hevea brasiliensis. Taxonomy (NCBI): domain Eukaryota; kingdom Viridiplantae; phylum Streptophyta; class Magnoliopsida; order Malpighiales; family Euphorbiaceae; genus Hevea; species Hevea brasiliensis. The sequence continues at coordinate 23,156,881 of NC_079499.1, read as the reverse complement.
TTGAAGTGTAGTTCTAGGCATCCTAGCTGTCCGGACAACACTGGTCACCGGAACAGTAGAACGCACTATCGAACTTAGGGGTGTTACATTTCATGGAGAAGAAAAAATGAATTCGGCAAAGTGAAATTAAAGAAATGAAGATGATGAAATATGGCTATCCACTTTGTCTCATATGCTTATATATGTCCCACTAAGGTCTACTAATTTTAAAATAATAATAATTTAATTAAACTTTTAATTATCCCAAACTTTATCCCTTTAATTTCCCTTAATTACATTTCATTCCAATTTCATTTTTCATGAAATTTTCAATATTTAATACCCCTTTTTTTCATGGAAATTTAGGTCAAAAGTCAACTCGGGGTGTCAAATGACCACAATGCCCCTGTTCGGGTTGTATTCCCTATTTTTCCGTAACACCGAGTTTTATCGTTTTCTCGATTTCTCGTTTATCTTTATACTAATTAATTAATTTTTCTTTGATATTTATAATGATATTTATACTTCAATAAGTCTTTAATTATGTCTTAAAAATATTTTCCAGGGTTCCTCGCAGTCTAGGGCTAGTCAACGGTCCACGCCACAACTTTCCGGTGTGGTCACCCATCGCTATGGTTCTCGGCTCGTTTAACTTGGTTACATTTCATTGCTATTATTTTTCCTTTGTTTTTCTTCTATTTTTTTTTCTTGTATTTCATTATTTTATGTCTCCTCACCCATATCTAGGTGTAGTTCTAGGCATCCTAGCTGTCCGGACAGACACTGTCACCGGAATAGTAGAACGCACTACCGAACATAGGGGTGTTACACTTTTTACATGGACATCTAATTTTACTCGCATCCATAAATTCCGGCTTACTACAAGCAAATTTGATAAATGCTTCCAATCCTTTAACAAACTCTAGGTTCAGTTGTCCATCTTACAATTTCCTTGCATACATCCAACTTCTTGGAGGATCCATGTTCTATGCACATTAAAATATGGTTAGAAAAATTTAAGGGTTCATAAAAAATTGCTTTTATGTAGAGTTTTTTAATTGAAAAGGTACGGACCTAGCCCATTCAGATGTGCATTTACTCTACCAAACATAACAAATAATGTTTATCTATTTATATGTACAAATTTCGGCAGCATCTCCCCATAGTTGGAGAAATATTTACGCTTATTAATAAAGAATGCAAATTCAAACTGTCCACAAGGATAATTCACTGCCCTCTCGCAACAAATATGAATAGATTTCTAAGTTAGTAAATAAGTATTCATTTAATGTTGATACAATATAGGGTTTTGTTGGTTAAAACTTATTTTAGGGAGTTTTGTAGCCACTGATTGAAATCTTCTTATTTATATGGTTTCCCTACTCCAATTATTTGTGGTATCATTTTACTTTTGTAATTACTTTTTCTTCCATTTATCTGTTGTATTTGAATTTTTTTTAATTATTTATCATATTTAAAAAATTAAAGTGCATTTTTTTTTCAATTTTATTATTTATCTCTATTGAATACAATAAATATTTATATAATTTTTTAGATAAGATAAAAAAATAATTTAATCAATTATTAATATATTTTTTAAAAAATGAAATTATTTAATTATTTTTTTTAATGATTATATAAAATTTAGACATAATAATTAAAAATAAAAGGATATAATTCTATTTCATAATAATATTTGGATGTGAAACATTTTTATCCAACTAGGCTAGGTAGATTTGAATTATCTATGTTGAATACAATAAATATTTATACAATATTTATATTTTAAAAAAATAAAATTATTTAATTATTTTTTAGATGATTATATAAAATTTAAATATGATAAATAAAAATAAAAGGATATAATTCTACTACTGCTCAGATCACTAACCAAGCAAACTCGAGATATGGCAAAGGTTCCATGTAAGAATCTTTTTCCATCAATACCAACAAAAATTCTACATAGATAAAATTTAATTCAAATACACTGTACTTTTTCAAATAATTCTATTTTACAAATGCCAAGAGGGTATTCGTAAACTCTTCATTTCTTTCTATCACTTCTCAGAGAAAAATGGTACAATTGATTAGTTTATTTTGTGTCTCTATCCTTTTTTTTTTTTTGAAATAAATTTGCTTATTAAAAAAAAAAAATTTAATCCTATCCAAATTTGCAAAACCCACAGGTCGGATTTAACTCAACTGCTACATCAAATTTCTGTCAAAACTGTCATGAGATAAATTTTTAATTTTTTTTCTCTTTTAATTTTTAGTTTTGAACAAATTCATTTATTAAGAAGACATCCTTGGTTTTGAAATTTTTTCCAGGGAGAGTTTGCTTAAGATTCAGAGATGGATTTCTTCTAGGTGTCCACATCAACCTGAATTTTAGACTCTATCTCAACTTGCATATACATTTCGAATATTTGAATTCTTATTCTCCTTTAATCAATTAATAGGTTTTGTTTCTTTCTATCTTGGACTATTCATACCTTCAGATAGTTCTAAAAGCTAGCTAAAGAAACTCTTTGATGGATCCAGTAAAATAATCCAATTATCCAAAAGCCAAACTGAAATTCTGCCAATTCCATTTTACAATAACATATTATATCAGTCATGTTTAAAATGTGTACTTTGGACAACATGATGCTATCAAATATATCTATTGTGCAAGGAACTACTTATGTATTTGTGGTTAAATGAACATCTCAAAAGGTTGGCTCAATGGACAGGGTTGCCAAGATTAAAACAGATAAAAAGCAGAGGAAGAAGGTAATTCACCATCGAAGAAGCTGCAAGCAAAGAACCTATAACACCCTCCCTGTAGCAATTCCGTATATTCTACTGTTCCAGTGAGCAGTGTCGGTCCGGACAGCTAGAACGTCCAGAAAAATATTTAAACTAAAGTGAGGAACCATAATTAACTCAAATATTAACAAGAAAAATTTAGAAATAAATTTAGAAATAAAATACAACCAAGTTAAATGAGCCGGTGCCCTAACGATGGGTAAACCAGTGGGAAGTTGCGGTTCTTGCAACTAGGAGCCCTAAAACCGGGGAAAATTCATAAAATAATTTTTGAAACTCCAGAGAAGGGTCATTGAGGGTTCTATGGCATTAGAATGCCAAGAAAATGTTTAGAAAAGATTTTCAATCGGTAAAAATAATTTTAGTCTGTTAAGCCAAACGGAGGGCATTTTGATCATTTCGTCTTCAGAGATGATTTTTGGCCGACTTGTCCAGTTAAGTAAATAATTATTATGACATAAAATGTGAATAAATATTACTAAAAATTAAATTAAAATTTAGTAGACAAGAAAAGGAAAGAAAATTAAAGAATTGGAATTATGACATCATTATGATGTCATTAAAAATCCTCCCACCTAATCAAACTTTGACACATGGCATTAACTTATTTAAAATGACTTAATGGGCAGAAAAAAAGAAAGAAAAATCAGTTGCTTCTTCAACCTTTGGGGTAGCCAAAAACGTGGAGAGAGAGAGAGAGAGGAAGGAAAACTCCATTAAAGCTCACCCAAGCTCCCAACCTCACCAAATCTCAGCCCAAAACCCTAGCCTTCTTCACAAAAAATTAACCTAGCACCTTAAGAAAGCTTTGGGCAGCAAAAAGAAAGAAAAATCAAGAAGTTTTCTAAGCTATGGAAACTCTCCAACAAAGGTTAGTGTCAATTAATTCTTTAAACTTATATATGCATCATTAGGAGTATGAATTGATCCATTGATTGTATGTGTTTGAAAAATTGAAATGGTAGAGCTAGGGTTTGGACCCAAAATTGAGATGTTGATCATGTAATGGTGAAAGTAAGTTTTAATGGTCAATTAGTGACCATTTGGTTATGTGTGAATGAGAAATGAAGTGGTTTATATAGTGGGAAATGAAGTTGATGTGGCTGCCCTTGGTGACCTGCAGGGCTAGGCATGAGTCTAGCAGGTTTGGGCAGCCGTAACTTGAATTGTAGAGGTTCAATTGGTGCAAGACCAATTGGACATGAAACTAGACACATAATGGCACAACTTTGGTGAAGAAACCATGCCCATAAAACCAAACCAAGTGGACCAAAAGCTTGCCCTAATCCGGGTGAGCTGCAGTCTGCCTGGGCAAAATGACCAAATGAACAGTGTTTGGTCATTTGGCCATAAATCAGTGTAGAAAGGTCCAATTGACTTGAAATTTTACCAACAACTGAGATATAGACCAACAACTTTCATGAAGAAACCTAACCCAAATTATGACCAGAACATATTCAAAAGGTGAGTTGCAGTCACTATTTATTGCATTGTAGATATGGTTAGTCCAAAAATTCTGGACAGAATTTCAATCCGGCCAGTTGTGGTTTTTAGACCATAACTTGAGCTACAAAACTCCAAATGGAGTGATTCAAAAAAGGAAATGCAACTAGACAAAATAAGGAACAACTTTCATGTTGATCAGTTTGCCAAATTCCCACTGCAAAATTGACCAATGGAACAGTAAAACAAGGTATAAAAAGTGAAAATTATGCCCAATTAACATTAAGCTTAGAAATGGTATTGGCAACCAATACCAACAAATTTTGAATGCAAAATGTGGTATGTTGATGATATTAAAACTAATGTACCTATTGCCTATGCAAAAGTCAACATTTTTGTTGACCAATGAATGGAATAGTAACACTAAAACTTAAATTCCAAAAATTGTGAAACTTAAAAGTGTGAAATGCCCTAGTATACCTAACAAGATTGGTTTGGATAGCTTGGCATGCCAATAGGGTTCAGTTAGCAGTACTGCACATGGCATTATGTCATTCTGTGATTTCATGGCTTTTAGCCATTCTAACATTATGTTGATACTTGGCCTTGTGCCTAATGTTATTACAACTTATTAGTTGTTCTGTTGCACACCGGGAGATACATATGTGACCGATGGTGTGACGGCCCTAGGTACTTGATACCCAGTGCCAGTTTACCCGTTTATCCAGTCCAGTCATCCAGTATAGGTTACTTGGGCACACAAAACTGAAAGTGAACAAATTTAATGAAATAATGAATAGAACAAGTACATAATAAATAAGATTACCAATAATGATCGAAAAAAAAAATTGTCTGCATAAGACATCAAAACATGTACTGCATATTTACTTCCTGTTATTTCTTTTTATTTTATTATTGGCACCACTAAGCATTATTGTTTAGCGCGTTTCTTTTGCCACGCATAGGTTCTGGAGATACTGACCGAGAGCCCAGTAGACCACAGACTAGGTGAAACCTCCTGCAGCTCTGCATAGTGTCCGTGTCACCTCACCATCTTCAGTGCATTGGTAGGACACTAGGTTTAATTTTGGTATTTTGTAACTAATTTTTATTTTCTCATGTGTAATTGAGACTTATGTAATGTATTTTGATGTTAATGTAAATAGTGGAAATTATGTTTATGAATGGAAAATTGAGTATTTATTTATTGCTTGTATATGAATACCATGAGAAATGAATGATTGAGAAATGGAAATGTTGTTGAAAAATATTGAGATTTTAATGATGAAATAGAGTTTGGGATTGGTTGAAAATTTTGGAAGTGTTTTTCACAGGTTCCGAAGAACTGTTTTCTCCATTTTTAGCCGGTACTCTGCCGGATTTTCTATAAAATTTTCGGAACCTCAAATAAATTAAAATTTCAATAAATGACTTAAATGAATTATATTTCATAAATTTTAATTCATAACTATAAAAAAAACAAAAAAAAATAATAAATTAGGAAAAAAATGATTGAATTAAAATAGGGTGTTCCGATACACTGCGTGGCATATCTTGCTCAGCTACACTGTAGACGGGTAAGGGGTGTCACAGAACCTGATCCCTTCACTGCATATTTCAAATAACAGTCTGCCGTTCTTTATTTGATCCTTTGGTTCATCTTCTTCTATCAATCTCTTAAATTTCTTATTTCCCCATAATTTTGTCAAACTGATAGAATCTTCCAATTGGGCCTATTCATACAGAATTTCAATTTTTTGATATCAACCTTCACCAATTATCATCATATCAATTCACAAATCCTTGTGTCCTCAACTTTAGACTCTAAATAGTCTAAATTCGCAAATTCATAATCAGAAGAGCCATTTGGCTTATCTTCCTCTCTTTTACAACTGTTATCTCTTACTGTTCTTTCTTCCCCTTTATTGATGGATAAAGTAACCTACCTTTTTGACCAAGAACCTAAAAGGCTCCACCAGCTGCTTTCTTGGCTTTTCATTAGCTTTATTCATAAGATGAATATAACCTCATACCCATTAAAGGACATTTTATTACCAAGAAATCCTTCCTACATGCTTACCTAAGCATTATAGTTTGGGTCCTACTCTTATTAGAAACATAAAAAAAAATTTCAAGATGATGCACCAAAGCCTTTTAAACTTATTTCCAAACCCCAAATGATCTCCCAAAATTAACACATTCTCCTTTTCTGTCTTCTTTGACACTAATAACTAAAAAAGCTCATGTAACACAACAACAACCCGTTTCTTAGATTAAAACAAATAAAAATATGGCTCATATTTCAATTACTATAAGCATGATGCTATGAAATTTATCTCTTCTGAAAGAAACTACTTATGTATTCATGGTCAAATAAACATATCAAAAAGATGGCTCAATGGATATTCCAGATTAAAACAAATAAAAAGTAGAGGAAGAAGGTAATTCACCATCCAATAAGTTGTAAGCAAAGAACCAGATCCCCTCACTACATATTTCAATTAACAATATGTCCTTTTTTATTTCTCAGGTTAATCTTCTTCTACTAGCCTCTTAATTTCTTATTTCCCCAAAATTTTGTCAAATTGATAGTCCAATTTCATTGCCTCATCATTACTTGAGTCAACTTCAGACTTTGAATAGTCCAAATCTTTAAATTCAGAATCAGAAGAGCTTCTATTTTATGTCATTATACATGTTGGTAATTCTATCAGTTATACTGGTATTGGGAATAGTTCTAAGAAACCTTTTTCAATATCCTATGGTAGTTTGTAACTTGTTAGTTATATTACTTCTATTATGTGTCATTATACTCATCGTTAATGTTATCACACTTTGTTGTTTAGCTGAGTGTTTGTGCCAAATTATTCACAATTTTGAATTCTCAAATTTACATATTACATTCTCTGTCCTTTGAATCTGCCTAATTAGAAAAAATCTATTATAAATACTACATAACCATATAATACTAGATAACCATTAGAAAAAATCTATTATAAATACTAGATAACCATATTACTCAGTGGCAGAAAAATTTAGCAAATTACTAAAATTTTAGCAGAAAAAAAAAATCAATTAACTGGATTCAATACCTGACCAGAGGATATGAAAAAATCAATTTCCCACATGTCTTATTCCTTTCCCCACCAAAGCTGCAGTAACCAAAATCAAAATGAATCCATCAAAATTTTATAACAAAAAAAAAGATCTAAAAATAATCACAAACGACATATCAATTTTCATAAATCTCAAAGCAAAGGGAATTAAATTAAATACCATTGCCCAAAACTAAACCCATTCCTAAATCAACCATACCCATACCCTAAAAAAATTTCAAATATAAACAAACCTGTGACGAAATCGGGTAGAAAATGTGAGTTTGGAGTAAGCCACAGAGAGACAGACTGTGAAAGAGGGAGCGAGAGCTAGAGAGAGAGAGAGACAGAGAAACAGAAAGAGAGAACGAGCGACAAGAGTGAGGAGAGATTTTTGTTTCTTTATTTCTTTCACAACATATTTTATTTCTTTTTTTTTCTCTTTCATAAAAAAATTTTTACCATAAAATATTCTTTCATAAAGGACAGTTAAATTTGTCAATTTAAATATTTTAGCAAGTAAATTTTTTTATAAGTTTTATATTTTTATATTTTATAATTGGGAGAAATAAATTTTACTAATGCATACAACAACTATGTTCATTGAGATTTACAGTATTTTAATTTCATGATTAATTAATAATATTTTGATAAATAGCAATTTTAAAGTTGAATCTAATAACTTGAAGTTAATTAAGAGATTAATTAGATTTAGGAGACCCCATTTTTGTGTCTCAACTAAATTGGTATTTTCTACAAATTATAACAACACAACTGAATCAGTGAGCCCAACACGCCAAGAAGAGAATATTAGTATAAAATTGTGTGAATGCAATTACTAAATGCTTGGATTATAAGATTTGAAGCTTTGAAATTTTGAATGGATCACAAATACTAATTAATTTAAAGCAAGACTTTGAAAAAGTATATATGAGTTTGTTTGATACTTCCAAAGTACATAATATATGTGTGTGTGTGTTCATGAAATTATAATGAAATATCACCAACTTTGTTGATGAATTACGATCAAATATCACTAATTAATATTTTATAATTAAACTCGATAATTAATGCTATCAAGTATATATCTCTATATAAATATATTTTGTTTATAAATTTGCTTTCTAATTAATCTAGATAAAAATATACTTAATTTTACTAATTATTAAATTACCTACTAACATAAATGTAGTAGGTAAATTGCCTATTAATATATGGAATAGTAGCTAATATTTTTAATTTATATATTTATATTTTTTTCTTTTATTACCGACTAACTCAATTATAGTTGGTAAATCACCTACTGTGCTTCCAAATAGTAGTTAATATTTTAAAATTATATTTATTTTTATCAAAATAAAAAATTCTTAATTATATTACCTACTAACACAGATTTAGTAGGTAAATTACCTATTAATAATTGGAATAGTAACTAATATTTTTAAATTATATTTCTTTCTTGAATTACCCACTACTCTAATTATAGTCGGTAAATTACCTACAATACTCTTCAATAGTAGCTAATATTTTTAAATTAGATTTTTTTTTACTAAAATACAGAGTTTCTTATTATATTACCTACTAACTCAATTGTCATAGGAAAATTACCGACTAATATTTTTAATAGTAGCTAAAATTTTTAAATTATATTTCTTTCTTAAATTATCGACTAACATAAATATAGTAGGTAAAATACCTAATAATATTTGTAGTAATAGTTAATTTTTTTTAATTTATATTTTTTTCTTATATTACCTACTGTCTTACGCATAGTCGAGAATTTACCTATTAACATCTTTTTCAAATGGTAGGTAATAATCTTGCTCAAATTTCTATTTTCTTTTACCAAAAAAATAAATTTTTATATTACATACTAACCAACTTTTAGTTAGTAAAATACCTACTAATACTAGGAGTAGTCGCTATTTTATTTTATTTAATTTATATTTTCTTCTACTAAAATACAATAATATTTCTTAAACTAGCTACTGAATTTCTATTAGTCGGTAAATTACCTACCACGCATAACAATAGTAGCTAAATATTTTGATCAATTTATATTTTCTTTCCCTAAAATGCAATAATATTTATTAAAATAGCTACTAACCTCCTATTAGTCTATAAAGTACCTACTACGACTCACAATAGTAGCTCATTATTTTGATTAATTTATATTTTCTTTTGCTAAAATAAAAAATTCTTTCATATCTTACCTACTAAAATACATGTAGCCAGTAAAATACCTACTAATACAATAAATAGTAGCTAAAAGTTTTTCTGAAATTATATTCTGTTTATTAAAATACAAAGTTCTTTATTAATTTACCTACTAAATTGATTTTAGTCGGTACATTACCTACTAAAATAGAAAAGAGTCACCAACATATTTTGTAAACATTATATTTATGTTTATTAAAATACAAAATTTGTTATTAATTTACCTACTAACAAGGACATAGTCGGTAAATTACCTACTAATATCCATATAATAGTAGCTAATACTTTTTTATTTTTATTTACTTTTACTAAAATATATTTTTTTTATATTACCTTCTACTACTTATGTAGTCGATAAATTACCTACTATTCAAAGTAATAGTTGGTAAAGTACTATTTTACATTATAAAAATACCTACTAAATGTTAAGTAGTTGGTAAATTAAAAAGAAAATTTTTTTCATAGTACCGACTGAATGTTTTATAGTCACTAGTAAATTATTTAAATACTATTTACGTTTTCCCAATACTATACCGACTAAAAGTGTGGTCAGTAAAATATTCACATTAGTAGCTATAATTTGCATTCCAACTTGGTGCCATAATTAGCGACTAAAATTCTTAGTTGGTAAAATATTGTAGGTAAATAATTGGAAATTTAGTCGGTAAAAATAATTTTTATTCAATAATTTGATTTAATCTTTTTTTAGTCGGTGAATAGTCAGTATTTATCCACAAAGTTTTGTTTATCGGTAATTTTAGTAGCTATTTTTTTAATTTCTTGTAGTGATTGTACTTTAATTTTGCATATTGTGTTGCCATTAAGAACAATGTCAGCTTTGAGTTTGGGGTACATATGCATTTCATGCACTACATATTATTGCATTTCATTGCATTGCTTAATTATATCCATATTATATTTGTGTATCAAAATTCCTAAAAATTTTGCAAATTTTGAAATTTTGCAAATTTTGAAATTTTGAACTGGTTTTTAACTAAGAATTATAACCATAAATATTAATAAGCTAATAATTTTTCTTCATCGAATCGAGGAATGAATGTATCTTGATAGGCAAAAAGGCTTTAATTTGTTATCTGTGAAAGACCAAATCGCCTTAGTAGAGCTAGACTAGTTAAATCCCTTCATAGCTATCAATTTATCACATTGAACTTATAAAATCTGGAGAAAATTTCTGAAATACAGACAAAACTAAAAATGCCTCACTAGCTCTAGAACATGTCTCTTGGATCTATCAAGGCGAAATCCTAGCAGATGTTTGAAAAAAAAGATGATTAAGGCATTCTTTCATTTAGCCCCATTAAGCCTTAAGCCACCCTCAGTTACAATATACCCATTGCAGCCAACTTTAGCCTATATTTTCACCTGTATAATTTTTCTTATTTACCCACACATGTTTACCTAACCCCTAGCCTAAAACACTCACCTCATCCTTTTGAGGAAGTCTAGTGTATAAAGGATAAGTATATCAAATGTAAAAGAAGGAGAAGATGAAAATACCAAGAAGATTGCAAGTATACAATTAAAATCAAAGAAAAACTTGTCTTTTCAGCCCAATAAAAGCAATGAGTTTGGGGGGAAAAAAAAGAGAGAGAGAGAGAAGAGTCCCAAAATTAAACACCATGACAAGTATGCTTGGCACTATAAATCCTTCTTCCCCATGCATAAATCAATAGAACAAACTTGGTACACTTAAAACCTTGTGCATGAAAGCTAACCTCAAATTTGCATTCCTTAAAACCCTTTCATTGGTAACCAAATTATCATCCTTTAACCCCATTACAACCTTTTTAAAGACCTTTTGATCTTTTGAAAGTATGTGCTACATTAGTAGAGATAAGAAATTGAGATATGCCTATGGAGTTGGAATTAAATCAATCTCAACAATTTTCATAATAGAGGCTAAAATTTAGGTGAGTGAGTATTTTATAAGTCTATCCTAGTAAAACAAGTTATTTGTGACTTGTTAATAGCCATGCATAGAGGAGCAATTAGTTGAAACACCACAAAAAGGGAGGGTGGGTGTGAAGTTTTAAGTAGGTAGCTATTGAAACCTTTACGCCTTGAAGGAAAGGAATTGGTATGAAGGTTGAAGGAGTTCAATTATATGCATATTGAATTTATGGTTATACTTTTGAGTTTTCCCCTAAAATGTATTCTAAAAAGGTTTTTAATTTGCATGAGACAAGTAAAAGTTTGAGTTTGGGGGTATTTGATACACTTGTATTATATAGATGTTTTTAAATACATTCGCATAATATTTCATAGCATTTAGATAAGTAATCTAATGCATAATCATCAATTTCAAGTAATTTTGTAAATTCCATTGCCAAACTCTAAATTCTGTGTTTTCTGTATGTTTCCAGGTGTTTTGAAGAGGTTCCAAGACATAGGAGCATTGTAGAGAGCTTGGAAAGACCAAAGAATTGAGATGTGTTGCTAATGCACCTTACACGGGTCATGTAATCAAAGTCATAGACCTGTGTAACTTACTACTAAGAGAAAGACAAAGAGCTAAGGAAGAATCAGAGTACATGGGCCGTGTACCATGCCCCGTGTAAAATATGAAAACCCGTGTAAGTCTCTACCGGGCCAAGCTTAAAGATTTTCTTGAAGTACAAAAGTACACGGGTCATGTAATCAGGCCCGTGTAACTACCTGAGGCCCGTGTAAAGTCCTATCCCGATACAAGATACAATAATTCAAGCTCTAGAAAGTTACATGGCCTTAGGCCGTGTAATGACACACGGGCCGTGTATCACGCGACAATCAATTTCCTGAATTGGTTCCAGCTCTAGCTTTGACAGAGAGAAGAGACTCCTAATGTCTTGAGAACTCTAAAAACCTAACCCTAGATCATTCAATATAAATAAAGGAGCCACAAAAAACAAAAGGGAGTTTTTTTTAGTTTTTTTAATTTTGAAGTTTTAGGAGAGAAATCTTAATTCCATACCTAATCTCACCTTCATATTCACATCCTTCACAGCCATCTTGGAGAGTAGATCATCAGTACAAGAGGAAGCCTCCAGCCGAAGTTCCACAAGTTCAAGGCTGCAGAAAATCCTCATCGATTCTTTTATTCTATTTCTTTAAGACCATTCATGTTCTCTTATTTTATTTCTATTATGTTTGTTAAACTCACCATGAGTGAGTAAATCCTTGATTCTAGAATTGGGAGAGTAACACTTATAATTATTATTATGGATGAATACTGAGTTTTATTTATTGGATTTGAGTTTTGCCATTTGATTCAATTTCTTGTGATCTTAATGCATGCTATGTGTTGGTACCCACTTAGTATTGATTACAAATATTAATTGAAGGACTGAAAAGTGAAGATTAATATTAGAAAATTAGGATTTTAAATCGAGAAAATCTGACCTAGAGATAGGTTGATGACCTTTGTGGAGTTTGAAAAGTAATCATAGATCTTAAAGGGTTGTATTAGGACTAATCATCAACGAAAGTAGGGTTTGGCTCTAATTGGACCATACCTTAGGTGCTTTGAAAGAGGACCTAGGATATCCTAGGATTAATTTTCATCAAAGTGACGATCCTAAATCCAGTGAATAGACAAGATTAAATCCATAATAACATTACAGTGTGAAATCTTAATTCTGGAATTATTTCAATAGACAAGTTTTATTCAAAGTTTATTTTCAGCATCCAAAATAAGTTTAATATACTGTTCATTCATATTCGGTAGCCTAAACAGTCAGAATTATTATGTAGTCTAGTACTTACTAACTAAATTTCTCATGGGACGATACTTCACTCACTATTTTATTACTTGTTAGCAATCCGTGCACTTACGGGGTTGAACAACCAGCAAATAGTTTTCCACTAGAAAGGGAAGTAGAATTTGCTATTAAGGTAATGTCGAGAACGGCTCCAATCTCGTTTGCTCCTTATAGGATGGCACCCACTGAATTAAAGGAGCTAAAAATCTAGCTGCAGGAATTACTAGATAAGGGGTTCATACGCTCCAGTGTGTCACTATGGGGAGCTCCGATACTGTTTTTGAAAAAGAAGGATGGGACATTGAGGTTATGCATTAACTACCGGCAGTTAAATAAAGTGAATGTGAAGAATAAGTAACCATTGCCCAAAATTAATGATTTGTTTGATCAATTGAAGGGAGCAGGCGTATTTTCTAAGATTGATCTTAGATTAGGGTATCATTAGCTGAGGGTAAAGGATGCAGGTGTGCCTAAGACAGCATTCAGGACTCGATATAGGCATTATGAATTTCTAGTGATGCCATTTTGGTTGACAAACACACCAACAGCTTTGATGGACCTTATGAACCGTATCTTCCATCCATACCTAGATCGATTTGTAGTGGTCTTCATTGATGACATTCTAGTGTATTCCAAGAACAGAGATGAACATGATGAACATTTGAGAATTATTCTGCAGACCTTGAGAGAGAAGAAACTGTATGCTAAGTTGTCCAAGTGAGACTTCTGGTTGAATGAGATTACTTTTCTTGGACACATAGTATCAGCTGATGGGATTAGAGTGGATCCCAAAAAGATAGAAGCAGTAATGAAATGGAAGCCTCCTAGGAACGCAACTGAAGTCAGAAGTTTCTTAGGGCTAGCTGGGTATTATAGAAGGTTTGTGAAGGGATTTTCTCTAATAACTGCTCCACTGACCAAGTTACTGCATAAGAATGAAAAATTTGACTAGAATGACAAGTTTCAAGCCAGTTTTGAGAGGTTGAAGGCTACATTGACAGAAGCACCAGTGTTAACACAGCTAGTATCAGGGAAAGACTTTGTGGTCTACAGTGATGCTTCCCATAATGGGTTAGGGTGTGTTTTGATGCAAGAGGAAAAAGTGGTCATCCATGCTTCCAGATAGCTAAGGCCACATGAAAAGAACTACCCTATTCATGATTTGGAGTTAGCAATAATTATCTTCTCATTGAAGATATGGAGGTACTACTTACATGGTGAAAAGTGCTATATATACACAAACCACAAAAGTCTAAAATATTTGCCAACCCAGAAGGAGCTCAACCATAGACAAAGGTGATGGATTGAGTTCCTAAGAGATTATGATTGTGTGATAGATTATCATCCAGGGAAGGCAAATGTAGTTGCTGATGCTTTGAGTAGAAAATCTATTACAACTTTGAGATCTTTGAATGCTCGCTTGTCCTTAGCTTATGATGGAGCTATTTTGGCTGAGTTGCAAGTGAAGCCAAACCTACTACAGTAGATACAAGATGGGCAGAAGATATATGAGAAGCTAATGGCTATTATAGGCAAAATCATAGAAGGGAAGGAGACAAAATATGAGGTGAAAGTAGATGGGTATTTGTACTACAAGGGAAGAGTATGTGTACCAAATGATGGGGAATTGAAGACAAACATTCTGGAAGAGGTAGACCACAGTGTTTATACTATGCACTCTGAAAGTACTAAAATATACAATGATTTGAAGCTTCATTACTAGTGGCCTGGTATGAAGAAGGATATAGCTGATTATGTGACTAGATGCTTGACATTTTAGGAGGTCAAGGCAAAGCATCAAGTTCCATCAGGTTTGTTACAGCCTATAAGCATACCTGAATGGAAAGCGAATCAGGTAACCATGGGTTTTGTTAGTGGTCTACCTCTCACCCAGAAGAAACATGATGCAGTATGGGTGATAGTAGACAGATTAACCAAGTCAGCTCATTTTTTGCCAGTTATGACTGACTATTCATTGGAAAAGCTAGCAGAATTGTATATCAGTGAGATGACTAGACTCCATGGAATCCCAATTTCCATTATATCTGATAGAAACCTGAGGTTCATATCTAGATTTTGGAAGAAGTTGCAAGAAGCCTTGAGCACACAAGTCCATTTTAGTATTGCTTTTCATCCTCAAACGAATGGACAGTCGAAACGGGTGATTCAGGTAAACTTTAGAACTTATTAAATTATAGTAAATATTAAATTAAAATGATAGTAATAACATGAATTATGTGGTAGGTCCTTGAGGATATGCTGAGGAGTTGTGTCATTGAGTTTTATGGAAGATGGGATAGATACCTCCCACTGGCAGAATTTGCTTACAACAATAGCTACCAAGCTAGTATTCAAATGGCTCCTTATGAGGCACTATATGGGAAAAAGTGTAGAACACTATTGTGTTAGACTGAATTGGGTGTAGATATGCTTGTGGGACCAGACCTGGTGAAACAAACTAAAGAAAAGGTAAAGTTAATCAAAGCTAACTTGAAAGCTGCCTTAGACAGACAGAAGTGTTATACTGACCTGAGGAGAAAAGATATAGAATATGAATTTGGCAATAAGGTGTTTCTCAAAGTATCACCATGGAAGAAGGTATTGAGGTTTGGGAGAAAGGATAAGTTAAGCCCTAGGTTCATTGGCCTATATGAAGTTATTGAGTGTGTGGGTCCAATGGCCTGTAGGCTAGCTTTACCGCCAGAGCTAGACAAGATCCATAATGTGTTTCACATATCCATGTTGAAAAGATACCAATTAGACCCTTCACATGTCATATCAATGGAAGAGATTGAAATACAACTAGATTTGACATATGAAGAGGAACCAATAAAAAATTCTAGCTCAGGAAGTATAAGAATTGAGAAATAAGCATATTGCAATGGTGAAAGTGCTTTGGAGACACCATAATATCAAAGAGGCAACCTGGGAAAGTGAAGAGACGATGAGGCAACAGTTCCCTCAACTGTTTGCATCAGGTAAATTTTGAGGATAAAATTTTTGTTAGAGGGGAAGAGCTGTAACGCCCCTCACTTTAGGTTGTCCATACATTCTACTGTTCCGGTGACTAACGTCTGTCCGGATAGTCAAAATATCTAGAACTATATTTAAACTAGAGTGAGGAGTCATAAATAACCCAAAATAATGACAAGAAAAATTAAGGAAAAATTTAAGAAATGAAATGCAAGAAGGTTAAACGAGCCGAAGCTATGATGATGGGTAACCCTAACGGGAAGCGACTATGAAGACAATTACCAACCCTAGACCCGTAGGGAACCTTGTGAAATAATTATTAGGACTTAAGTGAAGGATTTATAAGGTTTAGATGATAATAGAATGCCAAGAAAATATATTTAAAAAAAATTATGTAAATCGGTACAAACAATTTTAGTTTATTAAACAAAATGAATGGCATTTTGGTCATTTCACCTTTAGAGATAATTTTTTATTAACTTATCAATTTAAGTAAGTGAGGTATATGACATAAAATGAGAATAAATATTGATATAAATTTAAATGGAAATATAAATAAGAAAAGAAAGAAAAGATAATAAAAATCACATTTATGACCTAAGCATGATGCAATTAAAAATTTTCCACCAATCAAAAATAGACAAGCACTTATAAGAAAGAATAAAAGAGATAAAATAAAACAAAATTTAACTCATCTTCCTCACCTTCACAAGCTAGCCGAACCAGCTCTTTCTTCTCCTCCATTTTCTCTTTTCTTCAAGCTGGAATCCCCTTGTTCCTCACCCAAAAACTCAAAGCCCCAACACTAAACGTAATCCTTGGATCCTCCTAGAGTGTTTGGTTGCTAAGAAAGGGAATGAAAATTGAAGTTTAGCTAGGGGAAATTCTGTCTAGTGTGGTAAGTGCATTTCTAGTTTCAAATTTTTTTGAAATTCCTTGAATTAACTCTAATTGTGAGTGAATGGAAGAAGAATTGATGAAATGGATGCATGGGTGAACAACTTAGATTTCAGCCAGCTTTAGGATCACTAGGATTTTGATTAAATTGATTTGATTAAACTTGTTCACAAGTGATCGGTAATAAGTATATGTATATATATATATATATATATATATATATATATATATATATATATATATATATATATATGATTGGTTATTGGTTATGATTTGTGTTGCTTGAATATGGAAGTGTGGAAATTGGGGTTTGAGCTAAAATTAGGGTTTTATCAAATTATTATTGAATTGGTATTCTTAAGGTCAATTAGTAACCATTTGACATGGTTTGACCTTAAAATGGAAGTGATTGTGGCATTGAATCATGAATGGGAGGTCCTGCACTTTTGCTGGAAATTCTGGACTTTGAGTCCAGTGAGTTTGGGCAGCCATAAGTTGAATTGTGTAGCTTCAATTGGTGTAAGGCCAATTGGAGGTGAAACTAGGGACATAATGCCACATTTCTCATGAAGAGACCTGCTTAGAAAATCAACAAAAAGTGACCTAAAAATTGCCTGAATCTGGGTAACCAAAATCTGGACTTGGAAAAATGACCATATGAATAGTGTTTGTTCAAATAGCCATAACTTTGTGTATAGAGGTTCAAATGACCTGATTCTTGAGCCCATGGAAATCTTAGACATCGTAGAACAACTTTCATGAAGAACAGAAACCCAAATTATGACTATAACCTAATCGAATTACTAACCAAAGTTAGCTCACCAAAACTGCCTGAACCAAAATTTGCCCAGAAATTATGGACATGGACCAATCCAGCCAGTTATGGTAAAAATACCATAACTTGAGCTACAAAACTCAAAATAGAGTGATTCAAAAAGGGAATTAAAGTAGAGACATCAAGGAACAACTTTAATGAAGAAAGCTTAACCAAATTCTCACTGTAGATTGGTTCAATGGAACAGTAAACATAAATGACAAAATCTAAAATTTTAAAATTACTTCTAAAAAGCTTTGAATTTCAATTGGCAATTAATGCTAACAAGTTTATAACCCAAAATGTGGTACTATTATGAAATTAGAATTTGTATACCTATTATTTATTAAAAGGTTAAAAATTTACATGAATAGTAAAGTGAATAGTAACTACAATAGCATCAAATGCAAAGAATCAAAACCTAACTTTGCTAATATGCCCTAGTATGCCCAGTATGATTGGTTTGGATAGGTTTGCATGCTAATAGGGTTCTGATTGTAGTACTGCTTATGGCTTCGTGCCATTTCGTGATTTATGGCTCTTATTGCCATTTTGTGATATTATGGCCTTTGGCCATTTTGCTATTCTTTGACATACATGGCTTTATGCCCGATTGTTATTATTGCTTGTTAGCTATTTTGTTGCACACCTGGCAGACACTATGTGACTGATGGTGTGATGGCCCGAGGTACTTGGGTACCCAGTGTTAGTTTACCGGTTAATCTAGTCTAGTCGACTTGTATAGGTTACTTGGGCATGAGAGTAAATCCTAATAACTTATTAATAAATAATGAATATTAAACCATTAAATTAAGTATATTATAAATAATTATCAAAAAGACAGCCTGTGTAGAAAAATAGTAAAATTTTCTTATTTTAATTATTCTATTTATTATTATATTATATTGGCACCACTAAGCTTTATGCTTAGCGCGTCACTTTTTTTGCCATGCTTAGGTACTGGAGATCAAAATAGAGAGCCCAATAGACCTTAGACTCAGACATTGAGATTTTGATCTGCATTGGGTCCAGAGTGTCACCTCATCCAACAGTGCATATTTTGGTAGACTCCACTAGTCTTGTATTTAATTTTCTTGGACTTTGTAATTAGATTATGGACATGTAATGTAAATTATATATTTGTACATTAATTTATACATGATGTAAATTAATAATATTTCAAAATTTTCTTTTCAAATTATTCATGAGTGAATGTGATTAGATGATATTATGTGTTCGGAATGAGAATAGAGATGAAATAATTGATTGAAAAATTTGAGATGATGTTGAATTTTTGAAAAATCTATATATTTGAAATTATGAAGAATTTATATTCTTGAAAATATTATTTAGATTTTAAGCAGGTGGAAAATCGTCAAAATTATGAATAATTTAGGGGAAACTCCATCAGTTTCTCTGATTGATAAATTGAATCTAATAAAATAAAATTAAATGTGAATATTAGAGAAGGTAATAAGATAAGTTAAGGTACTCCGGAATCGAGCGTGACATGTCTTGCTCGGCTACACTGTAATAGGGTTCCAATGTAACAGCCCAATCCATCTCTAGTCAGTATTGTCCGCTTTGGCCCATGGGCCTCACGGATTTGTCCCTTGGGAGGTTTCATTCCCAAAAGCGCGCTGACCAGGTGAGAAAGGCTCCCACATATATGGCCGAAATCTTTCCTTCCCGTTTTCGATGTGGGACACGAATCCACCCCAGAGCATAGCTGGTTGAATAAGCACGTCCCAACCCCATCCCTAGATCGTGACAAGCCCACCAGCTTCTGCTTGGTGCGTCCTCACACCACACATCGTACTAGAGGGAGTCCCTGGGTCATGACAGGTAAAGAGTGTCACAACTTAATATTAATAATTTGATATGATCCACTTATGAATACATGGTAAATCCTTATTGATTTACCATTTAATGTAAAATATCATACATAAAGTTCTCTCGTAGCATATAAATACTTAGAAAAAAAAGGTTATACATTTCTCATAACTAATAAAATAAGAAAATATTTAAGGGAGTCATGTGTGATAGGATCACATGGCATAGGGGAGGATGTAGAGTAAATTAAGGTTTTTTAAAATAAAATTTTTTAAAATAAGTTTTTTTCTTATGGTTTTTAATTAAACTTGCATAATTTTTTGCTTTTTGGGAGGGAGGGACTTTTTTTAAGAAAAAAAAAAAAACAAAAAGGTTTTGGAGGTTTTAAAGAGAGAACCTTTTAAGTTAATCCACCAATATGATGGGTTGACAATGGAGATTTTAAAAAATTTCCAAAAGTCATACTTTAAAAAACCACATACTCTTTCAAACAAATTCAAGATTTTTGAATCTTAAAAACATTCCATTACTGTAAAAAAACCTCCTCCCAAACAAAAGGAAAAAATGGTTAGAGGAAGGCACGTGGGCTGTGGCAACCTTTAATAAAGACTGAAAAAGGTTCTTTGTACTACACCAAATTCACCATTTTTATACTTTTTCAAGTTTTATTTTCTATGGATTTTATTTTCTTTCCTTTATCACATTTCCTTTATTTTCTTTACAGCTTTCTAGTCTATTTTGTCTTTATTCTTTTTGTTTTGCTTGTCTTTATTGCTATTATTATTATTATTATTATTATTATTATTATTATTATTATTATTATTATTATTATTATTATTATTATTATTATTATTACTAGTACCGTACTTTCTTCTAATTATATAAACATAAAATACCAAAAATATGCTTGATTTAACAAATTATGAATGGTTTACTCTGTTCTTGAGATTATTGAAGAATTGTTTTATGGCTCACCAACGTGGAATTTTATTAGATTTGTGACTAAAATCCTAGTAGATTTGAAAGAGACCTTTTCCTAATTTTAGTGGAAGAAATATTCGTTAATAGGATTGAGAATTATTTCCTAGATAGATTAAAACTCCTATTTTAATATTATTCCTAAATTGAATGGGATTCCTAGTTAAATTAGAATTGAATGGATTAACACTATAAATAGGAGTATGATGAAATGTTATTTGGCTTTTGCCTAAGGAAGAAGAGGTTTTTCCCCATTGTGGAAAGTGACATTTGCCTATTGCAACCTTATGGAGAGAGAATTTTTGGCCTAAGGTGAAAAAAGGGCATAGTCTAAGAGGAAGAGACTATTGTCCATTGTAGTCCCATGGAGGGAAAAAGGCTTCAATCTAAAGTGAAGAAAAGACATATAATTCATGGAATTTTTGTCTACTAATGGAGGCTCTTGCCCATGTAGTTGAAAACATCCTTTATGATGTATAAAGTAGTTAAAATAGCAAATATACTGAATTATATTTAGGGCAAAATAAAAGGGACTAACTAATGTAGTTATTATGAGTAGTAATGTAGTGAGGTTCTCTTGGGTGTATTGGGTTGATGGGTAGATAGCTTTGATATTGTAATTGATTGATTATTTTATCCACAGTGCAAGCTTAACCCTAGAGTTCTTCCAATTCTCTAGGCCATTGTACCAAAAGGTGCCTCTAGTGATTAGTTCCCCTATTTTATATATCATTACTTTTTGAACCCAAGACCATCTCCATGCTTTACCGATGTGGGATTTTCCTAAGGGACCTTTCTCCCTCTCTTTTCGGACTCAACGTCCTCGCTGAGGTTTGCCCCACCATTGCCCAAGAGGACACGCGAGTGGCTCTGATATCAATTGTAACAGCCCGATCCTTCTCCAGTCAATATTGTTCGCTTTAGCCCATGGGCCTCACGGATTTTCTTGGGCAGGTTTCATTCCCAAAAGCGCACTAACTAGGTGAGGAAGGCTCCCACATATATGGCCCAAATCTTTCCTTTTCATTTCCGATGTGGGACACGAAGTCCACTCCAGTGCGTAGCTAGTTGAATGAGCACGTCCCAACCCCATCCCTAGGTCATGACAAGCCCACCAGCTTCGGCCTGGTGCATCTTTGCACCACACATCATACTAGAAGGAGTCCAGCTCTGATACCAATTGTAATGGTCAGGCTCCAACCACTAGAGAAATTTTCTGCTTCGGCCATAAGCCTCATAGTTTTGTCCCATAGGTGAAATGGAGAACTTCCCAGGAGGTCACCCATCCTAGGATTTCTCTTAAGCGAGCATGCTTAACCCTGGAGTTCTTCCAACTCTCTAAGCCATTCTATCAAAAGGCGCCTCTAGTGATTAGTTTCCCCATTTTATATATCATTACTTTTTGAACCTAAGACCATCTCTGTGCTTTGCCGATGTGGGATTTACTTAAGGGACCATCTCCATACTTTTGGTGGAATGGCCTAGAGAGTTGGAAGACCTCCAGGGTTAAGCATGCTCACTTGAGAGAAATCCTAGGATGGGTGACCTCCTGGAAAGTTCTCCATTTCACCTATTGGACAAAACCATAAGGCTTATGGCCAAAGCGGACAATTCTTCTAGTGGTTGGAACCTGACCGTTACATTTGGTTTCAGAGCTGGACTCCCTCTAGTACAGTGTGTGGTGCGAGAACGCACCACGCGAATGCTGGTGGGCTTATCACGACCTAGGGATGGGGTTGGGACGTGCTCATTCAACCAGCTACGCACTGGAATGGACTTCGTGTCCCACATCGAAAATAGGAAGGAAAGATTTGGGCTATATATGTGGGAGCCTTCCTCACCTGGTTAGCCCGCTTTTGGGAATGAAACCTCCTAAGGTACAAATCTATGAGGCCCACGGTCCAAAGTGGACAATACTGACTAGAGAAGGATCAGGCTGTTACAAATCTTATGTAGACAGGATGAACGACATAAATTTTATTGTTGTGGTTTGTTTGTTTGTTTCATTTGTTTGTAGTTTATATGGTTCCATGATGACTATAAGTGATATTAGAACTTAGGGATGATCTTAGTGAGCTTAGTTAAAGGTGGCGCTATTGTGACAATTCCATATTGACATCGAGACATGGAAGATGCAAGCTCATAGTAGTAAAAAGTTGAAATTGAGATGGAGCTCTTGATGCAAAATCAATAAAGTTTATAACATGAAGATTTTTAAAGAAAGTTACATTGAAGATTAAGATTGAAGATTTGAAGGGTTTAAGCTCAAGCATAAAGAATTAATGATTTAAAACACTCAATAATTTAAGGTATACAACGGTTGATAGATTTTGAGCCACGGTAAACATTGTTAGATTTGTGATTTAAAATCCTAGTGGATTTGAAAGAGACACTTTCCTAATTTGAGTGGAAGGTAAAGCACTATAAAAGAGAGAGAGAGAGAGAGAGAGAGAGAGAGAGAGAGAGAGAGAGAGAGATTAGGGGACCATTAAAATTGTCCCTTAAAATTTAACGGACAATAAAAATGGTCCCCAATGTTTGTACCCTTAACGAGTATCCCTAAATCTTTAAGGAAGGACTTTTTAGAAAATCTCTATATTCAGGGACAAAATTATCCCCATTTAAGGGGATAATTATCGTCCCTTTACATGGAGACAAGAGTTAACCCCATATTAAGGGATGAGAGTCATCCCCATTTTTAGGGATGATTATTGTCCCCTAACATGAGGACAAAAGTCATCCACATATTAAGGGATGATAGTAGTCCCCCTATTTAGGGATAATGTCACCCAACATGGGGACTAGAGTCGTTCCCAAATTAAGGGATTATAGTCATTCCCATATTTGAGGACGATTATCGTCACCCTAACATAGGGACTAGTGTAACACCTTACCCCTCTGTAAGGCATAACATGATCCCATAGAATACCTAATGAACTATCAAACTTCACCTACCGATAACTCATTAAGTACCCTATAAGGAATTTTAAAACAATTTACTAACTTTTTGAAAGTGGTGAGCATTTTCTAATAGGCATTAAACATTTAATTAAAGTTTATTAATTAGTTAAAACTTTTGTCCCTTTTTATTTTTTCACAAATTTTAGAAAAATTTCGGTAGAGTGCTGTCTGCACTTTGAGAAAACAGTTCTTCAAAAACCTATAAAAATACTTCCAATAATTATTTTCACAACTGCTAACCCAAATCAACTCATGTTAACACAATTTAATTCAATTCCACTACTCAACAAAAAATTTGTCATCGCAAAATACTTCACAAATTCATTCACATTGCATATAGTACTTAATTTACAAATATAGATCTTAATTTATAAAAAGAAAATCCAAAATAACATTATTACAATTTACTGTACAACTGCTCAACATTTCATTAATACATAAGACATTACAATATTTACGTTAAATAACTACAAGGGTATAAATAAATACCCATACAAAAATATTAGCGAAGTCCTTGCCAATTCAGCAGCTCACCCTGTTGCTTTTTCTTTGCCCTTACCTGCGACAGCAAAATAAGCTATCGCTGAGTATAAAAATACTCAGTGGTGCACAATAAAAATTTGAAATGTAATACATAAAACATTCATTGACAAATCACAATTTAAATATTTCACAATTACCAAAACTCATTATAGCACAATTTTGGTCAACCAATTTAATAAACATAGTGTTGCCAATTCATACACAATTTAAGCCATGACACAAAATTTCTAATCAATGCCACGTTGTACACCACGACAAAGCAATCTATAACCCCACTAATCGAAATCAATGAGGGAGGTGGCTAGCTAGCTAATGAGTACTCATCCGATCTACAACCTCAACTGGTAAATCAGAGAGGGAGGAAAATAATTGATCTCAACCCCATAAATGGAGGAGGAATAATAAGGCACTGTCATGCTAAGTGTGAGTCAGAAATCAATTTAAAACAATTTATTCAAATATTTCATGCAAAATCAAATCAATTTCCAAAGTCACATTTTCATTCACAAAGTGGCAACACAAAAGTTCTTAAACTCATAATTAACACGGAAATTTCATAGTGCATACTAAATCAAATTTTCAATGAGAAAATGCTTAAATAGGGTTTATTGTGCACAAACCTGACGTGAGTCACCTCTAAGTCTTAACTCAATCCCTTAGACCTTCCGGGTCTTTTTCAGCTGAAACACGAAATTTATAGTGTCTCAGTATCTTTGCCTCACAATAATTCCAATAATTAATCCCAATATGCTTAAACTTACATTCTTGAAAATTTTCATTTTAGGGTTACTATTCATGGTACTATTCAAGTCAAAATATTGACTTTCTTATTCTTAATAGGTATGGGAAATCTAATTATACCCACATACCACATTTTGGTTACCTAACTTATTGGTTTTAGTCATTTTCTCAAAACTTAAGTCTTTTAGGCAAACTTTGAAATTTTCAGTTTTTGTGACCTATTTTGCACTGTTCCATTAGTCATGTTGCTGTTAGAATCTGGCTAAGTTTTCTTCATAGAAATTGTTCCTTATTGTCTTAAATTTATTTCCCTTTTTGAATCACTCCATTTGGAGTTTTGTAGCTCAAGTTATAGCCGTTTAAACATGGCTGGCTGGATTGGCCTAACCCAGATTTTCTGGGCACCAAAACTGGTTCTGGCTATTTTAGGTCACTAAGTTTGGGTGGCTAAATGACTTGGTTAAGGGCATAATTTGGGTTTATGTTCTCCATGAAAGTTGTAGGTCTATATCTCAGCTTTCTACTGGTAAAATTTCAGGTCATTTGGACCTGCCTAGCCCAAGTTATGGCCAAATGAATAAACACTGTTCATTTAGTCATTTTTGTACAGGGCAGAACACTCAATTCCGGATTTGGTCAATTTGTTCACTATCCTATGGTCACTTTCTGGGCGTGATTCCTAAATGAAAAATGTGACATTATGTGTCTAGTTTCATTCTCAATTAGACTCATACCAATTAAGTTGGTAAATTTTTAGTTTTGGTCCCTGAAAGGGACCTTGGTCATGCTGCCTGCATAATGACCATATCCAATCCGAATCTCCATTTGATTCCAACACTTCCAACATACCACAATTGGTCATACATGACCATTTTTCAGCTCAGACTAGGTCAAACATACTATTTGACCAATTCTCAAAGGTTTGTCTCCCAAACCCTAGGTCTAAAACCCTAACTCACTAATTTTGTTACATTTTACTAAATCAAAACATATAAACATACTTTCTCAACTCATTCAAGCTTTCTAACATGTTTAATTCAATCAAAACTCATGCTAATCATTCTCCTATATAGGCTGGCCGAAATTCACATATAGTCCTCCAACAATTTTTTTCTTTTCCATTTTTCATAATTTCTAAGTTTATTCAACTATAAACACAATAATTAAACTAGAAATACAAAGTTTTGCTTACTAACCTTGGTATAGCTTACTAACCTTGGTATAGCTTTTCAATCTTCAATTCCTTCAACTTTTTCTTCTTTCTTTCTCCTTTAATCTTCTTTCCAAGGTTTGCTTATAATTTTTCTTCAAGAAAATTAAAGGATTTATAGTGAAATTTGGTGTTTAGAAAGCTTAAGAATAAGCTTTCATGGAGGAATTTTGAGGGAGAGACAAGAGAGAGAGAGAGAGAGACAGCAAGAATGGAAGAAGACTAAAATGATTTTCTTTCTTTTTTTTTTTTTTTAATTTGTGTATATTTATCCATAATTTGACTTAGTCAATTTAAGTAATTAAATGAAAATGAATTATGAAGTCATGCATGATGCCATCTATGTGATGTCATTAATCTAATTTCCTTTTCTTTTCTTATTCTTTTATTTTTCCTATACTTCTTTAATTTAATTCCTAATTCCGAAATTTTCTTTTCTCTGATTTTATTTGACAGTTAGGTCAGGAGTCAACTCTAGGGGTCAATTGACCAAATTTTCCTTTGCCGGTTCGACCCAGTTTGCAAATAATTTAATATTTCTTTTAGATCCCTGACCTAATTATTTGACCGGCTTAACAATTCTTTTTTGTGATTTTCTCTTTTTCACTGTGTTTACAATAGTCCTAAGGACTGCAGCGTCACATTTTATGATTCGAAATTTAACTTTAAATCGACCTCGCAATCCTTCCCGAGAAGGTCACCCATCACTGTGACTCTCGGCTCATTTAACCTCTTATGTTTTGTTTTTCTTATTTATACTTAACTAATTGACAATTACTAATTATTTGTGTTCAGGGCTTATCTAGTTGTCTTAGACGTGGTTCTATTCCCCTTAATTTTTTGGACCGACACAAGTCACCGGAATAGTGAAATATACCAGGCTATACAAATAGGGGGTGTTACAATTCTCCCCCCCCCCCTAAAATAAATTTCGCCTCGAAATTTTACCTGGTATCAATTCTGAACAGCTGTGGGTGCTGTCTCCTCATGTCCTCCTCTTGTTCCCAAGTAGCCTCTTGGCCTGAATGATGGTTCCATAGCACTTTTACCAATGGTATCTGCTTGTTTCATAGTTGCTTCATGTAACACCCCTATGTTCGGTAGTGCGTTCTACTATTCCAGTGACCAGTGTTGTCCGGACAGCTAGGATGCCTAGAACTACACTTCGATATGAGTGTGGAAACATAAAATAATGAAATACAAGAAAAGAAAATACACGAAAAACAAAGGAAAAATAATAGCAAAGAAATGCAATCAAGTTAAACGAGCCGAGAACCCTAGCGATGGGTGACCGCACCGGGAAGTCACGGCATGGACCGTTGACTAGCCCTGGACTGCGGGAAACCCTGGAAAATATTTTTAGGACTCAAATAAATATTTATTGAAGTATAAATATCATTAGAAATATCAAAGAAAAATTAAATAATTAGTACAAAGAAAAGTGAGAAATCGAAAAACGGACAAAACCCGGTGCTACCGAAAAATCGGGAATACAACCCGAACAGGGGCATTGTGGTCATTTGACATCCCGAATTGTCTTTTGACCTAAATGTCCATAAAAAATAAATAATATTACACTTGGAAAATATAATGAAAAGTTAATTTAGGGGTACCTAATGTAAATAGCAAAAATGGGGAGTTAAATGTGGGAAATTGAAACTTTTGAATAAATTAACATTAAACTTGCAATAGTGCTCCACTAACTCATTAAAGTAGACCACTTAATCTTCATCTTGGACCAGCAGATTGTCATCTTCCTCATTTCTCAAAATTCAGCCAAAAATGGAGAAGGGAAGAACTCCATTGCCGCATGGTTTTGGAGCTCCATGCAAGGGTGATCGAAGCTTCTTTCTCTCCACTTCCCTTCATTAAAGTTAATCCTCACACCATGGGCAGTAGATAGGCAGCAAGAAGATCAAGTTTTGGTGAAGTTTTGAAGAGTTTCCAAAGTGGTAAGTATGTATTTTTGATTAGTGCTTCATTAAAGTTTGCGAGGAGGTTATGGGTGTTTGATTTATGGAGAAATTTTTGAGGTTTGATTTTGAATGGGAGTGTGTATATTTGGCAGCCATGGAAACACCTTGAAGGTAGTTTATTTGTGCTTGTAAATGGTGAATTAAATGATTGATTAAATGTATATTGTGTAGGAAATTGTTTGGGTGATGTATACTTGGTATATGTAAATGTGAAATGAAATTTAAAGCTTGAAAATTAATGGAATGTAAATGTACCATTGTGGCAGTTTGTTAACTCTTGAGGAATGCTGGAATTCATGCTCGGTTTATGAAATAATGGTGTTGAAATGTGTTGGTTGTTATGGCAGTTTGAGTGTATGTATGATGGTGTAAAGTGGGACATGTAAATGGGCATGAATTGGTGATTGAATTCTTGTAAATTGAGTTGGACAAATTTTGCACTTGTTGGTGCACATTGAATGTAATTGTAAGCTGCCAAAATGACCTATAATATGTTATAAATTATGTTTAGGTTGTGGTACAACCAGAATTGGTTTGAAGGTTAAGTTTGGTGAGTGTTAAAAGAGATGCTTGATGTGTATGCAAGAATTTTAATAAGGCAGTTTGAGTTTTAGGCCTATAACTTTAATTGTGTGGCCCCAATTGGTATGAGACCAATTGGAGGTGAAACTAGGAACAAAATGTGCCAACTTTCATGAAGGAAGCTTGCCAAAATTCTGCTTGCAAGGTAGCTTGAAAAATGACCAAATCCGGATTAAGTGCAAATGAGGCCTGAAAATTGACCATTTGGGCAGCAGTTAGTGTTTAGGCCATAACTCACTCAAAACAAGTCCAATTGACCTGAAATTTTAACCATGAATAGTTAAGACCCATATCTACAAGTCTTATGAAGACACCAAAGCCCAGAAATGATCATAAGAAAGTCAAAAAGCTTGCACAAGTTCGGGTCCAAAAACTGGCTGAACCTAAAATGACCTAAAGTGACCTAAAATGACCAATTTTGGTGCAATTTGACCAGCAAAAGTAAAATGACCATAACTTGGTCTACATAACTCAGAATGACCAGAAATTTTTCCCCGCATTCCATAAGAAATAGATCTACAAGTTTGTAGTTTTGACCAAAACCCGAAAACCGAGGGAACTAGGTCGTCCGGCTAGGTCAAACTAGTATCCCGGAATCCAGCAAATTGCAAGAAAATGCAGTATACACGGAAATGAACTTGGTAAAATGTACCAACCCTAAAAGACTATCGAATGTGACATATTAGTAACATTAAAACCTAATTTACCTAGAATGCATCGAGGGTCGACATATTAGGTTGATTAAGCAAATAATAGCATTCAGTGAATTATTTATCAAACATTATCGTTAGAGATAGTATAATTAAGTACTGAAACACTTCAAATTGTGTTTCTCAGTTAGCAAAGACTCAGGGAGAGGGAAGGAAACACTGAGTCAAGACTAAGAGACAGTTATCAGAGGTTTGTGCATAACTAGTTTTTAACTAATTTTGTTTGAATATTTCATATGATTAAATGACATATTTTTCTTATGTATTATGTTTAACAAGCATTGGATTTAATTCAATGATTATTGAAAATTGCTATAGTATGTATGAATTTAGCTTTGTTAAATGGTATTTCCACAAGTATTAAGCATTGTTATGGATTGAATAAATTATGTTTTGGAAAATTGTGATAGAACATGTTTTGAATTGTGATGGTAATTTTCATGGAAAAATGCAAATTTATTATTTGAATTATGATGAGCATAAAAATTATTGGATATTGGAATTGAATTTGAATCGAATTATACTGTGATTTATGCTCACTAAAAGGATTGTGATATTGTTTTATATCTCACTATAGATGCTTGACTAGGTTATTACCTGTCTCTCTCATTTGTTGAGAAGACAATGGAGTTAGTTGTGTTTTGATTACCATGGTACGTGCACAGGCTTAGATTTTCCTCTGATTTGAGGTTAGATCTAAGTTTATTTTATCGTTATGGCCCTTGCGGAAGATTCATTATTGTGATGGTACTGTGCACGATGATTCGACCTCCCCGACCATAGGGAGTTAGAATCTGATTCGACCTCCCCGACCATAGGGAGTTAGAATCACATCGAATATGGCCCTTTCGGATTAGTCTTGCATAGTTAGTGAGATAAAGATTGATTTTTGAGATACATAATGATTTTTGAGATACAGAATGGCTTTTGAATGGTAAAGAATTGTGATTTCAATTATGGTTTATGTATAATTGATTTTGTTGGAATTACTTAAATGGTTAGTCATGATTTGATAAATTGAATTTTGTGATCAAAGTCATTTATACAAATGATTTACATTATTGGCAATGAATATTTTGAGTTTTGGAATTTGATGAGTATTCAGATTTCCAAATTATTTACTGTAAATTTTGTCAATGTATATTGTACTATGTTTTAAATTATAGTTGTGCACCACTGAGTTCACCACTCAGCGATAGCTTTGTATGCTGTCACAGGTAAGAAGAGCATAGAGCAGTGAGTAAGTTTTTTAAAGACACTTTCATCACTCGGGTATATCATAGGTATACCCATGTACATAGGTTTTGATGTATGCATGTAATAATATGTATGTAAATTATTTGAGCAGTTGTATAAAAACTCTTGTAAAACATTTTGGTATGTAATTAAATGCAAATTATTGTAAATATAAATTTGAGATTTCATTTACTTGAATAGTTTTGTATTATAAATTTTGAATCTTGTAATCAATGAAATGTTTCTTTATGATGAGATTAGTTTGAAAATGAATTGATTGTTTATTGAAAATTGAATTGTGAATTGAAATAAAGTTTATTGGAGTTGTATTTGAGAAAACATATTGGGAGCATTTTCTTTTGCAGGATTGAAGAACTATTTTCTCAAAATACAGCCGGCACTTTGCCGAAATTTTGAAAAAAATTTTATAACACCAGATTTTAATCTATGACTTAAATTTCCCGAAAATTGTTTTAAAATCCCTTGTAGTATATTTAATGGATTATCGGTAGGAGAAGTATGGTAATTCATTAGGTATACTACGGGATCATGTTACATCTTATAGAGGAGTAGGGTGTGACACTTCACCTCATAAGCCAGAATCTCTATGGGTTCTTCTTTATATGTGAGGTGTGGATTCACTTCAATTTCTTCTACTGATAGTACATGAGATGGGTCTGATTGATACCTCCTCAACATGGACACATGGAAGACGTTATGTATCTTCTCTAACTCTGGAGGTAGTGCCAAATGATATAGCAAAGGACCCACTCTTTCCAGAACCTCATATGGCCCAATGAAACGAAGACTTAGTTTCCCCCTTTCTGCCGAATCTCATAATTTTCTTCCAAGGGGAAACCTTGAGGAATACTTTGTCACCCACTGCATACTCAATATCCCTTCTCTTCATATCAATATAGGACTTGTGATGGTCTAATGCAGTCTTAAGTCGATCTTTGATCAACCTGATCTTCTCTTCAGTTTGCTGAACAATTTCAGGCCCAATCATTTTCCTTTCACCTACATCATCCCAACACAGGGGAGTTCTGCATTTTCTACCATACAAAGCTTCATATGGAGGCATCCCAATGCTTGATTGGTAGCTGTTGTTGTAAGCAAACTCAATCAAAGGCAAGTGTGTGTCCCAGCTGCCCTCAAATTCAATCACACAAGCCCATAGCATGTCCTCCAAAATCTAAATTACCCTCTCAGACTGGCCATTTATCTGTGGGTGGAATGCCGGACTGAAGTTCAATCTAGTTCCTAGGGCTCTCTGAAGACTACCCCAGAATCTAGAAGTGAACCTAGGATCTCTATCTGACACAATCGATACTGGCACTCCATGTTGTAACACCCTAGGCAAATACCACATCGGCAAAACACGGGAGAGATGCTGGGTTTATAAGTTGGTGGTTCATAAACCCTAGTGACGTGTTTTAAAACCGTGAGAGCTTCAGCCCAAAGCGGACAATATCACTAGTGGGCCGGGCCGTTACATTTGTGGTATTAGAGCTAGACTCCCTCTAGTACGGTGTGTGGTGCGAGGACACACCAGGAGAAAGCTGGTGGGCTTGTCATGACCCAGGGATGGGGTTGGGACGTGCTTGTTCAACCAGCTACGCACTGGGGTGGAAACTTCGTGTCCCACATCGGAAACGGGAAGAAAAGATTTGGGCCATATATGTGGGAGTCTTCCTCACTTGGTCAGTGCACTTTTGGGAATGAAACCTCCCAAGGGACAAATCTGTGAGGCCCATGGGCCAAAGCGGACAATACTAATTGGAGAAGGATCGGGCTGTTACACATGCAGTCTTACTATCTCATCAATGTACAACTTGGCCAATCTTTCTAAACTGTAGTCCATCCGAACTGGCAGAAAATGAGCAGACTTGGTTAGTCTGTCAACTATGACCCATACTACATCATGGCTCTTCTGTGTTCTCGGAAGTCCCATCACAAAATCTGTTATTATTCATTCCCATTTCCATTCCGGTACTGGTAGTGGATGTAAGAACCCAGCGGGTACTTGATGCTCTGCCTTTACTTGTTGAAAAGTTAGGCATTTGGAAACAAATTCTGCCACGTCTCTTTTCATACCCATCCACCAGTAATGCTCCTTTAGCCCTCTATGCATTTTTGTGCCACCAGGGCGCATGGCAAAAGGAGACTCATGTGCTTCCTTCAAAATGATCTGTCTCAAGTCAACGTCATTAGGAATGCACATTCTGCCCTGGTGAAGTAGTAGACCATCATCTCTTACTAAGAATTCTAGTTTCTTGTCCATTCTGACTTCTTCTAATAGCTTCTGATACTTCTGATCATTCTGAGTAGCCATTCTGATCTGATCAATCATCATTGGCTGTACATGCCATGCAACTGTTGTCTGCCCCTCATCATTATTCTCTAAGCTGGCATGTAATGATCTCAACTCATGTACCATAGACAAAGGAGAAACCCGTAGACTTGCCATAGTCTTACGACTTAAGGCGTCAGCCACAACATTAGCTTTCCCTGGCTGATAGTTTATCAGACAATCATAGTCTTTTATCAACTCTAACCATCTCCTCTCTCTCAAATTCAACTCTTTCTAGGTGCCCAAATACTTTAAACTCTTATGATCTGTGTAGATGTAGCACTTCTCCCCATACAAATAGTGTCTCCAGATCTTAAGAGCGAACACAATAGCTGCAAGCTCCAAATCATGTATTGGATAATTCCTCTCATGCGGTTTCAGCTAGCATGATGCATAGGCAATGACATTTTGATCTTGCATCAATAAACAGCCTAACCCATTGTGAGAAGCATCACTATAAACTGTATATTCTTTACCCCATATAGGTAAAGTTAGGACTGGAGCCTCAATCAAACACCTCTTCAATTCATTAAAACTCTGCTAGCATTTATTCATCCACTGAAATTTCACATCTTTTCGAAGTAATTTGGTCAATAGAGATGCCAATATGGAGAATTCCTTCACAAACCGACAGTAGTATCCAGTTAACCCTAGAAAACTGCAAATTTCTATGATATTTCTGGGTGGCTTCCAATTAAGGAAAACTTCTGTCTTGCTAGGATCTACCTTAATACGTTCTGCTGATACTATATGCCCCAAAAAGGATATCTCCTTCAGCCAAAATTCACACTTAGATAATTTGGCGTATAGCTGTTTCTCCCTCAAAGTTTGCAATACAATCTGCAGATGTCTATCATGCTCTTCTGCACTCTTCGAATAGACCAATATATCATCTATGAACACCACTACAAACTGGTCGAGATATGGTCTGAAGATAGTGTTCATCAGATCCATAAAAGCAGCCGGAGCATTAGTTAACCCAAATGGCATGACCAAGAACTCATAATGGCCATAGTGGGTTCTAAAGGCAGTTTTAGGAATACTCTGCTCTTGTACTTTCAGCTGATAATAACCTGATCTCAGATCAATTTTGGATAACACAGCTGCACCCCTCAACTGATCAAACAAGTCATCAATGTTGGGCAATGGGTATCTATTCTTTATTGCCACCTTATTCAACTGTCGATAGTCAATGAATAACCAGAGAGTGCCATCCTTCTTCTTTACAAACAACACTGGCACTCCCCAAGGTGACACACGAGGGCAGATGAAGCCCTTGTCAAGCAGCTCTTGCAACTGCACTTTCAATTCTTTCAATTCTGCTGGAGCCATTCTATATGGTGTTATGGAGATTGGGTCCACACCAAGCATAACATCAATCTCAAACTGCACCTCTTTTTCCGGAGGTAATCCTGGCAATTCATCAGGGAACACATCCGAAAAGTCACATACTGTGGGGATGTCCCTCAATGCTGGACTACCCACTTGGGTGTCTATCACATGTGCCAAGTATGCCTCATACCCCTTCCTAATCATTTTTCTGGCCAGTGCAGCTGAAATGATGTTTGACGACAATAACTGCCTCTCCCCATGTATTACTACATCACCATACTAAGGGAGACCAAAAGTGACTATCTTCAGTCTACAGTCAATCATTGCATGATGCCTGGCTAACCAATCCATGCCCAAGATAATATCATAATCTCTAAAGGGCATTTCAATCAAATCTGACAGAAAAAATGTCCTTGGATCACCAAAGAACAGTCTCTATAGATTCTGTTGACCCTAACCTCCTGACCTAATGGACTAGTTACTAGCACATCATAGTCCATTTGTACACACTGGATAGCAGTAGAACACATCACACTAGCACTGACATATGAATGTGTGGAGCCAGGATCAAACAACACATATGCATCTTGGTCAAGGATAGAGAAAATACCAGCCAATACATCTGATGTTTCAGCCTCCTCTGTCTGTTTCATGGTATAGACTCTAGCTGGTGCACCACTTGGTTTTGGCTGGTTAACAGTACTCTGACTTCCATGAGTGCTACCAGGACCCCTACCTCTGCCTCTATCTCGACCAGCTGGCTGTGATCCTCTAGGTGCAGAGACTTGGGTTGATCCCTCAGATGTAGTAGAAGGTCCAGATCGACATGGACTAGTACAATCCTTAGCAAAATGTCCGCTCCCTCTACAGTTAAAACATGCACCGGTGGCCTTGAAACATACCCCACCGTGTGTTCTACCACAAGTCTCACACTGCTGGACTGACAAAGCTCCTCGAGATGCCTACTGGGTTTACTGACCAGACTGGGGTGGTCTTTGGCCAGAGTATCTGCCTCTGCCAGATCTACGAGAGCTGGATCTCCCAAACTATTTCCTCTTCCCAAAACCACTCTCAGTAGCCTGACCCGTAGCCTTTTCAATCTTTTCTCTCTTAAGTGCCCTTCTTCACCGCCCCTTCTGATTCTATCTTTTCCAATTCCAGGGCTTGTGAAATCAGCTCAGAAAAATTCTGGTATCTGAATCCCACAACTTACATTCTTAAGCTAGGCCTCAACCTATCCTCAAACCTCTTACATCTGTCCCTGGGGGTGGAGACTAAGCTTCCAGCATAGTGACTTAGCCTTGAAAAGTCCTGCTCATACTCTGCTATTGTTCTGTCCCTTGCTTCAAGCTCAAGAATTCTTGTAACTTCATATCCACATAAGCATCAGGGACCCACTTATGCCTGAATTCCCTCAAGAAGTCTATCCATGTCAGCACAGGTGGCTCAACTAGGCTGTGGGGGATGGTCTTCCACCATTCATATGCATCCCCTTGCAATAAAGAAATGGAGTACTCGAACTTCAGCTCTTCTACACACTGCAACTTTCTGAAAGCCTGTTACATTCTTTCTAGCCACTGTTCTGCCTCCAGTGGATCCACAGTCCCCTTAAACTTGGTGGCCCCAAATTTCATTAATTTTTCATATTGCCGAGCCGAGGGCTGTGGTTGTGCTGCAGGTGCTTGCATCTGAGCTTGAGGTGGCACATTCCCACCATTTGTTGGAAAAACGCAGCCATCTGTTATGCAAACTAAGCAAGAAACTGCGGTGCTGGAGTAGGAGCTGGAGTGGCTGACCCACTCACGTTCTGGAGTGCTGGGGCTTCCCCTTGGACCTCAGCCTCGACAGATTGCTCCACGGAACGATCTCCCTTTTCAATTCCATTTCTCAAAAATTTCTACTTCCTGAGATCAAACACAAGGAGGTTGACCTCTGTTAGTGCATATTCATGATGTAAATATGTCATATGTATCAATTAAAGACACTTGAGTAGTTGTACTTATCAAGTAAATATTCACATACATAGTCAAAATTTATTGCAAAACCATGCTCTGATACCACTAAAATATGTAACACCTTACCCTTCTGTAAGGCATAACATGATCCCGTATAATACCTAATGAACTACCGAACTTCACCTACCAATAACTCATTAAGTACCCTATAAGGAATTTTAAAACAATTTACTTACTTTTTGGAAATGGTGAGCATTTTCTAATAGGTATTAAACATTTAATTAAAGTTTATTAATTAGTTAAAATTTTTGTCCCTTTTTATTTTTTCGCAAATTTTTGAAAATTTTTGGCAGAGTGCTGTCTGTATTTTTAGAAAACAGTTTTTCAAAAGCTAGTAAAAACACTTCCAATAATTATTTTCACAACTCCCAACCCAAATCAACTCAAGTTAACACAATTTAATTCAATTCCACAATTCAACAAAAAATTTGTCATCTCAAAATACTTCACAAATTCATTCACATTGTATATAGTACTTAATTTACAGATACATATCGTAATTTATAAAAAGAAAATCCAAAATAACATTATTACAATTTACTGTACAACTGCTCAACTTTTCATTAATACATAAGACATTACAATATTTACATCAAATAACTATAAGGATATAAATAAATACCTGTACAAAAATATTAGCGAAGTCCTTGCCAATTCAGCAGCTCACTCTGCTGCTTTTTCCTTGCCCTTATCTGCGACTGCAAAATAAGCTATCACTGAGTATAAAAATACTCAGTGGTGCACAATAAAAATTTATAATGCAATACATAAAACATTCATTGACGAATCACAATTTAAATATTTCACAATTATCAAAACTCATTATAGCAAAATTTTGGTCAACCAATTTAATAAACATAGTGTTGTCAATTCATACACAACTTAAGCCATGACACAAAATTTCATATTAATGCCGCGTTGTGCACCACAACAAAGAAATTTACAACCCCACTAATTGAAATCAATGAGGGAGGTGGCTAGCTAGCTAATGAGTACTCATCCGATCTACAACCTCAATTGTTAAACCAGAGAGGGAGGAAATAATCGATCTCAACCCCATAAATGGAGGAGAAATAATAAGGCACTGTCATGCTAAGTGTGAATCAGAAATCAATTTAAAACAATTTATTCAAATATTGCATGCAAAATCAAATCAATTTCCAAAGTCACATTTTCATTCACAAAGTGGCAACATAAAAGTTCTTAAAGTCATAATTAACACGGAAATTTCATAGTGCATACTAAATCAAACTTTCAATGAGAAAATGCTTAAATAGGGTTTATTGTGCACAAACCTGACGTGAGTCGCCTCTAGGCCTGGACTCTGTCCCTTAGACCTTCCGGGTCTTTTTCAGCTAAAACACGAAATTCATAGTGTCTTAGTATCTTTGCCTCACAATAATTCTAATAATTAATCCCAATATGCTTAAACTTATATTCTTGAAAATTTTCATGTTGGGGTTACTATTTATGGTACTATTCAAGTCAAAATATTGACTTTCTTATGCTTAATAGGTATGGGAAATCCAATTATACCCACATACCACATTTTGGTTACCTAACTTATTGGTTTTGGTCATTTTCTCAAAACTTAAGTATTTTAGGCAAACTTTCAAATTTTTAATTTTGGTGACCTATTTTGCACTGTTCCCTTGGTCATGTTGCTGTTAGAATTTGGCTAAGTTTTCTTCATAGAAATTGTTCCTTATTGTCTTAAATTTATTTCCCTTTTTAAATCACTCCATTTGGAGTTTTGTAGCTCAAGTTATAGCCATTTAAACACGGCTGGCGGGATTGGCCTAACCCAGATTTTCTAGGCACCAAAATTGGTTCTGCCTGTTTTAGGTTACTAACTTTGGGTGGCTAAATGACTTGGTTAAGGGCATCATTTGGGTTTGTATTCTTCATAAAAGTTGTAGGTCTATATCTCAGCTTTCTACTGGTGAAATTTCAGGTCATTTGGACCTGCCTAGCCCATGTTATAGCCAAATGAACAAACACTATTAATTTAGTCATTTTTGTACAGGGCAGAGCACCCAATTCCGGATTTGGTCAATTTGTTCACTATCCTATGGTCACTTTCTGGGCATGATTCCTCAATAAAAAATGTGCCATTTTGTGTCTAGTTTCATTCCCAATTGGCCTCAAACCAATTGGGTTAGTAAATTTTCAATTTTGGTCCTTGAAAAGGACGTTGGTCATGCTGCCTACATAATAACTATATCCAATCTGAATCTCCATTTGATTCCAACACTTCCAACATACCACAATTGGTCATACATGACCATTTTTCAGCTCAAACTAGGTCAAACACACCATTTGACCAATTCTCAAAGTTTTGTCTCCTAAACCCTAGGTCTAAAACCCTAACTCACTAATTTTGTTACATTTTACTAAATCAAAACATATAAACATACTTTCTCAACTCATTCAAGCTTTCTAACATGTTTAATTCAATCAAACTCATGCCAATCATTCTCCTATATAGGCTGGCCAAAATTCACATATAGTCCTCCAACAATTGTTTTCTTTTCCATTTTTCATAATTTCTAAGTTTATTCAACTATAAACACAATAATTAAACTAGGAATACAAAGTTTAGCTTACTAACCTTGGTATAGCTTTTCAATCTTCAATTCCTTCAACTTTTTCTTCTTTTTTTCTCCTTTAATCTTCTTTCCAAGGTTTGCTTATAATTTTTCTTCAAGAAAATTAAAGGATTTATAGTGAAATTTGGTGTTTAGAAAGCTTAAGAATAAGCTTTCATGGAGGAATTCTGAGAGAGAGATGGCAAGAATGGAAAAAGAAGACTAAAATGATTTTTTTTTTTTTTTGTATATTTATCCATAATTTGACTTATTCAATTTAAGTAATTAAATTAAAATGAATTATGAGGTCATACATGATGTCATTAATATAATTTCCTTTTCTTTTCTTATTCTTTTATTTTTCCTATACTTCTTTAATTTAATTCCCGATTCCAAAATTTTCTTTTCTCCGATTTTATTTGACAGTTAGATCAGGAGTCAGCTCTAGGGGTCAATTGACCAAATTGCCCCTCACCGGTTTAACCCGGTTTGCAAATAATTTAATATTTCTTTTGGATATCTGACCTAATTATTTGACCAGCTTAACAATTCTTTTTTGTGATTTTCTCTTTTCCACCGTGTTCGCAATAGTCCTAAGGACCGCAGCGTCACATTTTATGGTTCGAAATTTGGGTTTAAATCGACCTCGCAATCCTTCTCGAGAAGGTCATCCATCATTGTGACTCTCGACTCATTTAACCTCTTATGTTCTATTTTTCTTATTTATAATTAACTAATTGACAATAACTAATTATTTATATTCAAGGCTTATCTAGTTGTCTTAGACGTGGTTCTAATCCTCTTAATTTTTCAGACCGACACCGGTCACCGGAATAGTGAAATACATCAGGCTATACAAATAGGGTATTACAACTAGAGTCATCTTCATGTTAAAGGAACAATAATTGTCCCCACTGTATAAGGGACAATTATCATCCTTAAATTATTAAGATGAATGTCGCCCTCTTCTTGGAGGGACTATTATCGTCCCTGTAGTGTTAGGAGGGACTACTATCTTCCTTATATATTATATTATAGGGGACAACTAGATTTAGTTGTCCCCAAATTTAATACATTAGAATTGTCCCTAAATGCTAATCAATAAAAGACAATTGTTGTCCTTAAATATAAAAGTGAATATGATTTAAAATTTATTTTAATTGGTAAATTAAATTGAGGTACACACTTGATTAATTAAATAACCCATAATTCAAAATAAAGCAATCATCTACACAATCGCAATTGTCAATGGAAACAATTAATCATAACTGAATAAAAAAGTAATTATGAACATTCACATACCAATAAACTAAATATTTATTCATGAGATAATTTCAGGTGATTATAATTGTGAGAAGAAAGTATAAGAAAGTTAATATTCTTTTTTAAGAAACTAAATAAGCACAAAATATTGTCCAAAAACATGACTTAAAAAAACTAATAAAATTACCATATATCAAAATCCAAGAGCTTCAAAGTCATAAACTAATTGAACTTCATTTATCAAACACGATCCCATAAAGTACTGTCAATTTCCTG
This sequence comes from Hevea brasiliensis, assembly GCF_030052815.1. NCBI lineage: Eukaryota > Viridiplantae > Streptophyta > Magnoliopsida > Malpighiales > Euphorbiaceae > Hevea > Hevea brasiliensis. The sequence goes on along the minus strand of NC_079499.1, from coordinate 23,116,300 downwards.
TAAGAGAAATAAACAATCATGTAAGATTAAGTTTTTTCTTAAAAAAATCAATATAAAAGATATTTTTCTAATGTAAAAATATATTTGGCAAAATTCAAAAGTTCCAAAGTAAACTTCAAGAACCAAACTTCAATCATCAGACATATCAAGAGAGAAAAATCAAAAGCAATTAACTCATTTTGAAGCACAAATAAAGTGAGCGATTACTTGCTCCTTGACTTTCGCTACTAAAATCAATATGCTGCATCATACTCTCAGCTCTTTATAAGAACTCAAAATTGCACTGTTCTTGCTCCATTATGTGAGCCCTCAAATCAACTAAGTCTGCATTTTTTTGTTCATGCTACCTCAATTGAGCTTTCAGAACTTTTATTTCATTCTTCAGCTCATTAACCTAATCTCTTTTCACATTAGAATTTGTCCCTTTTGTTCTTGCTTTGTATCCCAATCCTCTTCCATGGACATAACGCAATCTCATGCCAAACAATTCGTGCATACAAATAAGAAAAATTAAAGAGGTAATTGCAAACAAAATAAAATTAAGAGAATACTTACCTATTAATATTTGATCCTAGCTCTAAAGGAAAAAGCAATGATAGTGTCCTTTAAAATTATCAAATTTCTGGAAGAATGATAATATATATATATATATATATATATATATATATATATATATATATATATATATATATATATATATATATATATATATAAACGAATGCCCTTAGTACTCTAATTTTACGACTTAATAGGCCAGTTTAAAAAAAAATTATTAACTTTATTAATCAAGTGATGGCAATACATTTTATAAATGTTACAAATTTAATAGTGACTATAATAATAGAAAACAGTTGTATTCATACAACAAAGCAACCAGTTTTTGTATTATCTAATTTGATTAGTGGTCGATAAAGTATCACATAAATGAAAAATAATCTCATTTTGAATTAATAATTTAATAATTAAATACCTATTTTAGCTTTTAGATACTAACACACCCTTATGCTCTTTGAGCAAATGCCAAGGCCTAACACTAAACTAGAATCTAGAAATACCAAATTATCAATCATAATATTTAGATTCCAAATGGATCTTTACAAGACTTCTTGGGTAATGAGAACACTCAATTAGGTTATTATATATTCACTTAAAATATAGATATTGTTAGTTTTAATATAAAATTTTAGCACTTTAATTTAATCATAAACTAAGACTTACTAGAGTGAGCATTAAAATTTAAATCTCATTAATATAATCTCTTCCTTAATACTTAAGAAAAATTCAAAATTTATAAATGAAAAAAAATTTATATATTTAATCAATTAATTTCTTATAATTTAAACAATTTAAAATTTATGTAATAATTTTTATTAATTTTGTTATAAACTATTAGTGCTAATAGAATTTTAAAATGTGTAATTATTTATTGAATAGGAAATTTGAAGTTGTAATTGAATTTTCTAGAAACTAAAATCTCTAAAAATTATAGATATCGACATTAATAGTAATGTTGTTTTGCAAGCATATTGTGCAACCTGAATGGCATTATAATGTGATTTTTAATTGTCAATTAAGTTCTAAGAAATTGACAGCAAAAACAAAAGCGAATGTAATGTATTTATATATTTCATCTTAATAGATGAATGATGATCATGGAAACCAAGAGCAGACAACAAAAGAGAGTAAAGGGATTTATACAATATATGATAATTTGAATCCAACAAGCCCTAAGAAATACAGTCATTCATTTGCAAGCCTGATCTAAAACCTCACCCCATGTTGAACCCATAACTGATACCAAATCCACTTAGCCCCAAACCATATAACTACCGCTCCTTATTGTTTGCTGGTTTTACAACCCCCAAATGCATGGATCTCGAACAAATAATACAATAGTGAGTAGAGTATCATTCCCACGAGGAATTTATAGGCATAAGTACTAAGCTAGGTAGTAATTTTGACAGTTTAAGCTATAAAAAATTATGGAGAAATTAAATCCAACCTAAAGCTGAGAATATTGAGAAACTAAAGAGAATAAGGCTGAGATGTAATTTACAAGAATCAATAAGGGAAGCAATTCCAGAATTCAGATTTCACACTTTAATCCTGTTATGGTTTTAACCTTTGCTTATTCAATGGATTGAGTATTATCACTTCGATGGAAATTAATCTTTAAGTATCCTAGGTCCTCTCTCAAGGTATGTAAGGTATCCTTTAATTAATCTGAACTCTACTTTCGTAGCGATTAATCTTAATTAAAGCCTTTTAAGATCTTTGATTAACTATGAAATTCTACAAAGGATATCAGCCTATCTCTAGCTCAGATGTCCTAGGTTCAAAATCCTAATTTCCAATACTAATTTTCACCTTTCAATTCTTCAACTAGTATCTTAAATCAAAGCTAGGTGGGTACCAATGCATAGTATGTATTAAGAACACAGAATATTGAATCAAAGCACAAGGCTCAATTCCATTAAATAAAACGTAGAATATATCCATAACAAAAATTAAAAGTGCTACTCTCCAAATTTCAGAATTAAAGAAACTACTCACTCATGGTGAGTTTAACAAACATAATGTAATTAAAGTAAAAAAACATAAAACCAATCTAAAGGATTAAAACAAAAGAATCCAAAGAAAGATTCTGCAGCTTTGGACTTATGAAACTTCGACTGAGAGATCTCCTCCTTGGTGCTAATGCAGTTCTCCTTCAAATGACTTGCAAAACTAGGTTGCTAAGCTAAAACTGAATTGGAAGTCTTTTGTCAAAGGTGTCTCTTCCCCTCATGCTTTCTATCTTTTGGTATTTATATTGGGTATCCTACGATTATGTTTTAGAGTCCCAAAGGAATTAGAAGTCTATTTGGCATGCGAAAACTTTAGTTGGAATCAAATTAGGAAGTTGACTATTGCATAGTACACGGCCTGTGTGGCATTACAAGGCCCAAGGGTGTGTAAGTCTCTGGACTACACTTGGCTTCTTTCTGATGGAGACAGAAGATTACATGGGGCACATAGGGTTTACATGGGTCAAGGTACATGGCCCGTGTGCTGCTTTTCTCCCTTGGCTTTTTAGGCTTGGTCGTCTGGAAGGTTGCACAGGTCTTGGAAGGGTACACAGGGTAATTTACATGATCCATGTACTGTGGCTCTTTATGCTTCCTTCTATTTTTCTCCTGCCAGAAGGTTACACGAGTTTATCTTCTATCTTACACAACCCATGTACTTTGGTGCAGCAACTTATGCTACTTTTTCCTTCTTTCTAAACTTGTTTAGTTTACTCTTATGCCTTGGATATCCTTTAGAACACTTGAAAAGATATAGAAAATATGAAATTTAGTGGAGATCAACTACTTTAATAAAAACTAATGAAACTTACTAAAATGCATATGATCAATTACCTAAATGCTATGAAATGTAGTATAATGATGCCTAAAAGCATCTATATGATACAGGAGTATCAAATACTCCCAAACTCAAACTTTTGCTTGTCCTCAAGTAACACAAAACTTTTTGAAAACTCATTGGGGTACTTTAAAAGATAACCAAAAACTCAAATGGCATGTAATTGAATTCTCTTCAACCTTCATGCCAATTTCCCAATTTCAAGGCATAGAGACACCAACAGTTATCTGTTAGAACTTCATCCCCTTTATAGAGCTTCAGTTAATTATTCCTCTATACAAGGCCATTAATAAGTCACAAATAACCTACATTATCAAGATAGATTTGAGAAACACTCCTGCATTATCAAGATTGATTTGAGAAACACTTACTCCCCTAATTTTGCCTCTATTATGGGTGATTATGATGAAGTTTTTTTTTTTTTTTTTAATTTCCATGTGACACCCCTTACCCGACTACAGTGTAGCCGAGCAAGTTATGCCACTCAGTGTGCCGAGCACTCTATTTTATCTTAATTCATTTTTATTCTTCCTTTTTAATATAACTTGTGAAAAATAATTTATTTAAGCCTTTTGTCGAAATTATAATTTATTTGAGGTTCCGAAAATTTTATAGAAAATCCGGTAGAGTACCGGCTAAAAATGGAGAAAACCGTTCTTCGGAACCTGTGAAAAACACTTCCTATATTCTTATTCATTCATCTCAACTCCATTTATCAAAATCTCAATATTTTTCAGTTCACATTCATTTCTCAATCATTCATTTCATGTGATAATCATATATATATCACAGATAAACATTCACTTTTTCATTTACAAACACAATTCTCATTATTTACATGAGCATCAAATTACATTTCATAAGTTCATTTACACATGAGAAAATAAGATCAATTACAAAATACCAAAATGACACCTAGTGTCCTACCAATGCACTGTAGCCTGTGAGGTGACACGGACACTATGCAGAACTGCAGGATGGACTTACCCAATCTGTGGTCTACTGGCTCTCGATCAGTATCTTCAGTACCTACGCGTTGCAAAAGCGACGCGCCAAGCATAAAGCTTAGTGGTGCAAATAATAGAAGAAAATATAATATGCAAATAAAAATAATAATTTCCTTGCTATTGTGTTCATAAGAAATGAATAATTACTAACTTATTGTTTAGTCGAGGGCTAATCATGTTTTATGATATTAACTTCTTCATGCATTTCGTTAATTATTTTCTTCATGATATTGAGCTTCTTTGTATTTTTGTAATCATTCCTGATACTTAATTTTCGTATTTTCTTTAACAATCAGTTCAATCACAGTTATACTTTTCCATGCCCAAGTAACCTATACAAATTGACCGGACTGGATAAACGGGTAAACTAGCACTGGGTACCAGGTACCTCGGGCCGTCACACCATCGGTCACAATGTGTCTCCCGGTGTGCAAACAGAATGGCTAATAAGCCATATAAGCAATAAGGCATAAAGCCAAGTAAAACATCATAATCAGTATAGCCATAGGCTATCACATCACAGAATGGCAATGAAGCCATACATCATACGCAGTACTGCTATCAGAACCCTATTGGCATGCCAACCTATCCAAACCAATCACATTAGGCCTACTAGGGCATTTGATACTTTTGAATTCTTCAATTTTTGAATTTCAAGTTTTTATGTCACTATTCACTTCAATAGTCAACAAAAAGTTGACTTTTGCATAGAACATAGGTGCATTGGTTTTAACACTCCCAATGTACCACATTTTGCATTTAAAACTTGTTGGTTTTGGTCACTTTCTCAAAGCTTAGGTCATTTTGGCAAAATTGCCAATTTTCGGTTTTGGTGCTCCGAAGTTGCACTGTTCTATTGGTCGATCTACTGTTGGAATTTGACAAAACTTCCTTCATAGAAAATGTTCCTTATTTTGTCTAGTTGAATTTCTTTTTTTGAATCACTCCATTTGGAGTTTTGTAGCTCAAGTTATGGCCAAAATAAGTTTACTGTTCACGTGCACTGTTCATGCTGCACTTTTGGGTTTTGGCAGATTTTGGTCCAACTTTGGTCAGTAATTTGACCAAGTTAAGTTCATAATTTGGTCTAACTTTCTTCATATGAAATGTTCTACTATGCCTTAGGTTTCCATCGGTTCAAGAATCGCCTAAATCCGAGTTTTCTAGAGAGAGTTATAGCCATCCAAACATTACTGCTCAAATCAAAATCTGCAGAGTTGCAGGTTTGAACAGTGACTGTGACTGCCATTTGGGTTAGGTTCTGGTCATAATTTGGGGTAGGTTTCTTCATGAAAGTTGTTTATCTATGTCTTAACTTGTTGCTGTAAAAATTTCAGGTCAATTGACCAAATCTACAGTGAGTTATGGCCAAATGAACAGTTACTGTTCATTTGGTCATTCTGCAGGGGCTGTTTGCAGGGTATCCGGATTGGGGCCAAGTTTTGGTCTTCTTGCTTTGGTCTTTTGGACATGGTTTCTTCAGAAAAAATGTGCCATTACAAGCCTAGTTTCATTTCCAAATGGCCAAACACCAATTGGACCAACACAGCCCAAGTTATGGCAGTGTAAGTGGACTGAATTTTCAGTCCCTCTGCTGCTGTCCTAGGGCAGCCTACAACTTCACTTTGCAATCCTATTTTTCAGTCCATAATATGGTCAACTTACCTAAAATGGTCACTAATTGACCATTAAAATGTGCTCTAACAACTTCATAAGCCAAATCAATTTTCACTCCCCCAAAACCCTAGCTTCACCTTATGTTTTCTACAAGATGCCTTAGTTAGCATACCAATTTATTATCCTTGTGTATATGTATCTTAAACATCATTTCTAATCCACTCTAAGTCCAACAAAACCCTCATTTCTATTCGTTCAATATGGCTGCCAAAATTCATGGCATTCATACACATGGGTTTGGTTCATTTATTCCACAATTTCTTACCTATTACACATCTCTAACATGGAATTAATGTGTTTTAAATACATATGTGCACTAACCTTGAATGGAGCCACTTCTAAGACTTCAAAACTTCACTTTCTTCCTTTCTTTTTTCTGTCCAAAGCTTGCTCTAGGTGTGAGGACCAAGTTTTATGAAGGCATATAGGGGTTTTATGGTGTAATTGGCTAGGTTTTGGAGCTTGGGTGAGTGCATCAATGGAGGGAGATGGGGAGAAGTCACGTTTTGGTGAAGAAGAAGAAGAATGGCTGCTGTAATTTTTGGTTATTTGGTCTTCATTTAGTCTCTTTATTAGTTAGTCAAATGATGGCTTAATTGTGATTGGTCATAATTTATAAATGACATCATCAAGATGTCATAAATGAGCTTTTCTTTGATTTTTCTTTTCTTTTCTTCACTACTCAATTTCAATTTAATTTCTAGTAATGTTTATTCATATTTTATATCATATTAATTATTTACTTAACTGGACAAGTCGGCCAAAAATCACCTTTGAAGGCGAAATGACCAAAATGCCCTCCGTTTGGCTTAACAGGTCAAAATTGTCTGTACCGATTGAAAAATTTTTCTAAATATTTTCTTGGCATTCTAATGCCATGGGAACCTCAATGACCCTTCTCTGGAGTTCCAAAAATTATTTTATGAATTTTTCCTCGGGTCTAGGGCTCCTCGTTGCGAGAACCGCAACTTCCCTCTGGTTACCCTTCGCTTGGGCACCGGCTCATTTGACTTGGTTGTATTTTATTTCTAAAATTTTTACTAAATTTTTCTTATTAATATTTGAGTTAATTATGGTTCCTGACTTTAGTTTAAATATTTTTCCGGACGTTCTAGCTGTCCGGACCGACACCGGTCACCGGAATAGTAGAATGTACGGAGTTGCTACAGGGAGGGTGTTACATTCCAACCCCATAAGCACATCTCAATTCCCTATCTCCACAATGTAGCATACACTTTTCAAAAGACCAAAAGGTCTTTAAAAGGGTTGTAATGGGATTGCAGAGTAGTGATTTAGTTACCAATGAAGGGTTTTTAGGGAATGCAAATATGAGGGTTGTCATCATGCACAAGTATCAAATATACTAGGTTTATTTTACTGGTTTTACATGGAAAAGGAAAAGGCAGGGGGTGGGGGGGGGGGTGTATGCTTGCTTCATGTTCTTTTGGGACTTTTATTTTTTTTTTTTTAATATTCCTTTTGTCCTCTCCCCTAAGCTCATTGTTTTTAATGGGTTGAAGAGGTAATTCTTCTCAGTGATTTTAACCACACACTTGCACTTCCTTTTAAGTTTTTGCACCCTTTTTCTATATTTTCTTTGGTACTTAGTTTATTTTTTACTTATGCACTTAGCTTTCTTAAAGGGTAGGGTAGGTATTTAGTTTAAAAGCTAGGTAAATAATGTGGGTAAACAAGAAAAATCATATAAAATATAGGCTCAAGTTGGCTACAAGTGGTATATATTTTAATTAAGGGTGGTTGAAGCTTAATGAGGTTATATCAAAGAATGTCTAAATCATCTCTTAATCAAGTGTATGCTAGGATTTCACCTCGAGAGGTCCAAGAGACATGTTCTAGGGCTAGTGAGGCATTTTCAGGTTTGTTTGTATTTCAAAAATTTTCTTCCAATTTTACAAATTCTATGTGATAAACTAATGACTATGAAGGGGTTTAACTAGTTTAACTCCACTAAAGTAATTAAATTTTTCAAAAAGAACATATTGAAGCCTTTTTCCCTAACCAGATACATCCACTCCTCTTTTTTAAATAGTCTAATCATTAACCTGCTAAAGTCTTAGTTATAAATCTAAGTTAAAAGCCTTTGAAAAAGTTTAAAATTTTCAAAATTTGTTTAAAATTTCAAAATTTGTAAAAATTTTCTAGATTTTTGATACACAAGTATAATATAGATATAATAAGGCAGTGTAATGAAATACAATGTATGAATGCAATACATGTGTGCACCCCCAAACTCAAATTTGACATTGTCCTCATTGGCAATAACAATATACAAAACTAATTAAAGATAAGGCAATAGACATAGAGAAAAGAATATTGCGTATAAAGATAAAGAGAATGAACAAATAGAGCAGAGTATGAACAAAATGGATCTATCTACCTAGGTAGTGACTAGGACTAAGGCTTATGCCTGTGTAGTACGTCAAAAAGAAAGTGTCCTAGTCTACTATCCTATGTCTAAAAACTCTCCGATGGTGAGGAATGGGCCTCTGCATCTTGTCTCTCTAGGATCATATCGAGTTTGTTATGGGCTTCCTGGAGACTATCCTCTACTTCTCAAAGTCTATCTACTATAGAGTTCTCCAGAGCCCTCATCCTAATGTCAAAAGTAGTCTCCATCCTCTATAGGTAAGCAAGTATAGGGTCTAGTAGTGGTAGAGTGTATGGAAGGACTCGAGCTGGTGATCCTTGAAGGAGAGATTCCTGCTCCTCATGCTACTGCTCCTCTCTCTGTGCTTGTGCCTAGGAAGACTTCCCTGGTTTTGCCCCTGCTAGTGCCCTACTATTGACATTCCCCTTTATATCTACTAGAAGGAACTCATCTCTAACTCTTCTACATATTCCCATGGATATGCAGATAGTCTGATCGATCCTAGAGGTACTGAAGATGCGGCACAGCCTAACATGAGCAAGCACAAACCCGTAGTGTAAGGCAATTGCAGTAATGAGGCCTCCCAACATAATATGCCCTATGGCTAGGTGAGACATCCTTCTCAAATGGTTGCACAGGAAATAGCCATTGCTGCATCGCTGTCCTATCACCATGCACCACAGAAAGAATAGTTCATTGGAGTTTACCATGCTTAAGCTGTCAATATGTGTGTAGCGAACTGATGCATATAGCGCAGTGCAGGGCTTGTTAACCCAATGGATTTGGATTTGCTGGAGTAATAAACCTCAATGTTTGGCGCAGTGGACTACCAAAACTCCATATTATTATAAACAAGCCAATTTTGAGGGATCTCCTGGTGTCCCATGCTATCAAAGCCAAAAATGGCATTAAATTCATCCATGTTCATGACGCGGTCGACACCCAAGAGCTAAAACTCGATCCTGCCCTTGTCTCCCCTATCGATGGCCTAAAGAGTGGCCTTGAAACTGCTCAAGAACTCCAATATAGTGTCCCAGTACATTGGAAATTGCAATTGGGCGAATCAAGTCCACCCAATACTATTGAGGATCCCATCAATCTCATCTTTTAAACCTAGTTGCTCTAATAATGGGATGTTCATGTATTTTGTAGACACAATCTTTCTGTTATTAAGCTTAGTGCAGATGGTGTTCGGAGCTGGGGTTGAGGCTGTAGCTAGGGCTGGAGTTGTGGTTCTTTCTCCCTTACTTGGCAGGCTCTTAGTCTTTGGGGTGGGGATTATGAATCATCTCCCCCCTCTAGAAGAAAAGTCCATCCACCTTGTAGGTCTCTTTGCAGTAGCCATGGAAGAAGGATAAGAGAAAGATTAGGGTTTGAGAAAATCAAGAGAGCTTTTGGAAGGCAATCTTAGAGAGGAAGAGTTTGAAAGAGTTTAAATGGGTGTTGTAATGCTTTAGGGTCTATTTAAAATGGTAGGGTGCCATTTGGAATGCCACTTCGCTCCTCTTCAGTATCATGTCTGTGAAGATTTACACGGGTCCATGTATCATTCCACGAGGTAGACCTGTGTAATCTTTTGTCTCTTTTTTTCGCATTCTAGCAAGTTACATGGGTCATGTACCACTACACAGGTCAGACCTGTGTAACTTTTTGCCATATTTTCTCCCTCTTAGTGCGCACTATTATACTTACACGGGGTCGTGTAAAGGCATATAAGGAAGGCCTGTGTAAGTTTGTGCCTTATTTTCTCCCTCTTAGTGCGCACTATTATACTTACACGGGGTCGTGTAAAGGCATATAAGGAAGGCCTGTGTAAGTTTGTGCCTTATTTTATCCCACTTCTCTTTCACTTTTCCTAGTTACATGAGTCGTTTGACTTCACACGGGGTACACTATATAACTTTCTAGAGTGTCTGTGTGTGTAATTTTTTTGGTCTAGTAGGTTACACGGGGCGTGTAACACTACATGGGATAAACCCATGTAACTTTCTAGGCTAGAATTTTCTAGTGATTTCTTTCCTTGCCTTTCAAGTTTTGATGCTAACATGTTTCTAAGTGTATAAATGAGATGCACATGGAAATTAACAACAAAAATGCTTCCTTGGTTTTGTTATTTTCCTCTCTTATGTCGTTTAGACTTAGTGATTCCATCCTCTCCTTGCTTCTTGCTCTTTGCTCCTACCAGTATGTTCAATTTGAGGATTTGGGGTTCCTATAAAATTAAAAATAATGATAAAATGACAAAAAAGATTAACTACAAAGAAAATTAAAGGTCTTGGGTTACCTGCCAAGGAGCTTTTATTTATAGCCTTTAGCTTGACTTTTCTTCTTGGTTCATGGCTGTGCTGGAGGGTTTTTGAAGGATTGTGTAGACCCTTTCTTGATTGGTTCCCCTGAGAAGCATGGCTTTAGCCTTTGCCCATTGTTCTTGAAGGTGTCTAAGGTCTCACTCCATACTTCTACTGCTATATGTGGAAAGACTTGTGTAACCTTGAAGGGTTAAGACCACCTTGACCTTAGCTTTCTTGGGAATAGCTTCAGTCTTAAGTTAAATAGCAAGTCAAGATCTCCTTCCTTGATTTCTCTTTTAGTTATGTGCTTGTCATGCTAGCTTTTGGTCCTGTCCTTAAAGATCTTAGCATTCTCATAGGCATCTTGCCTAATCTCTTCCAATTCATTGAGCTATAAAAGCCTATTTTCTTTAGCAATTTTCAGATCAAAATTCAGGGTTTAGATTGCCTAATAGGATTTGTGTTTAAGCTTAATGGGTAGGTGGCAAGATTTCCCATATACCAAGCGAAAGGGGGTTGCTCCAATGGGAGTCTTGAAGGCAGTGCGGTAGGCCCATAATGTGTCATCTAGTTTCAAGGACAAGTCCTTCCTTAAGCAATTTACTATTTTCTCAAGGATCCTCTTTAATTTCCTATTTGAAATTTCCACATGTCTACTTATTTGGGGGTGGTAAGGTGTTGCCACTTTGTGTGTCACTCTGTATTTCTTTAATAATCTTTCAAACTGGTTATTGCAGAAGTGACTTCCCCCCATCACTAATGATTGCCCTTGGTGTGCCACATCTTATGAAGATGTACTTCTTGAGGAACTTGACCACTACTCTAGCATTATTTATTGGCGTAGCTATTGCTCCTAACCATTCTGATACATACTCCACACCAACAACGATGTACTTATTACAAAATGAAGATGGGAATTGACCCATAAAATCTATACCCCAAACATCAAATAACTCAACTTCAATTATACCATACAGTGGCATCTCATTCCTTCTTGAAATGTTTCTAGTCCTTTGGCACTGATTGCATATTGGTACAAAGTTTTTCGCATCTTTAAACAAGTTGGGCCAGTAAAATCCTGCTTAGAGAATTTTGGCTGCTATCCTGTCACACCCTACCCCTCTGTAAGGCATAACATGATCCCGTAGTATACCTAATGAATTACCAACTTCATCTCCTGATAACCTATTAAATACACTACAAGGGATTTTAAAACTTTTCTTACTTCTTTTATAGTGGTGAGAACCATTTACAGGTGTTAAAAACTTTTTTGAACTGAAGTGAAACAGCTAACACATTTGAATTATTAGTAATTTCTGTAAAAATTTTGGCGGAGTACCATCTGTATTTTGAACAAAAGAGTTCTTCAAAAGCCTATAAAAAGCACTTCAAATATATTTCTCAATCTCAATCTCCAACATTTAATCAACACAGTATGTTTCTCAATATTTGTCAACTCAAATCCACAATAATTTTTCAGTGTTTTCAAAGACTGAGATAAAAGAAATATATCACAATATTTACAAACCAAAATAATTTGCAAATTCATTTTACAACTTCAATGTATAATTTCAACTTACAACTGCTCAAAACCAAGAACACTATATACATACAATGAACATACATTACAATACGAAATTTTACCCAATAGCCATCTAACAATAATCATACGCTTATTTTCTCCTTTCTATATGATCGTATAATCTTCTTTCCCTCGAATTTGTATAAGACTTTTAACAATCTAATACAACATTTAATATGTTTGTATAACACCAATCTTCTCTTACTATTGTGCTGTCTAATATTTCGATTCATGTTCCTTCTTGAATGACCCTTGAGGTCATGTTAGAATGATTTATCTAGTCATTGGTCCTCTGACCATTCTAGTCAATAGTTTTCCTCACATTCGTAACATTTCTTTGTTATATCTGAACCAACTGTTCAAATTTTTACTTCCTTTTGTACTAAACTATAACCTTTCGATTTTCTAACTGTTGAATTTTAAATCCCTAAGTAGGATTTTCAAACTTATTTCCAACAATAAAATTCTATCCTGGCATAACTATACCAAAACAGATGCCACTGGCAACTATTCTCATCTTTGTGTACTATCGAGTAGTACGTAGCTCTACACAATAATCTCAAGTCAGTACTGTAATCTGCAGCTTACAGTATAAACATCAAGAACATTGCATAGTTACTACGATACATCCCAATAGATCAAATTTTCCTATATTTTATCCTTTTCGAATTTATTGATATTCGAATCTTATTCTAATTACAATATCCATTAACAATTACTAACAGTAATATCCTTGCCCTCATCTAGAGCAATTTTATTACTGTAACTTACTTTTACGTCCTCTTGCCTTACATTAAGTAGGCTTGCCATTTAGTTTTATAATTTATGGTGTGTTAGAAAATACTTTTCGCGGATAAACTCTTTCAAAACTAATTTTGCTTATTATCACAATCCTTATCTTAAAGGACTAATCACTAATGCATCAAAATTTATTCCCCTGTAAAGGAATAACAACAGATCAAATAGTTCTAACACTAACATAAAAGTAGGCAGACTCCAGGTCAAACAATACATATATATATCTTAGTTACTAATTGAGAAAGTACCAGCAATAATGTCAAAAGTCTCAGCCTCTTCTCTCTGCTGTATAGCGTACACTCCAGCTGAAGCATCACCCTGTTCTGGCTGATTCACAGTACTCTGACTTCTAGGTGTACTACCCCTACCTCTATCTTTGCCTCTACTAATTGATGGTGAACTCTTTGTGGTAGAAACTTGGGTTGAGCCCTTTGGTGTAGTAAATGATCCAAAACGACATGGATTTACACAATCCCTAGCAAAATGACTAGTCTCTCCACAATTAAAACATGCTCCTACGGCTCTATAACATACCCCACTATGTGGTTTACCACAAGTTTCACAAAGTTGATGATCCGAGCGCATTTACGGGTTTCCTCACGAGTTTGCTGATCGGATCGAGGTGGTTTCTGTCTAGAAGATCTATCTCTACCGGACTTCTTACCATCTCTGTTGTGTCCCCCAAAGTTTTTCCTCTTTCTAGTAGGACCACTGGAACTCTGTTCTACTGACTTTCCCTCTTTTTCTGTCTTCTCTGATTTCTTTTTCTCAGAGGCCTCTTCAGATTCAATTCTTTCTAATTCTAGTGCTTGAGAAATAAGCTTAGAGAAGTTGTTATGTTTGAATCCGACCACTTGTAATCTGATACTAGGCTTCGAGCTAGTTTCAAACCTCTTACATCTCTCCCTACTAGTAGAAAGTAAACTTACTACATAATGGCTCAGGCGGGAAAATTCCCTTTCATATTCAGCCACCGATTTACTCCCCTGTTTTAGACATAGGAACTCCTGCAGCTTCTGGTCCACATAAGTATCAGGGACTTGAGTAGGCACGTTACCAGCCATCTGTTGGAACTTTGCAGCCATCTGCTGAGCAAACTGAGCAGAAAACAGAGGTACTGAGGGGGCTGGTGCAGCTGATCCACTAACATTGTCATCTCCTTGTACCTCAGCCTCTATCGATTGATCGACTGAACGATCACCCTCTTCCATAGTCAATTCGAGGATCTTAGACCTCCTGAACAAATAACACGAGGAGATTTCCTCCCATTAGTGCATATTTATAATGTAATGTACTGTATGTATCAAACAATGACATTGAGCAGTTATACTATAAATAAAGAATATTCAAATTACAGGTGAAAACAGAATTTAAAAACTAGCTCTGATACCACTAAAACATGTCACACCCTACCCCTCTGTAAGGCATAACATGATCCCGTAGTATACCCAATGAATTACTAACTTCGTCTATTGATAACCCATTAAATACACTACAAGGGATTTTAAAACTTTTCTTACTTCTTTTACAGTAGTGAGCACCATTTACAGGTGTTAAAAACTTTTTTGAACTAAAGTGAAATAGCTAACACATTTAAATTATTAGTAATTTTTATAAAAACTTTTGGTGGAGTGCCATCTGTATTTTGAATAAAATAGTTTTTCAAAAACCTGTAAAAAGCACTTCAAATATATTTCTCAATCTTAAACTCCAACATTTAATCAAAACAATATGTTTCTCAACATTTGTCAACTCAAATCCACAATAATTTTTTAGTGTTTTCAAAGACTGAGATAAAAGAAATATATCACAATATTTACAAACCAAATTAATTTACAAATTCATTTTACAACTTCAATGTACAATTTTAACTTACAACTGCTCAAAACCAAGAACACTATATACATACAGTGAACTTATATTACAATACAAAATGCAAAATATGGTATACTCAATATACCCGATGAACTCTTAATGTAGCATTAGCAGCCTAGTCTACTACCCTGTCAGTCAGTCTACCTGCGACAGCAATGAAAAGCTATCGTTGAGTAAAATTTACGCAGTGGTGCACAATAA
The DNA here is from genome assembly GCF_030052815.1 of Hevea brasiliensis. Classification (NCBI taxonomy): domain Eukaryota; kingdom Viridiplantae; phylum Streptophyta; class Magnoliopsida; order Malpighiales; family Euphorbiaceae; genus Hevea; species Hevea brasiliensis. The sequence continues at coordinate 23,101,075 of NC_079499.1, read as the reverse complement.
TAATTTGAAATGCGATATATAAATCTTTTATTGACAATTCACAAATCAAATAATTCACAATTCCATTTCACAATTTACAAAGTTCATATAACACAAATTTGATCAAACAATTGAGTAACACGGTTTTGCCAATCAATAACACCATTTGATCAAATAACTGAATAATACAGTTTTGCCAATCAATAACACCATTTGATCAAATAACTGAATAATATAGTTTTGCCAATCATCAAATAACTGAATAATACAGTTTTGCCAATCATCAAATAACTGAATAATACAGTGTTGCCAATCAATAACACAATTTAGGCCATGACATAATTTTTCCACACATACCGTGTTGTACACCACGATAAGACACACTCACCCCAATAATCAAAATCTACGAGGGAGGAAGCTAGCTAGATAATGAGTACTCATCCACACTCACCTCAGACTGACAAGTCAAAGAGGGAGGAATAAAATCACACTCACCCCATACTAATAAGTCAAAAAGGGAGGAATATAATCACACTCACCCCATAAATGAAGGAGGAACATAATAACAGTGTCATGCCAATTGTGAATCAAAACAATTCCAAATCACAATATTCATACAATTCCCAAATCACATTTTATCTCAAAATTTCCATTTGCGAAGTAGGCAACTTAATAATTTCCAAATAAGATTCTCAAAGCCAAAACAATAAAAAAGCATTCATAACTCATTTCTCAAAATAAATTTTTGGTAAAAGCAGTGAACTTAAAAAGTATTATGCACAGACACAATTTAAAACTATAATGTTCAAATAAAATTTTAAGTAGAAAATAAGAAATCAAATAACATACAAATAATCATAATTTATTTTAGTTGAAAAATTCAAAAGAAATAACTATTGTGCACAAACCTCTGATATATGCCTCTTGGCTCTGACTCATTGTTTCCTTTCCCTTCCCTGAGTCTTTGCTAACTGAAACACATAATTTGAAGTGTTTCAGTACTCATTTAAATTGTCTCTAATGATAATGCTTAATAATTAATTCATTGAATTCTATTATTTCCTTAGTTAACCTAAGATGTTAACCCTCGATGTATTCTAGGTGAATTAGGTTTTAATGTAACCAATATGTTGTCACGACCCAACCTATGGGCCGGACTGGCACTAGGACCTGGGCCAGCCTAAAGCCCCCGAGGCCCGTAGTAAGCCTAACTATTCATTAATTCAACTCTAAGGCCCATTTGGGCCCAATATCAAGAAATCAACCGGACGGAGTCCGGCCATAAAGTGGACCTTTCAACGGGGAGTTTTTGGCTCACCCGACCTGTAAACAAAATATATCATCAATTGGGGAGCTCAGTTCACTCTCCACATACTCATCAGCATAAAAATAAATGGGAGCTCAGCTCCCTCATCCAATCCATCAAACAGGCATATCATTATATGTTTACAGGTCCAACATGATAATAATATTACAGACCAAAATCAAATAAATACTTCTAACACAAGCGGAAATTCTAGGAGTTAATAAAATTACACAAACATTGATAAACAACCTGCGAGGAAAGGAAGCAGGTTAACCTCAAAAATATCCTCCTGTGGCCTGGAAAAATATTGAACAGGAGTGAGCGTTCAACTCAGAGAGTAAAATATCAATTTTAACCATAATCTCTATAACTATCTAAAACTAATGCACCCTGTAGAGTGAAATGCAACATCAACAACATTTTCACATCATAACATCAAAAAGGTAATTTGGAGCACTCACACACCCTGTAGTATCAATCATAATATATGGGAGCTGATCCCCTATACGGCTCTCTTAAATCCAACCTGGTGCTAGCGAAGAACTCAAGCTGGACTTTCGAATAAACCAAATCGGGGGTCCCAGTGAAGAACTCAAACCGTGACTACCCCCCGAAGGATCGGGTCCCAGCGAAGAACTCAAGCCGTGACTACCCGTCCTATCCATAGTCCACACCACATCACACGCACGCCAACGCACGCACACTGCTCCAAATTACCACAATAACATCCATGGCACTTTAACAGTTATTAATGCAACATAAATCGTGCCTAGAGTTTAACTACATAAATATATGCATATAAGTGATGCATGGGCATGCTTGAACATATAATAATAGTGAAATTACAATTAAAATTAATATTTTACTCACAGACTTGACAACGGTTACTGTGGCGGCTGGGCGGAGGAAGAAGGCTGTCCCGGCTTACCTGACAATTACATTACAATTATTTAATACAAATTGTCGACTCCATATTTTGGCCGATCCCCAAAATCAATAAAACTTTGAAACTGACCTCAGTACTAAGTCATCTTTGATAAACAGTCACGGTTCCGATCTCTCTTCACAGAAAGTTGAATTAATGCTAAGTCCTCACATCAGTCAAAACCTTACCGATCTCTTAAATCGATCACTGATCTCTCAAACCCATTGTCAAAATCTCTGGACCAGACAAGTATATTCCTGGTCTCTGTTAATAGACAAAATGAACTGACACCAAATCTTTTCTTACCAGTTTTATTGCCGATCTCCCTTTCAAAGGTTTAAAAGCTAAGGTTTTGGTCCGGTTTAATGAGGATTCCGATCTTAAGTGTTCAAGTTAAATTTCCAATTTTTAATCAAGTCCCGTTCAACATTTCTTTCCTACCAATCTCATGCTCATTATGTTTTTCCGATCTCTCACACTTAGGATAATAATAGTTTTCAGTTCTTTCAATATACTCAGACAATCGAGTGTTTATAAATTTTCCGATCACAACCATTCATCAAACAAAAAGGCCTTATATTTCATTTCATTGCAAAATTTGTACAAGTTATTCGGCTGGGGGATCACCCCCAGCCTGATCTACATTTTGCTCACCCTCTCCCTCCTCTTCACTATCCTCACTCTCGCCCCCGGGAGCCAGGTCGGCCATCCAAGAGAAGTCCTCTTTTGGGTAACGCTTCTGGAGTTCGGCTAAGAGATCCTTGTGAGCGTTCACATAGGCGCCGGCTATTCCCGTCACCATCTCTTCATCTTTTGCCACCATCTCTTCGTCTTTCGCCTTAAGCTCCTCGATAAGTTGGGCGACCTGAGAAGCATCATTGGCCCGGAGCGCCTCGACTTCCCTGAGAGCACGATCCCTTTCAGCCAGAATATGATTCTGTTCGACCACTCTGTCTTCATAGAACTTCGCCCGCCCCTCAACTTGAGATATGTAATCCCGAGCGGATGTAAGTTGGGATCGGAGGGAAGCCATTTCCTGATTCTTCTTCTCAACCTCCTTGCCCAGGCGATGAGCCTTTTCCCGAACTATAGTTTAGCTCACCAGGCACTCCACGTTCAGGCTCATGGCGCGAGTCGAGATATCGTCAAGGCTGTCCGGGGATAGCCTGTCCTGATCCTCCTGAAGACAGATGGAAGATCACAGGACTTTGGCAAAACCAGGGTTCTCCCGAACAGTCCGGTTATTCTTCAGGGACTCGATCAATGTTTGAGCGCCACGAGAAGAGGTTCTCACAGAAGATTGAGAAGGCCCCCTTTCTGTGCTTGGAGCAGCTGGAGGAGGTGGAGCCGGCTCTTCCTGTTGAGGAGGAGATCAGACAGCTTCAGTGATCAGAGGCCCCAAAGGTCGGGATGGGCCTCCTTGCATCTCCCCTGGTTCGTGGCCGGGTGTTTGAAGCCGTTCTGAGCATTTCATCTCCTTTACTTTCCGGGAGATCTCTCTTTCTTTCTTCCGCTTCCTAGAACCCTCATCACCCGCCATACCTGCACAAAGAAGAGGTCAGTGAGATCGCTAAGGTCCTGAGATCTGAGATATAGAAAATACCAGTGCCGAGGTCAGAGAGCGGAAGTTCGCGATCTTGGCCGGTGAGCAGTTGTATGGTCTAATGGTGCAGCTCGGCAGTCACCGCATTTAAACAGGAATACTTTTGAGTGGCAGCCTGATTCTTCAGATCCATCACTATTAAGCTTTCCTCCTGGTTCAGGTTAATGCGCTTCGGGAGCAGGGGCCCCTGGTGCCACCAGCTACGAGGGAAGTCCTCAAAGCAGGTCGGATTCTTGCTCCTTAGAATGAAGAAGCGGTTCTTCCAATTTTTAAGGGAGGAGGGCAGGTTAGTGAAGAGCCCGCAATGAGGCTTCGCCTGAAAGAACCAGTGCTCGTCGTCCTTTCGGCGAGTTAGCCTGTGCAATTCGGCGAACACCTTAGCCGTAGGTCTGATTCCTTTAGATCGGCATAGACCTTGGAAGGCTACTAAGATCCGCCACGAGTTAGGGTGAATTTGAGCAATGCACACCCGGTGGAGTTTTAGGACCTCCTTGAAGAAGTCATCCAGAGGAAACCGAAGACCGGCCTTTAGCTGTTCCTCATATACCATAACCAGGTCATTCTCTTCAAAGAAGTGATCGGCTCGGTGATCGCCGTGACACCGGATAAGTTCGTACAAATCAGGACAAATATTATACTCCTGGCTGAATGATTGCAGATCGGACTCTTGCAAGACCGATGGCAGCTCGTCCATGGGGATATTCTCCCTCCCTGAAGAAGGTACGTGCCTTGAAGGTCCGATCCGCCCCCGAGCTGGAACGGAGACCCTAGGAGGTCCTGCTTGCGCGCTTGGCCCGACCACCTCTTCTTCGTCAGACGACCACGAGAACTGAATGGAAGGAGGACTCGCCGCTCTTTGACCCTCGGCACCGCTCATTCTCAAAGAAAACAAAGAACTTAAACTAAAAAGAAGATCAAAGCCCTTACCGGAGTCTGATCAGCGTCGAAAGAACTTGAGTAAACGAGAGAACTTTGAAGTTGTGAGCAGGGGACTGGAAATGGAATGAGAGAACAACTGGCTAACCCCCCCCCCAACCCTATTTATACTAGTCCGAGCATTTAATGCTCGCGAGGTTCTAGGCAACGCATCGATTGGTGGGACTCGACAGCTGTTCTGACACTTCTCTCAAATATTCAAACATTCCAAGGAGACCGGTTAAATGGAGATCGGCATAATAAGTTGAATATTTTGAATGAAGGATTAGTTAAGAGTCGTTTTGTTAGGAACCAGATCGGACAAATATATCAGAGATCGGAAAATAATCAATAAGATAATAATTGAAGAAACAAGATTTTTATTTCCAAAAGATCGGATTACATCATTTGGGCGATCTCTAGGATCGGATTATAATAAAGAACTAATTACATCATTTGGGCGATCTCTAGAGATCTGATTACATTGAAGGATTACATCATTTGGGTGATCTCTAGAGACCGATGGAGCATCCTATCTAAAGAGTCCCAAGTTTATAACTGATCCCAAGGGTGCCGCCGATCGGAGCTTAATCCGCTGTCAGAACACCCAATGTGGGAGGAAACCGCTGTCGGAACACTCAATGTGGAGAAAAGCCGAATGAACTTGAGGAAGCAACCGCCAAGGGTCAGCGGAGCATCAGACAAGGTTACGCGATCACCGGGGTCGTAAATCTTCAGTCGAGGAATAAGGAAGTCCATCGGAGAGGGATCAAAAACCACAATCATGGCCGAAACGACCGCCGGAGCAGCTAGAACGGGAAAAGAAAGAAGGAAAAGAGAAAAATCAGATGAAGGAAATGTCTGCGTCAATGGGTATATATAGGGAAAGCGGGCATTTATTCTTTGAGCGGCAAGCGGTTAACGCCTCGAGAATCGAGGAAATTAATGCTTTGACCAGACTGCACGAGAAAGGGAGAGATCGGAATCATAGATCGGAAGACGGGAGATTAGCATGAGAGATCGGAATAGGAGCGTGTCAAGAAGAGGGATCGGAAGACAAAAGGAATAAGACAAATCCCAAATAACCGTCGTCAGAATCAGAGCCGAGGTAGTTAAAGCGTTGCAGACGAGATCTCCTCCGCACGCCTAAGAATCGCCCGCAATGCTGACAGGTGCCAGGGTATGTCATGACAGTCCTGTACATCCCAATCCCCACCGTTAATCTCACTTGTAAGGACAAACCCGGAATCCTTGGATCAAGAGAGAAGACGACAATACCAGCGTCTTTCGCTCTTAGCCCTCAGATCGTTCCGGACGAGAAGATTTGGGACCGTCAGATTGAAAGAAGAAAAGGACAAAAATTCTGAAGAGTGATCTCAGCCATTCATTTTGATTCTCTTTAATTCCTGAACATCCGATTATGTCCTGCGAAATCCGGACCCTCCATCTCCCTCAAAATAAATCCTGACCCTTCATGGGGAGCACCCGATTCCTATAAATACCTGCATGAAAAACTGTTCAAGGGACGGGCAAAAAGAGAGGTGGTTATTATAGCGGAAGAACACTGAAACTTGATTCAGTTTGTTACTCTGCTACTTTGAAGTTTTGACTAGAAAAACTTTTGAAACTAGTTTTCTGAAGTGTTTTCTGGAAGAGGATTATGAATACTGAAACTCTACATTTTCAGTTTATTCATTATCTGGTCACACTCTCACTTTCAGTTTTATTATCTCTGTCTTCATTCCCATTATCCAAGCTCAATTTCATTTCACTCGATTTTTATCTTAATTCGATTGCATTTTAGCTAAGCACCCTTTAGTTCACAACGAACGCCAGCCCTCAAGCTAATCAGTCTGCTGTCTTGTTACTATTTATCACCCCGTAGTTATTTCAATAGATTTGGCTCCTTGCAGGTAAGAGCTCATACTGTTGTTTTATTAACTGTTTACGTTTACTTTTCGCACTTTCTTTGTTCTTCCTACGTATGCAATTTTCTCTAAGTTCATTTTGTGCAAAAGAACCCCAAAAAAAAGAATGTTACTCTCGAGTTTATTTCTCTAGTGATCAGTTCATCATTTTATTGATCTTCGTCATTTTTGAATGCAAGTTTTCTAGTTCCTAGTAATGTGTAAGTGGTCGGGTAAAACGTAGGTAACTGCAACTTAAGGGTCTCTTTTGAGAGAGAGAACCTGAATAACACATCAGGAAAATAGTTAAACCATTATATTGACATAAACGGCAATTCGGCAAGATGCCATAAAGTGGAATAAAACCAAAGCAAACAAAACAGAATAGGTCGGACATTAATAGGTACTGGTGAAGTGACCTTAGGGGAGGTCAGCAAAATTCAGTTCAGCTTCTCTTATTTAGTCACAAAAGAAACCTCATCCCTAGCACTTTAGAACGCCAGAATCCTTAGCTTTCGGACCTTATGACATATAGCTGAAGTTAAAATTTGGGAGATCGGAAAGATCCCATTAAGGTTCCTGTTAATTTAAAAGGAGATCGAAAGAGGGTTCTTATCCGATTCTCAACTCAAAACTTTTAATTAAATAGAGATCGGAAGAGAGTTCTTATTCGGTCTCAAATCAAAATCTAAATAAATACTTAATAGAGATCGGAAGAGAGTTCTTATCCGATCTCAAATCAAAATTTAAATAAATACTTAATAGAGGTCGGAAGAGAGTTCTTATCCGGTCTCAAACCAAAATTTTAATAAATACTAAATAGAGATCGGAGGAGAATTCTTATCCGGTCTCAACTCAAAATTTTTAATAAACATTAAATAAAATTGGAGGAAAATTCTTATCCGATCCCTGAGCTAAAATTTTAATGAATACTTAAAAGAGATCGGAAGAGAATTCTTATCCGATCCTCAATCCTAAACTTTAAATACACCAAAAGAGACCGGAGGAGGATTCTTATCCGATCTCCCCTCAAAACTTAAGAGAGATCGGAGGAGAGTTATTATCCGATTCTCACACCTAATTTTAACCTACACGCAAAACAAACCCAAAACCAAACATAATATGCGACGACAATTCACTAAGGTTGTCTCATTTACTTATGTATCTGGGTGATCCAAATTTAGTGAAAAATCAAATGCTCCTTTAGTCAAAAGGATCAACATGTCCATTTGAGCCCTTCTAACTAATGCAAAATTAAATCTACTTACCCTTATTAAGGGACGAGGTGGGGTGCCTAACACCTTCCTCACCCGTTTACGGACCCCGAACCTAGAATCTCTGCCTTGAAGTGGTTTCATTTCAATTTATTTTCACAAATGGTTTTCTTTAGTTACCCTCAAAACTAAGGTGGCGACTCCTCACTCTTTCCCACTTTGGTGAGTGATCGTCCAGGCGACCGCAAAATCCCCTTGCGACACAAATGACTCAATACAATCAAGAAAAGACCAAATACGTCCTAAGTCGTACCTAAAATTCGGCAGAGTCTCCCCTATACCTAGGACTTACCCAACCTGCAAAATGGCTCAAAACATACTTCTATATTCACAATCCATATATCCACAACTCAATCACATCACACAGCCCCTCCTGGGCCCATCAAATTAGTCATCCATCACAATATGTAAAATTTCAATTTAGTCCTTATAATTGATCATTTTTGCAAAAACTACCCAAACAAGCTCTAAAAATTCTAAAACTTTGTGCCGCGGTCCTTAGCAATATTACTAGGCTATTGTAAAAAGAATCATAATTTTCTGAGCTACCACGAATATTTTATGAATTTTTAATCATATTTAAGCACTAGAAAATTATGAAAAAGTAAGGTTCGGGTTTACCTTTGCCGATTCTGACTTCGGGAACGCGCTCGGGACGTCTGACAATGGGGGGATAGCCAAAACCTCGGTCCAATTCGGAGACTTTTCCGGTAACGGGTCTGTCTGGCCCGAAATTTGCAGACCCGGTCAACTGTCGAATTTCCGCGAATTGAGGATACCTACACGAAGCCCACAACACGAGGGTTAGTACATAAATTTTTCAGAATTTTCTAAGCTCATTTAATGTTAGGAAAAACACTGCGAAGTTCCGTGGGACCCACCGAAAAACGATGTCTATCGAAAGCTCTCGACGAGTAGATGATTTTAGACACAAGACCCGATCCGATTGGTGGCCGGATCGGCCGGATTTTGGCCGGGAAGTCGAAAGGTCGCGCGCACGAGGGAGGGGAGTTCGCGCGCGTTTTCCGGCAATTTGGGGTCGCGCCACTGGGGAAAGAGGTGGACTGCGCCGTGAGTGGGGGGGGTGGTGGCTGGCCGGTGGGCTGGGGCGGGAGGAGAGAGAAAACGGGAGAAAGAGAGAAGGAGGAGGGGACGTGCGCGGGAGAAAAAGTAGAAGGGGAGGGAGCCAGTCCGATTCGACAGGTCCGATCCGGTCCGGTTCGATTCGAAATACAAAATTTTGAATTTTTTACTCTGCCTCGGGATCGAAAACGAGGTCCAAAAATTTTGAAAAAATTCTAGAAAACTCAGAAAAATTTGTAGACTCCAAATATATTTTTAGTTTTGCCACGTGGTCTTTAAATAAATTTTTAAAAATCATCAAAGTTTATATTTTTGGAAAATCGAACCCGATTTTTAAAATCCGAAAAATCTCAAAAAAATTCCTAAAATTTAAATAAAATTAAAATACCAAAAATGCTCATAAAATAATAAAATTTAAAATTTTGGGGTGTTACATTCTTCCCCCCTTACAGAAAATTCGTCCTCGAATTTTTACACAAGGCAGAACAAAGCACATGCTTATACATTGAACAGATAAGGGTACTTGCTACGCATGTCCCGTTCTGACTCCCAAGTGCACCCTTCCACTGACTGGCTCCTCCACAAAACCTTAACCATAGGGATCTGTTTTGATCTTAGCTGTCTCACTTGATAGTCCACTATGGCTACAGGTTGCTCCTCAAATGTCAAATTCTCTTTTAGCTCTACTACATCTGGCTGTAGTACATGAGAAGGATATGGAATGTATTTCCTGAGCATGGAGATGTGAAATACGGGATGAACGTAAGAAAGGTTGGGTGGTAGCTCCAACCGGTAGGCAACTGCTCCAACCGGTAGGCAACTGCTCCAACTCTATCCGTAACCTCAAAAGGTCCGATATACCGAGGTGCCAACTTGCCCTTCTTTCCAAATCTCATGACTCCCTTCATTGGAGAAACCTTCAGGAATACATAGTCGCCTACTGCAAACTCCACATCCCTCCGTCTGGGGTGTGCATAACTCTTCTGCCTAATGAAAGCTGTTTTCAATCATTCCCTGATTAAGGGAACCATCTGTGAAGTGTACTGCACTAGGTCTACATCATGCACCTTCGCTTCTCCCATTTCCGTCCAACACAGAGGAGACCTACACTTCCTTCCATATAGTGCCTCATAGGGTGCTATCGCTATGCTAGAATGGTAACTGTTGTTGTAGGAAAACTCCACCAAAGCTAGTTGATCATCCCATTGACCTCCAAAATCCAAAACACTCATGCGAAGCATGTCTTCCAGTGTTTGGATTGTCCTTTCGGACTGCCCGTCTGTCTGAGGGTGGAAAGCCGTACTAAAGTTCAACTGTGTGCCAAGTGCCTCCCACAACTTTCTCCAAAACCGAGAAGTGAACTGGGGCCCTCTGTCAGATATTATGGAAGTCGGAACTCCATACAATCTGACTATTTATCGAATGTAGAATCGGGCGTACTGTGCCATAGAATATGTAGTCTTCACAGGCAAGAAGTGAGCTGATTTGGTTAGACGGTCTACAATTACCCATATCGAGTCATATCCTCGCGTGGTATAAGGCAACCCAGTCACAAAATCCATAGTGATCATTTCCCACTTCCATTCTAGTATAGGGAGCTCTTGCAGCTTCCCTGACGGTCTCTGGTGTTCAAACTTCACCTTCTGACAAGTCAAGCACTTGGACACGATGTCTCTCTTCATGCCATTCCATCAATAACTATCTTTCACATCATGGTACATTTTAGTGGAGCCTGGGTGGACATTGTACAGTGTATAGTGTGCCTCTTGCATGATTTCATTTCTGAGATTGTCCACATCGGGCACACATATCCTAGAACCTTGCATAAGGGCGCTATCATTGGCAAACCCGAACTCACCACCTTCACCTTGCTGTACTCTTTCTATGATTTTCATTAATTGTTGGTCTCTGTGCTGGGAAACTCTAACTCTGTCTCGCAAGTCTGGCCTCACTGAAAAATGAGCCAACAATACCCCCTCATCTGAAAGATCTAGGATTAAACCTTGATCCATCAACTCGTGTATTTCCTGAATCAACGGTCTTTTTTCTGCTGAAATGTGCGCCAAACTGCCAGAAGATTTTCTGCTCAAAGCATCTACTACTACATTGGCCTTCCCAGGGTGGTACTGGATGGTGCAATCATAGTCTTTCAGAAGCTCCATCCATCTTCTCTGTCTCAAGTTTAAATCCCTCTGTTGGAAGATGTACTTCAAACTCTTATGGTCAGTGTATATCTCGCACACTTCACCATATAGATAGTGTCTCCAGATTTTTAGTGCAAAGACTACAGCCGCCATTTCCAAATCATGGGTGGGGTAGTTCTGCTCATGCCTCTTCAGCTGTCTTGAAGCATAAGCCACTACTTTTCCATTCTGCATCAAAACACACCCTAGGCCAACTCTGGAGGCGTCACAGTACACGGTGTATCCTTCACCACTCATAGGTAGTGTCAACATAGGGGCAGTGGTTAGACACTCCTTAAGCTTCTGGAAGCTCTTCTCACAGTCATATGTCCAAATGAATGGAACATTCTTCCGAGTTAACTTAGTTAGGGGAGCTGCTATCCTGGAAAAATCTTGCACAAAATGGCTATAGTAGCCAGCTAAACCCAGAAAACTTTGCACCTCAGTGACTGTTGTAGGCCTAAGCCAATCAGTTACAGCTTCAATTTTCTTGGGATCCACTTGAATGTCGTCACTAGAAACCACGTGTCCCAAGAATGAGATGCTTTCTAGCCAAAATTCACATTTTGAAAATTTGGCATATAGCTGGTGCTCCCTCAAAGTCTGCAACACCATTCTCAAGTGCCACACGTGTTGTTCCTCGGTCCGAGAGTATACCAAAATGTCATCTATGAATACGATGACAAAACGGTCCAAAAATGGCTTGAACACCCGGTTCATCAAGTCCATGAAGGCTGCTGGTGCATTAGTGAGTCCAAAAGACATCACCAAGAACTCATAATGACCATATCTTGTCCTGAATGCCGTTTTGGACACGTCCTCATTCCTAATTCTCAACTAATGGTAGCCTGATCACAGGTCTATCTTGGAAAAGAATCTAGCCCCTTGGAGCTGATCAAACAGATCGTCGATCCGAGGGAGTGGATACTTGTTCTTCACAGTCACCTTGTTCAGCTGTCTATAGTCAATGCACAACCTCAATGACCCATCCTTCTTTCTCACAAATAGAACAGGAGCACCCCAGGGTGAAGTGCTCGGACGTATGAAACCTTTGTCCAAAAGCTCCTGTAGTTGCTCCTTCAGCTCTTTCAATTCTGCTGGTGCCATCCTGTAAGGTGGCATGGATATGGGATTTGTACCCTGAACAACATCAATGCAGAACTCTATTTCCCTTTCTGGTGGCAACCTTGGAAGCTCTTCAGGGAAGACATCCATAAATTCTCTGACAACAGGAACATTTTCCATGCTGACACCTTCTACAGATGTATCTCTCACCAATGCCAAATACCCTTGGCATCCACGCCTCAAAATTTTTCTAGCACTAATCGCTGACACCAAATTATATGGAGCCACGCTCCTGTCACCATCAAAGCTAAACTCTTCCACACTAGGTATGTGGAAATACACCTTTTTGTTCCTGCAGTCTAAGGTGGCATAATGAGTTGCCAATCAATCCATCCCCAAAATTACATCAAAATCCATTACTGGTAGAGGAACCAAGTCTGCTGGGAGGATCTTTCTATCCACTACCACTGGGCTACCCAGAAAAACCATATCTACATCTATGTTGTCACTAAGTGGGGTAGCTACCGACAAAGGACATTTTAAGGTTGTAGGGTTTCTACCCAACCTCATGGAAAACACAGGGGAGACAAATGAGTGCGTAGCACCCGGATCTATCAAAACACGAGCCTTATAGGAACAGACCAGAAGAATACCTGCCACAACTGCATTTGAAGCTTGAGCATCCTGGTGGGTCAGGGTGAAAACCCGAGCTTGACCCCTACCCTGAGTGGCAGAACCCTGATACTGACTTCTACCTCCTGATCTGCCTCCAAATCCACGTCCCCCTTGTCCTCGACCTTATTGGCCACTAAACTGACTGCCTGCCATACTGGAAGCACCCGGATACAACTGGCGAGGAACATTTGCAACAGAACCCTGTGACCCCATCTGTGGCTCACTGAACACGGGGCATTCCCTAGCAAAGTGACCTGGTTGGCCACACCTGAAGCATACTCCTGAACCCATCAAACAAGGTCCTGAATGTCCTCTTCCACACTGTGCACAAGGTGCCAAGGAGGATCCTGAACCAGACCCAGAACTACTATACCCCGAACTGTGACCACTGCTGGATCCGTACCCTGGTCTGAACCCTCGGGATTTGTGTCTAAAACCACTCTTCTTGTTCCTACTTCTTCCTCTGAAATTACTCTGGCCACCACTATCTGGAGCACCCATATGGGGAACACCTGAAGAACCCTCCGCTCTGTTTTTCTTTGCTCTTCCACTATCATCCACAGCATAGCTAATCTCTATCTGTCTGGCTCGATCAACTACCACTTCAAAAGACTGATCAGACATCATGGCCAGGTTCGCATACCTCCTGTCAAGCCCCTTTAGGAATATCTTCACCTTCATAGTTTCTGTAGCTACTGCTGTAGGGGCGTATCTGCTCAATTCCAGAAATTCTGTAGCATATTCATCTACAGACCTGCCATTCTGTCTTAAGGCCTCAAAGGCCCACTGTTTCTGATCTCTGAAGCTTTCTGGCACAAACCGATTGATGAACAGTTCCACAAACTGAGTCCATGACAAACCCTCCATCCGAGGTAACACGTAGTCATTCATCCATTGTCTAGGCATAGGCCCCATGACATGCTGTATACACTCTATTAGTCTTCTATCACCAATCGCAATTACGTTCTCGCATGTCTCAGAGGAATCCAAAAACCGATATGCATCATCTGACACATCATAAGTACCAGGCACCAATTTCTTGAAATTTATGATCTGTTTGTAAGGTTCTCCTCTTGGTGCAGTGGACTGCTGCTGCTGTGGAGGGTGGACCATATACTGCGCCATCATATCGATGGTCCTCTGCAACCCAGCTAGAGTAGCTGCCATGGGGTCCATGGGACCCTGTGCCATGAAAGACTGATCTGACCGTTGGCACCGCTCTTCTACTTGAGCAGCTCTAGGCCTCCTACCCCGCCTCCTCGGGGCAGGCGCCTCATCTTGTGCTGACACCTCGTCAGGCACATCTGGTTCTGGTGCAGTGGCAGCTCTCCTGCTTCTACGCATTTTCCTGAAATTCAGCAGCATTAGCCCACAAAATTCAAAACAGCATGTTACACAGCTCTATAGACTCATACATAATTATATGAAGCAGAAACTAGAAGCAAAGATGACAATGCAAGATGAATGTGGACCCTATTTTTCTGCATGTGACTCCTAGTAGACTCTTCCCAACACTTTAGATGAACATTCCCTAAGAATCTAGAGCCTAAGCTCTGATACCACATTTGTCATGACCCAACCTATGGGCCGGACTGGCACTAGGACCTGGGCCAGCCTAAAGCCCCCGAGGCCCGTAGTAAGCCTAACTATTCATTAATCCAACTCTAAGGCCCATTTGGGCCCAATATCAAGAAATCAACCGGATGAAGTCCGGCCATAAAGTGGACCTTTCAATGGGGAGTTTTTGGCTCACCCGACCTGTAAACAAAATATATCATCAATTGGGGAGCTCAGCTCACCCTCCACATACTCATCAGCATAAAAAAAAATGGGAGCTCAGCTCCCTCATCCAATCCATCAAACAAGCATATCATTATATGTTTACAGGTCCAACATGATAATAATATTACAGACCAAAATCAAATAAATACTTCTAACACATGCGAAAATTCTAGGAGTTAATAAAATTACACAAACATTGATAAACAACCTGTGAGGAAAGGAAGCAGGTTAACCTCAAAAATATCCTCCTGTGGCCTGGAAAAATATTAAACAGGAGTGATGTAACATCCTCATTTTAGCTAGTCTGTACAATCTACTGTCCCGGTGACCAGTGTCGGTCCGGACAGTTAGAATTCGGAAAAATATTTAAACTAAAGTGAGGAACCAAAAATTAACTCAAATAATTAATAAAAAAAAATTTAGGAAAAATTATAAAATAATTCTTGGGACCCCAGAGAAGGGTCATTGAGGTTCTTATGGCATTAGAATGCCAAGAAAATACTTAGAAAATTTTTTCAATCGATAAAGACAATTTTGGCCCGTTAAGCCAAACGGATGACATTTTGGTCATTTCGTCTTCAGAGATGATTTTTTGGCCAACTTGTTCAGTTAAATAATTAATTTATATAACATAAAATATGATTAAATGTTAAAAATTTAATTGCAATTAAATAGACAAGAAATGGAGTAAAAATGAAAGAAAATAGATTTATGACATTACCATGAGGTCATTTAAAATTCTCCCAACCAACCCAATGTTGACACATGGCATAAGCTCACTTAAAAGAGACAAATGGGCTGAAAATGGAACAAAAAAATTAGACTTCTTCAACCTTTGGGGCAGCCAAAAACGTGGAGAGAGAGAGAGAGAGGAAGAAAAAACTCCATTAAAGCTCACCCAAGCTCCCAACCTCACCAAATCTCACTCCAAAATCCTAGCCTTCTTCACAAAAAAATTAACCTAGCACCTTGAGGACACTTTGGGCAGCAAAAAGAAAGAAAAATCAAGAAGTTTTCTAAGCTAGGGAAACTCTCCAACAAAGGTTAGTGACCTAACCCTAAATTTTTACTTAGAATACATGTTTAGGGACTTGAATAAGTGTGAATTGCAAAGAAAAATTATTGAATACCATTTGGATGGAAACCCTAGATTTTGAACAGCCATGGTTAGGGTTTGATTGGGTTGAGTTTAATGAAATTAAAAGACTATTATGGCTGCCCACAACATGTATTTACTAAGTAGATTGATGAAATGCAAGTTAAATGCATGATTTGAGATGTTAGGGTTAGGGTTTGGGGTGGAAAAATGGGACTTTGAGCATGTAAAGATGAAAGTGAGTTTTAATGGTCAATTAGTGACCATTTAGTTCTGTTTAAATTAAAAATGAAGTGTGTTGAGTGATGGGATTGGGTTTGGTGTGGCTGCCATTAAAGGGACCTGCAGAATGGAGTGACCTGCAGAATTGGACTTGAGTCCAGCAGGTTTGGGAAGCCATAACTTGAATTTTAGAGGTTCAATTGGTGCAAGGCCAATTGGAAATGAAACTAGACACATAATGGCACAACTTTCATGAAGAAATCATGCCCATAAAACCAAACCAAGTGGACCAAAAGCTTGCTCAAATCCGGGTGACCTGCAGGCTATTTCTGCAGAATGACCAAATAAACAGTGACTGTTCATTTGGCTATAACTCAATGTAGAAAGGTCTAATTGACCTGAAATTTTACCAGAAATAAGATGAGATATAGACCAACAACTTTCATGAAGAAACCTACCCCAAATTATGAATAGAACCTATCCAATAAGTGAGTTGCAGTCAGTGACCTGCAGTCTGATTCTGCAGAATGACCAAATGAATAGTGATTGTTTATTTGGCCATAACTCAATGTAGAAAGGTCCAATTGACCTGAAATTTAACCAGAAACAAGCTAAGATATAGACCAAAAACTTTCATGAAGAAACCTACCCCAAATTATGACCAGAACCTATCCAACAAGTGAGTTGCAATCACTGTTCACTGCACTGTAGATATGGTCAGCCCAGAAAAATTTCAATCCGGCCAGTTGTGGTTTTTGGACCATAACTTGAGCTACAAAACTCCAAATGGAGTGATTCAAAAAAGGAAATTCAACTAGACAAAATAAGGAACAACTTTCATGCTGATCATTTTGCCAAATTCCCACAGCAAAAATGACTAATAGAACAGTAAAAATGAAGCAAGAAAACTGAAATTTCTGCTCAATTAGCATTAAGCTTAGAAATGGTATGGGCAACCGATACCAACAAATTTTGAATGCAAAATGTGGTATGTTGGGAGTATTAAAACCAATGTACCTATTGTCTATGCAAAAGTCAACATTTTGGTTGACTAATGAAGTGAATAGTAACACCAAAACTTGAAATTCAAAAATTGTAAAACTCAAAAGTGTAAAATGCCCTAGTATACCTAACAAGATTGGTTTTGATAGCTTGGCATGCCAATAGGGTTCTGTTAACAGTACTGCATATGGCCTTATGCCATTCTGTGTTTCATGGCTTTCCCATGCCATTCTGTGAAATAATAGCCTTTGGCTATGTTATTTGAGTTGATATACTTGGGTTTTAACTCGATCATTATTACTTATTAGTCGCTCATTGCACACCGGGAGACACAATGTGACCGATGGTGTGATGGTCCGAGGCACTTAGTACTCAGTGCCCGTTTACCCGTTTATCTAGTCCAGTCAATTAGTATGGTTTACTCGGGCAATGTTAAAGAACCTTACCAAAATTTTAATTGAATAATAATGCAAATAATATCAGAAGTTAAGTCTACCAAAAATTGTAAACACACATTCTGCATCTTTGTTTTATCATATTTTATTTTATTTTATTTTATTTTATTTTATATTGTCACCACTAAGCAAAATTGCTTAGCGCGTCGCTTTTGCCACGCGCAGGTACTGGAGACCTAGCTGGTGAGCCCAGCAGACATCAGACCGGGTGAGCCTTCAGATTTGCATCCGGAGTCCCGAGTCACCTCACGCCTGCAGTGCATATGGTAGGACATAGGATTTTGGGAGTATTTTGTATTTTGACATTTTGTATTAATTTGGATTGTAACTATAAACTCCTGTAATTATGTATTAATATAAATATATGAAATTTCATATTATTGAGATTTTCTGCATTACGTATGTTGATAAATGAAATATTGAGAATTATTTGTGAATATGCTTCAAGTGATGAAGTGAACAGAAAAGTTTTGAAAATAGTATCGTGATTGAGATTGAGATTTTGAGATTGACTTGAATATATATATAATGGAGTTTGGATTTTGAAATTATTTTGGAAGTGTTTTTAAATAGGTTCAGAAGAACTGTTTTTCCAATTTACAGTCGGCACTCTGCCGGATTTTCTATAAAATTTGCGGATAAATTCAGATTTATCAAAATTGAAAATAAACGAATTATAAAGGGATAAATATTAATAGGAATATAAATTGGTGCTCTGGCACACTGAGTGGCATAACTTGCTCGGCTACACTGTAGACGGGTAAGGGGTGTCACATTTAGTAGTATCAAAGCATCAGTTTAGTCGTTTCTGGGCCTAGATAGAGTACATACCATTGCATTGCATTTGTAAGTGTTGAGGTGACACTGATGCAGATCTGTTTGTTTTCTTATTTTGAATAGGATATGGATCCTACTTCGCAAAGAGCAGTTGATGAAAAGGTGGAGAGTCATGCTCCACCAAGGGCTGAGTCTAGGGGCAGGGGAGAATCTGCTCCACCAGCAGCTGAGGCACATGCCCAACCTCAGTTTGCACTATTTCAACAAATGACTGAATTCTACCGGCAAATGATAGGGGCAATTCCACCACCACAACCACAGCCACAACCTCCACCAGCACCACAGAAATCTCATCTGGAGACATTGAGAAAGCATGGGGCTATAGATTTCTTTGGGAAGAGGAAGATGATCCCATGGCTGCAGAAAATTGGTTGGATAGAACCATCAGAGTGCTGAAACAGTTAAATTGCACCCCCGAGCAAAACCTGGTCGGTGCTGTGTCCCTACTTCAGGATGATGCATATCATTGGTGGGACACAGTAACCAGTGAGGTGCAACCTGAACGGATCACCTGGGAATTCTTCCTCATAGAGTACAGGAAGAAATATATTAGCAAAGTGTATTTAGAAGAGCGAAGAAGGGAATTTATTAGTCTGAGACAGAGACAGTTGTCAGTGGCTGAGTATGAGCGTGAATTTGTCAGACTGAGCAGATATGGGAGGGAGATAGTCCCTACAGAGGCAGAGAGGTGCAGACGGTTTGAAGAAGGGCTCAATGACAACATCAAAGTCATGATCACAGCATTGGAGATCACATATTTTGCTAAGCTAGTGGATGCTGCATCAAAAGTGGAAAGGGTCAGAATCAATGAACAAAACATAAGGGAAAGACAGCAGAAGAGGGGTTCGGGTCAGTCCAGTGCATTTTCTGCTCCCAGTAAGAAGAGTAAGGGTCCTCCTGCTTAGAGTTCAAGACCACCACATGGTCAGGGCTAGTCTCAGGGGCCCAGACCGCAGTTCACACCTTGGAGAGGCCAGTCCACACCATCAATGGGCAGCTCTCCAGGGACGGTGTTTAGGGGACTAGCCCCAGCATCTTCTGCTTGTCAGTACTGTCAGAAGTGGCATAAGGGGGATTGTTGGCAAGTGACCGGTGCATGCTTACGGTGTGGATCGACAGAACACCAGATCAAGAATTGTCCAAAGAGGACTACTACTGTTGCTCCAACACAAACTGACAGACCTGCTCTTACACGACAAAGGGGTAGGAAACATGGTAAACCTGAGGCAGCTGGTCCATCACTGAGGCCTGCATCCGAGTCAGCTGAGAGGCCAGACACTAGAATACCAGCTAGGGCCTATGCCATTAAAGCTCAGGAGGAGCAAGATGCCCCGGATGTCATTA
Source organism: Hevea brasiliensis (assembly GCF_030052815.1). Taxonomy (NCBI): domain Eukaryota; kingdom Viridiplantae; phylum Streptophyta; class Magnoliopsida; order Malpighiales; family Euphorbiaceae; genus Hevea; species Hevea brasiliensis. Next base: position 23,081,422 of record NC_079499.1, on the reverse strand, counting down.
GGGATACATTTTCCCTCTACAACACTTCTGTACATGCATTGGTGGATCCAGGATCCACTCATTCCTACATTTGCATCAAACTACCCATAGAGAGGGGAGTTCCAGTAGAGGAGTGTGATCAAGACATTTTGGTCACAAATCCACTAGGCCACAGTGTGGTAGTGAATAAGGTGTATAAAGGTTGCCCATTGAGGATTCAGGGGTATGAATTCTCGGCAGACCTAATTGAGTTGCCCTTCCACGAGTTTGACGTGATTTTGGGAATGGATTGGTTGTCACGTCATCAGGCAATAGTTGATTGCAAATTGAAGAGGATTTCTCTAAAAACTTCTAAGGGTAATGAGATCACTATTGTGGGGGAAAGGACAGATTTCCTGTCCAATGTTATCTCAGCCACGCTTGCAAGAAGATTGATGAGAAAAGGCTGTGAAGCTTACCTAGCACACGTGGTTGATACTAGGCAGGCTAAGCCAAACTTGGGTGACATACGCACAGTAAGGGACTTCCCAGATGTGTTTCCTGAAGAGTTGCCTGGTTTACCACCAGAAAGAGAAGTCGAGTTCACTATTGAGGTAATACCGGGTACAGCACCCATTTCTATTGCTCCTTATAGGATGGCACCCACTGAATTGAGGGAGTTGAAAACTCAGTTGCAAGAGTTGCTGGATAAGGGGTTCATACGGCCCAGTGTGTCACCATGGGGAGCTCCGGTGCTGTTTGTGAAGAAGAAAGATAGAACTTTGAGATTGTGTATTGATTATCGGCAGTTGAACAAAGTAACTGTGAAGAATAAATATCCGTTGCCTAGAATTAACGATCTGTTTGATCAGTTGAAAGGAGCCGGTGTATTTTCAAAAATTGATCTCAGATCAGGGTATCATCAGTTGAGGGTAAAGGATGCAGATGTGTCAAAAACTGCATTCAGAACTCGGTATGGACACTATGAATTTTTAGTGATGCCGTTTGGTTTGACAAATGCACCAGTAGCATTTATGGACCTTATGAACCGTATCTTCCATCCATACTTAGATCGGTTTGTAGTGGTCTTTATAGATGATATTTTGGTGTATTCCAAGACCAGGGAAGAACATGATGAACATTTGAGGATCGTTCTGCAAACCCTGCGAGAAAAGAAGTTGTATGCTAAGTTGTCCAAGTGTGACTTCTGGATGAGTGAGATCTCTTTTCTTGGACACATAGTATCAGCTAAGGGGATTAGAGTGGATCCCAAAAAGATAAAAGCAGTGATGGAATGGAAGCCTCCCAGAAATACAACTGAGGTCAGAAGTTTCTTGGGGCTAGCTGGGTATTACAGAAGATTTGTGAAGGGATTCTCTCTTATAGCTGCTCCAATGACTAAGTTGTTACACAAGAATGTGAAATTTGGCTGGAATGACAAGTGCTAAGCCAGTTTTGAGAGGCTAAAGGCTATGTTGACAGAAGCACCAATGTTAACACAGCCAGTGTCGGGAAAAGACTTTGTGGTCTACAGTGATGCCTCATATAATGGGCTAGGATGTGTATTGATGCAAGAGGGGAAAGTGGTCGCCTATGCTTCCAGGCAATTAAGGCCACATGAACAAAACTACCCTACTCATGACCTAGAGTTGGCAGCAATTATCTTCGCACTGAAGATATGGAGGCATTATTTATATGGTGAAAAATGCTATATCTATACGAACCACAAGAGCCTAAAATACTTGCCAACCCAGAAGGAGCTCAACCTCAGGCAGAGGCGATGGATTGAGTTCCTGAAGGACTATGATTGTGTGATTGATTATCATCCTGGGAAGGCAAATGTAGTTGCTGATGCTTTAAGCAGGAAGTCCATCACAGCTTTAAGATCACTCAATGCCTATCTGTCCCTAGCTCAAGATGGAGCTATTTTGTCTGAGTTGCAAGTGAGGCCAACCCTTCTACAGCAGATACAAGATGGGCAAAGGGCAGATGAAAAACTAATGGCCATTATGGGTAAAATTCCTGAGGGGAAGGAAACTGAATATGAGGTGAAAGCAGATGGGTGTCTGTACTACAGAGGAAGAGTATGTGTACCAGATGATGGGGAACTGAAGACTCGTATTCTGAAAGAAGCACACACTAATGTTTATGCTATGCACCCGGGAAGCACAAAAATGTATAATGATTTGAAGCCTCATTATTGGTGGCCTGGTATGAAGAGGGATATAGCTGACTATGTGACTAAGTGTCTGACATGTCAGCAAGTTAAAGCAGAACATCAAGTTCCATCAGGATTGCTACAGCCTATAAGTATACCTGAATGGAAATGGGACCGGGTCACTATGGATTTTGTTAGTGGTCTACCTCTCACCCAAAGGAAGCACGATGCAGTGTGGGTGGTAGTGGATAGATTGACAAAGTCAGCACATTTTCTGCCAGTTAGGACTGACTACTCACTGGAGAAGCTAGCAGAATTGTATATCAGTGAGATAGTTAGACTGCATGGAATCCCACTTTCCATCATATCTGACCGAGACCCAAGGTTTACATCGAGATTCTGGAAAAAGTTGCAAGAAGCCTTGGGCACACAACTCCGTTTTAGCACGGCCTTTCATCCTCAAACGGATGGACAGTCAGAACGAGTAATTCAGGTAAACCTAAGAACTAATTGAATTTTTGCAATTAATAAATTGAAATGATAGTAACAATGTGAATTATGTGATAGATCCTGGAGGATATGCTAAGGAGTTGTGTCATTGAGTTTAAGGGGAGTTGGGATAGATACCTCCCACTGGCAGAATTCACATACAACAATAGCTACCAAGCTAGCATCCAAATGGCCCCGTATGAAGCATTGTATGGGAGGAAATGTAGAACCCCAGTATGTTGGACTGAATTGGGCGAAGATAAGCTGGTAGGACCAGACCTGGTGAAACAAACTGAGGAGAAAGTAAAGATAATCAAAGCTAACCTGAAGGTTGCCTCAGATAGACAGAAATCTTATGCCAACTTGAAGAGAAAAGAGATAGAATATGCAGTTGGCGATAAAGTGTTTCTCAAAGTCTCACCGTGGAAGAAAGTACTGAGGTTTGGGAGAAAGGGTAAGTTAAGCCCTAGGTTCATTGGCCCATATGAAGTCATTGAACGTGTGGGACCAATGGCCTATCGGCTAGCTTTACCACCAGAATTGGATAAAATACACAATGTATTACATGTTTCTATGCTGAGAAGATATCGCTCAGATCCTTCACATGTCATTTTCATAGAAGAGATTGAAATCCAACTGGACTTGACATATACAGAAGAACCTATCCAGATCCTAGCTGGGCCCATCAAATCAGTCATCCATCACAATATGTAAAATTTCAATTTAGTCCTTATTATTGATTATTTTTGCAAAAACTACCCAAACAAGCTCTAAAAATTCTAAAACTTTGCCCCGCGGTCCTTAGCAATATTACTAGGTTATTGCAAAAAGAATCATAATTTTCTGAGCTATCACGAATATTTTATGAATTTTTAATCCTATTTAAGCACTAGAAAATTACGAAAAAGCAAGGTTCAGGTTTACCTTTGCCGATTCCGACTTCGGGAACGCGCTCGGGACGTCTGACAATGGGGGGGTAGCCAAAACCTCGGTCCAATTCGGAGACTTTTCCGGTAACGGGTCTGTCTGGCCCGAAATTTGTTGACCCGGTCAACTGTTGAATTTCCGTGAATTGAGGATACCTACACAAAGCCCACAACACGGGGGTTAGTACATAAATTTTTCAAAATTTTCTAAGCTCATTTAATGCTCGAAAAAACGCTGCGAAGTTCCGTGGGACCCACCGAAAAATGGTGTCTATGGAAAGCTCTCGACGACCCAGTCCGATTGGTGGCCGAATCGGCCGGATTTTGGCCGGGAAGTCGAAACGTCGCGCGCGCGAGGGAGGGGAGTTCGCGCGCGTTTTCCGGCCGTTTGGGGCGGCGGCCGGCCGGGGGAAGGAGGTGAGACGGCGCGCCGGTGAGTTGGGGTGGCGGGGGAGGTGGCTGGCCGGCAGGCTGGGGCGGGAGGAGAGAGAAAACGGGAGAAAGAGAGAAGGAGGAGGGGACGTGCGCGGGAGAAAAAGAAGAAGGGGAGGGAGCCAGTCTGATTCGACCGGTCCGATCCGGTCCTGTTCGATTCGATTCGGCCGGTTCGATTCGAAATACAAAATTTTGAATTTTTTACTCTGCCTCGAGACCGAAAACGAGGTCCAAAAATTTCGAAAAAATTCTAGAAAACTCAGAAAAATTTGTAGACTCCAAATATATTTTTAGTTTTGCCACATGGTCTTTAAATAAATTTTTAAAAATCATCAAAGTTTATATTTTCGTAAAATAGAACCCGATTTTTAAAATCCGAAAAATCTCAAAAAAATTCCTAAAATTTAAATAAAATTAAAATACCAAAAATGCTCATAAAATAATAAATTTTAAAATTTTGGGGTGTTACATATGTCATATTTTATAGCCTTTTAATGTTGGTACATGTTACCCAATTCATTTCCATGTATAGTGCATTTTATTGCAATTTGTCGGATTCTAATATACTAATTTGACCTAGCTGGATGACCTAGTTCCCTCGGTTTTCGAGTTTTGATCAAAACTACAAACTTGTAGATCTATGCCTTATTGCACGCGGGGCAAAATTTCATGTCATTCTGAGTTATGTAGGCCACGTTATGGTCATTTTACTATTGCTGGTCAGAATGTACCAAAATTGGTTACTTTAGGTCATTTTCGGTCATTTTTGGTTTGGCCAGTTTTTGGACCCGAACTTGTGCAAGCTATTTGACTTGCTTATGGTCATTTTTGGGTGTTGGTGTCTTCATAAGACTTGTAGATATATGTCTCAACTATTCATGATAAATATTTTAGGCCAATTGGACCTGTTTTGAGTGAGTTATGGCCAAAACATCAACTCCTGCCCAAATGGTCTATTTTCAGGCCTTAATTGCACTAATCCGGATTTGGTCATTTTTCAAGTTACCTTCCAAGTAGAATTTTGGTAAGCTTCCTTCATGAAAGTTGACACTTTTTGTGCCTAGTTTCACCTCTAATTGGTCTCATGCCAATTGGAGCCATACACTTAAGGTTCTAAGCCAAAAATACACACTGCTCTGCTATTCATGGTTCATCAATCATCAAATACACAATTAACACTTACCAAGTTACACATTCATGCCATTTCTATTTTTTACCATAACCTAAACACATTTCACACCATATTTTTTGTCATTTAGGCAGCTTATAATCACACTCAATATGTGTCACACTTTATCCCTCTGTAAGGCATAACATGATCCCGTAGAATACCTAATGAACTACCGAACTTCACCTACCGATAATTCATTAAGTACACTATAAGGGATTTAAAAACTATTTTCTTGCATTTTGGAAGTGGTGAGCATTTTGATAGGAATTAAAATCATTTATTCAAAGCTTATAAACTAGTAAGAATTTTTTTCCATTTTAATTTTACCATAAATTTTATAGAAATTTTGACAGAGTTCTGTCTGTATTTTGAGAAAGCAATTTTTCAAATACCTGTGAAAATACTTCCAATAATTTTACACAACTCCCAACCACCAAATAATTTTAAGTCAACTAAAATTTTTGAAAAGAAACCATTTCAAATAATTCCATCAACATTGTATGCACAAATTAAATTTACAAATATAAAATCCAAAAATAATATTATTACAATTTATTATACAACTGCTCACTTTACATTGATACTTATAACATTACAGTATTTACATCAAAATAATTACAAGGGTATAAAACAATACCCGTACAAAAGGGATCAAGAAGTTCTTGTCAATCCCGCAGCTCACTCTGCTGCTTTCTCCTTGCTCTTATCTGCGACAGTAAATTAAACTATCGCTGAGTATAAAAATACTCAGTGGTGCACAATAAAAATTTAAAATACAATACATAAATCATTCATTGACAAAACACAATTTAAATATTTCTCAAATTATCAAAACTCATAATAACACAATTTAGTCAAATAATTTAAGAAACACAGTGTTGCCAATTCATACACAACTTAAGCCATGACACAAAATTTTCGATCAATGCCGTGTTGTATACCACGACAAAGTAATCTACAACCCCACTAATCGAAATCAATGAGAGAGGTGGCTAGCTAGCTAATGATTACTCATCCGATCTACAACCTCAACTGGTAAACCAGAGAGGGAGGAAAATAATCGATCTCACCCCATAAATGGAGGAGGAATGATAAGGCACTGTCATGCTAAGTGTGAACACAAAATCAATTCAAAACAATTTAATCAAATAATTTGTGAGAAATCTGATCAATTTCTAAAGTCATATTTGCGATCATAAAATGAAAACACAATACATAATTAATCACAGAAGTCAAATTTTCGAGAATAAAATATTTAAATAAGAATTATTGTGCACAGATCTGACGTGAGTCACCTCTAGGCCTTGACTCAGTCTCTCAGACCTTCCAAGTCTTTTTCAGTTGAAACACACAGTTTCACAGTGTTTCAGTATCATAACTTAGCATAAATCCAAAAATAAATTTAACTTCACTTTTACCTAGCTCTAATGTGCTAAACTCGACGTTCTTGAAATTTTTGTGTTTCGGGTTACTATTCACTATACTATTCAAGTTAAATTGTTGACTTTCTAAGGTTTAATAGGTATGAGAATTCCAACTTCACCCACATACTACATTTTGGTCACTAAACTTGTTGGTTTTGGTCATTTTCTCAACACTTAAGTCTTTTAGGTAAAATTGCCAATTTTCAGTTTTTGGTGTCTAGGTTGCACTATTCCATTGGTCACTTTTCTGTTGGAATTTGGCAAAATATCATTCATAGAAAATGTTCCCTATTGTCTGAAGTTTATTCTCCTTTTTGAATCACTCCAATTGGAGTTTTGTAGCTCAAGTTGTATCCAAATTATGATTACTATTCATGCTGCAGAATTTAGTTCTGCAGATTTATTGATCCAACTTCGTTCAGCAATTTGATAAAGTTAAGTCCATAATTTGGCCTAATTTTCTTCATATGAAATGTTCTACTATGACTTAGGTTTCCATCGGTTTAAGAATCACCTAAATCTGAGTTTTCTTGAGAGAGTTATAGCCATTGAAACTTTAATATTTATATGGTAAATCTTCAGTTCTGCAGGTTCAATGATTCAACTTTGCTCAGTAATTTGATTGGGTTAATGGCATAATTTGGGTTTGTGTTCTGCATGAAAGTTTTAGATCTATATCTTACCTAACCACTAGTAAAATTTCAGGTCATTTTGATCTACCTAGCTCGAGTTATGACCAAATGAACTAATACTGTTCATTTAGTCAGTTTGTGCAGGGCAGCCTGCAATTTTTTAAATTTGGTCAAATTGTTCACTAGGTTTTAGTCACTTTTTGGGCATGCTTCCTAAATGAAAATTGTGTCATTTAGTGCCTATTTTCATCCCCAATTGGTCCCATATCAATTGGACTTGTAAAATTTCATTTTTGGTCCTTCAAAGTTGACTTGGTCATGCTCCAGCAGCATGACCACACTCCCTCCGAATTTGACTTTAATTCTAACACTTCTAACACACTTAATTAGGTCACAAAATGACCATTTCTCACTTCACATTAGGTCAAAGACACCATTTACAAGTTTTTCACATTTTTTGTCTCTAAACCCTAATGTCCAAAACCCTAAGTTTGTCCAATCTTCACAATTCATATAATCTAAATATACAATTCACATATATAACATCTATTCACCAAGATTTCAAATTTAACCTAACTAAATACCATCAAAAACTTAAGGTTCTATGGCTACCACATTCTCTCTTCCCTTATTTAAGCATGATTTCCTTTATTTCTAAGGCAATTTCATCACACACAAACTTAAATTCATGAACTCAATATGAGTCTAGACTTGAAATTGCACTTACCTCAATTTGTAGATTTCAATCTTCAATTTTTCTCCTCTTCTCTTCTTTCTTTCTTACTAAATTTCTTTCTCAAGGGAAGGAAATAAGGTTTTATGGAATAATTATGGGAGAAGTTGGGATTTGGTAAGGGTTTCAAAACTTGAAGACAAACATTAATGGAGGAATTCCATGGAGATGAGAGGGAGAGAGTGTGGCAGCTTGGATGGGTTAAGGAAGAAGACTAATTAATTTTTTTTAATTTTCTTTTCTTTTATCTTTTTATATCTTAGGAAGACCCAAAAATCAATTTAATTAATTATATTAATTATGACTTTTATGGCATCATGCATGATGTCATGCATGATGTCATCAGCTTTTTACTTTTTTATTTTCTCTTTTTTTTTTAATTTATTTTTCTATTAGTTCTTTAATTTAATTCTCGATTCTGAAATTTTCTTTTCTCCGATTTTATTTGACAGTTAGGTCAGGAGTCAGCTCTTGGGGTCAATTGACCAAATTGCCCCTCACCGGTTCATCACTGTTTGCAGATAATTCAATATTTCTTTCGGCTCACTGACCTAATTTTTTTGACTGGCTTAACAGTTCTTTTTCGTGATTTTCTCTTTTCCATTGTGTTCGTAATGGTCCCAAGGACCGCAGCGTCACATTTTACAGTTCGAAATTTGAGTTTAAAACGGCTTCGCAGTAGTTCCCGAGACGGTCACCCATCGCTGTGACTCTCGGCTCGTTTAACTTCTTATGTTTTGTTTTTCTTATTTATACTTAACTAATTGGCAATTACTAATTATTTGTATTTATGGTTTCTTTAGTTGTCTTAAGTGTGGTTCTAATTCCCTTAATTGTCGGAACTGATACCGGTCACCGGAACAGTGAAATATACCAGGCTATACAAATAGGGGTGTTACAATTCTCCCCCGCTTAAATAAATTTCGTCTCAAAATTTTACCTAGTATTAATCTCTGAACAACTGTGGGTGTTGTCTCCTCACGTCCTCCTCTCGTTCCCAAGTAGCCTCCAGGCCCGAATGATGGTTCTACAGCACTTTTACCAATGGTATCTGCTTATTCCGTAGCTGCTTCACCTCATAAGCTAGAATCTCTATGGGTTCCTCCTCATATGTGAGGGCTGGATTCACTTCAATTTCTTCCACTGGTAGTACATGAGATGGGTCTGATCGGTACCTCCTCAACATAGACACATGGAAGACGTTATGTATCTTCTCCAACTCTGGAGGTAATGCCAACCGATATGCCAAAGGACCCACTCTTTCCAGAACCTCATATGGCCCAATGAAACGAGGACTTAGTTTCCCCTTTCTGCCGAATCTCATAATTCTCTTCCAAGAAGAAACTTTGAGGAAAACTTTCTCACCCACTGCATACTCAATATCTCTTCTTTTCAAATCAATGTAGGACTTTTGACGGTCCGATGCAGTCTTAAGTCGATCTCTGATTACTCTGATCTTCTCCTCAGTTTGCTGAACAATTTCGGGTCCAATCATCTTTCTTTCACCCACGTCATCCCAACACAACGGGGTTCTACATTTTCCACCTTACAAAGCTTCATATGGAGGCATCCCAATGCTTGATTGGTAGCTGTTGTTGTAAGCAAACTCAATCAAAGGCAAGTGTATGTCCCAACTGCCCTCAAACTCAATTACACAAACCCGTAGCATGTCCTACAAGATCTGAATTACCCTCTCAGACTGGCCATCTGTCTGTGGGTGGAATGCAGTACTGAAGTTCAATCTAGTTCCTAGGGCTCTCTGAAGACTACCCTAGAATCTAGAAGTGGACCTAGGATCTCTGTCTGATACAATGGATACTAGCACTCCATGAAGTCTCACAATTTCATCGATGTACAACCTGGCCAATCTGTCTAAACTGTAGTCCATTCGGACTGGCAGAAAATGAGCAAACTTAGTCAGTCTGTCAACAATGACCCATATTGCATCATGACTCTTCTGTGTCCTCGGAAGTCCCATCACAAAATCCATAGTTATTCTCTCCCATTTCCATTCTGGCACAGGTAGTGGATGTAACAACTCAGTGGGTACTTGATGCTCTGCCTTTACTTGCTGACAAGTTAGGCATTTAGAAACAAACTCTGCCACATCTCTTTTCATACCTATCCACCAGTAATGCTCCTTTAGCCCTCTATACATTTTTGTGCCACCAGGGTGCATGGCAAAAGGAGACTCATGTGCTTCCTTCAAAATGATCTGTCTCAAATCAACATCATTAGGAACACAGACCGTCATCTCTAATTGAGAATTCTGGTTTCTTGCCCTGACTTCTTCCAACAGCTTCTGATACCTTTATCATTCTGAGTAGCCATTCTGATCTGATCAATCAACACTGGCTGTACATGCCATTCAACTGTTGTCTGCCCATCATCATTAATCTCTAAGCTGGCATGCAATGATCTTAACTCATGCACTAAAGACAAAGGAGTAACCCGTAGACTTGCCATAGTCTTACAACTTAGGGTGTCAGCCACAACATTAGCTTTCCCTGGCTGATAGTCTATTAGACAATCATAGTCTTTTATTAACTTTAACCATCTCCTCTGTCTCAAGTTCAGCTCTTTCTAGGTGCCCAAATACTTAAAACTCTTATGATCTGTGTAGATGTAGCACTTCTCCCCATACAAATAATGTCTCCAGATCTTAAGAGCAAATACAATAGATGCAAGCTCCAAGTCATGTGTCGAATAATTCCTCTCATGTGGTTATAGCTAGCATGATGCATAGGCAATGGCATTTCTATCTTGCATCAATATACAGCCTAACCCATTGTGAGAAGCATCACTATAAACTGTATATTCTTTACCCGGTGTAGATAAAGTCAGGACTGGAGCCTCAGTCAAACATCTCTTCAATTCATCAAAACTCTGTTGGCATTTATCCGTCCACTGAAATTTCACATCTTTCCTAAGCAGCTTGGTCAATGGAGATGCCAACATAGAGAATCTCTTCACAAAACGACAGTAGTATCCAGCTAAACCCAGAAAACTGCGAATATCTGTGATATTTCTGGGTGGCTTCCAATTAAGAACAGCTTCTATCTTGCTATGATCTACCTTAATACCCTCTGCTGATACTATGTGCCCCAAAAAGGATATCTCCTTCAGCCAAAATTCACACTTCGACAATCTGGCATATAGCTATTTCTCCCTTAAAGTTTGTAGTACAATCCACAGATGTCTATCATGCTCTTCTGCATTCCTCGAATAGACCAATATATTATCAATAAATACCACAACAAACTGGTCGAGGTATGGTCTGAAGATAGTGTTCATCAGATCCATAAAAGCAGTCGGAGCATTAGTTAACCCGAATGGCATGACCAAGAACTCAAAATCTAAAGGCAGTTTTAGAAATATTTTGCTCTTGTACTTTCAGCTGATAATAACCTGATCTCAGGTCAATTTTGGAGAACACAGCTGCACCCCTCAACTGATCAAACAAGTCATCAATGCGAGGCAATAGGTATCTGTTCTTTATTGTCACCTTATTCAACTGCTGATAGTCAATGCATAACCAGAGAGTGCCATCCTTCTTCTTTACAAACAACACTGGTGCTCCCCAAGGTGACACACTAGGGCGGATAAAGCCCTTGTCAAGCAATTCTTGCAACTGTACTTTCAACTCTTTCAATTATGCAGGTGCCATTCTGTATGGCATTATGGAGATTGAGTCCACACCAGGCATAACATTAATCTCAAACTGCACCTCTCTTTCTGGAGGTAATCCTGGCAATTCATTAGGAAATAAATCTGAAAAATCACATACCATAGGGATGTCCCTCAATGCTGGACTATCCACTTGGGTGTCTATCACATGTGCCAAGTACGCTTCACATCCTTTCCTAATCATTTTTCTGGCCAATGCAGCTGAAATGATGTTTGAAGGCAATAAATGCCTCTCCCCATGTATTACTACATCACCATACTAAGGAAGACCAAAAGTGACTGTCTTCAGTCTACAGTCAATCATCGCATGATGCCTGGCTAACTAATCCATGCCCAAGATAATGTCATAATCTCTGAAGGGCATTTCAATTAAATCAGACAGAAAAGTGTGTCCTTGGATCACCAAAGGACAGTCCCTATATAGTCTATTTACCCTGACCTCCTGGCCTAATGGACTAGTTACCAGCACATCATAGTCCATTGGTACACACTGAATAGCAGTAGAACACATCACACTAGCACTAACATACGAATGTGTGGAGCCAGCTACTACGTCTGATGTTTCACCCTCCTCCCTCTAACGCATGGTATACACTCTGACTGGTGCGCCACTGGATACTGGCTGGTTAACAGTGCTTTGACTTCTAAGAGTGTTACCAGGACCCCTACCTCTAGCAGCTAACTGTGACCCTCTAGGTGCAGAGACATGGGTTGATCCTTCAGATGTAGCAGAAGGTCCAGATCGGCGTGGACTAGTACAATCCTTAGCAAAATGTCCGCTCCCTCTACAATTAAAATATGCACCGGTAGCCTTGAAACAAACCCCACCGTGAGTTCTACCACAAGTTTCACACTACTGTACTGATAGAGCTCCGTGGGGTGCCGTTGAGTCTGCTGACCAGACCGGGGTGTTTTTGGCTAGAGAATCTACCTCTGCCAGATCTACGGGAGTTGGATCCCCCAAACTGTTTCCTCTTCCCAGAACCACTCTCAGGTGCTTGTCCAGTAGTCTTTTCAGTCTTCTCTTTCTCTTGTGAACCCTTCTTCACTGCCCCTTCTGATTCTATCCTTTCCAGTTCCAGGGCCTGTGAGATCAACTTAGCGAAATTCTAATGTCGAAAACCCATAACTTGCATTCTCAGATTCAGTCTTAACCCGGACTCAAACCTCTTACATCTATCTCTGGGGGTGGAGACTAAGCTTCCAGCATAGTGGCTCAGTCGAGAGAAGTCTCTCTCATATTCTGCTATGGTTCTGTCCCCTTGTTTCAAACTCAGGAATTCTTGTAACTTCATATCCACATATGCATCGGGGACCCACTTCTGTCGAAACTCCCTCAAAAAGTCTGACCAGGTTAACACTGGTGGCTCAACCAGGCTGTGGGGGATGGTCTTCCACCATTCATACACATCCCCTTGCAACAAGGAAACAGAATACTCGAACTTCAGCTCTTCTGCACACTACAGCTTCCTGAAAACCCACTCCATTCGCTCTAACCACTGTTCTGCCTCCAGTGGATCCACAGTGCCTTTAAACTCGGTGGCCCCAAATTTTATCAATTTTTCATATTGTCGAGCTGAGGGCTATGGTTGTGCTACAGGTGCTTGCATCTTAGCTTGGGGTGGCACATTTCCCTCCATTTGCTAGAAAAACGCAGCCATCTGCTGTGCAAACTGAGCAGGGAACTGTGATGCTGGAGTAGGAGCTGGAGTAGCTGACCCACTCATGTTCTGGAGTGCTGGGGCTTCCCCTTGAACCTTAGCCTCAACAGATTGTTCTACGAAATGATCTCCTCCTTCCATTCCGTTTTCCCAATTTTTCTACTTCCTGAGATCAAACACAAGGAGATTGACCTCCGTTAGTGCATATTCATGATGTAAATATGTCATATGTATCAATTAAAGACACTTGAGCAGTTGCACTTATCAAAGAAATATTCACATAAATAGTCAAATTTTATTGCAAAACCATGCTCTGATACCATTAAAATATGTCACACCTTATCCCTCTGTAAGGCATAACATGATCCCGTAGAATACCTAATGAACTACCGAACTTCACCCACCGATAATTCATTAAGTACACTACAAGGGATTTTAAAACTATTTTCTTGCATTTTGGAAGTGGTGAGAATTTTGATAGGAATTAAAATCATTTATTCAAAGCTTATAAACTAGTAAGAATTTTTGTCCATTTTAAATTTACTGCAAATTTTATAAAAATTTTAACTGAGTTTTGTCTGTATTTTGAGAAAGTAGTTCTTCAAATACCTGTGAAAAACACTTCCAATAATTTTACACAACTCCCAACCACCAAATAATTTCAAGTCAACTCAAAATTTTGAAAACAAACCATTTCAAATAATTCCATCAACATTGTATGCACAAATTAAATTTACAGATATAAAATCCAAAAATAATATTATTACAATTTATTATACAACTGCTCACTTTACATTGATACTTATGACATTATAGTATTTACATCAAAATAATTACAAGGGTATAAAACAATACCCGTACAAAAGGGATCAAGAAGTTCTTGTCAATCCCGCAACTCACTCTGCTGCTTTCTCCATTCTCTTATCTGCGACAGTAAATTAAACTATCGCTGAGTATAAAAATACTCAGTGGTGCACAATAAAAATTTAAAATACAATACATAAATCTTTCGTTGACAAAATACAATTTAAATATTTCTCAAATTATCAAAACTCATAATAACACAATTTATTCAAATAATTTAAGAAACACAGTGTTGCCAATTCATACACAACTTAAGCCATGACATAAAATTTCTGATCAATGCCATGTTGTACACCATGACAAAGCAATCAACAACCCCACTAATCGAAATCAATGAGAGAGGTGGCTAGCTAGCTAGCTAATGAGTACTCATCCGATCTACAACCTCAACTGGTAAACCAGAGAGGGAGGAAAATAATCGATCTCACCCCATAAATGGAGGAGGAATGATAAGGCACTATCATCCTAAATGTGAACACAAAATCAATTCAAAACAATTTAATCAAATAATTTGTGAGAAATCTGATCAATTTCCGAAGTCATATTTGCGATCATAAAATGGCAACACAATACATAATTAATCACAGAAGTCAAATTTTCAAGAATAAAATATTAAACAAGAATTATTGTGCACAGCCCTGACGTGAGTCCCCTATAGGCCTTGACTTAGTCTCTCAGACCTTCCAAGTCTTTTCAGCTGAAACACACAGTTTCACAGTGTTTCAGTACCATAACTTAGCATAAATCCAAAACTAAATTTAACTTCACTTTTACCTAGCTCTAATGTGCTAAACTCGACGTTCTTAAAATTTTTGTATTTCGGGTTACTATTCACTACATTATTCAAGTCAAATTATTGACTTTCTAAGGTTTAACAGGTATGGGAATTCCAACTTCACCCACATACCACATTTTAGTCACCAAACTTATTGGTTTTGGTCATTTTCTCAACACTTAAGTCTTTTAGGCAAAATTGTCAATTTTCAGTTTTTGGTGTCTAGGTTGCACTGTTCCATTGGTCACTTTTCTGTTTGAATTTGACAAAACTTCCTTCATAGAAAATGTTCCCTATTGTCTTAAGTTTATTCTCCTTTTTGAATCACTCCAATTGGAGTTTTTTAGCTCAAGTTATATCCAAATTACAGTTACTGTTCATGCTGCAGAATTTAGTTCTGCAGATTTATTGATCCAAATTCATTCAGTAATTTGATCAAGTTAAGTCCATAATTTGGTCTATTTTTCTTAATATTAAATGTTTTAATATGCCTTAGGTTTCCATCGGTTCAAGAATCACCTAAATCGGAGTTTTCTAGAGAGAGTTATAGCCATTGAAACTTTACTGTTCATATGGTAAATCTGCAGTTCTGCAGGTTCAGTGATTCAAATTTGCTCAGTAATTTCATTGGGTTAATGGAATAATTTGGGTTTGTGTTCTTCATGAAAGTTTTAGATCTATATATCATCTAACCACTAGTAAAATTTCAGGTCATTTTGATCTGTCTAGCTCAAGTTATGACCAAATGAACAAACACTTCTTATTTGGTCAGTTTGTGCAGGGCAGCCTACAATTTTTCAAATTTGGTCAATTTGTTCACTAGGTTTTAGTCACTTTTTGGGCATACTTCCTAAATGAAAATTGTGTCATTTAGTGCCTATTTTCATCCCCAATTGGTCCCATATCAATTGGACTTGTAAAATTTCATTTTTGGTCCTTCAAAGTTGACTTGGTCATGCTGCAGTAGCATGACCACACTCCCTCCGAATTTGACTTTAATTCTAACACTTCTAACACACTTAATTAGGTCACAAATGACCATTTCTCACTTCACATTGGGTCAAAGACACCATTTACAAGTTTTTTACATTTTTGGTCTCTAAACCCTAATGTCCAAAACCCTAAGTTTGTCCAATCTTCACAATTCATGTAATCTAAATATACAATTCACATATATAACATCTATTCACCAAGATTTCATGTTTAACCTAACTAAATACCATCAAAACCTTAAGGTTCCATGGCTGCCACATTCTCTCTTCCCTTATTTAAGCATGATTTCCTTTATTTCTAAGGCAATTTCATCACACACAAACTTAAATTCATGAATTCAATAAGAGTCTAAACTTGAAATTGCACTTACCTCAATTTGTAGATTTCAATCTTCAATTTTTCTCCTCTTCTCTTCTTTCTTTCTTGCTAAATTTCTTTTTCAAGGGAAGGAAATAAGGTTTTATGGAATAATTATGGGAGAAGTTGGAATTTGGTAAGGGTTTCAAAGCTTGAAGACAAACTTTAATGGAGGAATTTTCATGGAGATGAGAGGGAGAGAGTGTGGCGGCTTGGATGGGATAAGGAAGAAGACTAATTAATTTTTTTTCTTTTCTTTTCTTTTATCATTTTATGTCTTAGGAAGACCCAAAAATCTATTTAATTAATTATATTAATTATGACTTTTATGGCATCATGCATGATGTCATGCATGATGTCATCACCTTTTTACTTTTCATTTTCTCTTTTTTTTTTTTCTATTTATTTTTCTATTAGTTCTTCAATTTAATTCTCGATTTCAAAACTTTCTTTTTTCTGATTTTATTTGGCAGTTAGGTCAGAAGTCAGCTCTCGGGATAAATTGACCAAATTGCCCCTCGCCGATTTATCCCGGTTTGTAAATAATTCAATATTTCTTCTGGCTCCTTGACCTAATTATTTAACTGGCTTAACAGTTTTTTTTTCGTGATTTTCTCTTTTCCATTGTGTTCGTAATGGTCCTAAGCACCGCAGCGTCACATTTTACGGTTCAAAATTTGAGTTTAAAACAGCTTCGCAGTCGTTCCCGAGACGGTCACCCATCGCTGTGACTCTCGGCTTGTTTAACTTCTTATGTTCTGTTTTTCTTATTTATACTTAACTAATTGGCGATTACTAATTATTTGTATTTATGGCTTCTTTAGTTTTCTTAAGTGTGGTTCTAATCCCCTTAATTGTCTGGACCGATACCGGTCACCGGAACAGTGAAATATACCAGGCTATACAAATAGGGGTGTTACAATATGCACCTTATAGTACAGAATTTATCAAGTCTAATTTATACAAAATTTAACTACATAATATAGCTCATTCACATGTCCAAACTCACACCTTTATACATATGTACAAGCTTTCATAACAAGCACCATAATTCAACAATAATATTCCACAAACCAAACCATAAAACAACATTTTTTTGGTCCACACTTTAAATTGCCGATTCATACATCTCTCCCAATTAACTTCCAAGCTTCCAAAATCAAGTATACATTCACATACATCTAATATACATCACCCAATTTATTTCTATACACATAAACACTTAATCAACCCTTTAATCTATCATTTATAAGCAAGCATAAACTGTTTTTATGGAGTTTCCATGGCTGCCAAAAATATAAATCTCCCTTTAAACATCAAACTCCAAAAATCTTTCCACAATTCAACTACCCATAACATCCACACAAACTTTAATGAAACAATAATAAAAAACACATACTTACCACTTTGGAAACTCTTCAAAACCTTGACTAAACTTGATCTTCTTGCTGCCTATCTACTGCCCAAGGTGTATGGACAACTTTTAGTGAAGGGAGCTTGAGGTTTCCATGGATGGATCATGCTTGCATGAAGCTCTAAGGTGGACGGCCATGGAGTTCTTCATTCTTCCATTTTCGGCTGGTTCTTGGGAGTTTGAGGAAGATGACAATCTGTTGTCCAAGATGAAGATTAAGTGGTCCACTTTGGTGAGTTAGTGGAGCACTATGTGATGTTTAATAGTAGTTTAATCTTAAACTCCCAAATTCTCACATTAAGCTCCCAATTTTTGCTATTTAAACTATGTACCACCAATTTAATTTTTCATGACATTTTCCAAGCGTAATATCATTTATTTTTAATGGACATTTAGGTCAAAAGACAACTCGGGGTGTCAAATGACTACAATGCCCTTGTTTGGGTTGCATTTCGGATTTTTCAGTAACACCAATTTTTGTCATTTTATTGATTTCTCACTTTTCTTTGTACTAATTAATTAATTTTTCTTTGATGTTTTTAATTATATTTATACTTCAATAGGTCTTTAATTATATCTTAAAAATATTTTCCAGGGTTCTCTGCGGTCCAGGGCTAGTCAACGGTCCACGCTGCGACTTCCCGGTGCGATCACCCATCACTGGGGTTCTCGGCTCGTTTAACTTGGTTACATTATTGTAAGTCTCCTTGATTATTTTTTTTGTCTTTTCTTTTCTTGTATTTCATTATTGTAAGTCTCCTCACTAATATTTAAATATAGTTCTAGGCATTCTAGTTGTCTGGACAGACACTGGTTACCGGAGCAGTAGAACACACTACCGAACACAGGGGTGTTACAATTCTCCCCCCCTTAAAATAAATTTCGTTCATGAAATTTTACCCAATAGCCATCTTACAATAATCATACGTTTATTTTCTCCTTTCTATATAATCGTATAATCTTCTTTCCCTCGAATTTGTATGAGACTTTTAACAATCTAATACAATATTTAATTTGTTGTATAACACTAATCTTCTCTTAGTATTGTGCTGTCTAATATTTCGGTTCATGTTCCTTCTTGAATGACCCTTTAGCTCATGTTAGAATGATTTATCTAGTCATTGGTCCTCTGACCATTCTAGTCAATAGTTTTCCTCACATTCGTAACATTTCTTTGTTATATCTGAACCAACTATTCAAATTTTTACTTCCTTTTGTACTAAACTATAACCTTTCGATTTTCTAACTTTTGAGTTTTAAATCCCTAAGTAGGATTTTCAAACTTATTTCCAACAGTAAAATTATGTCCTAGCATAACTATACCAAAACAGATGCCATTGGCAACTATTCTCATCTTTGTGTACTATCGAGTAGTACGTAGCTCTACACAATAATCTTAAGTCAGTACTATAATCTGCAGCTTACAGTATAAATATCAAGAACATTGCATAGTTACTATGATACATCCCAATAGATCAAATTTTCCTATATTTTATCCTTTTAGAATTTATTGATATTCGAATCTTATTCTAATTACAATATCCATTAATAATTACTAACAGTAACATCCTTGCCCTCATCTAGAGCAATTTAATTACTGTAACTTACTTTTACATCCTCTTGCCTTACATTAAGTAGGCTTGTCATTTAGCTTTATAATTTATGGTGTGTTAGAAAATACTTTTCGCCGATAAACTCTTTCAAAACTAATTTCACTTACTATCACAATTCTTATCTTAAAGGACTAATCACTAATGCATCAAAATTTATTCTCCTGTAAAGGAATAATAACAGATCATATAGTTCTAACACTAACATAAAAGTAGGTACACTCCAGATCAAACAATACATATATATATATCTTAGTTACTAATTGAGAAAGCACCAGCAACAATGTCAAAAGTCTCAACCTCTTCTCTCTGCCGTATAGCGTATACTCCAGCTGAAGCATCACCCTGTTCTGGCTGATTCACAATACTCTGACTTCTAGGTGTACTACCCCTACCTCTACCTCTGCCTCTACTAACTGACGGTGAACTCTTTGGGGTAGAAACTTGGGTTGAGCCCTTTGGTGTAGTAAATGATCCATAACGACATGGATTTACACAATCCCTAGCAAAATGACCAGTCTCTCCACAATTAAAACATGCTCCTACGGCTCTATAACATACCCCACTATGTGGTTTACCACAAGTTTCACAAAGTCTATCTGACAGCGCATTTCTGGGTTTCTGCTGAGTTTGCTGATCGAATCGAGGTGGTTTCTGTCTAGAAGATCTATCTCTACCAGACTTCTTACCATCTCTGTTGTGTTCCCCAAAGTTTTTCCTCTTTCCAATAGGACCACTAGAACTCTGTTCTACTGACTTTCCCTCTTTTTCTGTCCTCTTTGATTTCTTTTTCTCAGGGGCCTCTTCAGATTCAATTCTTTCTAATTCTAGTGCTTGAGAAATAAGCTCAGAGAAGTTGTTATGTTTGAATCTGACCACTTGTAATATAATACTAGGCTTCAAGCTAGTTTCAAACCTCTTACATCTCTCCCTACTGGTAGAAAGTAGACTTACTGCATAATGGCTCAGGCGGGAAAATTCCCTTTCATATTCAGCTACCGATCTACTCCCCTGTTTTAGACTTAGGAACTCTTGCAGCTTCTGGTCCACATAAGCATCTGGGACATATTTTTGTCTGAAATCCCATAGAAAATCATTCCATGTTAGCACTGAAGGTTCTACCAAACTATGGGAAATGGTTTTCCACTAGTCATATGCATCCCCCTGTAGCAGAGACACTGAATATTCAAATCTGAGCTCCTCTGTGCAGTGCAGTTTCTTGAACACCCTATCCATTCTCTCTGACCACTGTTCTGCCTCTAGAAGATCTACTATCCCCTTGAACTCAATAGCCCTATATTTCATCAATTTGTCATACTACCTAGCACAAGAATGTGGTTATACCACTGGTGTCTGTAGTGGGACTTGAGTAGGCACGTTACCTGCCATCTGTTGGAACTTTGCAGCCATCTGCAGAGCGAACTAAGCAGGAAACTGCGGTACTGAGGGGGCTAGTGTGGCTGATCCACTGACATTATGGAGGGCTGGGGCATCCCCTTGTACCTTAGCCTCTATCGATTGAACGATCACCCTCTTCCATAGTCAATTCGAGGATCTTAGACCTCCTGAACAAATAACACGAGGAGATTCCCTTCCGTTAGTGCATATTCATAATGTAATGTACTGTATGCATCAAGCAATGACATTGAGCAGTTGTACTATGAAGAAAGAATATTCAAATTACAGGTGAAAACAGAATTTAAAAACTAGCTCTGATACCACTAAAACATATCACACCCTACCCCTCTGTAAGGCATAACATGATCCCGTAGTATACCCAAGGAATTACCAACTTCGTCTACTGATAACCCATTAAATACACTACAAGGGATTTTAAAACTTTTCTTACTTCTTTTACAGTGGTGAGCACCATTTACAGGTGTTAAAAACTTTTTTGAACTAAAGTGAAACAGCTAACACATTTGAATTATTAGTAATTTCTATAAAAATTTTGGCGGAGTGCCATCTGTATTTTGAATAAAACAGTTCTTCAAAAACCTATAAAAAGCACTTCAAATATATTTCTCAATCTCAAACTCCAATATTTAATCAACATAATATTTTTCTCAACATTTGTCAACTCAAATTCACAATAATTTTTCAGTGTTTTCAAAGACTGAGATAAAAGAAATATATCACAATATTTACAAACCAAAATAATTTACAAATTCATTTTACAACTTCAATGTGCAATTTTAACTTACAACTGCTCAAAACCAAGAACATTATATACATACAGTGAACATACATTACAATACAAAATGCAAAATATGGTATACTCAATATACCCGATGAACTCTCAATATAGCATTAGCAGCCTAGTCTGCTGTCAATCTGTCTACTGCGGCGATAAAGAATGAAAGTCATTGAGTAAAATTTACTCAGTGGTGTACAATAACAATTTGAAATGCGCTATATAAATCTTTTATTGACAATTCACAAATCAAATAATTCACAATTCCATTTCACAATTTACAAAGTTCATATAATACGAATTTGATCAAACAATTGAGTAACACGGTTTTACTAATCAATAATACCATTTGATCAAATAACTGAATAATACAGTTTTGCCAATCATCAAATAACTGAACAATACAGTGTTTCCAATCAATAACACAATTTAGGCTATGACACAATTTTTCAGCACATGCCATGTTGTACACCACGACAAGACACACTCACCCTAATAATCGAAATCAATGAGGGAGGAAGCTAGCTAGATAATGAGTACTCATCCACACTCACCTCAGACTGACAAGTCAAAGAGGGAGGAATATAATCAAACTCACCCCAGACTGATAAGTCAAAAAGAGAGGAATATAATCACACTCACCCCATAAATGGAGGAGGAACATAGTAACAGTGTCATGCCAATTGTGAATCAAAACAATTCCAAATCACAATATTTCATACAATTCCCAAATCACATTTTATCTCAAAATTTCTATTTGCAAAGTAGTCAACACAATAATTTCCAAATAAGATTCTCAAAGCCAAAACAATAAAAAATCATTCATTACTCATTTCTCAAAATAAATTTTTGGTAAAAGCAGTGAACATAAAAAGTATTGTGCACAGACACAAAATTTAAAACTATAATGTTCAAATAAATTTTTAAGTAGAAAATAAGAAATCAAAATTATTGTGCACAAACACAATTTAAAATAATAACATACAAATAATCATAATTTATTTCAATTGAAAAATTCAAAAGAAATAACTATTGTGCACTAACCTCTGATATACGCCTCTTGGCTCTGACTCAGTGTTTTCTTTCCCTTCCCTGAGTCTTTGCTAACTGAAACACACAATTTGAAGTGTTTCAGTACTCATTTAAACTGTCTATAACGATAATGCTTAATAATTAATTCATTGAATTCTATCATTTTCTTAGCCAACCTAAGATGTTGACCCTCGATGTATTCTAGGTGAATTAAGTTTTAATGTAACCAATATGTCATATTTTATAGCCTTTTAGTGTTAGTATATGTTACCCAATTTATTTCCATGTATAGTGCATTTTATTGCAATTTGTCGGATTCCGGTATACTAATTTGACCTAGCCGGATGACCTAGTTTCCTCGGTTTTCGGGTTTCAGTCAAAACTATAAACTTGTAGATCTATCTCTTATTGCACGCAGGGCTAAATTTCAGGTCATTCTGAGTTATGTAGATCAAGTTATGGTCATTTTATTATTGCTGGTTAGAATGTACCGAAATTGGTCACTTTAGGTCATTTTAGGTCATTTTAGGTTTGGCCAGTTTTTGGACCCGAATTTGTGCAAGCTATTTGACTTACTTATGGTCATTTCTGGGTGTTGGTGTCTCATAAGACTTGTAGATATATGTCTCAAATATTCATGGTAAAAATTTCAGGTCAATTGGACCTGTTTTGAGCGAGTTATGGCCAAAACATCAACTGCTGCCCAAATGGTCTATTTTCAGGCCTTAATTGCACTAATTCGGATTTGGTCATTTTTCAAGTTGCCTTCCAAGCAGAATTTTGGTAAGCTTCCTTCATGAAAGTTGGCACTTTTTGTGCCTAGTTTCACCTCCAATTGGTCTCATGCCAATTGGAGCCACACACTTAAGGTTCTAAGACAAAAATACACACTGCCCTGCTATTCATGGTTCATCAATCATCAAATACACAATTAACACTTACCAAGTTACACATTCATGCTATTTCTATTTTGTACCATAACCTAAACACATTTCACAACACATTTTTGGTCATTTAGGCAGCTTATAACCACACTCAATATGCACCTTATAGTACAGAATTTACCAAGTCCAATTTATACACAATTTAACTACATAATATAGCTCATTCACATGTCCAAACTCACACCTTTATACATATGTACAAGCTGCCATAACAAGCACCATAATTCAACAATAATATTCCACAAACCAAACCATGAAACAACATTTTTTTGGTCCACACTTCAAATTGTCGATTCATACATCTCTCCTAATTAACTTCCAAGCTTCCAAAATCAAGTATACATTCACATACATCTAATATACATCACCCAATTTATTCCTACACACATAAACACCTAATCAACCATTTAATCTACCATTTACAAGCAAGGGTAAACTGTTCTTATGGAGTTTCCATGGCTGCCAAAAATATACATCTCCCTTTAAACATCAAACTCCAAAAATCTTTCCACAATTCAACTACCCATAACATCCACACAAACTTTAATGAAACAATAATAAAAAACACATACTTATCACTTTGGAAACTCTTTAAAACCTTGAATAAACTTGATCTTCTTGCTGCCTATCTACTGCCTAAGGTGTATGGACAACTTTTAGTGAAGGGAGCTTGAGGTTTCCATGGATGGATCATGCTTGTATGAAGCTCCAAGGTGGACGGCCATGGAGTTCTTCATTCTTCCATTTTCGACTAGTTCTTGGGAGTTTGAGGAAGATGACAATCTGCTATCCAAGATGAAGATTAAGTGGTCTACTTGGTGAGTTAGTGGAGCACTATGTGATGTTTAATATTAGTTTAATCTTAAACTCCCAAATTCTCACATTAAGCTCCCAATTTTTGCTTTTTAAACTATGTACCACGAATTTAATTTTTCATGACATTTTCCAAGTGTAATATCATTTATTTTTAATGGACAATTAGGTCAAAAGACAACTCAGAGTGTCAAATGACTACAATGCCCCTGTTCGGGTTGCATTCTCGATTTTTCAGTAACATCGATTTTTGTCGTTTTCTCGATTTCTCACTTTTCTTTGTACTAATTAATTAATTTTTCTTTGATGTCTCTAATGATATTTATACGTCAATAGGTCTTTAATTATGTTTTAAAAATATTTTCCAGGTTTCCCCGCGGTCCAAGGCTAGTCAACGGTCCACGCCGCGACTTCCCGATGCGGTCACCCATCGCTAGGGTTCTCGACTCGTTTAACTTGGTTACATTTCATTGCTATTATTTTTCCTTTATTTTTCTTATCTTTTCTTTTCTTGTATTTCATTATTCTATGTCTCCTCACTAATATTTAAATATAGTTCTAGGCATTCTAGCCGTCCGGACAGACACTGGTCACCGGAGCAGTAGAACGCACTACCGAACATAGGGGTGTTACATGTCCTTATTGTGCTAAAGTGTCCTCCATATGATGATGAATGGCAGTGCTACAGTATACTCTCTATTTCCTCATATGGTATGCATCTTCTTATTAGCCCATCATAGCATCTTTTGAATAACAGAGGTTCTTCCCAAGTATAATCCCTTACATCATGTAAAAACTTTTTTTTTATTAGTAGGATATGTTGGGTGGCAAAACCCTACACACATCAAAGTTAACAATGTCAGCATATCATAGGGCTTGGGAATTACTAGCAAATGCTCATCTGAAAAGGAATCATTAGTTGGCAAGTCTTTAAAGTTGTCCCTTATTTCTCCCTACTTGAGTCTGGAAAGGTAGACAGCTACCACATTCTCAGTTCCCTTTTTGTCTTTGATTTCAAGGTCAAATTCTTACAGAAGTAGAATCCACCGGACCAACCTTAATTTTGCTTCCTTCTTATTCAAGAGGTACCGGATGTAGCATGGCCTGTGTATATAATGACTTTTGATCTGACCAAGCAGGACCTAAACTTGTCAATTGCAAACACTACAGTTAGGAGTTCTTTCTCCATGGCTGTACAATTGACTTATGCGTCATCAAGTGTTTTGCTGGCATGTAGATGGAATGGACCTTATTGTCCTTTCTTTATCCTAGTACTGCCCCTACTGCATAATCACTTGCATTGCACATTACCTTAAATGCCAGCTCCCAATTAGGTGGTTGCATAATTGGTGCCAAAAATAATGCCTCCTTAATCCTGTTAAATGAAACTAGGCAACTTTCATCAAAGGCAAAAGGAACATCTTGATTTCGCAAGTTAGTTAAAGGCTTAGCTATTTTGTAGAAATCTTTGATGAATCTTCTGTAGAAGCCTACATGTCCTAAAAAGCTTTGCACTCCTTTGATCGATAAGGGTGGTGGCATTTTCTCAATTATTTCGATCTTTGCCTTGTCCATTTCTATTCCCTTTCTGATACTAGGTGACCAAGAACTGTATCCTCTCTTACCATGAAATGGTATTTTTCCCTATTCAATACAAGGTTTGATTCCTCACATCTTTATAGCCCTTTGGATAGGTTAGATAAACACTTGTCAAAAGTGGTTCCATAAATAAAGAAATCATCCATAAAAACTTCTATTATATTTTAAATATAATCAGAAAATATAGCCATCATGCATCTTTGAAAAGTTACTGAGGCATTGCAAAGACCAAAGGGCATTCTTTTATACGCAAAAGTGCCATAAGGGCATGTAAATGTGGCATTTTTTTAGTCTTTTGGGTGAATAGGGATCTAGAAAAGCCCTGAATACCTATCTAGATAGCATAAATAAGAATGTTTTGCTAGCCTCTCTAGCATTTGATCTATAAATGGAAGAGGAAAGTAGTATTTTCTGGTGATACTATTTAGTTTTCTATAGTCAATGCACATATGCTAAGCAATAACTACCTTAGTGGGGATCAGCTTATTGTTTTCATTTTTTACAATAGTTGTCCCACCCTTTTTAAGCACTACATGCATTGGATTGACCCATTTACTATCGGAGATTGAATATATAATACCTGTATCTAATAATTTCAAAATTTCCTTTTTAACTACTTCCTTTATATTAGGGTTCAGTCCCCCTTTATGTTCAATGGTGGGCTTACTATTTTCTTTTATAAGTATTTTGTGCATACAAATGGAAGTGCTAATCCCTTTTAGGTCTTCTATGGTATACCCTATAGTCTTACTATGGGTCCTAAGCTCCCTTAAAAGTTTTTCTTCCTCTACATTATTCAAGCTAGCATTTATAATAATAGGATATTTTGAGTTGGAGTCTAAGAATGCATACCTTAGAGTAAAAGGAAGAGGTTTCAATTCTACCTATTTTGTCTCCTCTGGTGACTTGGTTTTGGGTTGTTCTTCCTTTAGCTCTTCTACTAATAGTGCTTGAGCCAAGGGTAGAGGTGGGCTATCTTCCAAGGATTATGCATAAGCTGCAATTTCTTTATTTTCGTCATCTACTGTATTACTGTGCACTATGCAAACTTTAAGAGTATCTTCAGGGTATCTCTTTTGGAATTCCTCCTCTACTAGCTTATATATGATGTCAACCCTTAAATATTCATCAAATTTAGATTTATGCTTCATTACTCTAAATAGGTTGAATTTCACTTCTTTTTCTCCTCCTATTTTGAGAGTTAACCGCCCATTTTTTACATCTATAATAGCTCTGGCAGTTGCCAAGATAGGCCTTTCCAATATAATGGGATTCTGAACATCTTCTTCGATCTCTAGGATCACAAAATCTATATGAATGAAGAACTTTCCTACTTTGATGAGGATGTTCTCCAAGATGCCAACTGGGTATTTGACAGATCTATCTGCCAATTGTAATGAGATAGTAGTTGGTATGAGTTCTCTGACATTCAGCTTTTGGCATATGGATAGGGGCATTAGGCTTACACTAACACCAAGATCACAGAGAGCCTTGTCTATTTTCATATTGCCAATGAGACAATGTATGGAAAAGCTTTTAGGATCCTTTAATTTTAGAGGCAGCTTATTTTGTAGGATGGCACTGCATTCCTCTGTCAAAGCAACAATCTCATAATCTTCTAACCTTCTCTTTTTAGAGAGATTTTCCTTTAAAAATTTTGTATAAGATGGCATTTGAGATAGTGCTTCTATAAAATGAATGTTTATGTAAAGTTTCTGTAAACCTTTCAAAAATTTTCTAAACTGCTTATCCAACTTGGCTTTCTAGAACCTTTAAGAAAAAGGTAAAAGGGGTTGTTAAGGTTCAGGTAATTTCTTTTTCTTTCTTTCCTCCTCTTCCTTCTCTTCTTCAGCTTGCTTCTCTTCCTCTTCTATTCGGCTATTAGAACTTCCAGAAGTTTCTCCTTTCTGCTTTTTTTTTTTCTTCTAGTTTTTGCTCTTGTAATAGTCTACCACTCCTCAATGCAACTGCCTTGCAATGTTCTTTAGGGTTCATCTCTAGTTGACTTAGCAACTTACCGATCTGTTTGTTTGAGGAACTAGCTTGCTGGGCAATCTGATTTTCAAGCATCTTATTATGGGTAACCAATTGGTCCACTCTGAAAGCTAATTGTTTGATCATCTCATTTTGCTATTGTTATGCTGTCAAGAAGTTCTCTTTCATGGATTGCATGGTCAACTTAGGTTTTGGCTATTGAGATTGATGTGGTAGTGGTGGCTACACTAAATTCTGTCCTCTATTCTAAAAACCAGGTGGTGGTTGTAGCCTGTATCCCTGCTACTTATTTATAGGCTGATTTTACTGATTCTACAAATTTGACCATGAGAAATTAAAGTAGTTTCTCCATCCAAGGTTATAAGTGTTTGAATATGGATTATTAACCTACCTCTAGTTGAAGTTTCCTCCATTATTTTCATAGTTCATTTGCTCTATGGAAGGTTCACTGTAATGTCCACATTCTGAAGTTACGTGACCTCTTCCATAGTTATCGTAGTGTTGGTTGCTTAACCCTACTATATTGGCTTGCATTCTATTAAGTGTTTTTTTGAGTTGGTCAAACTAGGCATTGATCATACTGAGGGCATCCAATTCTAGGATCCATGTTGTCCTTCTTACATCTCCCCTCTCATCTGACCACTCAAAGTTATGATAGGTAACCCTTTCCAACAGTTCTAGAGCTTTAGCTACTATTTTCTCTATGAGTTCTCCCCCTACTGCTGAATCAACTATACTCCTTATGGATGATAGTAGTCCAGTATAGAAATTTTGAACTAGGAGCCAGTCTTCTATGCTATAGTGTGAACACTCCCTTTATAGGTTTTTGTATCTTTCCCATGCATCATAGAGTAATTCTACTTCTTTTTGTCTGAAAGCATTCAATTCTAACCTCAGTTTTATAGTCTTTATGGATAAAAAGAACCTTGCTAAGAAGGCTTTTGAGAGATCCTCCCAAGTGGTGAATGTTTTAGCTGGTTGAGAGAGTAGCCACTTTCTTGCCTTATCTCGAAGGGAGAATGGGAATGCCTGAGTCTAATAGCTTGATCAGAGACCCCATTTGTGACACCCCTTACCCATCTATAGTGTAGCCGAACAAGATATGCCACTCAGTGTGCTGGAGCACCAATTCATGTTTCAATTACAATTTATCCCTTTTAATTTATTTATTTTTAATTTTTGATAAATCTGAATTTTTTCGCAAATTTTATAGAAAATCTGGCAGAGTGCCAGCTATAAATTGGAAAAACAGTTCTTCTGAACCTGCTTAAAAACACTTCCAATATAATTTCCAAATCCAAACTCCATTATTCACACATATTTTAACTCAATCTCAAAATCTCAATACTATTTTTAGAAATTTGTATTTCTTTTCTGTTCACATCATCACTGAAAGCACAATCATAAATATTTCTTAACATTTCATTTTTCAACATAATATACAAAAAATTTCAATAACATGAAATTTCATATATTTACATTATTACATGATTTTGAGAGTTTATAGTTACAATCCAAACTAATACGAAATGCAAAATACAAAATGCTACCCAAAGTCCTAATGTCCTACCATATGCATTGTAGGTGTGAGGTGACTCTGGACTCCGGATGCAAATCTGAAGGCTCACCCTGTATGAGGCCTGCTGGACTCCCCAGCTATGTCTCTAGTACCTGCACGTGGCAAAAGTGACGCGCTAAGCAATTCTGCTTAGTGGTGATAATATAAAATAAAATAAAATAAAATAAAATAAAAATAAGTATGCAGAATGTATGTTTACATTTTTGGGTAGACTTAACATCTGATGTTTATTGCAGTATTATTTGATTAAGATTTGGTAAAATTTATTATCATTGCCCGAGTAACCCATACTAGTCGACTGGACTGGATAAACGGGTAAACTGGCACTGGGTACAAAGTACCTCGAACCATCACACCATCGGTCACATTGTGTCTCTCGGTGTGCAACAGAATAGCTAATAAGCTGTAAAAATTATCAGGGATAAAATCCCAAGTGTAACAACTCAAATAACATAGCCAAAGGCTATCATGTCACAGAATGGCATGGGAAGCCATGAAACACAGAATGGCATGAAGCCATATGCAGTACTGCTAATAGAACCCTATTGGCATGCCAAGCTATCCAAACCAATCTTGTTAGGTATACTAGGGCATATTACACTTTTAAGTTTCATAATTCTTGAAATTCAAGTTTTAATGTTACTATTCATTTCATTAGTAAACTAAAATGTTGACTTTTGCATAGACAATAGGTACATTGGTTCTAATACTCCCAACATACCACATTTTGCATTCTAAATTTGTTAATATTGATTGCCAATACCATTTCTAAGCTTAATGGTAATTGGACAGAATTTTCAGTTTCATGCTTTGTATTTACTGTTCCATTAGTCATTTTTGCAGTGGGAATTTGACAAAATGTTCAACATGAAAGTTATTCCTTATTTTGTCTGGTTGCATTTCCTTTTTGGAATCACTCCATTTGGATTTTTGTAGCTCTAGTTATGGCCCAAAAACCACAACTAGCAGGACTGAAATTTTTCCAGAATTTCTGGACTGACCAAATCTACAATGTTAGGAACAGTGATTGCAACTCACTTTTTGAATATGTTCTGGTCATAATTTGGGTAGGTTTCTTCATGAAAGTTGTAGATATATATCTTAGCTTGTTGTTGGTAAAATTTCAGGTCAATTGGACCTTTCTACACTGAGTTATGGCCAAATGACCAAACACTATTCATTTAGTCATTTTGCCCTGGTAGAATGCAGGTCACCCAGATTAGGGCAAACTTTTGGTCAACTTGGTTTGGTTTTCTGAGCATGGTTTCTTCACCAAAGTTGTGCCATTATGTGTTTAGTTTCATGTCCAATTGGCCTTGCACCAATTGAACCTCTACAATTCAAGTTATTACTGCCCAAACCTGCTAGACTCATGTCTAGTCCTGCAGGTCACCAAGGGCAGCCACACCAAACTCAAATCCCACTACACAATGCACTTCATTTTTTATTCAAACAATACCAAATGGTCACTAATTGACCATTAAAATCTACTTTCATCATCACATGGTCAAAGTCTCATTTTTTCACCCCAAACCCTAACTCAACATTACAAAACTATGCATTATCATTGCATTTCATCACTTCACTTACAAGATGTATATTATGGGCAGCCATACTACCCTTTTAACTTCATTAAAATCATCATAATCTTGCCCTAACCAAGGCTGCCAAAAATTATGGGTTGGCATACAAATGGTATTCAACAAATTTTCTTTATAATTTGCACTCATACATAGTCATTTACATGAATTTAAGGTGAAAACTAAGGTTAGGTCACTAACCTCTATGGAGTGAAGTTTCCCCACTTGCTAGGGTTCTTGTTTTCCTCTTCTTTTTGCTCCCAAAAGAATCACCAAGATGTAAGAACACTTTTTTGTGTTGCTAGGTTAGGGTTTGTGGTGTAGAAGCTAATGAAATCAAGCTTGAAAAAGCTTGCTAACGGTGGTTATGGTGGATAGGTCACGACAAGGAGAAGAAGAAGAGAGAAAGTTCTGATTTTTTTCATTTTGCAGCCCATTTAGTCTCTTTTAAATAAGTTTATGCCATGTGTCAACATTGGATTGGTTGGGAGAACTTTAATGACATCATTATGATGTCATAATTCCATTTTCCTTCATTTTCTCTCTATTTCTTGTCTATTTAATTGCAATTAAATTTTTAACAATATTTATTCATATTTTATGTTATATAAATTATTTATTTAACTGAACAAGTTGGCCAAAAATCATCTGTAACACCCTAGGCAAATCCCACATCGGCAAAACACGGGAGATATGCTAGATTTATAAGTTGGTGGTTCGTAACCCCTAGTGACGCGTTTTAAAATCGTGAGGGCTTCAGCCCAGAGCGGACAATATCACTAGTGGACCGGGCCGTTACATTTGTGGTATCAGAGTCGCTCCGCGTGCAACCTTGAACGATGGTGGGGCAAACCTCAGCGAGGACGCTGAGTCCCATAAAGGGGGTGGATTATAACACCCTAGGCAAATGCCACATCGGCAAAACACGGGAGAGATGCTGGATTTATAAGTTGGTGGTTTGTAACTCCTAGTGACGCGTTTTAAAACTGTGAGGGCTTCGGCCCAGAGCGGACAATATCACTAGTGGGCCGGGCCATTACATTTGTGGTATCAGAGCCGCTCCGCATGCAACCTTGAACGATGGTGGGGAAACCTCAGCGAGGACGCTGAGTCCCATAAGGGGGGTGGATTGTAACACCCTAGGCAAATCCCACATTGGCAAAACACGGGAGAGATGCTGGATTCATAAGTTGACAGTTCGTAACCCCTATTGAAGCGTTTTAAAACCGTGAGGGCTTCAGCCCAGAGCGGACAATATCACTAGTGGGCGGGGCCACTACATATTTGGTATCAGAGCTGGACTCCCTCTAGTATGGTGTGTGGTGCATCTCTGAAGACGAAATGACCAAAATGCCCTCCGTTTGGCTTAATGAGCCAAAATTGTCTGTACCGATAGAAAAATTTTTCTAAGCATTTCCTTGGCATTCTAGTGCCATAAGAACCTCAATGACCCTTCTTTAGAGTCCCAATAATTATTTTATAATTTTTCCCCCAGGTCTAGGGCTCCTAGTTGCGAGAACCGCAACTTCTCACTAGGTTACCCATCACTAGGGCACCGGCTCATTTAACTTGATTATATTTTATTTCTAAAATTTTTCCCAAATTTTTCTTATTAATATTTGAGTTAATTATGGTTCCTCACTTTAGTTTAAATATTTTTCCGGACATTTTAGCTGTTTGGACCGACACTGATCACTGGAATAGTAGAACGTACGGAGTTGCTATAGGAAGGGTGTCACAACTCTTCCCCTCTAATAAAAATTTTGTCATCGAAATTTACCTGATGCAAACAGTTGAGGGAACTATTGCCTCATCATCTCTTCACTTTCCCAAGTTGCTTCTTCAGTGTTGTGGTGCCTCCAAAGCACTTTCATCAGTGGAATTTGTTTATTTCTCAGTTCCTTCACTTCCCGAGCTAGGATCTCAGATAGGTTCTTCTCAGATATGTCAAGTCCGGTTGGATTTCAATCTCTTCCATGGAAATGACATGTGAAGGGTCTGAGCGATATCTTCTCAGCATAGAAACATGGAATACATTATGGATTTTATCCAGTTCTAGTGGTAAAGCTAGCCGATATGACTTCATATGGGCCAATGAACCTAGGGCTTAACTTACCCTTTCTTTCAAACCTCAGTACTTTCTTCCATGGTGAGACTTTGAGAAACACTTTATCACCAACTACATACTCTATCTCTTTTCTCTTCAAGTCGGCAGATGATTTCTGTCTATCTGAGGTAACCTTTAGGTTAGCTTTGATTATCTTCACTTTCTCCTCAGTCTATTTCACCAGATCTGGTCCTACCAGCTTATCCTTGCCCAATTCAGTCCAACACACTGGGGTTCTACATTTCCTCCCATACAGTGCTTCATACGGAGCCATTTGAATGCTAGCTTGGTAGCTATTGTTATATGCGAATTCTGCCAGTGGGAAGTATCTATCCCAACTCCCCTCAAACTCAATGACACAACTCCTTAGCATATCCTCCAGGATCTATTACATAATTCACATTGTCACTATCATTTCAATTTATTAATTGCAAAAATTCAATTAGTTCTTAGGTTTATCTGGATTACTCGTTCTGACTGTCCATCCGTCTGGGGATGAAAAGTCGTGCTAAAACGGAGTTGTGTGCCCAAGGATTTTTGCAACTTTTTTCTAGAATCTCGATGTAAACCTTGGGTCTCGATCAGATAAGATGGAAAGTGGGATTCCATACAGTCTAACTATCTCACTATTATACAATTCTGCTAGCTTCTCCAGTGAGTAGTCAATCCTAACTGGCAGAAAATGTGCTAACTTCGTCAATCTATCCACTATCACCCACACCGCATCATGCTTCTTTTGGGTGAGAGGTAGACCACTAACAAAATCCATAGTGACCCGGTCCCATTTCCATTCAGGTATGCTTATAGGCTGTAGCAATCCTGATGGAACTTGATGTTCTGGTTTAACTTGCTGACATGTCAAACACTTAGTCACATAGTAAGCTATATCCCTCTTCATACCAGGCCACCAATAATGAGGCTTCAAATCATTATACATTTTTGTGCTTCCCGAGTACATAGCATAAACACTAGTGTGTGCTTCTTTCAGAATACTTGTCTTCAGTTCCCCATCAACTGGTACACACACTCTTCCTCTGTAGTACAGACACCCATCTGCTTTTACCTCATATTCAATTTCCTTTCCCTCTGAAATTTTACCCACAATGGCTATTAATTTTTCATCTGCCCTTTGCCCCTCTTGTATTTGTTGTAGCAGGTTTGGCCTCACTTGTAACTCAGCCAAAATAGCTCCATCTTGAGCTAAGGATAGACAGGCATTTAGTGATCTTAAAGCTGTGATGGACTTCCTACTCAAAGCATCAGCAACTACATTTGCCTTCCCAGGATGATAATCTATCACACAATCATAGTCCTTTAGGAACTCAATCCATTGCCTCTATCTAAGATTGAGCTCCTTCTGGGTTGGCAAATATTTTAGACTCTTATGGTCTGTATAAATGTAGCATTTTTCACCATATAAATAATGCCTCCATATCTTCAGTGCGAAGATAATTGCTGCTAACTCTACCTCATGAGTAGGGTAGTTTTGTTCATGTGGCCTTAACTGCCTGGAAGCATAGACGACCACTTTCCCCTCTTACATCAATACACACCCTAGCCCATTATACGAGGCATCACTATAGACCATAAAGTCTTTTCCTGACACTGGTTGTGTTAACACTGGTGCTTCTGTCAACATAGGCTTTAGCCTCTCAAAGCTGGCTTGGCACTTGCCGTTCCAGCCAAATTTCACATTCTTGTGCAACAACTTGGTCATTGGAGCAGCTGTAAGAGAGAACCCTTTCACAAATCTTCTGTAATACCCAGCTAGCCTCAAGAAACTTCTGACCTCAGTTGTATTTCTGGGAGGCTTCCATTCCATCACTGCTTATATCTTTTTGGGATCCACTCTAATCCCCTCAGCTGATACTATGTGTCCAAGGAAAGAGATTTCACTCATCCAGAAGTCATACTTGGACAACTTAGCATACAGCTTCTTTTCTCGTAGGCTTTGCAGAACAATCCTCAAATGTTCATTATGTTCTTCCCTAGTCTTGGAATACACCAGAATATCATCAATAAAGACCACTACAAACTGATCTCGATATGGATGGAAGATACGGTTCATAAGGTCCATAAATACAGCTGGTGCATTTGTTAACCCAAACGGCATCACTAGAAATTCATAATGCCCATACCGGGTTCTGAATGCAGTTTTTGACACATCTGCATCCTTTACCCTCAACTGATGATACCCTGATCTGAGATCAATTTTTGAAAATACACCGGCTCCCTTCAACTGATCAAACAGATCGTCGATTCTAGGCAATGGATATTTATTATTCATTGTTACTTTGTTCAACTGCCGGTAATCAATATACAATCTCAAGGTTCCATCCTTCTTTTTCACAAACAGCACTGGTGCTCCCCATGGTGACACACTGGGGCGTATGAACCCCTTATCGAGTAACTCTTGCAACTGAATTTTCAACTCCTTCAATTCAGTGGGTGCCATCCTATAAGGAGCAAAAGAAATTGGTGCTGTATCCGGCATTACCTCAATAGAAAAATCGACTTCCCTTTCTGGTGGTAAACCAAGTAACTCTTTAGGAAATACATCTGGGAAGTCTCTTACTATGGGTATATCACCCAGGTTTGGCTTAGCCTGCCTAGTAGCAACCACGTGTGCTAGGTAAGCTTCACAACCTTTTCCCATCAATCTTCTTGCAACTGTGGCTGAGATAACATTGGACAGGAAATCTGTCCTTTCACCCACAATAGTGATCTCATTACCCTCAGAAGTTTTCAGAGAAATCCTCTTCAATTTGCAATCAACTATTGCCTGATGACGTGACAACCAGTCCATACCCAAAATCACGTCAAACTCGTGGAAGGGCAATTCAATTAGGTCTGTCGAGAATTCATACCCCTGAATCATCAACAGGCAACCTTTATACACCTTATTCACTACCACACTGTGGCCTAGTGGATTTGTGACAAGAATGTCTTGATCACTCTCCTCTACTGGAACTCCCCTCTCTACGGGTAGTTTGATGCAAATGTAGGAATAAGTGGATCCTGGATCCACCAATGCATGCACAGAAGTGTTATAGAGGGAAAACGTACCCTTGATGACATCCGTGGCATCTTGCTCCTCCTGAACTCTAATGGCATAGGCCCTGGCAGGTATTCTAGTCTTTGGCCTCTCAGCTGACTCAGATGCATGCCTCAGTGATGGACCAGCTACCTCAAGTTCACCAGGCTTCCTACCCATTTGTGGTGCAGGAGCAAGTCTGTCAGTTTGTGTTGGAGCAACTGTAGTAGTCCTCTTCGGACAATTCTTGATCTGATGTTCTGTAGATCCACACCGTAAGCATGCATCAGTCACTCGCCAACAGTCCCCCTTATGCCACTTCTGGCAGTACTGACAGGCAAAAGATGCTAGGGCTGGTCCCCTAAACACCGTCCCTGGAGAGTTGCCCACTGATGGTGTGGACTGGCCTCTCCTAGGTGTGAACTATGGTTTGGGCCCCTGAGACTGACCCTGACCCTGTGGTGGTCCTGAACTCTGAGCAGGAGGACCCTTACTCTTCTTACTGGGAGCAGAAAATGTACTGGACTGACCCGGACCCCTCTTCTGCTGTCTTTCCCTTCTATTTTGTTCATTTATCCGGACCCTTTCCACTTTTGATGCAGCATCTACTAGCTTAGCAAAATTTGTGATCTCCAATGCTGTGATCATGACTTTAATATTGTCATTGAGCCCTTCTTCAAACCTTCTGCACCTCTCTGGCTCTGTAGGGACTATCTCCCTCCCATATCTACTCAGTCTGACAAACTCACACTCATACTCAACCACTGACAATTGCCTCTGTCTCAGACTGATAAATTCTCTTCTTCGCTCTTCTAAAGACACTTTGCTCACATATTTCTTCCTAAACTCTGTGAGGAAGAATTCCCAGGTGATCCATTCCAATTGCACCTCACTGGTTACTGTGTCCCACCACTGATATGCATCATCCTGAAGTAGGGACACAAAGACCCTCCGTGTTCTCGCTGGGTGCAAGTGTCGTTTCAAAGACTCTAATGGTTCTATCCAACCAATTTTCTGTGGTCATGGGATCATCCTCCCTCTTCCCAAAGAAATCCACAGCCCCATGTTTATACAGTTTCTCCAGATGGGACTTCTGTGGTGCTGGTGGAGGTTGTGGCTGTGGTTGTGGTGGTAGAATTGCCCACATCATTTGTAGGTAGAATTCGGTCATTTGCTGAAATAGCGCAAACTGAGGTTGGGCAGGTGCCTCAGCTACTGGTGGAGCAGATTCTCCCCTGCCCCCAGATTTAGCTCTTGGTGGAGCACGACTCTCCACCTCTTCATCAACTACTCTTTGCGAAGCAGGATCCATATTCTATTCAAAATAAGAAAACAAACAGATCTGCATCAGTGTTGCCTCAACACTTACAAATGCAATGCAATGGTACGCACTTTATCTAGGCCCAGAAACGCCTAAACCGATGCTCTGATACCACTAAATGTGACACCCCTTACCCGTCTACAGTGTAGTCGAGCAAGATATGCCACTCAGTGTGCCGGAGCACCAATTCATGTTTCAATTACAATTTATCCCTTTTAATTCATTTATTTTCAATTTTTGATAAATCTGAATTTTTTCGCAAATTTTATAAAAAATCCGGCAGAGTGCTGGTTATAAATTGGAAAAACAGTTCTTCTAAACCTGCTTAAAAACACTTCCAATATAATTTCCAAATCCAAACTCCATTATTCACACATATCTCAACTCAATCTCAAAATCTCAATATTATTTTCAGAAATTTTTTTTTTCTTTTCTATTCACATCATCACCAAAAGCACAATCATAAATATTTCTCAATATTTCATTTTTCAACATAATATACAGAAAATTTCAATAATATGAAATTTCATATATTTACATTATTACATGATTTTGAGAGTTTATAGTTACAATCCAAACTAATACGAAATGCAAAATACAAAATGCTACCCAAAGTCCTAATGTCCTATCATATGCACTGCAGGTGTGAGGTGACTCTGGACTCCGGATGCAAATCTGAAGGCTCACCCTGTATAAGGCCTGCTGGACTCCCCAGCTATGTCTCCAATACCTACGCGTGGCAAAAGAGACGCGCTAAGCAATTCTGCTTAGTAGCGACAATATAAAATAAAATAAAATAAAAATAAGTATGCAGAATGTATGTTTACATTTTTTGGTAGACTTAATTTCTAATGTTTATTGCAGTATTATTTGATTAAGATTTCGTAAAATTTATTATCATTGCCCAAGTAACTCATACTAGTCGAATGGACTGGATAAATGGGCAAACTGGCATAGGGTACTAAGTACCTCGGACCATCACACCATCGGTCACATTGTGTCTCCCGGTGTGCAATAGAACAGCTAATAAGTTGTAATAATTATCAGGGATAAAATCCCAAGTTTAACAACTCAAATAACATAGCCAAAGGCTATCATGTCATAGAATGGCATGGGAAGCCATGAAATACAGAATGGAATGAAGCCATATGCAGTACTGCTAATAGAACCCTATTGGCATGCCAAGCTATCCAAACCAATCTTGTTAGGTATACTAGGGCATATTACACTTTTAAGTTTCATAATTCTTGAAATTCAAGTTTTAATATTGCTATTCATTTTATTAGTCAACTAAAATGTTGACTTTTGCATAGACAATAGGTACATTGGTTCTAATACTCCCAACATACCACATTTTGCATTCTAAATTTATTGGTATTGATTGCCAATACCATTTCTAAGCTTAATGGTAATTGGACAGAATTTTCAGTTTTCATGCTTTGTTTTTGCTGTTCCATTAGTCATTTTTGCAGTGGAAATTTGGCAAAATGTTCAACATGAAAGTTATTCCTTATTTTGTCTAGTTGCATTTCCTTTTTGGAATCACTCCATTTGGAGTTTTGTAGCTCTAGTTATGGCCCAAAAACCACAACTGGCTGGACTGAAATTTTTCCAGAATTTTTGGACTGACCAAATCTACAGTGTTAGGATCACTGACTGTAACTCACTTTTTAAATATGTTCTGGTCATAATTTGGGTTAGGTTTCTTCATGAAAGTTGTATATATATATCTCAGCTTATTTCTGATAAAATTTCAGGTCAATTGGACCTTTCTACACTGAGTTATGGCCAAATGATCAAACACTGTTCATTTGGTCATTGTGCCAAGGCAGAATGCAGGTCACCCAGATTAGGGCAAACTTTTGGTCAACTTGTTTTGGTTTTCTGGGCATGGTTTCTTCAACAAAGTTATGCTATTATGTGTCTAGTTTCATGTCCAATTGGCTTTGTACCAATTGAACCTCTACAATTCAAGTTATTGCTGCCCAAACCTGCTGGACTTATGTCTAGTCCTGTAGGTCACCAAGGGCAACCACACCAAACTCAAATCCCACTACACAATGCACTTCATTTTTTATTCAAACAATACCAAATGGTCACTAATTGACCATTAAAACCTACTTTTATCATCACATTGTCAAAGTCTCATTTTTTCACCCCAAACCCTAACTCAACATTACAAAACCATGCATTATCATTGCATTTCATCACTTCACTTACAAGATGCATATTATGGGCAGCCATACTACCCTTTTAACTTCATTAAAATCATCATAATCTTGCCCTAACCAAGGCTATCAAAAATTATGGGTTGGCATGCAAATGGTATTCAACAAATTTTCTTTATAATTTGCACTCATACATAGTCCTTAACATGAATTTAAGGTGAAAACTAAGGTTAGGTCACTAACCTCTATGGAGTGAAGTTTCCCCACTTGCTAGGGTTCTTGTTTTCCTCTTCTTTTTGCTCCCAAAAGAATCACCAAGATGCAAGAATACTTTTTTGTGTTTCTAGGTTAGGGTTTTGTGTTGTAGAAGCTAATGAAATCAAACTTGAAAGAGCTTGCTAATGGTGGTTATGGTGGATAGGTCATGGCAAGGAGAAGAAGAAGAGAGAAGGTTCTGATTTTTTTTCATTTTGCAGCCCATTTAGTCTCTTTTAAATAAGTTTATGCCATGTGTCAACATTGGATTGGTTGGGAGAACTTTAATGACATCATTAAGATGTCATAATTCCATTTTCCTTTATTTTCTCTCCATTTCTTGTCTATTTAATTGCAATTAAATTTTTAACAACATTTATTCATATTTTATGTTATATAAATTATTTATTTAACTGGACAAGTTGGCCAAAAATCATCTCTGAAGACAAAATGACCAAAATGCCCTTCGTTTGGCTGAACGAGCCAAAATTATTTGTACCGATAGAAAATTTTTCTAAGCATTTCCTCGATATTCTAATACCATAAGAACCTCAATGACCCTTCTCTGGAGTCCCAATAATTATTTTATAATTTGTCCCCCCGGGTCTAGGGCTCCTAGTTGCGAGAACCGTAACTTCTCACTAGGTTACCCATCGCTAGGGCACCAGCTCATTTAACTTGGTTATATTTTATTTCTTAAATTTTTCTCAAATTTTTTTTATGAATATTTGAGTTAATTATGGTTCCTCACTTTAGTTTAAATATTTTTTCGGACGTTCTAGCAGTCCGGACCGACACTGGTCACCGAAATAGTAGAATGTACGGAGTTGCTACAAGGAGGGTGTTACACCATTCATCTTAAAAGTGTCACACAAAGCAAGAAAGCTCGGTAGGTGATAGTGCGGATCTTCTATAAGTGAGCCTTCAAATTGTGTTTGCTGAATCATCTAGAGCCATACTGATTTGGGTTCAAAATTATTGGCCTCCACTGTAAGCCTACTAACACTAGATTAGAATCCTTGGATAGTCAGAGCTCCATAATCCCTCAAAGGTCTTAGCCTGTTATTATTGTTGGCCATGATTAGAGCTTTGAGAATTTCAGGTTTTGGTTCTGGTTTTGGTTCTTGGTTTCTCCTTTCTCTCCTAATGGCCCTTAGAGTCTTAACTATTTCAGGATCCAATTCAAGTAATTCTTTGTGACACCCCTTACCCGGCTATAGTATATCCGAGTAAGTTATGTCACACGGTGTACCGGAACACTCTATTTTTTCTTAATTTTTTTTTTATCATAGTTTTGAATATAACTTGTGAAATATAATTCCTTTAAGTCATTTATTGATATTATAATTTATTTGAGGTTTCGAAAATTTTATAGAAAATCCGGCAAAGTACAGGCTAAAAATGGAGAAAACAGTTCTTCGGAACCTGTGAAAAACACTTCCAAAATCATTTCCAAACAATCCCAACTCTATTTTATCAACAAAGTCTTAATATGATTTTCAACAACCTTTCCATAGCTCAAACATTCATTTCTCATCATACTCATATACAAGCAATAAATAAACACTCAAATTTTACATTCATAACCACAATTTTTATTATTTACATGGACATCAAAATACATTACATAAGTTCAATTACATATGATAAAATAAAAATTAGTTATAAAATACCAAAATGAAACCTAGTGTCCTACCAATGCACTGAAGATGGTGAGGTGACACGGACACTATGCAGAGCTACAGGATGGTCTCACCCAGTCTGCGGTCTATTGAGCTCTCGATCAGTATCTCCAGAACCTACGCGTGGCAAAAGCAATGTGCTAAGCAATAATGCTTAGTGGTGCCAATAATAAAATAAAAAGACATAACAGAAATAAATATTCATTGAATGTATCGATGTTTTACTTGTTTTGTACTCGTTATAATCATTTATTTCGTTAATTTTATCCACTTTCATTCTTTTGGTTGCCCAAGTAACCTATACTAAATGACTGGATTGGATAAACAGGTAAACTGGCACTGGGTATCAAGTACCTCGGGCCGTCACACCATCGGTCACATATGTATCTCCCGGTGTAAATGTAGCGGCTAACAAGTCAGAATAATATGAGGCACGAGGCCAAATCTCAACACAATGTCAAAATGGCTAAAATCCATAAAATCACAGAATGGCATAATGCCATGTGCAGTACTGCTAACTGAACCCTATTGGCATGCCAAACTATCCAAACCAATCTTGTTAGGTATACTAGGGCATTTGATACTTTAGAATTCTTCAATTTTTGAATTTCAAGTTTTGATGTTACTATTCATTTCATTAGTCAACAAAAATGTTGACTTTTGCATAGAAAATAGGTACATTGGTTTTGACACTCCCAACATACCACATTTTGTATTCAAAACTTGTTGGCATTAATCACCAATACCATTTCTAAGCTTAAACTAAGGGAGCAGAATTTTTCAGTTTTCATACCTAAACTTTACTATTCCATTAGTTGCTGTTGCAGTGAGAATTTGAGAAAATGATAAACATGAAAGTTGTTCCTTATTTTGTCTAGTTAAATTTTTTTTTTGAATCACTCCATTTGGAGTTTTGTATCTCCAGTTATGGTCCAAAAACCACAGCTGGCCGCATTGAAAAATTGCAGAACTGACCATATCTACAAAGGCAGTGAATAAAGGATCGCAATCGCCTTGTTGGATAGGTTCTGGTCATAATTTGGGGTAGGTTTCTTCATGAAAGTTGTTTTTCTATATCTTACCTTGTTTCTGTAAAACTTTCAAGTCAATTGGGCCATTCTACAATGAGTTATAGCCAAATGAACAATTACTGTTCATTTGGTCATTCTGCAGAATCTGGTTGCAGGACATCCGGATTGGGGCCAGTTTTTGGTCCACTTGCTTTGGTCTTTTGGGCATGGTTTCTTCACCAAAATTGTGCCATTATGTGTCTAGTTTCATGTCCAATTGGCCAAACACAATTGAACCTACACAGCCAGAGTTATGGCAGTCTAAACAGTGGACTCATTAGCCACCGCCGCCCTCACTAGGCAAGATACCAATTCATTTTGTAATACCCTAATTCACTTCAAATTATGGTCAAATTACCTCAAATGGTCACTAATTGACAATTAGAATGTTCACTCACCATTTCATGAGCAAAGTCCAAGTTTCACCCCCAAAACCCTAATTCCCATTATGAATTTACACAAGATACCTTAATTACCTCACTAATTCATTATCCACATATATATATTCTTTAATCATGATCTCTAGTCCACTCTAAGTCCATCAAAAACAATCAATCTTATCCCTTCCTTAGGGCTGCCGAAATTCATGGTGTACATACACCTAAATTTTATTCATTTAATTCACAAATCCTTACTCATTTTAAGTCTCTAACATGGAATAAGAGAGATTTATGTATAAATAGGCACTAACCTCTTGTAGGGCAGAATTTTTCTCAAGCTTAAACTTCACTTTCTTTCCCTTTCTAGGCTGCCAAATACTTCCCCAAGAGGTATAGACAAGTTTTAATGAAAGATGTCTAGGGTTTTGTAGTGAAAATTCATGGGAAAATGGAAGTGATGAAAGAAATTTTAATGGAGGGAGATGGAAGAGAGGGTCACGGCTTGAAGAGGAAGAAGAAACCAGAAATTGGTTTCTTAATTTGTCATTTTTCCCTTTTTAAAGAATTTTTGTTGTGTTGTTGAATGTTGATTAGTAGAGGGCATTTAAATGACATCATAGTGATGTCATAATTAAGGATTTAAGTCATTTTCTTTTTCTTTCTTTTCTATTCATTTTTAATTTAATTTTTAGCAATATTTATTCATATTTTAGATCATAATAATTATTTACTTAACTGGACAAGTCGGCCAAAAATCGTCTCTGAAGGCGAAATGACCAAAATGCCCTCCATTTGGCTTAACGGGTCAAAATTGTCTGTACCGATTGAAAAATTTTTCTAAATATTTTCTTGGCATTGTAATGCCATATGAACCTCAATGACCCTTCTCTGGAGTCCCAAAAATTATTTTATGAATTTTTCCCCGAGTCTAGGGCTCCTAGTTGTGAGAACCGCAACTTCCCTCTGGGTTACCCATCGCTTGGGCACCGGCTCATTTGACTTAGTTGTATTTTATTTCTAAAATTTTTACTAAATTTTTCTTATTAATATTTGAGTTAATTATGGTCCCTCACTTTAGTTTAAATATTTTTTCGATCGTTTTAGCTGTCTGGACTAACACTGGTCACCAGAACAGTAGAATTTACGGAGTTGCTATAGGGAGGGTGTTACATTCTTCTTCAGGCTTAGTTGTTCTAGTCATAAACTAAATTTAGCACCTGAAAAAGAAACAAAAAGATAAAAACAAATTAATTAATCTAAAACAACAAAATAAATATTTAAATCAGCTAAATTGCATATCACTTAATATTACTAAAATTCTTCTACAATAGCACCAAAAACTTGTTTGCTGGTTTTACAATCCCGCAAGTGCATGAATTGCGAACAATTAATATAGTAGTGAGTAGAGTATCATTCCTATAAGGAATTTATAGGCATAAGTATTAAGCTAGATAACAATTTTGACTATTTAAACTACCAAAAATTATGGAAAAATTAAATCCAAACTAATACTGAGAATATTGAGAAACTAAAGAGAATAAAGCTGAGATGCAATTTAAAAGAATCAATAAGGGAAGCAATTCTAAAATTAAGATTTCAC
The DNA here is from genome assembly GCF_030052815.1 of Hevea brasiliensis. Taxonomy (NCBI): domain Eukaryota; kingdom Viridiplantae; phylum Streptophyta; class Magnoliopsida; order Malpighiales; family Euphorbiaceae; genus Hevea; species Hevea brasiliensis. The sequence goes on along the minus strand of NC_079499.1, from coordinate 23,036,782 downwards.
ACTTTAACCCTGTTATGGTTTTAACCTTACTTATTCAATGGATTGAGTATAGTTACTTCGATGGAAATTAATCCTAAAGTATCCTAGGTCCTCTCTCAAAGTATCTAAAGTGTACTTTAATTAATTTGAACCCTACTTTCGTGGCGATCAATCTTAATTAAAGCCCTTTAAGATCTTTGATTAACTATGAAATTCCACAAAGGATATCAGCCTATCTCTAGGTCAGATTTTCTAAGTTCAAAATCCTGACTTTCAATACCATTCTTCACCTTTCAATTCTTCAACTAGTATCTTAGATCAAAGCTAGGTGGGTACCAACACATAGCATGCATTAAAAACACAAAATATTAAATCAAAGCACAAGGCTCAATTCCATTAAATAAAACTTAGTATATATCCATAATAGTTCAAAATTGTTTCGTTGGTTTTAAACCCAAAGGAGAAGTGTTATTTAAAATTAGATGATGATCAGAGCCTTGGTCATCTAGATGAGAAACTATTAGTCTAGGAAAAAGAGATAAGCATGAGAAAGAACTCAAACACTAATCCAATCTTTATTGTATATTAGCCTCCCATCTCTTTTATTGTTCCATGTGGTGGGAGCTTGAAATACCCAAGTTTCGAAGCACCAAAGAATAAATAAAATCATTAAAAGTTCTAAATTTATAAGGAGTATAGGAATTACCACCTATCTTTTCTTGTATAGACAAAATAGCACTGAAATCTCGAGCAATGAGATAATTTGAAGATACCATAGACTTATACTATAAAAGAGAGTTAAATTGGGTTACTCTAAATTCATTATCATAACTCGCATAAATGAGAATGAGATCCCAATCCTGAGTCAACTGAATATCTATGATGCGATAGTGGATGAAGAAATTATCAACTATAATAATTGATAGAAGAATAGAATTAACCCATGCATGACATAGATCTCTTGACTAACCTTGAGGATTGACACAGTAAGATCTAAAAAGAACCTAATTTCTGTAGCTTTTTCTTAGTAAAATGAGTAGCATTTTTAGTCTCAATCAGAAAAATTAAGCTTGCGTCATGCATCCTAACAATGCCTTTGAGATTATGGAGGGTCAAAGCATTACCTAACCTTGGCAATTGTAACAAATGATCTTTATTAGTAACAAGAAGAAGAGGAAAAAGTAATAATAGTGGCTTAAAAATTCAGACTCTCTTCGTATAATCATTGAGACCATACAACAAACATCTAGAAGGCATCTTTCTCATTAACAAGATTCACAGTAAAAGATAAGAGTAACACAAACCAAATTCGTCCAAAATAAACACAAACCAACCAATAAACAGCAGAAGGATCAATCTAATCAATAAATAAACCAACTATGGAGAAAATGGTTCAAACCCTAACCTCACCAGTGAACTTAAAGAACACCAAAAGGAGATGTAAAAACTGACCTGTACTGTAACATCCTCACTTTAGCTAGTCCGTACAGTCTACTGTTCCAGTAACCAATGTCTGTTCGGACAGCTAGAACATTTGGAAAAATATTTAAACTAAAGTGAGAAACCAAAATTAACTCAAATATTAATAAGAAAAATTTAGAAAAAATTTTAGAAATAAAATACAACCAAGTTAAATGAGCCGGTGCCCTAGTGATGGGTAACACATGAGAAGTTGCGGTTCTCACAACTAGGAGCCCTAGACCCAGGGAAAAATTATAAAATAATTATTGGGACTCCACAGGAGGGTAATTGAGGTTCTTATGACATTAGAATTCCAAGAAAATACTTAGAAAGATTTTTCAATCTGTACAGACAATTTTGGCCCGTTAAGCCAAACGGAGAGCATTTTGGTCATTTCATCTTCAGAGATGATTTTTGGCCAACCTGTCCAGTTAAATAAATAATTTATATAACATAAAATATGAATAAATATTGTTAAAAATTTAATTGCAATTAAATAGACAAGAAATAGAGAGAAAATGAAAGAAAATGGATTTATGACATCATCATGATGTCATTAAAACTTTCCCAACCAACCCAATGTTGACACATGGCATAAACTTGATTAAAAGAGACCAAATGGGCTGGAAAACAAAAGAAATCAGAATTCTTCTTCCTCATTTCTTCCTTGCCGTAAACCTATCCACCATTGCCAACCATAGCAAGCTTTTTCAAAGCTTGATTTCCTTAGCTCTCCACCCACTAAACCCTATACTCCCAACACAAAAAAGTGTCCTTACCCCTTGGTGATTCTTTTGGGAGCAAAAAGAAGAAGAAAACAAGAGTTTTAGCAAGTGGAAAAAATCTCACTCCATAGAGGTTAGTGACTTAAACTTGAATTTCACTTTAAATTCATGTTTAATAATTATGAATGAGTGCAAATGATAAGGAAATTGATGGAATACCATTTGTATGTAAACCCTAAGTTTTGGCAGCTATGGTTAGGGTTTGATTGTGTTGAGCTTAATGAAATTAAAAGGCTATTATGGCTACCCACGATATGTATCTACTAAGTGGATTGATGAAATGAAGTAAAAATGCATGTGTGGTAATGTTTGAGTTAGGGTTTGGGGTGGAGAAATGGGACTTTGACCATGTGATCATGAAAATAGGTATAAATGGTCAATTAGTGACTATTTAGTTCTGTTTAAATAAAAAATGAAGTGTGTTGAGTGATGGGATTTGGGTTTGTAGTGGCTGCCCTTGGTGACCTGCAGAATTGGACATGAGTCCAGCAGGTTTGGGCAGCCATAACTTAAATTGTAGAGGTTCAATTTGTAACACCCTCCCGGTAGCAACTCCGTACATTCTACTGTTCCGGTGACCGGTGTCGGTCCGGACAGCTAGAACGTCCGGAAAAATATTTAAACTAAAGTCAAGAACCATAATTAACTCAAATATTGATAAGAAAAATTTAGTAAAAATTTTAGAAATAAAATACAACTAAGTTAAACGAGCCGGTGCCCTAGCGATGGGTAACCCAGAGGGAAGTTGCGGTTCTCGCAACTAGGAGCCTTAGACCCGAGAGAAAATTCATAAAATAATTTTTAGGACTCCAGAGAAGGGTCATTGAGGTTCCTATGGCATTAGAATGCCAAGAAAATATTTAAAAAATTTTTTCAATCGGTACAGACAATTTTGACCCGTTAAGCCAAACGGAGGGCATTTGGTCATTTCGCCTTCAGGGGTGATTTTTGGCCGACTTGTCCAGTTAAGTAAATAATTAATATGACATAAAATATGAATAAACATTACTAAAAATTAAATTGAAAATGAGTAGTGATGAAAAGAAATGAAAAACCAAAATAAAGCAAATTATGACATATGATGATGTCATTTAAAAGCTATAACCAATCACATTTAAACAACCAATTAACTAACTAATAAAAGAGATAAATGAAGACCAAAACAATTAAAAAACACAGCAGCCATCTTCATCCTCCCAACCAGCCGAAACCCTTACCTTGCCCAAACCTCCATTGTTGCTCAAATTGAGCTTGAAAACTCCCAAAATCTAACCTTAAAATCCTAATATCCCTTCACAAAAATTCATCCCCACATCACAAGGTAACTCTAGGCAGCCATAAGAAGTAAAAATTCTAAGGAGAAGACAAGTCCAAGAAGTGCCACTTAAAGGTTAGTGCCTATTTATACCTAAACCTCTCTTATCCTATGTTAAAGACTTAAAGTGAGTGAGGATTTGTGAATTAAATGAATGAAATTTATGTTTATGTTTACCATGAATTTTGGCATCCCTAAGAAAGGAATGATTTTGATTGTTTTGATGGACTTAGAGTGGACTAGAAATGATGTTTAAGGTATATAACTACATGGATAATGAATTAGTGTGCTAACTAAGGTGTATGGGTAAATTGAAATGGAAATTAGGGTTTTGGGGAGTAAAAATTTGACTTGGCTTATGAAATGATTAATGGACATTCTAATGGTCAATTAGTGACCATTTGAGGCAAGTTAATCATAATTTGAAGTGAACTAATGCATGGCAAAGTGAAATGTGTAGGCTGCCTAAAGACAGCAGAAATGAGGCTGTGAGTCCAGCCTGTTTGGACTGCCATATATTTGGCTGTGTAGGTTCAATTGGTGTTTGGCTAATTGGACATGAAACTAGACTTATAATGGCACAATTTTGCTGAAGAAACTGTGTCCAAAAGACCAAGGCAAGTGGACCAAAAGTTGGCCCCAATCCGGATACAATGCACCCAGAATCTGCAGAATGACCAAATGAACAGTAACTTTTCATTTGGCCATAACTCACTGTAGATATGGTCAATTGACCTGAAATTTTTACAGCAACAAAATGAGATATAGACAAACAACTTTCATGAAGAAACCTACCCCAAATTATGGCCAGAACCCATCCAACAAGGCAGTGGAAGTCACTGTTCATGGTACTGTAGATTTGGTAAATTCTGCAGAATTGGAAATCCGGCCAGCTGTGGTTTTTGGACCATATCTGGAGCTACAAAACTCCAAATGGAGTGATTCAAAAAAAGAAATTCAACTAGACAAAATAAGGAACAACTTTCATGTTTACCATTTCCTTAAATTCCCACTGTAACAGTGCCCAATAGAACAGTAAAGTTGGGCTACAAAAACTGAAAATTTTGCTTCCCTTAGTTTAAGCTTAGAAATGGTATTAATGCTTAATGCCAACAAGTTTTGAATACAAAATGTGGTATGTTGGGAGTGCCAAAACCAATGTACCTATTTTCTATCAAAAAGTCAACATTTTTGTTGACCAATGAGATGAATAGTGACACCAAAACTTGAAATTCAAAATTTGAAGAACTCAAAAGTATCAAATGCCCTAGTATACCTAACAAGATTAGTTTGGATAGTTTGGCATGCCAATAGGGTTCAGTTAGCAGTACTGCACATGGCATTATGCCATTCTGTGATTTTATGGCTTTTAGCCATTTTGATATTGTGTTAAGACTTGGCCTCGTGCCTAATATTATTTACAGCTTGTTAGCTGTTCTGTTGCACACCGGGAGATACATATGTGACCGATGGTGTGACGGCCCGAGGTACTTGATACCCAGTGCCAGTTTACCCGTTTATCCAGTCCAGTTGTCCAGTATAGGTTACTTGGGCAACCAAATGAATGAAAGTGGATAAAGTTAACGAAATAAATGGATATACAAATACAAAACAAATAAGACATATACATTCAATGCATATTTATTTCTGTTATTTCTTTCTATTTTATTATTGCACCACTAAGCATCATTGCTTAGCGCGTTGCTTTTGCCACGCGTAGGTTCTGGAGATACTGATCGTGAGCCCAGTAGACCATAGACTGGGTGAGTCCATCCTGCAGCTCTGCGCAGTGTCCGTGTCACTTTAACTTCTACAGTGCATTGGTAGGACACTAGGTGTCATTTTGGTGTTTTGTAACTAAATTTTTATTTTCTCATATGTAGTTGAACTTATGAAATGTATTTTGATGTTCATGTAAATAATGAGAATTGTGTTTATGAATGGAAAAGTGAATGTTTGATTGTGATTTATTCAGGATATTATATAAGATGAATGATTGAGAAATGAAATTGAAAAATGTTGAAATTTTGATATTGGAGTTTGAGAGTGATGAGATATGAATATTGGAAGTGTTTTTAACAGGTTCTGAAGAACTGTTTTCTCCATTTTTAGCCGGTACTCTGCCGGATTTTCCTTAAAATTTTCGGAACCTCAAATAAATAATAATTTTAATAAATGGCTTAAATAAATTATATTTCATAAACTATATTCAAAACTATGACAAAAATTAATTAAGTTAAAATAGAGGGTGCCGATATACCGTGTGACATTGCTTACTCGGATATACTGTACACGGGTAAGGGGTGTCACATTTAGTGGTATCAGAGCACGATTTAAGCGTTTCTGGGCCTAGATTGAGTCCATACCATGCATTGCATTTGTAAGAGTCGAGGTGACACTAATGCAGATCTGTTTGTCTTTGTTATTTTGAATAGAATATGGACCCTATATCTCAGAGGGCAGTTGAGGAGGAAGTGGAGAGTCATGCTCCACCTGCAGCAGCTGAGACTGGGGGTATGGGAGAACCTGCTCCGCCAGCTCAAGCAGAGCCTGCTTAGCCTCCACAGGCCATGTTTCAGCAAATGGCCGAATTCTTCAGACAAATGGCTGGGGTAATGCCAGCACCACCACCACCACCAGCTCCACAGTAGAAATCACACCTGGAAAGATTAAGAAAATTTGGAGCAGTGGACTTCTTCGGCAAGAGAGAAGATGATTCTATTGCGTAGAATTGGTTGAATGTAATGTAGAGTCTTAAAACAACTCCACTGCACCCCAGAACAAAACCTAGAAGTTGCCATATCTCTGTTGCAAGATGATACTTATGAATGGTGGGATACGGTATCCAGTGAAGTACAGCCAGAAATAGTAACTTGGGACTTCTTCCTCTCCGAATTCAAGAAGAAATAAGTGGGTACTGTATACCTAGAAGAGAGAAGAAGGGAATTCATTAACCTGAGGCAGAGACAGTTGTCAGTGGCCAAGTATGAGAAGGAATTCGTAAGATTGAGCCGCTATGGAAGGGAGATAGTCCCTAATGAGGCTGAAAGGTGTAAGAGATTTGAAGAGGGACTCAATGACAACATAAAGATCTAGCTCACTGCCCTGGGAATCACAGAATTTACTAAGTTAGTGGAAGCTGCAATAAAGGTTGAAAAAGTAAGAATCAGTGAGCAGACCAGAAGGGATAGACAGTAGAAGAGGGGCCCGGGTCAGTCTAGTTTATCTCCTGCACCTGGGAAGAAGTTCAAGGGTCCACCTGCACAGAGTTCGGGTCAGCCACACGGTCGTGGTCATCTCGGGGCCTGTGCCACGCTTTACCCTAGGAGAGGTCACCCACACCATCGGGCAGCTCTCCAGGGATGGGGTTCAGGGGACCAGCCCCAGCATCTTCTGCATGTCCACACTGTTTGAAATGGCATAAGGGGGAGTGTTGGAGAGTGACTGGTGCCTGCTTAAGGTGTGGGTCAACAGAGCATCAGTTGAAGAACTGTCCACACAGAACTACTACAGCTGCTCCAACACAAGCGCATGCACCTACTCCCGCACCACGCAGGGGTAGAAAATCGCAAATCGAGGTGTGGGACCATCACAGAGGCTGCGTGCGAGCCAAAGAAAGAGGCCTGACAGCAGACCACCTGCAAGAGCTTATGCCATTAGAGCTCAGGAGGAGCAAGATGCCTCAGACGTCATCAGGGGTACGTTCTCCCTCTACAATACACCTATGCATGCATTGGTGGATCTAGGATCCACCCATTCATACATCTGCATCAACTTACCCGTAGAAAGGGGGATACTAGTAGGGCAGAGTGACCAAGACATTCTGGTCACTAATCCATTGGGCCACAGTGTAGTGGTGAACAAAGTATACAAGGGTTGCCCATTAAGGATTCAGGGGTATGAATTCTTGGCAGACTTGATTGAGTTGCCCTTCCACGAGTTCGACGTGATTTTGGGAATGGACTGGTTGTCACGTCATCAGGCAATAGTTGATTACAAATTGAAGAGAATTTCTTTGAAAACTCCTGAGGGTAATGAGATCACAGTTGTGGGGGAAAGGACAGATTTCTTGTCCAATGTCATCTCAGCCACAGTTGCAAGAAGAATGATGAGAAAAGGCTGTGAAGCCTACCTAGCACATGTGGTGGATACTAGGCAGGCTAAGCCAAACCTGAGTGACATACCTACAGTAAGAGACTTCCCAGAAGTATTTCCTGAAGAGTTGCCTGGTTTGCCACCAGAAAGGGAAGTTGAATTTGCTATTGAGACACTGCCGGGTACAGCACCCATTTCCATTGCTCCTTATAGGATGGCACCCACGGAATTGAGGGAGTTGAAAACTCAGTTGCAAGAGTTGCTTGATAAGGGGTTCATATGCCCCAGTGTGTCACCGTGGGGAACTCCAGTGCTGTTTGTAAAGAAAAAGGATGGGACTTTGAGGCTATGTATCGATTACTGGCAGTTGAATAAAGTGACTGTTAAGAACAAATATCCGTTGCCTAGAATTGATGATCTGTTCGATCAGTTGAAGGGAGCGGGAGTATTTTCTAAGATTGATCTCAGATCAGGGTATCATCAGTTGAGGGTGAAGGATGTAGATGTGCCCAAGACTACATTCAGGACCCGGTATGGGCATTATGAGTTTCTGGTGATGCCTTTTGGCCTAACAAATGCACCAAAGCATTTATGGACCTTATGAACCGTATCTTCCATCCATACCTAGATCGGTTCGTAGTGGTCTTTATTGATGATATTCGTGTATTCCAAGACCGAGGAAGAACATGATGAGCATTTAAGGATTGTTCGCAAACCACGAGAGAAAAGAAGTCGTATGCTAAGTTGTCCAAGTGTGACTTCTGGTTGAATGAGATTGCATTCCTTGGACACATAGTGTCAGTTGATGGGATTAGGGTGGATCCCAAGAAAATAGAAGCAGTGATGGAATGGAAGCCTCCCAGGAATACAACTGAGGTCAGAAGCTTCTTAGGGCTAGCTGGGTATTACAGAAGATTTGTGAAGGGATTTTCCTTAATAGCTGCTCCAATGACCAAGTTGTTACACAAGAATGTCAGATTTGACTGGAATGACAAGTGTCAGACCAGTTTTGAGAAGTTGAAGGCTATGTTGACAGAGGCACCAGTGTTAACACAGCCAGTGTCAGGAAAGGACTTCGTGGTCTACAGTGATGCCTCTCATAATGGGTTAGGGTGTGTATTGATGCAAGAGGGAAAGGTGGTCGCTTATGCTTCCAGGCAGCTAAGGCCACATGAACAGAACTATCCTACCCATGATCTAGAGCTTGCAGCAATTATCTTCGCACTGAAGATATGAAGGCATTACTTGTATGGTGAAAAGTGCTACATTTACACGAATCACAAAAGCCTAAAATACTTGCCAACCCAGAAGGAGCTCAACCTTAGACAGAGGCGATGGATTGAGTTCCTGAAAGACTATGATTGTGTAATTGACTACCATCCTGGGAAGGCAAATGTAGTTGCTGATGCTTTGAGCAGAAAGTCCATCACAGCTTTGAGATCATTGAATGCCCGTCTAACTTTGATTAGAGATGGAGCTATTTTGACTGAGTTGCAAGTGAGGCCAAACCTGCTACAGCAGATTTTAGATGGGCAGAAAGTATATGAGAAGCAAATGGCTATTATGAGCAAAATCCCAGAGGGAAAAGCAGCTGACTATAGGGTGAAAGCAGATGGTTGTCTGTATTACAAAGGAAGACTGTGTGTACCAGATGATGGGGAATTGAAGGCCAGTATTCTAAAAGAGGCACACACCAGTGTATATGCTATGCACCCAGGAAGTACAAAGATGTATCATGATCTGAAGCTTCAGTATTGGTGGCCTAGTATGAAGAAAGACATAGCTGACTATGTGACTAAATGCTTGACATGTCAGCAAGTCAAGGCAGAACATCAAGTTCCATCAGGTTTGCTACAGCCTATACGCATACCTGAATGGAAATGGGATCGAGTCACCATGGATTTTGTAAGTGGTCTACCTCTCACCCAGAAGAAACATGATGCTGTATGGGTGATAGTTGATAGATTGACAAAGTCAGTACACTTTCTGCCAATTAGGACTGACTACTCACTGGAGAAGTTAGCATAATTGTATATAATTGAGATAGTTAGACTGCATGGAATTCCACTTTCCATCATATCTGATCGAGACCCAAGGTTTACATCGAGATTTTGGAAGAAGTTGCATGAGTCCTTGGGTACACAACTCCACTTCAGCACAGCTTTCCATCCTTAGACGGATGGGCAATCAGAAAGAGTAATCCAGGTCCTTGAGGATATGCTGAGGAGTTGTGTCATTAAGTTTGAGGGAAGTTGGGATAGATATCTCCCACTGGTAGAATTTGCATACAATAATAGCTACCAAGCTAGTATCCAAATGGCCCCATATGAAGCACTGTATGAGAGGAAATGTAGAACTCCAGTGTGCTGGACTGAATTAGGCGAAGACAAACTGGTGGGGCCAGACCTGGTGAAACAAACTGAGGAGAAAGTGAAACTAATCAAAGCCAACTTGAAGGTTGCCTCAGACAGACAGAAATCTTATGACGACCTGAAGAGAAAAGAAATAGAATATGTGGTTGGCGACAAAGTGTTCCTCAAGGTGTCACCGTGGAAGAAGGTATTGAGGTTTGGAAGGAAAGGTAAGTTAAGCCCTAGGTTCATTGGCCCATATGAAGTCATTGAACGTGTGGGTCCAGTGGCCTATAGGCTAGCTTTACCTCCAGAGCTGGACAAGATCCACAATGTGTTTCACGTATCTATGTTAAGAAGATACTGCTCAGATCCTTCACATGTCATCTCCAGGAAAGAAATTGAAATACAACCAGATTTGACATATGAAGAAGAACCTCTACGGATCCTGGCTCGGGAAGTAAAAGAGTTGAGGAACAAACAGATTCCACTGGTGAAAGTGCTTTGGAGGCACCACAACACCGAGGAGGCAACTTGGGAAAGTGAAGAGACGATGAGGCAACAGTTCCCTCAACTATTTGCATCAGGTAAATATCGAGGACGAAATTTAAATTAGAGGGGAAGAGTTGTAACACCCTCCCGGTAGCAACTCCGTACATTCTACATCTTGATCGGTGGTCGGTCCCATACCTAGAACGTCCGGAAAAATATTTAAACTAAAGTCAGGAACCATAATAAACTCAAATATTGATAAGAAAAATTTAGTAAAAATTTTAGAAATAAAATACAACTAAGTTAAACGAGCCGGTGCCCTAGCGATGGGTAACCCAGAGGGAAGTTGCGGTTCTCGCAACTAGGAGCCCTAGACCCGAGAGAAAATTCATAAAATAATTTTTGGGACTCCAGAGAAGGGTCATTGAGGTTCCTATGGCATTAGAATGCCAAGAAAATATTTAGAAAAATTTTTCAATCGGTACAGACAATTTTGACCCGTTAAGCCAAATGAAGGGCATTTTGGTCATTTCGCCTTCAGGGGTGATTTTTGGCCGACTTGTCCAGTTAAGTAAATAATTAATATGACATAAAATATGAATAAACATTACTAAAAATTAAATTGAAAATGAGTAGTGATGAAAAGAAAAGAAAAACCAAAATAAAGCAAATTATGACATATGATGATGTCATTTAAAAGCTATAACCAATCACATTTAAACAACCAATTAACTAACTAATAAAAGAGATAAATGAAGACCAAAACAGTTAAAAAACACAGCAGCCATCTTCATCCTCCCAACCAACCGAAACCCTTACCATGCCCAAACCTCCATTGTTGCTCAAATTGAGCTTGAAAACTCCCAAAATCTAACCTTAAAATCCTAATATCCCTTCACAAAAATTCATCCCCACATCACAAGGTAACTCTAGGCAGCCATAAGAAGTAAAAATTCTAAGGAGAAGACAAGTCCAAGAAGTGCCACTTAAAGGTTAGTGCCTATTTATACCTAAACCTCTCTTATCCTATGTTAAAGACTTAAAGTGAGTGAGGATTTGTGAATTAAATGAATGAAATTTATGTTTATGTTTACCATGAATTTTGGCAGCCCTAAGGAAGGAATGATTTTGATTGTTTTGATGGACTTAGAGTGGACTAGAAATGATGTTTAAGGTATATAACTACATGGATAATGAATTAGTGTGCTAACTAAGGTGTATGGGTAAATTGAAATGGAAATTAGGGTTTTGGGGAGTAAAAATTTGACTTGGCTTATGAAATGATTAATGGACATTCTAATGGTCAATTAGTGACCATTTGAGGCAAGTTAATCATAATTTGAAGTGAACTAATGCATGGCAAAGTGAAATGTGTAGGCTGCCTAAAGACAGCAGAAATGAGGCTGTGAGTCCAGCCTGTTTGGACTGCCATATCTTTGGCTGTGTAGGTTCAATTGGTGTTTGGCCAATTGGACATGAAACTAGACTTATAATGGCACAATTTTGCTGAAGAAACTGTGTCCAAAAGACCAAGGCAAGTGGACCAAAAGTTGGCCCCAATCCGGATACCCTGCACCCAGAATCTGTAGATATGGTCAATTGACCTGAAATTTTTACAGCAACAAGATGAGATATAGACAAACAACTTTCATGAAGAAACCTACCCCAAATTATGGCCAGAACCCATCCAACAAGGCAGTGGCAGTCACTGTTCATGGTACTGTAGATTTGGTAAATTCTGCAGAATTGGAAATCCGGCCAGCTGTGGTTTTTGGACCATATCTGGAGCTACAAAACTCCAAATGGAGTGATTCAAAAAAAGAAATTCAACTAGACAAAATAAGGAACAACTTTCATGTTTATCATTTCCTCAAATTCCTACAGTAACAGTGCCCAATGGAACAGTAAAGTTGAGCTACAAAAACTGAAAATTTTGCTTCCCTTGGTTTAAGCTTAGAAATGGTATTAATGCTTAATGCCAACAAGTTTTGAATACAAAATGTGGTATGTTGGGAGTGCCAAAACCAATGTATGTATTTTCTATCAAAAAGTCAACATTTTTGTTGATCAATGAGGTAAATAGTGACACCAAAACTTGAAATTCAAAATTTGAAGAACTCAAAAGTATCAAATGCCCTAGTATACCTAACAAGATTGGTTTGGATAGTTTGGCATGCCAATAGGGTTCAGTTAGCAGTACTGCACATGGCATTATGTCATTCTGTGATTTTATGGCTTTTAGCCATTTTGATATTGTGTTGAGACTTGGCCTCGTGCCTAATATTATTCTGACTTGTTAGCCGCTCATTGCACACCGGGAGATACATATGTGACCGATGGTGTGACGGCCCGAGGTACTTGATACCCAGTGCCATTGTACCCGTTTATCCAGTCCAGTCATCCAGTATAGGTTACTTGGGCAACCAAATGAATGAAAGTGGACAAAGTTAACGAAATAAATGGATATACAAATACAAAACATATAAGACATATACATTCAATGCATATTTATTTCTGTTATTTCTTTCTATTTTATTATTGCACCACTAAGCATCATTGCTTAGCGCGTTGCTTTTGCCACGCATAGGTTCTGGAGATACTGATCGTGAGCCCAGTAGACCGTAGACTGGGTGAGTCCATCCTGCAGCTCTGCACAGTGTCCGTGTCACCTCAACTTCTACAGTGCATTGGTAGGACACTAGGTGTCATTTTGGTGTTTTGTAACTAAATTTTTATTTTCTCATATGTAGTTGAACTTATGAAATGTATTTTGATGTTCATGTAAATAATGAGAATTGTGTTTGTGAATGGAAAAGTGAATGTTTGATTGTGATTTATTCAGGATATTATATGAGATGAATGATTGAGAAATGAAATTGAAAAATTTTAAGATTTTGATATTGGAGTTTGAGAGTGATGAGATATGAATATTGGAAGTGTTTTTAACAGGTTCCGAAGAACTGTTTTCTCCATTTTTAGTCGGTACTCTGCCGGATTTTCCTTAAAATTTTCGGAACCTCAAATAAATAATAATTTTGATAAATGGCTTAAATAAATTATATTTCATAAACTATATTCAAAACTATGACAAAAATTAATTAAGTTAAAATAGAGGGTGCCGATACACCGTGTGACATTGCTTACTCGGATATACTGTACACGGGTAAGAGGTGTCACACAATTGGTGCAAGGCCAATTGGACATGAAACTAGACACATAATGGCACAACTTTGGTGAAGAAACCATGCCTATAAAACCAAACTAAGTGAACCAACAGCTTGCTCTAATCCGGGTGATCTGCAATCTGCCTGGGCAAAATGACCAAATGAACAGTGTTTGGTCATTTGGCCATAACTCAGTGTAGAAAGGTCCAATTGACCTGAAATTTTACCAATAATAAGCTGAGATATATACCAACAACTTTCATGAAGAAATCTAACCCAAATTATGAACAGAACATATTCAAAAGGTGAGTTGCAGTCACTATTCATTGCACTATAGATATGGTCAGTCCAGAAATTATGGACAGAATTTCAATCCAGCCAGTTGTGATTTTTGGACCATAACTTGAGCTACAAAACTCCAAATAGAGTGATTCAAAAAAGGAAATGTAACTAGACAAAATAAGGAACAACTTTCATGTTGATCAGTTTGCCAAATTCCCACTGCAAAATTGACCAATGGAACAGTAAATTCAAGGCATAAGAAGTGAAAATTCTGCCCAACTAGCATTAAGCTTAGAAATGGTATTGGCAACCAATACCAATAAATTTTGAATGCAAAATGTGGTATGTTGGGAGTTTTAAAACCAATGTACCTATTGTCTATGCAAAAGTCAACATTTTAGTTGACTAATGAAACGAATAGTAACATTAAAACTTGAAATTCAACAATTGTGAAATTTAAAAGCGTAATATGCTCTAGTAGTAATATGCTCTAGTATACCTAACAAGATTGGTTTGGATAGCTTGGCATACCAATAGGGTTCTGTTAGCAATACTGCATATGGCTTCATGCCATTCTGTGTTTCATGGCTCCCATGCCATTCTGTGACATAATAGCCTTTGGCTATGTTATTTGAGTTGATATACTTGGGTTTTAACCCTGATAATTGTTACAGCTTATTAGCTGTTCTGTTGCACACCGGGAGGCACAATGTGACCGATGGTGTGATAGTCCGAGGTACTTAGTACCCAGTACCAGTTTACCCATTTATCTAGTCCAGTCAACCAGTATGGGTTACTGGGGCAATGATAATAAACCTTACCAAATTTTAATTGAATAATACTGCAAATAATACCAGAAATTAAGTCTACATAAAAATGAAATCATACATTCTGCATAATTATTTTTATTCTATTTTATTTTATTTTATATTGCCACCACTAAGCAGACTTGCTTAGCATGTCGCTTTTGCCACGCACAGGTACTGGAGACCTAGCTGGAGAGCCCAGCAAACATCAGACGGGGTGAGCCTTCAGAGTTGCAATCGGGGTCCAGAGTCACCTCATATATGCACTGCATATGGTAGGACATTAGGACTATAGGTGGCCCTTTTGTATTTTTGCATTTTGTATTAGTTTGGATTGTAACTATAAACTCTTATAATTATGTATTAATGTAAATATATGAAATTTCATATTATTGAGATTTTTTGCATAATGTATGATGATAAATGAAATGTTGAGAATTATTTGTGAATATGCTTCAAGTGATGAAGTGAACAGAAAGGTTTTGAAAAAAGTATTGTGATTTGAGATTAAGATTTTGAGGTTGACTTGAATGTGTATAATGGAGTTTAGATTTGGAAATTATTTTGGAAGTTTTTTTAAACAGGTTCAGAAAAACTGTTTTTCCAATTTACAGCCGGCACTCTGCCGGATTTTCTATAAAATTTACGGATAAATTCAGATTTATCAAAATTGAAAATAAATGAATTAAAAGTGATAAATTGTAATAGAAATATAAATTGGTGCTCTGGCACACTGAGTGGCATAACTTGCTCGACTACAGTGTAAACGGGTAAGGGGTGTCACATGTACCATAGTGCTCCAAGGCCCAGATCTAATTCTTAACTTCAACTTAGCAAGATTAAATGCTCAAATCAGTGTAGAAATCACCCTTTCTCTAAGGTAGGAACTCTCATACTCAACAAGAAAGAATAGGGTTTCTATACCTAGAGTTTCATCTTACCCTTTGTAGGATACTTAATTGCGCAAGGAAAATGAAGAGAAATTAAATGTGCAAAGTTCATACCTGAATGGTTACTTAGATGCAATTAACATGTTGAAGGAAATTTTCAATACACATCTCTCTTTATATTTTAATATGGATTGAGACCTAAAAATTTACCTCTCGTTAGAGCCTAATAATTTATAAACATTGCTCCCTTTTTTCCTTCTATAATGGTTTACTATTTTCCCTCTTATTGTCTCCTTCTTTAATGGGAAGATGTGATACTCCTTTTTTTTTTTTTTTCTTCAGTGTTTCCTTGTATACTAGAAAGAGTAGTGACCTGCTTCCAACACTGTTGCATTAACTTTTTTTATTTATGCCTTTCTTTTTCTTATTAATAATCATTTTTTTATGCTTTCAATTTCCAAGCATAATTACATTAGAAATATTTGAAGTAATCTAAATTTAATTATACAACAGCTTGAATGTAAAATTCAGAACATGACCATAATGCCATCAAATCCACACGTGGTGGCATTAACTAAGAAACAAAGCAAAATAATCACTTTCTGTAAGCAAAGGTATCACAAAGACTTTGGAATTGTAGAGGGTCTAATCTTGAGGGCATCTGCATTTTATCACCTCCAAGTGTTTGCTGAATTTTATTTTTATTCTAATTGTTTTATTTTTTAAATATGGTTAAATTTTAGCTTGGGAGCCAATACAAAACGATAATATATGTTTTCTAATTAATTACAATTTTAATATTGGGAATCGTAATATTTTTAACAAATTTATTTAATATTACGTATCTTTTCAAATTATAAATTTGGTTTCTATTTTTTTTAAGGATTGTTTTCCATTTCTTAGTTATATAGAAATGGGCACAATAACATATTTTGTTCCTTAATATATATAACAGAGGACAATAAAAATCATCCCTGATAGTTAGCTTTTACAGTGTTTTTGGTTGACATATACGTATGTTTTTCTTGCATATGAGATTTATATTATTGGAACAAAATTTTGAATTTACAATTTTATATAAATTTGTAAAATATTCGTCTATAATCTTATGTAAATATTTGTTCCTAATTTTTATTTTAAATTTTATAGTTTATACACCAATGATTTTTTTATTCATTTAAATTTTAGTGTTAAGATAAAATTTTTAATTATTTATATTGCTTAAACCAAAACATCCACAACAACAATTGACCATATAAAATATTCATTTTGAGTTGTATCACATAACTTTTGGATTGACTCATAATTGAAATATATGATAACGTATCAAAATATAAAAGGTATGTTCCTTTGTGACTAATTTATTTTTATTTTTATTAATTACTATTCTGTATAAAAAAAATGTTAAATTTTAGTTCAACAACTAATAAAGAACGAAATATGCATATATCTCTTAATTAGCAAAAATTTTAATGACCATAATATATTTTTTACTTATTTATTATATATTACTTATGCTTTTCTATTACAAATTTGATCCCATTTATTATTTTTATAGAAATAGAGATAATAATATATTTTGTTCCCTAATGTATTAAATAGGAGACAACAAAAAATGATTCCCTAGACTAGATAAAGTCCGTAATGAAAGTATTAGAGATAAAGTAGAAGTGGTGCTAATTGAGGATAATTTGAGAGGAGAAAGATTGAGGTGGTTTGGTAATGTGAAGCATAGACATATGGAGACTCCAGTTAGACAAGTAGAGCACATTAGGTTAGTGGATAGAAAGAAAATAAGAGGTAGATCTAAATGACTTGAAGGAGACTAGTACAATATGACCTAGAAGCATTACACATTTATGATAATTTAATCAAAAATCGTTTAGAATGGAGAAAAAGAATCTACATAGCCAACTCCAAATTCTTGAGATAAAGGCTTAGTTGAGTTGAGTATTAACTTTAACGGTGTTTAGGGACAACATAAACATTTGTCTCCATTGTATATGAGATTTAGATCTTTGAGGACAAAAGTTTTAAATGGTCTTTCTTTTTGTATTCATAAAATACTTTTAGGAACCATATATTTTTCGTCATCCCCAAATAATATTAATCGGCTTAAAATAATTGTCTCCAATTGTTTAAGAATTTTTTTTTGTAAATTTTTACTTGTTTCCTAGTATAGTCCCCTATTCTTATAAATTTTGTAGTGGAGGATTATTTTCTAGATAGCGTAAAACTCCTATTTAGTATTATTCCTAAATTTAGAGGGTCTCCTAAATTTCCTTATTATGTTTGGGGTAACAATCCTTCAACTTTGAGTTTTCTTACTTGTAATAAACATTTGTTATTTGATGTTTTAAGATTTTGTATTCTTTTAATATCAATTCATCCTATTTGAGGCAATTCATAACCTACTTAAATTTATATTTAATTTAAAATAATTTAAACTTAAATGATCTATAAAACTGAGAGTGAATTTGATGATTTACATTATTCGACCTTGCTTGAACTTGACGTGTGCTGATTTGACTAAATTAAATCAAATTTTAAGTTATAAAATAAATAAAATTATTTTCTATATAAAAATTAACATTTTGACTTTAGCATCTGTAAATTCAAAAATTCTTTTTTATACATCTATTTTGAGTAAGTTAAACCAAGGTATATTTTAAAATAATTTGATGTGACTTCTTTAAAAAAGAAAGGGAGACCTAAAATAATTTGAATCCAAACTCATCCAATTTAACAAATTTATTTTCCACTGTAATGTTGATACAATAAAAGTTAAAAGGGGTGAGCCAGTGTATGTGAGTGTAGCCCAACACACATAAGTCTCCTAATGGGACTGAGCTTTCGGGCTTCCATATCAATAGTAAATGTGTGTGTATATGTGATTTATATGGGTTGACATGTCTTGATAAAATTAACATAATTTTACTAATATATGTGTCCTATCTCTGAACTACGTATGTGTGTTTGCCTTAGAGAGAAAAGAAAAATCTCACTTCACTATTTGGCCTTTTATAGAAAAAAAAATTTAGAATCGATTAAAAGAAGGAAAAATTACTTATTATAAAATTTATTTTAATAAAACTAACTATTTGGTACTTCTATTTTGAAATATATATTTGTTAGTTTTTATGTTTTCATTTCTAATACCTTTTAGCATCTCTACCATTTTATGTATTAATGTGAATTTTATTTAATTTTTGTAATTTGAAAAATAGAAACTATATAGTCTTATAGTTTCTAAGGATTGAACTTTTTAATTTCATAATAGTAATTTCTCTCTTATTTGAATATATTGAGCACTAAGATAAAAGTTTATTTAAACTGAATAAAGGGATTAAAAAATAAATGAAATAAAAATATAGAGACTAACTAATATATTTTTCAAAAAAAATAACTAAATAATTAATTTCATCAAAATAAAAAAATTAAATGATTATTTTTCCTTAAATTAATGATTTTTATCTACCATTCACGCTCACCATATGGCTTATTATCTACCGTTCACGCTCACTATAAGGCTTATTATCTACCATTCACGGTCACTATATGGCTGTGGATAACCATTGGTGTCTACTTTTACCAATAAAGTCGGAACCATGTTTAAATTATATCTTAGTAATCAACAATAAAAATATTATGAATTTATTGTTGATTACTAAAATATAATTTACATGGATAAGTTGAAAGTGTCTTACCAACAAAAGTATGCGCATAGTTTGAACAATAACATAAATTTCATTAATTTAACTTAATAATAACTAATTTGAGAACAAATGAACATGTATCTAACAAGCTTACAACTTTTTTTATGTTAAAAGAAAAACATGAATAAAAAGATATTGGTCATATGCATAGAACATAACTATCAATGTGAATAGAATGACTTTTTTTTTTTTTAAATCATGAATTTTTTTATTATTCATAAAAGTTACATTTTAATCTTGCGCAAATATATATAAGAACAAGCTATCAAGATTCTTAAATCAAATTTTAAAACAATATAACTTGTAATTCAGTAAAAAGTAGGCTACACTCAGTAGTCCTTGTAAATTATAAATTAATATTTTTGTCTTTAAATTAATGAGCTTCAAAGTATGATTATTAGCAAAATTGTTTGACGCCAACATTAATTTTGGAAATTGAAAAAGTCTAAGATAACATATCACACTCTTATAATATAAGGTAATGAGGAAATTTTAATATTCCATTAAGAGAACCAAAGCAGCCGTGTCCACTAAAAAACCAATTAATTTTGTAACTGATTATTGTAATAGACTGAAAATTGATTGCTATTACTAACTAATTTTGTAACTAATTTATAATTTTAATTTTTTTGTAAAATAATTAATTTTAAAAAATTTAGTAGCCTATTCAAAAATTGATTACTAAATCAGTTGTCATTAGCAACTAATTTATAATTGATTGCTAAAATCAGTTACTAATAGCAATCGATTTATAATTGGTTACTAAAATTGTTTGCTAATAACAACTGATTTATAATTGGTTGTTAAATTGATTGCTAATCAATACTAGAAAAACTTTAAATATACAATTAACAACTTATTTTAAAATAGTTGTTAATAGCAACCGATTAAGAAATAGGTTGCTAAAATCTGTTGCTAACAGAAACTAATTTTAAAATTAGTTGCTAACAGAAATTGATTTAGAAAATCAATTGCTAAATTAAAGAATTATTTTAATTGGCTGAAGAGCTAACAATTGATTTTGCAATCGGTTGTAAAAATTAGCAATCGATTGCAATCGGTTGCTAAAATCAGTTGTCATTTGCAATCAATTCATTTTAACCAATTGTTAATCGATTGTTAAATTTTTTTCAGAAAAAATTCCTAGTCATTTTTTTCTGTTTTTTTTTATTTGCAACTGATTTTTTCCTAAAAATTTTCGCCCAATTTTTTTATTTTCTTTATTGATTTGCAACTGATTTGTAAATCGGTTACTAATAGTAACCGATTTTTGCAATTCATTAAAATTGATTGCTATTAACAATCAATTTTTTTTTCCTCTAGAAATTCCCACCTAATTTTTTGTTTTCTTTTTTTTTTTTTTGCAACTGATTTGCAAATCGATTACTAACAGCAAATGAATTTTGAAAATGCTTAAAATTTACAACCAATTTTTTCCCCAAAAAATTTCTTCTTATTTTTTATTATTTTTATTTGCAATTGATTTGCAAATCGGTTATTAACAACAACTAATTTCTGTAATCGATTAAAATCAGTTGCTATTAATAGCCGATTTTGTAACAAATTATGAATCGGTTGTAAAATTTTTTTCCCCTAAAAATTCTCACCCAAATTTTAAAAGAAATTAACAACTGACAATCGGTTGCTAATTTGCTTATATAAACTACTATTTATTTTCTTTCCATACAATTTATTTTTTTTCCTCTTTCTTCTCTTTTCTCTTATTTTCTTCATATTTTTTTTTATTCTAATCTTTTTTATTTATCATCTTTTCTTTTCTAAAATATTTTTTTATCATTTTTTTTCTCATCTATTTTCTTTATAATTTTTTTCTCATATATTTTCTTTCTCATCTTTTTTCTTTCTCATATATTTTCTTCTTAATTATCTTTTTGTTTTCTCATCTATTTTCTTTTTCATCATCTTTTTCTTTATCATTTATTTTCTTCATCATCTTTTTTTTTTCTCATCTATTTTCTTCATTATCTTTTTCTTTCTTATCTTTTTTCTTCTTCATCTTCTTTTCTTTCTCATCTTTTTTATTTTATTTATTTTACTTTTGCATAAGATAAAAATTTTTATACAAATATATTTTTGTTAGTAAATTATTTGTAGTATTAATTTTTAGTAATTTTTTTGTTTTATATATATATATATATGGGGCAATTTTTTTAATAATTTATCTTATAAATATGTTTTTATATTTAATTTTTTGTTAATATTTTTTATAATAGTTATTATTAGCAATTTTTTTATAATATCTTTATTTTAATTTTTAGTACTAATTTTCATTAATAATTTAATATTTTAATAATTTTTGAAAAATTTTTTTATTTGAATTTTTTATTTTTTATTAAAAATTTAATTTTTTATAATTTTTTAAAAATTAGCAACTAACTTTTCCGTTGCTAAATTAGTTGCGAGTAGCAACAAATTTATAAAATGGTTACAAAATTATAAAATTAAAGACACCAAATTCTTTTGCTACTGATTATATTTCAATTGCTATTAGCAACTGATAATTTTTACCAAAAGTTTAATTTTTTTTAAGTTTAATTAATTTAGCAATCGATTTAGTTTCTATTTGCAATCAGACTCATTATAACTGACTGAATCGGTTGCTAAATCGATTAGCAACTGATTTTAATGAATTAGCAACCGATTCGATTGGTTGCTATTTTTTTTTTTGGCAGTAATTATAAATTTAACTAGGTTTGTTGTTATTGAAAAAGAAAATAATTTGTCAAAAAAAAAATCACCATTGACCTACAAGTTAGTGATGTATTATAATGTAATATATGAGTTATTTGGGATGCCAAATCATTATATATTTACACTTATATGTTTAGCTATTAATTGTTAGGAAATTTATAATTTCGTCTCTGGGTTTGTTCTTACATTATACTCTAGTCCTTGTGTTTTGGGAAATTAATTATTTAATTTCTAGGTTTTACACTATATTACACTCTAGGCCTGACTTTTGAGAAATGAATTATTTAATCTCTTTAATTTTAATATATAAAATAATTTAATCCCTATAATTTTAATATTTATAACAATTTCATCCATTGATAGAAAGATTAAATTGTTTTATATATTAAAATTATAGGAACTAAAGTGTGATATAATATAAAATTCATAGACTAAATAATTAATATCTAAAAACTCATGAACTAACATGTAATATAGTGCAAAATCCAAAAACTAAATAATTAATTTCTCAAAATTTAGGAACTAAAATATAATATAATACAAAACCTTGAACCAAATTGTAAATTTTCCTTAATTGTTTCAATTGATTACTTCCTTTCAATACAAATATATTTTTTAATATAAAATAAATACAAAAATTTGTAAAATCATTATAAAAATTCACTACAAAAAAATAGTAGTTTAAGAGACAGAATTTGTAACTGAAATTAATCCGTTAGAAAATTTTCATTTGCCGACGGACTTTCAACGGATTAGTGACGAGTATAAATTGAAAGAACTAGTGACGGATATTAAAGTAATTAGCGACGGGTTAGGGACAAAATTTGTGACGAACATTATTTTTGTCACAAAGCCGTTAGAAAATTGGGATTTTAAAACTGAAATCCCTAATTCGGCAGCCACATTTTATCCTCTCTCTCAAAACACATCTTCCTCTCTCTTTGATGACAGTAAGGAGTTGTTCCACCACCGTCATTATAGTAGTAGGTCACCATTTTCGATTGTGCACAAAGCCCCACTCAAGTTCCAAATTTTTTATTCTCAGATCCTTTCAACAGGTAAATGATTTTTTTGAGTTCCTTATTTTGATATTATTATGATTTCTTTTGATGTTGGGTTCTAGAAAGGATTGTTACTACTTGCTTTTAAAGGGTTGTTGTTGTTGGGTTTGAATTCTCCTTGAATGCTTGTTTCTGTGTATACTTGCTCCTTGAATGCTCATTTCTGTTTATAGCTTGTTTCTGTGTATATATATACTTGAAAATAAACCCACCCTTTCCATCCTTACTCAAATAGAGGGTGAAATTGAATGCATTTTCCACCTGGGTGAGCTCATTTTCATTCTTTTGGGTGGCCTCGTGTTGAGGGGGAGCACCCTATTTTGGTCTTGCAGCTATTTAAATAATAAATTATAATGAAAAAAAATGGTACATAATATATTATACACCTACATAAATCAGTGTTTGTTTCTGTGTGTATATATACTTATTCAGTTTTCTTCTTTTCTGGAACTGGTTATATATATGTCCCAGTAAGAGGACCTGTAGGTAATAGTTCTCCTACCGCTATTGGAATTCTATATGTTGCTAGTTTCATTTCTTCTCCTGACCATTACGCAAGCAAGTGAGCAATCCAGAGAGCAAGGGATACACTTTCCTTTCAGTGCTTGCTAGTTCACAGTGATGGAAGCAATCGAATACGTTCCATCCATAAGTGAGAATAGTTTGCAAGCCTTTAAAGCAGTTAAAATTTTAAATTAATGCACAGGAAAAACTTCACTATATCTTTGTTGGAAGATAAAATAAGTGCCAGTAAAAAAACTGTCATGATATTGTATGCTAGGGGTGACTGTGACACTCACCTGGCCAAGACCTGACATTGTGGTAACTCTACCTCATGTTCTTAGGATCAAATCTAGTGCTGCATATATATATATATATATATATATATATATATATATATATATATATATATACACTTGCTCTGTGCTCCTTGTTTATGTGTTTTCTTATTTTCTGGTTCTGTTTATATGCATATTACTTCCCTCGGCTTCAAGAATTTCCAGCAATTCTCAGTTCTCATCGACAACAACCAGCATATATATATATATATATATACACTTGCTCTGTGCTCCTTGTTTATGTGTTTTCTTATTTTCTGGTTCTGTTTATATGCATATTACTTCCCTCGGCTTCAAGAATTTCCAGCAATTCTCAGTTCTCATCGACAACAACCAGCATTCCATGAAAAATTTGTTTACAAATTTATGTGATTTTATTGGGTTATTGGCTGTGTGAAACCCCTTACCCGTCTACGGTGTAGCCGAGTGAGACGTGTCACACGCTGTGCTGGAGCGCCTGAACTTATCTTATTTCTTTTTCTTTGTATTTATATTTTATTTTATTACTTTAGGGTCAATTTATTAAACAGAGAAACTAACAAAGTTTCTCCTAATTTAGTAATAATTTTGACAATTTTCACTTGTTAAAAATCTCAATAGCAATTTCAAATATGTGCAACTTTTCACAATCTCAATTCTCATTTCAATATTTGAAACTCAAATCTTCATTCATACATAATCAAAATGTACTCACATTCATAAATAAAATACTCAATTTGATTAATTTACATAAATTTACAAATAATTACATAAGACCATAATTTACATAACAAAATAAATGTCTAATTATAAAATACAAAACTACTATCAAGCCTAGTGGGTCGTACCCAAATACACTACAATGGAGGTGACACTGGACTCAATGCAGATGTAACACCCCTATTTGTATAGCCTGGTATATTTCACTGTCCCGGTGACCGGTGTCGGTCCGGACAATTAAGGGGATTAGAACCATACTAAAGACAACTTGAGAAACCATAAACACCAATAATTAGTAATGTTCAATTAGTTAAGTATAAATAAGAAAAACATGGGTGACCTCCTCGGGAACGACTGCGAAGTCATTTTAAACTCAAATTTCGAACCGTAAAATGTGACGCTGCGGTCCTTAGGACCCTTATGAACACAGTGGAAAAGAGAAATTCACGAAAAAGTACTATTAAGCCAGTCAAATAATTTGGTCAGGGAGCCGGAAGAAATATGGAATTATTTGCAAACCGGGATGAACCGGCGAGGGGCAATTTGGTCAATTGACCCCGAGAGCTGACTCCTGACCTAACTGTCAAATAAAATCGGAGAAAAGAAAATTTTGGAATCGAGAATTAAATTAAAGAACTAATAAAAAAAAAGAGGAAAATGAAAAAGTAAAAAGGTGATGACATCATGCATGATGCCATAAAAAAATTAATTAATTGAATTATTAAATTAGATTTTTATGGTCTTCCATAAGCCAAAAGAGATAAAAGAAAAGAAAAGAAAAAAAAAATAAAAAACCTCTTCTTCTTCTTCCCTTTTGCCACCGCCCTTCCCTCTCCCAAGCTCTCTCACAATCCACCATGAAAGCTCATTTTTGAGCTTGAAGAACCCAAAATCCAACCATAGAAAATTTTCCTACCATAACTAGAATTTGTTTGGGCAACTAGGAAAGAGGATTTAAGGAAAAGAAAGAACAAAAATTTGAAGAAAAGGAGGAAGAAAATTCTGCTCAAAGTTAGTAATATAAACTTCAATTTTTTTTTTTGTTTAATTAGTGTTTGTATGGCATCAAGAGCTTGTAAATAAACTTAAAATGAAATAAAAATATGGGGGAAGGACCAAGCTGAAATTTTGGCCTGTTGAAGGGGAGTATGATTTTGTATGGTTTGATGGATTTGAATGAGTTTAAAAAACCTTATTTAGTTAAATGGTTAGGATTAAGAGCACTAATTGTGATTAAATACATGAGATGGATGAGTTAGGGTTTTGAATATTAGGGTTTGTGAACCAAAAAAATGTGAGAAATGAGTAAATGATATCTTTGACCTATTGTAAAGTGAAAAATGGTCAATTATGACCAAATGAGTTGTGTGGGAATGGTTGGAAATCAAGTTAAATTCGGAGGTTGTATGGTCATGCTGCTGGCAGCATGACCAAGTCAACTTTGAAGGACCAAAACTGAAATTTTACAGGTCCAATTGATATGGAACCAATTGGGGATGAAAATAGACATAAAATGACACAATTTTCATTTAGGAACCATGCCCAAAAAGTGACCAAAACCTAGTGAACAAATTGACCAAAGTTGAATAAGAGCAGTCTGCCACTGTGCAAACTGACTAAATGAACAGTATTTATTTATTTGGTCATAAATCGAGCTAGGCAGGTCAAATTGACCTGAAATTTTACCAGTGGTTAGATGGGATATAGACCTAAAACTTTCATGAAGAACACAAGTCCAAATTCTGCCAGCAACCAAGCCATTTGGCCACCCCAAGTTGGTGACCCAAAACTGCCAGCACCAAACTTTGCCCAGAAAATCTGGGTTGTGTCTAACCTGGCAGCCCTGGTTCAAATGGCCATAACTTGAGCTACAAAACTCCAATTGGGGTGATCCAAAAATGAGAATAAACTTAAGACAATAAGGAACATTTTCTATGAAGGAAGTTTTGTCAAATTCCAACAGTAGATTGACCAATGGAACAGTGCAATTAGGGACACCAAAATTGAAATTTTGACAATTTTGCCAAAAGGACTTAAGCTTTGAGAAAATGACCAAAACCAACAAATTTAATGACCAAAATGTGGTATGTGGGTGAAGTTGGAGTTCCCATACCTATTAAGCCTTAAAAAGTCAACAATTTGACTTGAATAGTGTAGTGAATAGTAACCCGAAACACAAAAACTTCGTGAACGTCGAAATTAGCTCATTAAAGCTAGGTAAAAATGAAGTGAAATTTATTTTTGGATTTCTGCTAAGTTATGGTACTAAAACACTATGAAACTGTGTGTTTCAGCTGAAAAAGACTTGGAGGCTCGGAGAGACTGAGTCAATGCTTAAAGGTGACTCACGTCAGGTCTGTGCACAGTAATCTTTGTTTAAATATATGATTCTTGAAAATTTGACTTTTCTTGAGTTAATTACGAATTGTGTTGCCATTTATGATTGTGAATATGACTTTAAAAATTTACCATATTTCTCATAAATTATTTAAATAAATTATTTTGAATTGATTTTGTGTTTACACTTAGTATGACAGTATCACATTATTCCTCCTCCATTTACGGGGTTGAGATCGTTTATTTTCCTCCCTCTCTGGCTTGCCAGTTGAGGTTGAGATCGGATGAGTACTCATTAGCTAGCTAGCCACCTCCCTCATTAATTTCGATTAATGGGGTTGTAGATTGCTTTGTCGTAGTGTACAACACGGCATTGATCGGAAATTTTGTGTAATGACTTAAGAGTATATGATTTTAGCAACACTGTGCTTAATAAATTATTTGACTAAATGGTGTTATTATGAGCTTTGATATTTGTGAAATGTGATTAAGAAGTATTCAATTGTGTTTCATCAATGAACGATTTATGTATTGCATTTTAAATTTTTATTGTGCACCACTGAGTATTTTTATACTTAGCGATAGCTTATTTTGCTGTCGCAGATAAGAGCAAGGAGAAAGCAGCAGAGTGAGCTGCTATCGAATTGTGGACCACATCGATCATTTTGTACGGGTATTATTTTATACCCTTGTAGATAATTTTGATGTAAATATAGAAATGTTGTATGTATTAATGTAAGTTAAGCAATTGTAAATAAATTGTAATAATATTATTTTGGATTTTCTTCTGTGAATTAATAATTGTACATTTGAATTTCATATTTTATGCGTTGTGAATGGAGTTGTTAAATATTTTGAGATGATAAATTTTGATTTGTATTGTAGAATTACTTTGAAGTGATTTGAATTGAGTTGATTGAGATTTATTGGAGGTTGGGAGTTGTGAAAAATTTTTGGAAGTGTTTTTCTCAGGTATTTGAAGAACTGTTTTCTCTAATTACAAACAGAACTCTGTCAAAATTTTTATAAAATTTGCGGCAAAATTTAAATGGACAAAAATTTTACTAGTATTTAAACTTTGAATAAATAGTTTTTAATTCATACCAAAATGCTCACCACTTCCAAAATGTAAGAAAATTGTTTTAAAATCCCTTGTAGGGTACTTAATGAGTTATCGGTAGGTGAAGTTCGGTAGTTCATTAAGTATTCTACGGGATCATGTTATGCCTTACAGAGGGGTAAGGTGTGACAGCAGATCTGGACTCTCACCTAGTCTACAGTCTGTTGGGCTCTCTATCTATATCTCCAATACCTACGCATGGCAAAAAGCGACGCGCTAAGCAATACAGCTTAGTAGTGCCAATATAAAATAAAAATAAACTAAATAAATAAATATGCAGAAATTATATTTTTATTTCTTGCAGACTGAAATTTGGCAATTATTAGTAATATTATTAATTTAGTACTTTTTATATTTATTATTTGGTAATAAATTATTAAAACTTATTTTGGTTGCTGATAAGTGCATAATTGATTAATTTTACTTCCATCACATTTAATGTTTCTAGGGTATCTTTATACCTAATTCAGTTGATTAAAGTATAATTATCTATTAGGCATATGTTTAGAGAGTTGTTCAAATAATTGTGTTAAATGGAGAAATTTTCAGCATTTGCATTAATTTAACTCTTGCTATACTTTTCAGGGTTTTGGTGAAGTCCCAGAACATAGAAGTGTGGAAGGAAACTTGGAAAGGTCGAAGGATTGAGAAGCATTATTGATACAAAGTACACAGGTCGTATAAGCACAACCACAGACCTGTATAGCATTTTGCCAGAAGAAATCCAGAAAACCGAGGAAGAAACAAAGTACACGAGCTGTGTAACTTGACCTGTGTAAATCCTAGAGACCCGTGTAAATCCTGGAGACCCATGTAACCTTCTGTGCCAATGCAAGACATACCCATTCAGCTTTAGTAAGTTACACGGCCTTGGGCTGTGTAGTGATACACGGGTCATGTATCTATCGACAATCAGTTTCCCGATTTTGCTCCAGTTGCAGTTTTTGACAGAGACTCTAAAAACCTAACCCTAGGCCATTTATTATAAATAGAAGAGGCAGTAGCCGACACAAAGAATGATTCAGCAGCCTCTCAACCTCAAAAAACACCTTCATTCTCCATTCTTTTTTTTTTAGATTTCTTCTTTATTTTTCTTTTATTTTTCTGTAAGCCATGAACATGAGTGACTAAGTTTTTAATTTAGTTCAAGGGATTCAAGTTCTTTGCATGATTTGTGAGACCAGGTTCTTAATTTAATTTATATCTTTTTTGAATATCTATTGTTTTCTAATTTCAATGTCTTTGATCTATTGAATGATTTGTTAAAAAGGCCTATTAGTTAATTGTTTGATGTGGTCAATTGCTAGTTCATCTTAATAATCCGTAATTGTTGTGTAAGATTGAACATGAGTAGCAATTAGGTTTTATTGATTATAATCCCAGTTTTTGATAATAACCTAAGGAAACAATAGGGTGAATTAAATGATTTATGTTTCATATTCAACTTAACTACTTCCTATTATTAAAGCAGTTATCAATTTGATAAGGATTGCTTAATACCAATTCAGTTAATAATTAGAGTCAACAAGAGTGCTGGGCTCAAATTAATGAGTATAGGGAAGTCAGGGGTTTACCTCGCTGTTTGGTAAATTTACGTGAAGTATTTAATAAGAGATAATTGTATTTCTTTTATCTATGATCGAATCAATGCATTGGAATGAGAATTACCTTAGACTAAAGTTTGTTTAAATTGAGATTTTCATATTTAGTTCTTTAATTTCTGATTTCTTCTGATTTTGTGTTACAAACTCCCCCCCCCCCCCCCCTAATCTTTCTTTCTTTCTTTTTCCATTACACAAGTGTACAAAATTTTAGTAATTCAGTCTCTAGGGTTCGACCTGGATTTACCACTTACTGTAGAAAATATTTCATTACTGGTAATTTCAATTAATTTAATTTCTAGTGGATTCGACACCCATCAAGAATTTTGGCGCCGTTGTCGGGGACTGAAATTTATTGGATTTTATGTTTTTTGTTAGGGTATTCTGTTATTAATTTTGTTTGTGAAGTGTTGCTATTTTAAGGTTTTTGGAAAAAAAATTACAGTGTTACTATTCATCGATAGATTTTTGGTTGAATTTAGAGGGCGGCCTATACGTATTTTGAAGGAAACGACGTTCTGATCAAGACCAATTAATCCATAAGATTTATTGGCCCCACCCTCTTGAGGCCAAATTCGATTGTTTTATAGGGTTTTGAGGCATTTTTGTATTTTTACTTTGATTTCTTTTTATTTATGACAAGAACTTCTCAATCTGATGAGTTGATCTTTGATCCAGAAGTAGAAAAAATAGCTAAACAATTGAGAAAATTGGCTAAGCAAACTAGGCAGATTTCGAGTACATCTGAAGGAGTCCAATCTCCAAGGGAGTTAAGTTTGGATTTGGATTTGGATTCAAATTCTGAAAATGAAACCATTGCTGCTAGGACTTTGAAAGAGTTGGCTGCTCCTGATCTAAACCAACAGCCTTTGTGTATTCAATATCCTGCTTTAAATGTTGCTTTGAGTTAAAATCTGAACTAATCCATTTGTTGCCTAAATTTCATAGTCTTGCAGGTGAGGATCCACATAAGCATTTAAAAGAATTTCATATTGTGTGTTCCAGCATGAAACGTCAAGGAGTTTCAGAGGATCAAATCAAGCTTCGAGCTTTTCCCTTCTCACTGGAAGGCACAGCTAAGGATTGGTTGTATTACCTTCCTTCCGGATCTATCAACTCATGGAATGGGATGAAGCAGATATTTCTGGAGAAGTATTTTCCTGCTTCCCGTGTTGCCAACATAAGAAAAGAAATTTGTGGCATCCGGCAGTACAATGGAGAAAGCTTGTATGAGTATTGGGAACGATTTAAGAAATTGTGTGCAAGCTATCCCCATTATCAAATTAGTGAGCAGCTTTTGATTCAGTATTTCTATGAGGAACTTCTACCAATGGACCGCAGTATGATAGATACTGCTAGGAGGTTGATTGCTAACATTGCAGCAAATTCTTAGCTGTTTGGAATGAGAATGGATCACACACCTATGAAGGTTAATGAGGTAAGTACATCTAACCTTGAGAAACAGATTCTGATTTAACTTCTTTGGTGAGGCAATTAGCTGTAGGGAACATGCAAACTGTTAGGGTATGTGGAATTTATTCGGGTTTGGGTCATGCTACTGACATGTGTCTTGTGTTACAAGAGGATGAATCTGTAACATCCTCACTTTAGCTAGTCCGTACAGTCTACTGTTCTGGTGACCAATGTCGATCCGGGCAACTAGAATATTTGAAATTATAATTAGACTAGAGTGAGGAGTTATAAATAAATCAAATAATGCTCATAAAAATCAAGGAAAATTTTTAGGAATGAAATACACTAGGGTTAAATGAGCTGAAACCTCGGTGATGAGTAACCCAAAGGGGAAGTGACGGTGAAGGCCGTTAACAACCCTAGACCTGGGGAAAACTTTAGGAAATAATTTTTGGGATCTCAGGGAAGGATTTTTGAGGTTTCAATGACGATAAAATGTTAAGAAAACACAAGGAAAATTTAATCAATCAGTACACACAATGTTAGCTCGTTAAGCCAAACAGAGGGCATTTTGGTTATTTCGTTTTTAGAGATGATTTTTGGCCAACTTGTCCAATTAAATAAATAATTTATATGACATAAAATATGAATAAATATTGTTAAAAATTTAATTGAAATTAAGTTGACAAGAAAAGGAAAGAAAATGAAACTAAATGGGATTTATTACATCATGCTTATGTAAGCATGAGATAATTAAAGTCTATGGCCAATCAAATTAAAGAAACATAATTATAATACATAAAAGGGGCAGAAAAAGAAAAGAAAAAAAAATAGATGCTTCTTCTTCCTTCCTTGGTCGAAAACCTCTCCTAGCTCCACACCTCCATGAAAGCTTAAGAAAGCTTGAGATAACCCACCAAATTACCTTGAAACTCATCTTTGTCTTCACAAAAAATTATTCATACACCTTGGGCAAGCTAAAGATAACAAAAAGAAGTAGAAAGAAGGAGCTTTTACAAGTTTGAGATTAACTCCATTAGAGGTATGTGACCAAACTTAATCTTTCTCTTTCAATTCATGTTGAAGGGGTGAAATTGAATGCAAATTTACAAGAAAATTGAATAAACATTATGTGTATACCTTGCTTAAAATTTTAGTATCCTTGGGCTTGGTAGGATTTTGAAGATTTTCTTGAATTAAAATGGTACCCTAGCTGCCCTTAATACTAACCTATTGTTTAGGATAGTGAAAGGTAAGTGAATGCATGATTTGATATGGAATGGGTTAGGATTTGGGTATGAAATTGAGACCTTGATCATGTAATGGTGAAAGTAAGTTTTAATGGTCAATTAGTGACCATTTGGTTATGTGTGAATAAGAAATGAAGTGGTTTATTTAGTGGGAATTGAAGTTAGTGTTGCTGCCTTGGCTGACCTGCAGGACTGAGTATGAGTCTAGTAGGTTTGGGTAGCTATAACTAGAGTTGTGTAGGTTCAATTGGTGCAAGGCCAATCGGACATGAAACTAGACACATAATGGCAAAACTTTGATGAAGAAACCCTGCCTAGAAAACCAAACCAAGTTGACCTAAAAATTGCTCTAATCTGGGTGACCTGCATTCTGCTTGGGCAAAATGACCATATGAACAGTATTTATTCATTTGGTCATAACTCAGTGTAGAAAGGTCCAATTGACTTTAAATTTTACCAGCAGAAAGCTGAGATATAGACCTACAACTTTCATGAGAAACCTAACCCAAATTTTGACCATAACATATTCAAAAGGTGAACTGCAATCACTGCACAAAATACTGTAGATTTGGTCAGTCCAGAAAATCTGGAAAGTTTGTAATCCGGCCAGTTATGGTGTTTAGGCCATAACTTGAGCTACAAAACTCCAAATAGAGAGATTCAAAAAAAGAAATGTAACTAAACACAATAAAGAACAACTTTCATGTTGATAACTTTGCCAAATTTCTACTGTAAAAATGACCAATGGAACAGGAAACACAAGACTTAAAATCTGAAAATTTTGAATAACTAACACTAAGCTTAGAAACGGTATTGGCAACCAATATCAACAATTTTAGAATGCAAAATATGGTATGTTGGGATTATTAAAACCAATGTACCTATTGTCTATGTAAAAGTCAACATTTTAGTTGACTAATGAAATGAATAGTAACACCTAAACTTAAATTTCAAGAATTATACAATTTAAGAGTGTAACATGCCCTAGTACACCTAGCAAGATTGGTTTGGGTAGGTTGGCATGCCAATAGGGTTCTATTAGCAGTACTGCTTATGGCTTCATGCCATTCTGTGTTTTATGGCCTCCCGTGCCATTCTGTGATATAATAGCCTTTGGCTATGTTGATTGAGTTGTCATACTTGGGTTTTGCCCTTAATAATTATTACAGCTTATTAGCTGTTCTGTTGCACACCGGGAGACATAATGTGACCGATGGTGTGATGGTCCGAGGTACTTGGTATCCAATGCCAGTTTGCCCATTTATCCAGTCCAGTCGATTAGTATGGGTTACTCGGGCAATTAAAATAAATCTTACCAAATTTTAATTGAATAATACTGTAATAAATGCTAGAAATTAAGTCTACATAAAATGTAAATATACATTCTGCATATTTATTTTATTTTAGTTATTTTATTTTATATTGTCACCACTAAGCAGAATTGCTTAGCGCATCGCTTTTGCCACGTGTAAATACTGAAGACATAGCTGGGGAGTCCAGCAGACCTCAGACCGGGTGAACTGTCAGATCTGCACACAGAGTCCAGAGTCACCTCACATTTGCAGTGCATTGGTACGACATTAGGTTACTTTTGATATTTTGTATTTTGTAAACTTGTGTAATCAGACCTTTATTTTGTCATGTATATTATAAACTCATGTAATTATGTTTTGATGTAATTATCTATAAATCATGTTCAGTAACAAATTTGAGTATTTCTTATTGAGTTGAGTATGATATGAAATGAATTGAGTTTTGAAATATTAAAGTCATTTGAGAAATTGTGGAAATATGTTGGTGGTTGACTGAAATTGATAATATGATTATATTCGAAGTGTTTTTAACAGATTTAGAAGAAATGTTTTTCTAATTTATAGCTGGCACTCTGCTGAATTTTCTATAAAATTTGCGAAAAATTTAGATAAATCAAAATTATAAATAAATGAATTAAAAAGGGTAAATTGCAAGGGAAATATGATTTGGTGCTCCGGCACACTGTGTGGCGCATCTTGCTCGGCTACATTATAAACAGGTAAGGGGTGTCACAGAATCAATGCAACATGCTAATGCAGTAGGACATTATGGACAACCACAATGCAAGTATGATCCCTTTTCTAATACTTATAATCCAGGATGGCGAGATCATCCCAATTTGAGTTATGGGAATCAACCGGTGCAAAATCGATACCAGCAGCAAAGACCACAAGTGAATCAACCACCTCCACCTACACCTCCCTCAAATCAAGGTATGTCACTTGATGAAATTGTTAAGGCTTTGGCTAACAATACACAACAGTTTCAACAGGAGACCAGAAATAGCATTCAAAACATAGAGAAGAAAATTGGTCAGTTAGCCTCATCTGTGAGTAAGTTGGAAACTCAAGGTTCTGGAAGGCTTCCATCACAAACAGTCATGAACCACAGAGAAAATGCAAGTGCGATACTATTGTAGAGTGAGAAAGAAGTTGATAACTAGACTCTACATGAGCCAATGAAAAAGAAGAAGCAAGGAGCAAAAGATTTTGAAGTTCTTGAAGTTGAGGTAAATACTGAACCTAAACTGAATAAGGTTAATAATTCTGTTCTTCCTCCATTCCCATGTAGGTTGGCTACAAATAAGAAAGAAGAACAAGAGAAAGAAATTTTGGAGACTTTCAGGAAGGTAAAGGTTAATATAACTTTACTTGATGCGATCAAACAAATTCCCAGGTATACTAAATTCCTTAAGGAATTATGCACTACAAAGTGCAAGTTGAGGAATAATGAGAAGATTAGTGTGGGTGAAAATGTGTCGGCATTAATTCAGCAGAAATTACCCCCTAAGTGTAAGGATCCAGGTTCATTTTCTATTCCCTGCAAAATAGGTTATTCTAGATTTAAAAGTGCAATGGCAGATTTAGGGGCATCTATTAATGTTATGTCAAATTCAGTTTTTCAAACTTTAAAATTGGGTCCTTTGAAAGAAACCAGTGTCATTATTCAGTTAGCTGATTGTTTTAATGCTTACCCATTGGGAGTAGTTGAGGATGTGTTGGTGCAGGTTAGAGAATTGATTTTTCCTGCATATTTTTACATCTAGATATGGAGGATAATGCTCTCACATCAAAGTCAGTTTTGATTTTGTTTCGAAGATCTTTCCTAAAAACTGCCCAGACGAAAATTGATGTGGATGAGGGTACCTTAACTATGGAGTTTGATGGAGAGACTATCAAATTTAATATCTTTGATGCCATGAAGTATCCTGCTGATGATCATTCTGTCTTTTCTATTGATGTTGTTAATACATTTGTGCAGGATGTTTTTGAGTTAAGCATGGAGTATGAGTTGGAAAGAAAATCACATTTGCATGAATTAGAGGAAATTCGCCTTAAGGCTTATGAGAATTCTGGGATCTATAAAGAAAAGACAAAGGCATTCCATGACAAACTAAGGAAGCAGTTTGTGATTGAGGAAAAAAGTTTTATTGTATAATTCCAGATTAAAGCTAATGCCTGGTAAGTTGCGTTCTCATTGGATTGGACCCTTTTTTGTTACTAATGTGTTTCCTTATGGTGCAGTTGAAATTCAAAGTTTAGGAACTAATAAGGTGTTCAAGGTCAACGGTTATAGACTCAAGCCATTTTATGAAGGGTTTCAGGAGCATACAGTGGAGGAGCAATTGAGTAACCCAATTTATGAGGATTAAGGAGCTTGGCCATATCGAGCTAATGACGATAAACAAAAGTGCTTCTTGGAAGGCAACCCATGGGTGGCTTGTTAGCCACAATCAGATTTGTTTTCTTTCCCTTATCTTATTTTATTTTCTAGCATTCTTTTTTCCTTTTCTTTTGCATTTGGGCTTTACATTGGGGACAATATAAGTTTTAAGTGTGGGGGAGGAGAAATTTGTTGCTGCAATTTTGAAAAAGAAAAAAAAAATTATATATATATAAATAAATAAATTTGTTCTTATAAGCTTGATTCATGATTCTACATTAACTCTCGGAGAGAAGTGCTTTGTCCTTAAAATGACTTTTCTATTTTAGATTAAATTTTTGAAATTTTAGGCAAGGTAATAGTAACTTTAATGATGGATTTTCCCTCTTCTCCATACCATAGAGCAATTTTTTTCTGCATAAATCATTTAGGCTTGATTTAATGGTGAAATGATTAGTTATGTGTGCTTTAAACTAGTGTCATGCATATTTTAGAAATTTGTTTAATCTATCAAGGCACTTTATAATATGTAGATGCATAAATTAGGGAAAATAAAAGGTTGAACTTGAAAATTGCTCCGCTATTTTAGTTAAGCAAAGTAACTAGGGGTCTTCATGAACCCATGTTGATTCTCAGGCCAAAAGCTAGCTAGGATATAAGCAAGGTACTTTTCTAAAGGTGACAGTTGGAAAAAAAAAAAGTAGTAACTGTGACAAGAGAGAAGTACCAATTTCAAAATAATAATAAAAAAATCTCCCCTAAGATTTGCAAAGAGCTATAATTGTTGTGCCTTGATAAATTAACCTTGTATTTTGATTTGTATTGATTTAAAATTTTATGGAACTTTAATTGTATGAGCTTAATTGATTTTAAGCCTTTTGTTTTGTGTTGGAAAATTGTTGATATATTGGTATGGTATTGATGGAATTTGTTGTGATGGTTATAACCTTAGTTGCCTATTCTTTCAAACTTTTAATCTTTTGTTAGAGAATGTTGTGATAGGGTGAAGTTAAGGAACTTCTAAGTGGAGTTGATTGAGAATTTAAGTCATGCTTGAGGACAAGTATGGAATAAGTGTTGGGAAATTTGATAAGTGCATAATTTATTAATTTTACTTCCATCACATTTAATGTTTCTAGAGTATCTTTATGCCTAATTGAGTTGTTTAAAGTATAATTATATATTAGGCATATGTTTAGAGAGTTATTGAAATAATTGTGTTAAATGGAGAAATTTTCAGCATTTGCATTAATTTGACTCTTGCTGTATTTTTCAAGGTTTTGGTGAAGTCCCAGAACATAAAAGTGTGGAAGGAAACTTGGAAAGGTCGAAGGATTGAGAAGCATTGTTGATACAAAGTACATGGGTTTTGTAAGCACAACCACAGACCCGTGTAACATTCTGCCAGAAAAAATCCAGAGAACTGAGGAAGAAACAAAGTACACGGGCCGTGTAACTTGACTCGTGTAAATCCTGGTGACCCGTGTAACCTTCTGTGCCAATGCAAGACATACCCATTCAGCTCCAGTAAGTTACACGGCCCTAGGCTGTGTAGTGATACACAAGCCGTGTATCCGTCGACAATCAGTTTCCTGATTTTGGTCAAGTTGCAGTTTTGATAGAGACTCTAAAAACTTAACCCTAGACCATTTATTATAAATAGAAGAGGCAGCAGCCGACACAAAGAATGATTCAGCAGCCTCTCGACCTCAAAAAACACCTTCATTCTCTATTCTCTTTTTTAGATTTCTTCTTTATTTTTCCTTTATTTTTCTGTAAGCCATGAACATGAGTGGCTAAGTTTTTAATTCAGTTCAAGGGATTCAAGTTCTTTTGCATGATTTATGAGACTAGGTTCTTAATTTAATTTATATCTTTTTTGAATATTTATTGTTTTCTGATTTCATTGCCTTTGATCTATTGAATGATTTGCTAAAAAAGCCTATTAGTTAATTATTTGATGTGGTCAATTGCTAGTTTATCTTCATAATCCGTAATTGTTGTGTAAGATTGAACATGAGTAGCAATTAGATTTTATTGATTATGATCCCAGTTTTCGATAATAACCTAAGGAAACAATAGGGTGAATTAAATGATTTATGCTTCATAAATTGTTGTTCAGCTTAACTACTTCCTATTATTAAAGCAGTTATTAATTTGATGAGAATTGCTTAATGCCAATTCAGTTAGTAATTAGAGTCAACAAGAGTGCTGGGCTCGAATTGATAGGTATAGGGAAGTCAAGGATTTACCTCACTGTTTGGTAAATCTATGTTAAGTATTCAATAAGAGATAATTGTATTTCTTTTGTCTATGATTGAATCAATGCATGAGAATGAGAATTACATTGGACTGAAGTTTATTTAAATTGAGATTTTCATGTTTAGTTCTTTAATTTCTGATTTCTTTTGATTTTGTGTTACAAACCACACCCCCCCCCCCCCCCATCTTTGTTTCTTTCTTTTTCCATTACACAAGTGCACAAAATTTTAGTAATTCAGTTTCTAGGGTTCGAATTAGGTTTGCCACTTACTGCAGAAAATATTTCATTATTGGTAATTTTAGTTAATTTAATTTCTAGTGGATTCGATACCCATCAGTTGCCCAAGTAACCTATACCAATTGACTGAACTGGATAAATGGGTAAACTAATACTGGGAACCAAGTACCTCGGGCCGTCACACCATCAGTCACATAGTTTCTGCCAGGTGTGCAACAGAATGGCTAACAAGCTGTAATAATCATCGGCTATAAAGCCAAGTAAACCAAGAGTATCAAAATGGCCAAAAGCCATAACATCACTAAATGGCCACAAGAGCCATAAATCATGAAATAGCACGAAGCCATAGGCAGTACTACAATCGGAACCATATTGGCATGCCCACCTATCCAAACCAATAATACTAGGCATACTAGGGCATGTTAACAAAGTTTATTGTTTAATTCTTTGCATTTGATGTTTGGTGGATACTATTCACCTTACTATTCATGCAAAAATATTAAATTTTTCATAATTAATAGGTATGCAAGTTCTAATTCCACCAAAATACCACATTTTGGGTTTTTTATTTGTTGGCATTAGTTGCTAATTTCAATTCAAAGCTCATTGGAAGTAATTCTAAAAATTTAGATTTAGTCACTTAGGTGTACTGTTCCATTGGACCAATCTACAGTGGAAATTTAGCTAAACTTTCTTCATTAAAGTTGTTCCTTAATGTGTCTACTTTAATTTCCTTTTTGAATCACTCCATTTGACATTTTGTAGCTCAAGTTATGGTATTTTTACCATAATTGGCCGGATTGGTCCATTCCCAGATTTTCTGGATAGATTTTGATTTTGGCAGTTTTGATAACCTAATTTTGGTTAGCAATTTGAATTGGTTAGGGTCAGAATTTGGGTTTCTGTTCTTCATGAAAGTTGTTCTACTAAGTCTAAGCTTTCCATGGGTTCAAGAATCAGGTCATTTGAACCTCTCTACACAAAGTTATGGCCATTTGAACAAATATTTTTCAATTGGTCATTTTCTAGGTCCAGAATTTGGTTACCCAAATTTAGGCAAAATTTAGGTCACTCTAAGTTAGTTTTCTGTGCAGGATCTCTTCATGAAAAATGTGGCATTATTCCCTAATTTCACTTTCAATTGGCCTTGCTCCAATTAAAGCTACACAAATCAAGTTATGGCTGCCTAAACACACTAGACTCAAGTCTAGTATTTCTAGCACAAAAGGGCAGCAAACCAATTCATAATCCAATGCCACAACAAATTTCATTTTATAGTCAAACTATGCCAAATAGTCACTAATTGACCATTAGAACATCAATTCCACAAAAATTTGGCATAACCCTCATTTTGCCTCAAACCCTAATTTCCAAAGTTTCAATTCCCTCTCACATACACAAATTATGGTTCTAACTTGGATATACTTATCAAGCTCATCACTAATCACTTCAATTTAATTGAAATTTCACATAACTCTAACCTACACCATGGCTGCCGAAAATGTATAGGTACCCTAACATGCTCATTTTGTTTCAATTCTAACAATTTCTCATCATATTCATGATCTTAACAAAGAATACATACAGAGAGAAAAGAGAATTGACACTAACCTTGTGACACCCCTTACCCGGCTACAGTGTATCCGAGTAAACTATGTCACACGGTGTACCGGCACACTCTATTTTACCTTAATTAATTTTTTTGTCATAATTTTGAATATAGTTTATGAAATATAGTTTATGAAATATAATTTATTTAAGCCATTTATCAAAAGTATTATTTATTTGAGGTTCCGAAAATTTTAAAGAAAATCCGGCAGAGTACCGGCTAAAAATGGAGAAAACAGTTATTCGGAACCTGTGAAAAACACTTCCAAATAATTTCCAAACAATCTCAACTTCAATTCATCAACAAAATCTCAATACCAAGATCTCAACAACATTTCTCAATTTCAGTTCTTAATCATCCATCACATATTATAATCAAGTATAAATCACAAATAGATATTTACTTTTCCATTGACAAACACAATTTTCATAATTTACATGAACATCAATATACATTACACAAGTTTAATTACATATGAGAAAATAAAAATTTAGTTACAAAATGACAAAATGACACCTAGTGCCCTACCAATGCACTGCAGAAGTTGAGATGACACGGACACTGTGCAGAACTGCAGGATGGACTCACCCAGTCTGTGGTCTACTGGGCTCACGATCTGTATCTCCAGTACCTACGCGTGGCAAAAGCAACGTGCTAAGCAATGATGCTTAGTGGTGCAATAATAAAATAAAAGAAAATAGCAGAAAATAAATATGTAGTGAATGCATATGATTTATTTGTTTGGTATTGGTATATCCATTATATTCATTAATTTTGTTCACTTTCATTCATTTGGTTTCCCAAGTAACCTATACTGAATGACTGGACTGGATAACGGGTAAATTGGCACTGGGTATCTAGTACCTCGGGCCGTCACACCATCGGTCACATATGCATCTCCCGGTGTGCAACAGAACAGTTAACAAGTTGTAAATACATCAGGCACAAGGCCAAATCTCAATGCAAGGTCAGAATAGCTAAAAACCGTGAAATAACAGAATGGCATATTGCCATGTGCAGTACTGCTAACTGAACCCTATTGGCATGCCAAACTATCCAAACCAATCTTGTTAGGTATACCAGGGCATTTGAAACTTTTAAATTCTTCACTTTGTGAATTTCAAGTTTTGGTGTCACTATTCACCTCATTGGTCAACAAAAATGTTGACTTTTAGGTAGAAATTAGGTACATTGGTTTTGGCACTCCCAACATACCACATTTTGCATTTAAAACTTGTTGGAATTGGTCACCATTACCATTTCTAACTTAAAACCAAGAGGGCAGAAATTTCAGTTTTTGAAGCCTAAGTTTACTGTTCCATTAAGCACTGTTACAGTGGGAATTTGAGGAAATGGTAAACATGAAAGTTGTTCCTTATTTTGTCTAATTGAATTTCCTTTTTTGAATCACTCCATTTGGAGTTTTGTAGCTCCAGATATGGTCCAAAAACCACAGCTGGCCGGATTTGCAAAACTGCAGAATTACCAAATCTACAGTAACATGAACAGTGACTGTGATTGCATTTTTAAATTGGTTCTGATCATAATTTGGGGTAGGTTCCTTCATGAAAGTTGTTTGTCTATGTCTTAGCTTATTGCTGTAAAAATTTCAGGTCAATTGACCAAATATACAGTGAATTATGGCCAAATGAACAGTTACTGTTCATTTGGTCATTTCTGCAGGTGCTGTTGCAGGGTGTCCGGATTGGGGCCAAATTTTGGTCCACTTGCTTTGGTCTTTTGGGCATGGTTTCTTCAGCAAAAATGTGCCATTATAAGCCTAGTTTCATGTCCAATTGGCCAAACACTAATTGGACCTACACAGCCAAAGATATGGCTGTCCAAGTGGGCTGGAATCTCAGCCACTCTACTGCTGTCCTTAGGCAGCCTATACATTCACTTTGCCATGCTATATTTCAGTCCAAATTGTGATCTACTAACCTAAAATGGTCACTAATTGACCATTAAAATGTTCTCTAACAATTTTCTAAGCCAAGTCAAATTTTCACTTCTCAAAACCCTAGTTCCATATGAGTTTTCACAAATTTCCTTAGTTAATTCTTTCATTCTTTGTATGTGTATGTGTATACACTTTAAACATAGGCTCTAGTTCACTCTAAGTCCATCAAAACAATCAAAATAATTCCTTCCTTAGGGCTGCCGAAAATCGAAGATACTCTAACATATAATATTTACTCCAAATTATTACAATTTCTTAACTCAAATTGATGCTCTAACAAAGATTAAAAGAGTGAGAGAGGAAATATAGCACTAACCTCACTTAAGAGCTTTTCAAGGGCTCTAATTCTTCACCTTTTCTTCACTTTCTAGACTTCCAAACACTTTCCCAAGATGAGTGGACAAGTTTTAATGAAGAGAAGAAGGGATTTTATGGTGGAATGAAGAGGGGAAATGGAGCTTGATGGAGTGTTAATGGTGGTTTAGGGCAAGGGCATGGGTTCGGCTGGTTGGGGAAGAAGAATGGCAGATTGTATTTTTAATTCTTTGGTCTTGCTTGTCTCTTTTATTGGTTAATTAAAGGGTTGTCTAATTATAATTGGTGGAAGCTTTTAAATGACATCATAATGATGTCATATTTGGCTTTTTATTGATTTTTCTTTTCTTTTCTTTTCTACTAACTTCAAATTAATTTTTTTATCAACATTAATTCATATTTTATGTCATAATAATTATTTACTCAACTGGACAAGTCGGCCAAAAATCACCTTTGAAGGCGAAATGACCAAAATGCCCTCCGTTTGGCTTAACGGGTCAAAATTGTCTGTATCGATTGAAAAATTTTTCTAGGTATTTTGTTGGTATTCTAATGCCATAGGAACTTCAATAACCCTTCTCTGGAGTCCCAAAAATTATTTTATAATTTTTCCCCCAGGTCTAGGGCTCCTAGTTGCGAGAACCGCAACTTCTCTCTGGGTTACCCATCGCTAGGGCACCGGCTCGTTTAACTTGGTTGAATTTTATTTCTAAAATTTTTACTAAATTTTTCTTATTAATATTTGAGTTAATTATGGTTCCTAACTTTAGTTTAAATATTTTTCCAGATGTTCTAGCTGTTCGGACCGACACCGGTCACTGGGACAGTAGAATGTACGGAGTTGTTACCGGGAGGGTGTTACAACTCTTCCCCTCTAATTTAAATTTCGTCCTCGAAATTTACCTGATGTAAACAGTTGAGGGAACTGTTGCCTCATCCTCTCTTCATTTTCCCAAGTTGCCTCCTCGGTGTTGTGGTGCCTCCAAAGCACTTTCACCAGTGGAATCTGTTTGTTCCTCAATTCTTTTACTTCTCGAGCAAGGATCCATAGAGGTTCTTCTTCATATGTC
This sequence comes from Hevea brasiliensis, assembly GCF_030052815.1. Lineage (NCBI taxonomy): Eukaryota > Viridiplantae > Streptophyta > Magnoliopsida > Malpighiales > Euphorbiaceae > Hevea > Hevea brasiliensis. Next base: position 22,993,264 of record NC_079499.1, on the reverse strand, counting down.
AAATCCGGTTGTATTTCAATTTCTTCCCTGGAGATGACATGTGAAGGATCGAAGCGGTATCTTCTAAGCATGGACACGTGGAACACATTGTGGATCTTGTCCAGCTCTGGTGGTAAAGCTAGCCTATAGGCCACTGGACCCACACGTTCAATGACTTCATATGGGCCAATGAACCTAGGGCTTAACTTACCTTTCCTTCCAAACCTCAATACTTTCTTCCACGGTGATACCTTGAGGAATACTTTGTCGCTAACCGCATATTCTATTTCTTTTCTCTTCAGGTCGGCATAAGATTTACATGCATGCGAGGCAACCTTGAGTTGGCTTTGATTATTTTACTTTCTCCTCGATCTGTTTCACCAGTGCGGTCCTACCATTTGTCTTTGCCCAATTCAGTCCGGCCTGCTGAGTTCTACATTTTCTCCCATACAGTGCTTCATATGTGGCCATTTGGATTATAGCTTGGTAGCTATTGTTGTATGCAAATTCTGCCAGTGGGAGGTATCTATCCCAACTTCCCTCAAACTCAATGACACAACTCCTCAGCATATCCTCAAGGACCTGACATATATTTCATGTTATTGTTATCATTTCAGTTCAATATGTATATTTGTTTAATTGGTTTCAATTGTTTACCTGGATCACTCTTTCTGATTGCCCATCCGTCTGAGGATGGAAAGCTGTGCTGAAGTGGAGTTGTGTACCCAAGGATTCATGCAACTTCTTCCAAAATCTCGATGTAAACCTTGGGTCTCGATCAGATATGATGGAAAGTGGAATTCCATGTAGTCTAACTATCTCACTGATATATAACTCTGCTAACTTCTCCAGTGAGTAGTCAATCCTAACTAGCAGAAAGTGTGCTGACTTTGTCAATCTATCAACTATCACTCATACTGCATCATGCTTCTTTCGGGTGAGAGGTAGACCACTTACAAAATCCATGGTGACCCGATCCCATTTCCATTTAGGTATGCGTATAGGCTGTAGCAAACCGGATGGAACTTGATGTTCTGCCTTGACTTACTGACATGTTAAGCATTTAGTCACAAGTGGAGTTGTGTACCCAAGGATTTTGCTCATAATAGCCATTAACTTTTCATCTGCCTTTTGCCCATCTAAAATCTGCTGTAGCAGGTTTGGCCTCACTTGCAACTCAGCCAAAAGAGCTCCATCTCGAATCAAAGTTAGACGGGCATTCAAAGATCTCAAAGCTGTGATGGACTTTCAGCTCAAAGCATCAGCAACTACATTTGCCTTCCCAGGATGGTAGTCAATTACACAATCATAGTCTTTCAGGAACTCAATCCATCGCCTCTGTCTAAGGTTGAGCTCCTTCTGGGTTGGCAAGTATTTTAGGCTTTTGTGGTCCGTGTAAATGTAGCACTTTTCACCATACAAGTAATGCCTCCATATCTTCAATGCGAAGATAATTGCTGCAAGCTCTAGATCATGGGTAGGGTAATTCTGTTCATGTGGCCTTAGTCGCTGGAAGCATAGCGACCACCTTCCCCTCTTGCATCAATACACACCTAACCCATTATGAGAAGCATCACTGTAGACCACGAAGTCCTTTCACGACCTTGTATGTGCTGCTGGTGCCTCTGTCAACATAGCCTTCAACTTCTCAAAACTGGTCTGACACTTGCTATTCCAGTCAAATCTGATATTCTTGTGTAACAACTTGGTCATTGGAGCAGCTATTAAGGAAAATCCCTTCACAAATCTCCTGTAATACCCAACTAGCCCCAAGAAGCTTCTGACCTCAGTTGTATTCCTGGGAGGCTTCCATTCCATCACTGCTCCTATTTTCTTGGGATCCACCCTAATCCCATCAGCTGACATTATGTGTCCAAGGAATGCAATCTCATTCAGCCAAAAGTCACACTTGGACAATTTAGCATACAGCTTCCTTTCTCTCAGGGTATGCAGAACAATCCTTAAATGTTCATCATGTTCTTCCCTGGTCTTGGAATACACCAAAATATCATCAATAAAGACCACTACGAACCGATCTAAATGTGGATGGAAGATACGGTTCATAAGGTCCATGAATGCCGCTAGTGCATTTATTAGGCCAAAGGGCATCACCAGAAACTTATAATGCCCGTACCGGGTCCTGAATGCAGTCTTGGGCACATCTACATCCTTCACCCTCAACTGATGATACCCTGATCTAAGATCAATCTTAGAAAATACTCCTGCTCCCTTCAACTGATCAAACAGATCATCAATTCTAGGCAACGGATATTTGTTCTTCACAGTCACTTTATTCAATCGCGATGTCGATGCATAGCCTCAAAGTCCCATCCTTCTTTTTCACAAACGACCTTTGGAGCTCCCCATGGTGACACACTGGGGCGTATGAACCCCTTATCAAGCAACTCTTGCAACTGAGTTTTCAACTCTCTCAATTCAGTGGGTGCCATCATATAAGGAGCAATGGAAATGGGTGTTGTACCCGGCAGTGTCTCAATAGCAAATTCAACTTCCCTTTCTGGTGGCAAACCAGGCAATTCTTCAGGAAATACCTCTGGGAAGTCTCTTACTGTGGGTATATCATTCAAGTTTGGCTTAGCCTGCCTAGTATCCACCCCATGTGCTAGGTAGGCTTCACAGCCTTTTCTCATCATTCGTCTTGCAGCTGTGGCTGAGATGACATTGGACAAGAAATCTGTCCTTTCCCCACAACAATGATCTCATTACCCTCTAAAGTTTTCAAAGAAATTCTCTTCAATTTGCAATCAACTATTGCCTGATGACGTGACAACCAGTCCATTCCTAAAATCACGTCAAACTTGTGGAAGGGCAACTCAATCAGGTCTGCCAAGAATTCATACCCCTGAATCCTTAACGGGCAACCCTTATATACTTTGTTCACCATTACACTGTGGCCCAATGGATTAGTGACCAGAATGTCTTGGTCACTCTCCCTTACTAGTATCCCCCTTTCTACGGGTAGGTTGATGCAGATATATGAATGAGTGGATCCTGGATCCACCAATGCATGCACAGGTGTATTGTAGAGGGAGAACGTGCCCACGATGGCGTGCAGGGCATCTTGCTCCTCCTGAGCTCTAATAGCATAAGCTCTTGCAGGTGGTCTGCTGTCAGGCCTCTCTGCTGGCTCAGATGCAGGCCTCTGTGATGGTCCTACAGCCTCAGACTTACCAGATTTTCTACCCCTCTGTGGTGCAGGAGCAGGTCTGTCTGCTTGTGTTGGAGCAGCTGTAGTAGTTCTGCGTGGGCAGTTCCTCAGCTGATGCTCTGTCGACCCACATCTTAGCGAGCTGATTACTCTCCAACATTCCCCCTTGTGACATTTCAGACAGTGTGGACATGCAGAAGATGTTGGGGCTGGTCCCCTGAACCCCATCCACGGAAGCGACCCACCGATGGTGTGGGTGACCTCTCCTAGGGGTAAGCGTGGCACAGGCCCCTGGCCCGACCACGGTGTGGCTGACCCAAACTCTGTGCAGGTGGACCCTTGAACCTCTTCCCAGATGCAGGAGTTGAACTAGACTGACCCGGGCCCCTCTTCTGCTGTCTATCCCATACAGTGCGCTCCTTGATTCTTACTTTTTCAACCTTTATTGCAGCTTCCACTAACTTGGTAAATTCTGTGATTCCCAGGGCAGTGAGCTGGATCTTTATGTTGTCATTTAGTCCCTCTTCAAATCTCTTGCACCTTTCAGCTTCATTAGGGACTATCTCCCTTCCATAGCAGCTCAATCGGACGAATTCCTTCTCATACTCGGCCACTGACAACTGTCTCTGCCTCAGATTAATAAACTCTCTTCTTCTCTCTTCCAGGTATACAGTACCCACATATTTCTTCTTGAATTCTGAGAGAAAGAAGTCCCAAGTTATAGCTTCTGGCTGCACTTCACTGGACACAGTATCCCACCATTCGTAGGCATCATCTTGCAACAGGGATATGGCAGCCTCTAGGTTTTGCTCTGGGGTGCAGTGGAGTTGTTTTAGAACTCTGCCCGTTCTGTTCAACCAATTCTCGGCTACAACAGAGTCATCTTCTCTCTTACCGAAAAAGTCCACTGCTCAAAACTTTCTTAGCCTTTCCAGGTGTGATTTCTGCTGTGGAGGTGGAGGTGGTGGTGGTGCTGGCATTACTCCGGCCATTTGTCTAGAGAAATCGGCCATTTGTTGGAACATGGCCTGTGGAGGCTGAGCAGGCTCTGCTTGAGCTGGCGGAGCAGTTCTCCCATGCCCCCAGTCTCAGCTGCTGTAGGTGGAGCATGACTCTCCAATTTCTCCTTGACTGCTCATTGTGATGAAGGGTCCATATCCTATTCAAAATAAGAAAGACAAACAGATCTGCATTAGTGTCACCTCGACTCTTACAAATGCAATGCATGGTATGGACTCAATCTAGGCCCAGAAATGCCTAAACCGTGCTCTGATACCACTAAATGTGACACCCCTTACCCGGCTACAGTGTATCCGAGTAAGCTATGTCACACGGTGTATCGGCACACTCTATTTTACCTTAATTAATTTTTTTGTCATAATTTTGAATATAGTTTATGAAATATAATTTATTTAAGCCATTTATCAAAAGTATTACTTATTTGAGGTTCCGAAAATTTTAAAGAAAATCCGGCAGAGTACCGGCTAAAAATGGAGAAAACAGTTCTTCGGAACCTGTGAAAAACACTTCCAAAAAATTTCCAAACAATCTTAACTTCAATTCATCAATAAAATCTCAATATCAAGATCTCAACAACATTTCTCAATTTCAGTTCTTAATCATCCATCACATATTATAATCAAGTATCAATCACAAATAGATATTTACTTTTCCATTGACAAACACAATTTTCATAATTTACATGAACATCAATATACATTACTCAAGTTTAATTACATATGAGAAAATAAAAATGTAGTTACAAAATGACAAAATGACACCTAGTGCCCTACCAATGCACTGCAGAAGTTGAGATGACACGGACATCATGCGTAATCTGCGGGATGGACTCACCCAGTCTGTGGTCTACTGGGCTCACGATCTGTATCTCCAGTACCTACGCGTGGCAAAAGCAACGCGCTAAGCAATATGCTTAGTGGTGCAATAATAAAATAAAAGAAAATAGCAGAAAATAAATATGTAGTGAATGCATATGATTTATTTGTTTGGTATTGGTATATCCATTATATTCATTAATTTTGTTCACTTTCATTCATTTGGTTTCCCAAGTAACCTATACTGAATGACTGGACTGGATAACGGGTAAATTGGCACTGGGTATCTAGTACCTCGGGCCGTCACACCATCGGTCACATATGCATCTCCCGGTGTGCAACAGAACAGTTAACAAGTTGTAAATACATCAGGCACAAGGCCAAATCTCAATGCAAGGTCAGAATGGCTAAAAACCGTGAAGTCACAGAATGGCATATTGCCATGTGCAGTACTGCTAACTGAACCCTATTGGTATGCCAAACTATCCAAACCAATCTTGTTAGGTATACCAGGGCATTTGAAACTTTTAAATTCTTCACTTTGTGAATTTCAAGTTTTAGTGTCACTATTCACCTCATTGGTCAACAAAAATGTTGACTTTTAGGTAGAAATTAGGTACATTGGTTTTGGCACTCCCAACATACCACATTTTGCATTTAAAACTTGTTGGAATTGGTCACCATTACCATTTCTAACTTAAAACCAAGAGGGCAGAAATTTCAGTTTTTGAAGCCTAAGTTTACTATTCCATTAAGCACTGTTACAGTGGGAATTTGAGGAAATGGTAAACATGAAAGTTGTTCCTTATTTTGTCTAGTTGAATTTCCTTTTTTGAATCACTCCATTTGGAGTTTTGTAACTCCAGATATGGTCCAAAAACCACAGCTGGCCGGATTTGCAAAACTGCAGAATTTCCAAATCTACAGTAACATGAACAGTGACTGTGATTGCATTTTTGAATTGGTTCTGGTCATAATTTGGGGTAGGTTCCTTCATGAAAGTTGTTTGTCTATGTCTTACTTATTTCTGTAAAAATTTCAGGTCAATTGACCAAATCTACAGTAAATTATGGCCAAATGAACAGTTACTGTTCATTTGGTCATTTCTGCAGGTGCTGTTGCAGGGTGTCCGGATTGGGGCTAACTTTTGGTCCACTTGCTTTGGTCTTTTGGGCATGGTTTCTTCAGCAAAAATGTGCCATTATAAGCCTAGTTTCATGTCCAATTGGCCAAACACTAATTGGACCTACACAGCCAATGATATTGATGTCCAAGTGGGCTGGAATCTCAGCCACTCTGCTGCTGTCCTTAGGCAGCCTATACATTCACTTTGCCATGCTATATTTCAGTCCAAATTGTGATCTACTTACCTAAAATGGTCACTAATTGACCATTAAAATGTTCTCTAACAATTTCCTAAGCTAAGTCAAATTTTCACTTCTCAAAACCCTAGTTCCATATGAGTTTTCACAAATTTCCTTAGTTAATTCTTTCATTCTTTGTATGTGTATATGTATACACTTTAAACATAGGCTCTAGTTCACTCTAAGTCCATCAAAACAATCAAAATAATTCCTTCCTTAGGGCTGCCGAAAATCGAAGATACTCTAACATATAATATTTACTCCAAATTATTACAATTTCTTAACTCAAATTGATGCTCTAACAAAGATTAAAAGAGTGAGAGAGGAAATATAGCACTAACCTCACTTAAGAGCTTTTCAAGGGCTCTAATTCTTCACCTTTTCTTCACTTTCTAGACTTCCAAACACTTTCCCAAGATGAGTGGATAAGTTTTAATGAAGAGAAGAAGGGATTTTATGGTGGAATGAAGAGGGGAAATGGAGCTTGAGGGAGTGTTAATGGTGGTTTAGGGCAAGGGCATGGGTTCGGCTGGTTGGGGAAGAAGAATGGCAGATTGTATTTTTAAATCTTTGGTCTTGCTTGTCTCTTTTATTGGTTAATTAAAGGGTTGTCTAATTATGATTGGTGGAAGCTTTTAAATGACATCATAATGTTGTCATATTTGGCTTTTTATTGATTTTTCTTTTCCTTTCTTTTCTACTAACTTCAAATTAATTTTTTATCAACATTAATTCATATTTTATGTCATAATAATTATTTACTCAACTGGACAAGTTAGCCAAAAATCACCTCTGAAGGCGAAATAACCAAAAGGCCCTCCGTTTGGCTTAACGGGTCAAAATTGTCTGTACCGATTGAAAAATTTTTCTAGGTATTTTCTTGGCATTATAATGCCAGAGGAACTTCAGTAACACTTCTCTGGAGTCCCAAAAATTATTTTATAATTTTTCCCCCAGGTCTAGGGCTCCTAGTTGCGAGAACCGCAACTTCTCTCTGGGTTACCCATCGCTAGGGCACCGGCTCGTTTAACTTGTTTGAATTTTATTTCTAAAATTTTTACTAAATTTTTCTTATTAATATTTGAGTTAATTATGGTTCCTCACTTTAGTTTAAATATTTTTCAGGACGTTCTAGCTGTCCGGACCGACCAGTCACGGACGATGAGAATGTCTGAGTTGTTCTGGGAGGGTGTTACAACTCTTCCTCTAATTTAAATTTCGTCCTCGAAATTTACAGATGCAAACAGTTGAGAGGCTGTTGCCTCATTGTCTCTTCATTTTCCCAAGTTGCCTCCTCGGTGTTGTGGTGCCTCCAAAGCACTTTCACCAGTGGAATCTGTTTGTTCCTCAATTCTTTTACTTCTCGAGCAAGGATCCATAGAGGTTCTTCTTCATATGTCAAATCCGGTTGTATTTCAATTTCTTCCCTGGAGATGACATGTGAAGGATCGAAGCGGTATCTTCTAAGCATGGACACGTGGAACACATTGTGGATCTTGTCCACTCAGTGGTAAAGCTAGCCTATAGGCCACTTTGGACCCACACGTTCAATGACTTCATATGGGCCAATGAACCTAGGGCTTAACTTACCTTTCCTTCCAAACCTCAATACTTTCTTCCACGGTGATACCTTGAGGAATACTTTGTCGCCAACCGCATATTCTATTTCTTTTCTCTTCAGGTCGGCATAAGATTTACATGCATGCGAGGCAACCTTCGAGTTGGCTTTGATTATTTTACTTTCTCCTCGATCTGTTTCACCAGTCTGGTCCTACCGATTTGTCTTTGCCCAATTCAGTCCGGCCTGCTGAGTTCTACATTTTCTCCCATACGATTGCTTCATATGGGGCCATTTGGATGCTAGCTTGGTAGCTATTGTTGTATGCAAATTACGCGATGGGAGGTATCTATCCCAACTTCCCTCAAACTCAATGACACAACTCCTCAGCATATCCTCAAGGACCTGACATATATTTCATGTTATTGTTATCATTTCAGTTCAATATGTATATTTGTTTAATTGGTTTCAATTGTTTACTTGGATCACTCTTTCTGATTGCCCATCCGTCTGAGGATGGAAAGCTGTGCTGAAGTGGAGTTGTGTACCCAAGGATTCATGCAACTTCTTCCAAAATCTCAATGTAAACCTTGGGTCTCGATCAGATATGATGGAAAGTGGAATTCCATGTAGTCTAACTATCTCACTGATATATAACTCTGCTAACTTCTCCAGTGAGTAGTCAATCCTAACTAGCAGAAAGTGTGCTGACTTTGTCAATCTATCAACTATCACTCATACTGCATCATGCTTCTTTCGGGTGAGAGGTAGACCACTTACAAAATCCATGGTGACCCGATCCCATTTCCATTTAGGTATGCGTATAGGCTGTAGCAAACCGGATGGAACTTGATGTTCTGCCTTGACTTACTGACATGTTAAGCATTTAGTCACATAGTCAGCTATGTCCTTCTTCATACCAGGCCACCAATACTGAAGCTTCAGATCATGATACATCTTTGTACTTCCTGGGTGCATAGCATATACATTGGTGTGTGCCTCTTTTAGAATACTGGCCTTCAATTCCCCATCATCTGGTACACACAGTCTTCCTTTGTAATACAGACATCCATCTGCCTTCGCCTCATAGTCAGTTGCTTTTCCTTCTGGGATTTTGCTCATAATAGCCATTAACTTTTCATCTGCCTTTTGCCCATCTAAAATCTGCTGTAGCAGGTTTGGCCTCACTTGCAACTCAGCCAAAAGAGCTCCATCTCAAATCAAAGTTAGACGGGCATTCAATGATCTCAAAGCTGTGATGGACTTTCTGCTCAAAGCATCAGCAACTACATTTGCCTTCCCAGGATGGTAGTCAATTATACAATTATAGTCTTTCAGGAACTCAATCCATCGCCTCTGTCTAAGGTTGAGCTCCTTCTGGGTTGGCAAGTATTTTAGGCTTTTGTGGTCCGTGTAAAAGTAGCACTTTTCACCATACAAGTAATGCCTCCATATCTTCAATGCGAAGATAATTGCTGCAAGCTCTAGATCATGGGTAGGGTAATTCTGTTCATGTGGCCTTAGCTGCCTGGAAGCATAAGCGACCACCTTCCCCTCTTGCATCAATACACACCCTAACCCATTATGAGAAACATCACTGTAGACCACGAAGTCCTTTCTTGACACTGGCTGTGTTAACACTGGTGCCTCTGTCAACATAGCCTTCAACTTCTCAAAACTGGTCTGACACTTGCTATTCCAGTCAAATCTGACATTCTTGTGTAACAACTTGGTCATTGGAGCAGCTATTAAGGAAAATCCCTTCATAAATCTCCTGTAATACCCAGCTAGCCCCAAGAAGCTTCTGACCTCAGTTGTATTCCTGGGAGGCTTCCATTCCATCACTGCTTCTATTTTCTTGGGATCCACCCTAATCCCATTAGCTGACACTATGTGTCTAAGGAATGCAATCTCATTCAGCCAAAAGTCACACTTGGACAATTTAGCATACAGCTTCTTTTCTCTCAGGGTTTGCAGAACAATCCTCAAATGTTCATCATGTTCTTCCTTGGTCTTGGAATACACCAAAATATCATCAATAAAGACCACTACGAACCGATCTAAGTGTGGATGGAAGATACGGTTCATAAGGTCCATGAATGCCGCTGGTGCATTTGTTAGGCCAAAGGGCATCACCAGAAACTCATAATGCCCGTCTGGGTCTGAATGCGATCTTGGGCACATCTACATCCTTCACCCTCAATCGATGATACCCGATGCGAGATCAATCTTAGAAAATACTCGCTCCCTTCAAGCGATCAAGCAGATCATCAATTCTAGGCAACGGATATTTGTTCTTCACACACTTTATTCAATCGCCAGAATCGATGCATAGCCTCAAAGTCCCATCCTTCTTTTTCACAAACAAAGACCTTTGAGCTCCCCATGGTGACACATCTGGCGTATGAACCCCTTATCAAGCAACTCTTGCAACCGAGTTTTCAACTCTCTCAATTCGAGGTGCCATCCTATAAGGAGCAATGGAAATGGGTGTCAGACTGGCGGTGTCTCAATAGCAAATTCAACTTCCTTTCTCGTGGCAAACTGTGCAATTCTTCAGGAAATACCTCTGGGAAGTCTCTTACTGTGGGTATATCATTCAAGTTTGGCTTAGCCTGCCTAGTATCCACCACATGTGCTAGGTAGGCTTCACAGCCTTTTCTCATCATTCGTCTTGCAACTGTGGCTGAGATGACATTGGACAAGAAATCTGTCCTTTCCCCCACAACAATGATCTCATTACCCTCTAAAGTTTTCAAAGAAATTCTCTTCAATTTGCAATCAACTATTTCCTGATGACGTGACAACCAGTCCATTCCTAAAATCACGTCAAACTCGTGGAAAGGCAACTCAATCAGGTCTGCCAAGAATTCATACCCCTGAATCCTTAACGGGCAACCCTTATATACTTTGTTCACCACTACACTGTGGTGAAGGAATGGAAGCGTGAAAAACACAAGATTATACCATTGAATTCAAAAATTTTCACCTAGGGTCACATGCACCATGCAAGATTTATTTTTATCTATTTGATTTCAATGATAACCAACATATTAAAACTTTTTTAATATGCTTTTGGATCTGTATTTGCCATTTAAGATTTTAAAATTAATCAGATTAATTTTAGAACCCCAGATTAAATCAAGAACGATTACACTAACCTCTTGATGTGCTGCAGCGTGTCTGCGCCTTTGAGATTCGTCTTCAGGACACCAGATGTTGTCCCTCTAGCTTGTCCACACCAAGAACACCTATGGCAGCCCTTGAACAGCTTCTAAAGCCTTTTCTATTAATTAGAAATTCAAGTTCTGCCTTTTAAGAGATTAGAGATGTAAACAGGACACTAGAAACAATTTCTAGCGTTCTTAATTCAAGAGATTGATGGCTAATCTCTTTGAATTGATGAGAGATGAAGAGAAATAGCTGGAGAGGCTCAAAGTGGCGTGACAATTGAGAGGAGAGGCTGCTGGTTATGTTTTCTTTTCATAACCACACTTAAATAGCTAGGTTAACACATTAAACCCTAGCCACATGTCACCTTTTGATTAGCTCTAGGTTTAAATGACCCAATCACATTGTGCCAAGTGTCAAACCTATATTTAATCTTGATTTTAATCATCTTACATGATTAAAAAATATTTGGCAAGCTTATGTGTTATGCCATGTGTCACCATCTCATGGTGCCATGTGTCACAATCGTGAAATGACCAAAATGCCCTCGTGTCTTAATTTTGAGTTCTTAACCCAAAATAATTATTTTCTTCTTCTAATTAATTTATATCAAATATAAATTAATTAATTAATCTCTATTAATTAATTTCTCATCAATTAAATTCATATTTAAACACTTTAAATATAAATTTAATTTATACTACACATCCAATAATCTAGATTTGGTTTCAAGTCATGCTAGGGACTTTGCAATTTAATTACAAACCAAATCTATTTAATTAATCAATTAAACTCTTTAATTAATTAATTAAATCATATTTAAATAGGTGATAACTTGTGTATGTGTGTGACTTACTAGGCTCATCACTAATTGGCAATGAGACATGATATCAACTCTTAATATCATCAGAACTCTTTCTTACCATAAATGATTTCTCTAAATCATTTTATGAACCTCATAGACCATGGTTAACACCTAGCATAGCATGCCATGGCCACCCAATTAGTAATAAGGTTTACCTTAAATGAACCTACAATCATATGTTACCATGCACTAGAATCTCTCTGTTACAAAATCCCAACTCAAGCTGGAGTCATGGTTTATGTCAAACTCCATTTGCTATGAATATTATGTTCTGTTTTAATTCCAGTTCTTGATTAAAAGATTTTTCTCATCAGAAACTCTTTTCTGAATAAATCTATCTGTCCTGGCCAGGAACTTGAAACATCAAGAACAATTAAATAAACATAGGATTTTAACTCTATTTACTTAGAGGAACAGATTCCATCTTGATCAACACCTACCTCCATATATAACTAGCAGGAGCCAACACATGCCCATATACCCATACATAGTACAAGTATGAAAGCAGTATCAAACTCAAACTACCTATATACAAGATAAGCTGTGCTATCTCAGTCTAAAGATTATATGCATCGATATGATTTATGACAAAACATTGACAAGAGTAAACTCCATGTGCTTGTCATAAGTGTCACCGGGTTCGGCCTACTTATCATTTATAAGTGCCTATCAAGTTTGTTATATGGCATGAGACTCACCATTCCATCTTATTTATATCTCATATAAATAACTTGGGAACAAACATGAATACAATCTTTCTGGATAAGTCATGTCCTTATTATGAAGTATCCTCGATTGTGAACCTATTTATGATACTTTGTGCTAGAAATATTGTCACTCATATTCTTAACAACTTAAGAATAATATTTCTAACAAAATATCAATGGACCTTTTCTATTACACATAAATATATTATGTAAACGGAAAAGTGGAAATGCCTTTTATTATTAAAATATGTACAAGATACATACTAAATGATATGCTCTAGGGCATACTACTAACAATCTCCCACTAGCACTAGAGCCATTCATTACAATACCTTAGACCTATATTCTCAAGATGTCAGTCTAACTGAACTTGTGACAAAAGCTTAGTGAATGGATCAGCTGAATTTTTTAGCTGATGTTATTTTTCTGCATGGCTATATCGCCTTGCCCAACTATGTCTCTGATAATGTGGTAGTGCTTTTCTATGTGTTTGGATTTTGGGTGAGACCTTGGTTCCTTAGCTCAGAGGATCGCTGCTCCATTGTTGTCACAAAGGTAATGGAATCACGACTCAATGGAAGGAACTCATCGTAAGTTCTCATCACGAACTTCTTTATCCAAACAGCTTTTTGCAAGATTCGATGCAAAGAATATACTCGACCTCGATGGTGGAATCTGCAGTCGTGCTCTGTTTGGAACTCTTCCAACTGACTGCACCTCCATTACAAATGAACACATATCCAGAGGTAGACTTTCTATCATCGATATCTGATTGGAAATCAGAATCATCATAACCATCCAATTGCAAGTCTCCACCTCCATAAATCAAGAATAAATCCTTAGTTCTTCTCAAGTACTTAAGGATATTCTTGATGACTATCCAGATGTTCCAAACTCGGATTGGATTGATACCGCTAGTCAAACTAACAGATATGAGATATCCTACTAGTACACAACATTGCATACATTAAACTTCCAATAGCCGAAGCATATGGAATCCTGGCCATCTTATCTCTTTCTTCAGGTGTCTTTGGAGACATCTCTTTAGAAAGGTGGATACCATGTCTCACTGGTAACAATCCTCTCTTGGAATCAAGCATGTTAAACCTCTTTAACACCTTTTCCATGTATAGACTTTGGGATAAACCAATTATTCTTTTCGCTCTATCTCTATAGATGCGAATCCCAAGAATATAGGTTGCCTCCCCTAAGTCTTTCATGGAGAATGTATTTGACAACCATACCTTTATAGTCGTCAACATACCTGTATCATTACCCATCAACGAGATGTCATCAACATATAAGACAAGGAAAGTGATAGCACTGTCACTAACCTTCTTATATACACATGGCTCATCCTCATTTTTGATAAAACCAAAAGATTTAATGGCTTCATCAAAACGGATGTTCCAACTCCTCGAAGCTTGTTTCAACCCATAAATGGATCGCTTTAGCTTGCATACCTTGGAACCATCTTGGGATTCAAATCCCCTAGGTTGTTCCATGAAAATGTTTTCTTCAATGTATCCATTGAGAAAAGCTGTTTTGACATCCATCTGCCAAATCTCATAATCATAGTATGCAGCTATTGCTAATAAAATCCTAATTGATTTAAGCATGGCAACAGTCGAGAAAGTCTCCTCATAGTCTATTCCTTGCCTTTGGCGAAACCCTTTCGCTACTAGCCTTGCCTTATAGGTCTCTACCTTTCCATCAGAACCAATTTTCTTCTTGAAAACCCATTTGTTCCCTGTAGGTACAATACCTTCAGGTGGGTCAACAAGATCCCAAACTTGATTCTTATACATGGAATCAATCTCGGATTTCATAGCATCAATCCATTTTGAAGTGTCTATATCTGATATAGCTTCTTCATAGGTAAGTGGATCATCTCCATGATCTACTTCTTCATGAGTAGACAACTCTTGTTCTTCTTCATGAAGAAAACCATATCTCACTGGTGGGTGAGATACCACAGTTGTTCTACGAGGAGCAGTGTAGATGTTTCATCAATGGGTATAGGTTGACTAGATGGATCTATATCCATCGATGCATTGGTTGGTCGAATTCTCCAATTCTAACTCTATTTGCCTTCCTTTGTCTCCTTCTTGAACAAACTGTTGTTCAAGAAATGTGGCATCTCTACTTATCACAACCTTTTGTGAAGTAGGCAAATAAAAATAATATCCAAAACTATCTTTTGGATATCCAACAAATTGACCTCTTTCTGATCTGGTCTCCAATTTATCAGTGTTCAGCTTTTTGATATAAGCTGGACAACCCCAAATCTTAACATGCTTAAGACTTGGTTTTCTTCCATGCCATATCTCATAAGGTGTGAAAGAAATTGATTTTGATGGAATCCTATTCAGAATATATAAAGCTGATTCTAATGCAAATCCCCAAAAGGAGATTGGCATATCAGTATAGCTCATCATACTACGTACCATATCCAATAGGGTACGATTTCTCCTTTCAGATACACCATTCAGCTGTGGCGTTCCTGGAGGAGTCAGCTGAGAAACAATGTCATGCTCTCTCAAGTATTCATCAAATTCAGTACTCAAATATTCACCTCCACGATCTGATCGAAGAGCTTTAATACTTTTTCCTGTTTGATTTTCTACTTCAGATTTAAATTCCTTAAACTTTTCAAAGGATTCATGTTTGTATTTCATCAAATACAAATACCTAAACCTTGATTTATCATCAGTAAAGGTAATAAAATAATGAAAGCCCCCTCTAACCATTTCTTTAAACGGACCACATACATCACTATGTATTAGTTCCAAAATATTTTCAGCTCTTAGCCCTTGTCCAACAAAGGGTGTTCTAGTCATTTTGCCTTGAAGGCAAGATTCACAAGTTGGAGTAGGCTCAGAGCCCAATGAGGATAGAATCCCCATTTTCTCCAATTTTGCAATCCTATCTTCTGCAACATGACATAACCTTAAGTGCCAAATATATTTTGAACTTGAGTTGGTTTTCACCATGGCATTGCATTCATTTAGATTACTATACTCTGGCCAGTGGAAACACTTTCTTACTGACAATGGAAACACTTTCCTGTTGGCAATGGAAACACTTTCCTGTTGGCAGTGGAGACACTTTCCTTTGCCTTTATCAGCTTTAATCTTCCTTTTCTGTTTAGCTATTTTCTTGGAAGGACCAGAATTGAGATTTCTTTTTCTTATTGCGCTTCTTCTTATTGGACTTTCCGGTGAAGAAGATGCAATCAAAGCTAGGTCTTTTCCTTTATTTCCAGGCATATTCTTTTGGGCAATAACCAGCATGTTGAGTAATTCAGCTAAGGTGCATTCCTGTTTAGTCATATGGAAATTTGTCACAAAATTCCCAAAAGACTCAGGAAGGGACTGAAGGATCAAATCCGTTTGTAGTTGGAAATCCATGTTGAAGTCAAGATGTTCCAACTGCTCAATCAGCCGAATCATCATGTGGACATGATCCCCAACATTACATCCTTCGGACATCCTCATACGGAATAAGCTGTTTAGATATCTCATACCTAGCATTCTCTTTGTGCTCACCATACAACTCTTGTAGGTGAAGGAGGATCTCACTCGCACTCTGCATGTTCTCATGTTGCTTCTGTAACTCATTACTCATAGAAGCAAGCATGTAACACTTAGCTCTCATATCATGCTCCTTCCACTTGTCCAAAGTTTTATGTTCCTCTTGTGTGGCCTCTGGAGGTAAGGGACAAGGAACATTTGAATCTAGAACATATCCTATATGTTCAAGGTTCAGGACAAGTTACAAATTTCTTAGCCAATCGCATGATTAGGTCCTGTCAACCGTTGTGATCAAGTATGCTTGCAAGGATATTGGATGGTGGTGGTTGTTTTGTGCTCATTATTATCAGAAAATTAATTGCAGAAAATAACCAGATTAATTAGTAAATGTATCATGTAATTAACCAAAATGATTATGGTCTTTTAATCAAATTGGTCCTCCCACTAACTTAGCGAATCCTACACTTCCAAAGTAGAAAACGGAAATCCTAGTTGGATGGATTTCTAGTGGGTGATTGAATTCTTATAATTCTATTGATCATCCTCAGGTACATCCATTATTGGAATTACAATAAACTATAAGTGAGCAACTCCTTGCCCATCACATCTCATGTGAGGTTCAATCCTTTACCTAGCCCCTAAGGCTCAAAATCTCAGGTACATCCATTATTGACTTATCTTTCATTAGTTAAGTTGATCCCATTGAGTCGATAATTATGCAAATAATTTTAATGTCCTCAGTACATCCAATATTGGCCACTAAACCATTTACATATTTACAACATCTCATGCTTAACAATTATTCTTAAGAAAATCTCTTAAATAAATTGCATCTTATGCAACTATTTAAAATTTCTTAAAATAATTGCCCCAATGGAGGGCTTATGTTATAATTACTTTAATTATACCATTTCCAACTTAATCATTTGTTTGGAAGATTTTATAGCCATCCTAATTACTATTAAGGTCTCACTTTGCACATTATCCATTTAGCATGCATATATCATATAATTGCATACATTCCATACATCTCATGCATTCATGGATAAGCGATAAATATGGTATGATCATGGACTTTCTAAGGGATTCAATTCGAGCCACCAAGAATTGAATCGGGCATTCCTAGGTGCATTTCATTCATTCATTTTACAAGAGTTCTGAAGGAGTACATAATCAACACTTGATATTGAATTCCTCCCACCGTCCCACCAATGCTCTTGACCTCCTTGAACTTCTTGCAATCCAATATTACATAGTAATCCTTGACATACCAAGGCGAATTTACAAGAACTTAAATAAATGAAATTACAACCCAAAAATTATTACAAACTTAATAATACATGCCCAAAATAAATTAAAATAAATTAATTAATTTACAATCCCAAAGAAACATAAAAGAAATAAATCCAATCACATTGGTCTTTTATAGTCCATGATCATCCATCATGCATATCACTATTTAACAATTAAATAAAACATACATACTTAAATTAAATTGAATATCTCATATTCAACTTAAAAATCCAGATTTGAATATGATTCAAATAAATTTAAAAATTCAGATTTGAATCACATTCAAACAACTTCAAAAATTCAGATTTGAATCACATTCAAATATTTTTTAAAAAATCAGATTTGAATCACATTCAAATATTTCTTAAAAAATCAGATCTGAATTTTATTGAATCAATTTTAAAAAATCAGATTTAAATATGATTCAAACAACTTTAAAAATTCAGATTTGAATCACATTCAAACAACTTTTAAAATTCAGATTTGAATCACATTCAAACAATTTTTAAAATTCTGATTTGAATCATAATTTAATTGTGTGATTAAAACAACTAATTAAACACTTTAATTAGTCAAATAATAGGCCTTAGATCATACAACAATTGCAGAATTAAAAGCCAAACCTTGAACCACCCATGGAACCATTGTTGCCGCCACCAATGGTGGCTTCACCATGTGTGACGCCACATCTCATGATCCAACCAGCAATGAATCTCTTGATCTCATGATCAAACACACAATTAAATTATATAATCAACAATCTAAATGGCAAATATAGTGGCTCTGATACCAAGTGAAGGAACGGAAGCGTGAAAAACACAAGATTATACCATTGAATTCAAAAATTTTCACCTAGGGTCACATGCACCATGCAAGATTTATTTTTATCTATTTGATTTCAATGATAACCAACATATTAAAACTCTTTTAATATGCTTTTGGATCTGTATTTGCCATTTAAGATTTTAAAATTAATCAGATTAATTTTAGAACCCCAGATTAAATCAAGAACGATTACACTAACCTCTTGATGTGCTGCAGCGTGTCTGCGCCTTTGAGATTCGTCTTCAGGACACCAGATGTTGTCCCTCTAGCTTGTCCACACCAAGAACACCTATGGCAGCCCTTGAACAGCTTCTAAAGCCTTTTCTATTAATTAGAAATTCAAGTTCTGCCTTTTAAGATATTAGAGATGTAAACAGGACACTAGAAACAATTTCTAGCGTTCTTAATTCAAGAGATTGATGGCTAATCTCTTTGAATTGATGAGAGATGAAGAGAAATAGCTGGAGAGGCTCAAAGTGGCGTGACAATTGAGAGGAGAGGCTGCTGGTTATGTTTTCTTTTCATAACCACACTTAAATAGCTAGGTTAACACATTAAACCCTAGCCACATGTCACCTTTTGATTAGCTCTAGGTTTAAATGACCCAATCACATTGTGCCAAGTGTCAAACCTATATTTAATCTTGATTTTAATCATCTTACATGATTAAAAAATATTTGGCAAGCTTATGTGTTATGCCATGTGTCACCATCTCATGGTGTCATGTGTCACACTGTGAAATGACCAAAATGCCCCTGTGTCTTAATTTTGAGTTCTTAACCCAAAATAATTATTTTCTTCTTCTAATTAATTTATATCAAATATAAATTAATTAATTAATCTCTATTAATTAATTTCTCATCAATTAAATTCATATTTAAACACTTTAAATATAAATTTAATTTATACTACACATCCAATAATCTAGATTTGGTTTCAAGTCATGCTAGGGACTTTGCAATTTAATTACAAACCAAATCTATTTAATTAATCAATTAAACTCTTTAATTAATTAATTAAATCATATTTAAATAGGTGATAACTTGTGTATGTGTGTGACTTACTAGGCTCATCACTAATTGGCAATGAGACATGATATCAACTCTTAATATCATCAGAACTCTTTCTTACCATAAATGATTTCTCTAAATCATTTTATGAACCTCATAGACCATGGTTAACACCTAGCATAGCATGCCATGGCCACCCAATTAGTAATAAGGTTTACCTTAAATGAACCTACAATCATATGTTACCATGCACTAGAATCTCTCTGTTACAAAATCCCAACTCAAGCCGAGTCATGGTTTATGTCAAACTCCATTTGCTATGAATAATAAGTTCTCTTTTAATAACACTTAATGATAAAAAGATTTTTCTCAAAAGAAACAATATTAAGAATAAATCTATCTTACATGTACAGTAACTTAAAACATCAAGAACAAAAAAATGAAAAAAGGATTTAAACAAAATATACTAAGACAAACAGATTCCAACTTCATCAACACCTACATCAATATATAAAAAGCAGCATCCAACACATCCCCATATACCCATACATAGTACAAGTATGAAAGCAGATCAAACTCAAACTACCTATATACAAGATAAGCGTGCTATCTCGTGTCTAAAGATTATATGCATCGATATGATTTATGACAAAACATTGACAAGAGTAAACTCCATGTGCTTGTCATAAGTGTCACTGGTTCGGCCTACTTATCATTTATAAGTGCCTATCAAGTTTGTTATATGGCATGAGACTCACCATTCCATCTTATTTATATCTCATATAAATAACTTGGGAACAAACATGAATACAATCTTTCTGGATAAGTCATGTCCTTATTATGAAGTATCCTCGATTGTGAACCTATTTATGATACTTTGTGCTAGAAATATTGTCACTCATATTCTTAACAACTTAAGAATAATATTTCTAACAAAATATCAATGGACCTTTTCTATTACACATAAATATATTATGTAAACGGAAAAGTGAAAATGCCTTTTATTATTAAAATATGTACAAGATACATACTAAATGATATGCTCTAGGGCATACTACTAATATGTGGCCCAATGGATTAGTGACCAGAATGTCTTGGTCACTCTCCCTTACTAGTATCCCCCTTTCTACGGGTAGGTTGATGCAGATATATGAATGAGTGGATCCTGGATCCACCAATGCATGCACAGGTGTATTGTAGAGGGAGAACGCACTCGATGACGTGCAGGGCATCTTGCTCCTCCTGAGCTCTAATAGCATAAGCTCTTGCTGGTGGTCTGCTGTCAGGCCTCTCTGCTGGCTCAGATGCAGGCCTCTGTGATGGTCCTATAGCCTCAGACTTACCAGATTTTCTACCCCTCTGTGGTGCAGGAGCAGGTCTGTCTGCTTGTGTTGGAGCAGCTGTGGTAGTTCTGCGTGGGCAGTTCCTCAGCTGATGCTCTGTCGACCCACATCTTAAGCAAGCACCAGTTACTCTCCAACATTCCCCCTTGTGCCATTTCGCAGGTGTGGACATGCGAAGATGTTGGGGCTGGTCCTCGAATCGCATCCTCGAGAGCTGCCCACCGATGGTGTGGGTGACCTCTCCTAGGGGTAAAGCGTGGCTGGGCCTCGAGACCGACACGACCAGTGTGGCTGACTGAACTCGTGCGGTGGACCCTTGAACCTTTTCCGGATGCGGAGTTGAACTAGGCGACCCGGGCCCCTTCTCGCTGTCTATCCCTTCCAGTCCGCTCATTGATTCTTACTTTTTCAACCTTTATTGCGACTTCCACTAACTTGGTAAATTCTGCGATTCCTGTGGCGGTGAGCTGGATCTTTATGTTGTCATTTAGTCCTCTTCAAATCTCTTGCACCTTTGGCTTCATTAGGGACTATCTCCCTTCCATAGCGGCTCAATCGGACGAATTCCTTCTCATACTCGGCCATCGACAACCTCTCGCCTCAGGTTAATAAACTCTCTTATTCTCTCTTCCAGGAGTACAAAACCCACATATTTCTTATTAAATTCTGAGAGAAAGAAGTCCCAAGTTATAGCTTCTGGCTGCACTTCACTGGACACAGTATCCCACCATTCGTAGGCATCATCTTGCAACAGGGATATGGCAGCCTCTAGGTTTTTCTCTGGGGTGCAGTGGAGTTGTTTTAGAACTCTGCCCGTTCTGTTCAACCAATTCTCGGCTACAACAGAGTCATCTTCTCTCTTACCGAAAAAGTCCACTGCTCCAAACTTTCTTAGCCTTTCCAGGTGTGATTTCTGCTGTGGAGGTGGAGGTGGTGGTGGTGCTGGCATTACTCCGGCCATTTGTCTAAAGAAATCGGCCATTTGCTGGAACATGGCCTGTGGAGGCTGAGCAGGCTCTGCTTGAGCTGGCGGAGCAGGTTCTCCCATGCCCCCAGTCTCAGCTACTGCAAGTGGAGCATGACTCTCCAATTCCTCCTCGACTGCTCTTTGTGATGAAGGGTCCATATCCTATTCAAAATAAGAAAGACAAACAGATCTGCATTAGTGTCACCTCGACTCTTACAAATGCAATGCATGGTATGGACTCAATCTAGGCCCAGAAACGCCTAAACCGTGCTCTGATACCACTAAATGTGACACCCCTTACCCGGCTACAGTGTATCCGAGTAAGCTATGTCACACGGTGTATTGGCACACTCTCAATTTCAGTTCTTAATCATCCATCACATATTATAATCAAGTATAAATCACAAATAGATATTTACTTTTCCATTGACAAACACAATTTTCATAATTTACATGAACATCAATATACATTACACAAGTTTAATTACATATGAGAAAATAAAAATTTAGTTACAAAATGACAAAATGACACCTAGTGCCCTACCAATGCACTGCAGAAGTTGAGATGACACGGACACTGTGCAGAACTGCAGGATGGACTCACCCAGTTTGCGGTCTACTGGGCTCACGATCTGTATCTCTAGTACCTACGCGTGGCAAAAGCAACGCGCTAAGCAATGATGCTTAGTGGTGCAATAATAAAATAAAAGAAAATAGCAAAAAATAAATATGTAGTGAATGTATATGATTTATTTGTTTGGTATTGGTATATCCATTATATTCATTAATTTTGTTCACTTTCATTCATTTGGTTGCCCAAGTAACCTATACTGAATGACTGGACTGGATAACGGGTAAACTGGCACTGGGTATCTAGTACCTCGGGCCGTCACACCATCGGCCACATATGCATCTCCCGGTGTGCAATGTAGCGCTTAACAAGTCAGAATACATCGAGCACAAGGCCAAATCTCAATGTAAGGTTAGAATGGCTAAAAATTGTGAAATCACAGAATGGCATATTGCCATGTGCAGTACTGCTAACTGAACCCTATTGGCGTGCCAAACTATCCAAACCAATCTTGTTAGGTATACCAGGGCATTTGAAACTTTTAAATTCTTCACTTTGTGAATTTCAAGTTTTGGTGTCACTATTCACCTCATTGGTCAACAAAAATGTTGACTTTTAGGTAGAAATTAGGTACATTAGTTTTGGCACTCCCAACATACCACATTTTGCATTTAAAACTTGTTGGAATTGGTCACCATTACCATTTCTAACTTAAAACCAAGAGGGCAGAAATTTCAGTTTTTGAAGCCTAAGTTTACTATTCCATTAAGCACTGTTACAGTGGGAATTTGAGGAAATGGTAAACATGAAAGTTGTTCCTTATTTTGTCTAGTTGAATTTCCTTTTTTGAATCACTCCATTTGGAGTTTTGTAGCTCCAGATATGGTCCAAAAACCACAGCTGGCCGGATTTGCAAAACTGCAGAATTACCAAATCTATAGTAACATGAACAGTGACTGTGATTGCATTTTTGAATTGGTTCTGGTCATAATTTGGGATAGGTTCCTTCATGAAAGTTGTTTGTCTATGTCTTACTTATTTATGTACAGTAAATTATGGCCAAATGAACAGTTGGTCATTTCTGCAGGTGCTGTTGCAGGGTGTCCGGATTGGGGCCAACTTTTGGTCCACTTGCTTTGGTCTTTTGGGATGGTTTCTTCAGCAAAAATGTGCCATTATAAGCCTAGTTTCATGTCCGATTGGCCAAACACTAATTGGACCTACACTATATGGCTGTCCAAGTGGGCTGGAATCTCAGCCACTCTGCTGCTGTCCTTAGGCAGCCTATACATTCACTTTGCCATGCTATATTTCAGTCCAAATTGTGATCTAATTACCTAAAATGGTCACTAATTGACCATTAAAATGTTCTCTAACAATTTCCTAAGCCAAGTCAAATTTTCACTTCTCAAAACCCTAGTTCCATATGAGTTTTTACAAATTTCCTTAGTTAATTCTTTCATTCTTTGTATGTGTATATGTATACACTTTAAACATAGGCTCTAGTTCACTCTAAGTCCATCAAAACAATCAAAATAATTCCTTCCTTAGGGCTGCCAAAAATCGAAGATACTCTAACATATAATATTTACTCCAAATTATTACAATTTCTTAACTCAAATTGATGCTCTAACAAAGATTAAAAGAGAGAGAGGAAATATAGCACTAATCTCACTTAAGAGCTTTTCAAGGGCTCTAATTCTTCACCTTTTCTTCACTTTCTAGACATCCAAACACTTTCCCAAGATGAGTGGACAAGTTTTAATGAAGAGAAGAAGGGATTTTATGGTGGAATGAAGAGGGGAAATGGAGCTTGATGGAGTGTTAATGGTGGTTTAGGGCAAGGGCATGGGTTCGGCTGGTTGGGGAAGAAGAATGGCAGATTTTATTTTTAATTCTTTGGTCTTGCTTGTCTCTTTTATTGGTTAATTAAAGGGTTGTCTAATTATGATTGGTGGAAGCTTTTAAATGACATCATAATGATGTCATATTTGGCTTTTTATTGATTTTTCTTTTCTTTTCTTTTCTACTAACTTCAAATTAATTTTTTATCAATATTAATTCATATTTTATGTCATAATAATTATTTACTCAACTGGACAAGTTGGCCAAAAATCACCTCTGAAGGCGAAATGACCAAAATGCCCTCCATTTGGCTTAACGGGTCAAAATTGTCTGTACCGATTGAAAAATTTTTCTAGGTATTTTCTTGGCATTCTAATGCCATAGGAACTTTAGTAACCTTCTCTGGAGTCCCAAAAATTATTTTATAATTTTTCCCCCAGGTCTAGGGCTCCTAGTTGCGAGAACCGCAACTTCTCTCTAGGTTACCCATCGCTAGGGCACCGGCTCGTTTAACTTGGTTGAATTTTATTTCTAAAATTTTTACTAAATCTTTCTTATTAATATTTGCGTTAATTATGGTTCCTCACTTTAGTTTAAATATTTTTTCGGACGTTCTAGCTGTCCGGACCGACACTGGTCACCGGGACAGTAGAATGTACGGAGTTGTTACCGGGAGGGTGTTACAACTCTTCCCCTCTAATTTAAATTTCTTCCTCGAAATTTACCTGATGCAAACAGTTGAGGGAACTGTTGCCTCATTGTCTCTTCATTTTCCCAAGTTGCCTCCTCGGTGTTGTGGTGCCTCCAAAGCACTTTCACCAGTGGAATCTGTTTGTTCCTCAATTCTTTTACTTCTCGAGCAAGGATCCATAGAGGTTCTTCTTCATATGTCAAATCCGGTTGTATTTCAATTTCTTCCCTGGAGATGACATGTGAAGGATCGAAGCGGTATCTTCTAAGCATGGACACGTGGAACACATTGTGGATCTTGTCCAGCTCTGGTGGTAAAGCTAGCCTATAGGCCACTGGACCCACACGTTCAATGACTTCATATGGGCCAATGAACCTAGGGCTTAACTTACCTTTCCTTCCAAACCTCAATACTTTCTTCCACGGTGATACCTTGAGGAATACTTTGTCGCCAACCGCATATTCTATTTCTTTTCTCTTCAGGTCGGCATAAGATTTCTGTCTGTCTGAGGCAACCTTCAGGTTGGCTTTGATTATTTTTACTTTCTCCTCAGTCTGTTTCACCAGGTCTGGTCCTACCAGTTTGTCTTTGCCCAATTCAGTCCAGCACACTGGAGTTCTACATTTTCTCCCATACAGTGCTTCATATGGGGCCATTTGGATGCTAGCTTGGTAGCTATTGTTGTATGCAAATTCTGCCAGTGGGAGGTATCTATCCCAACTTCCCTCAAACTCAATGACACAACTCCTCAGCATATCCTCAAGGACCTGACATATATTTCATGTTATTGTTATCATTTCAGTTCAATATGTATATTTGTTTAATTGGTTTCAATTGTTTACCTGGATCACTCTTTCTGATTGCCCATCCGTCTGAGGATGGAAAGCTGTGCTGAAGTGGAGTTGTGTACCCAAGGATTCATGCAACTTCTTCCAAAATCTCGATGTAAACCTTGGGTCTCGATCAGATATGATGGAAAGTGGAATTCCATGTAGTCTAACTATCTCACTGATATACAATTCTGCTAACTTCTCCAGTGAGTAGTCAGTCCTAACTGGCAGAAAGTGTGCTGACTTTGTCAATCTATCAACTATCACCCATACTGCATCATGCTTCTTTCGGGTGAGAGGTAGACCACTTACAAAATCCATGGTGACCCGATCCCATTTCCATTTAGGTATGCGTATAGGCTGTAGCAAACCGGATGGAACTTGATGTTCTGCCTTGACTTACTGACATGTCAAGCATTTAGTCACATAGTCAGTTATGTCCTTCTTCATACCAGGCCACCAATACTGAAGCTTCAGATCATGATACATCTTTGTACTTCATGGGTGCATAGCATATACACTGGTGTGTGCCTCTTTTAGAATACTGGCCTTCAATTCCCCATCATCTGGTACACACAGTCTTCCTTTATAATACAGACACCCATCTGCCTTCGCCTCATAGTCAGTTGCTTTTCCTTCTAGGATTTTGCTCATAATAGCCATTAACTTTTCATCTGCCTTTTGCCCATCTAAAATCTATTGTAGCAGGTTTGGCCTCACTTGCAACTCATCCAAAAGAGCTCCATCTCGAATCAAAGTTAGACGGGCATTCAATGATCTCAAAGCTGTGATGGACTTTCTGCTCAAAGCATCAGCAACTACATTTGCCTTCCCAGGATGGTAGTCAATTACACAATCATAGTCTTTCAGGAACTCAATCCATCGCCTCTGTCTAAGGTTGAGCTCCTTCTGGGTTGGCAAGTATTTTAGGCTTTTGTGGTCCGTGTAAATGTAGCACTTTCCACCATACAAGTAATGCCTCCATATCTTCAATGCAAAGATAATTGCTGCAAGCTCTAGATCATGGGTAGGGTAATTCTGTTCATGTGGCCTTAGTTGCCTGGAAGCATAAGCGACCACCTTCCCCTCTTGCATCAATACACATCCTAAACCATTATGAGAAGCATCACTGTAGACCATGAAGTCCTTTCCTGACACTGGCTGTGTTAACACTGGTGCCTCTGTTAAACAAGCCTTCAACTTCTCAAAACTGGTCTGACACTTGCTATTCCAGTCAAATCTGACATTCTTGTGTAACAACTTGGTCATTGGAGCAGCTATTAAGGAAAATCCCTTCATAAATCTCCTGTAATACCCAGCTAGGCCCAAGAAGCTTCTGACCTCAGTTGTATTCCTGGGAGGCTTCCATTCCATCACTGCTTCTATTTTCTTGGGATCCACCCTAATCCCATCAGCTGACACTATGTGTCCAAGGAATGCAATCTCATTCAGCCAAAAGTCACACTTGGACAATTTAGCATATAGCTTCTTTTCTCTCAGGGTTTGCAGAACAATCCTCAAATGTTCATCATGTTCTCCTTGGTCTTGGAATACACCAAAATATCATCAATAAAGACCACTACGAACCGATCTAAGTGTGGATGGAAGATACGGTTCATAAGGTCCATGAATGCCGCTGGTGCATTTGTTAGGCCAAAGGGCATCACCAGAAACTCATAATGCCTGCACGGGTCTGAATGCGATCTTGGGCACATCTACATCCTTCACCCTCAACTGATGATACCCTGATCTAAGATCAATCTTAGAAAATACTCCTGCTCCCTTCAACTGATCAAACAGATCATCAATTCTAGGCAACGGATATTTGTTCTTCACAGTCACTTTATTCAATCGCCGAATCGATGCATAGCCTCAAAGTCCCATCCTTCTTTTTCACAAACAGCACTGGAGCTCCCCATGGTGACACACTGGGGCGTATGAACCCCTTATCAAGCAACTCTTGCAACTGAGTTTTCAACTCTCTCAATTCAGTGGGTGCCATCCTATAAGGAGCAATGGAAATGGGTGTCAGATCTGCAGTGTCTCAATAGCAAATTCAACTTCCCTTTCTGGTGGCAAACCAGGCAATTCTTCAGGAAATACCTCTGGGAAGTCTCTTACTGTGGGTATATCATTCAAGTTTGGCTTAGCCTGCCTAGTATCCACCACATGTGCTGGGTAGGCTTCACAGCCTTTTCTCATCATTCGTCTTGCAACTGTGGCTGAGATGACATTGGACAAGAATTCTGTCCTTTCCCCCACAACAATGATCTCATTACCCTCTAAAGTTTTCAAAGAAATTCTCTTCAATTTGCAATCAACTATTGCCTGATGACGTGACAACCAGTCCATTCCTAAAATCACGTCAAACTCGTGGAAGGGCAACTCAATCAGGTCTGCCAAGAATTCATACCCCTGAATCCTTAATGGGCAACCCTTATATACTTTGTTCACCACTACACTGTGGCCCAATTGATTAGTGACCAGAATGTCTTGGTCACTCTCCCTTACTAGTATCCCCCTTTCTACGGGTAGGTTGATGCAGATATATGAATGAGTGGATCCTGGATCCACCAATGCATGCACAGGTGTATTGTAGAGGGAGAACGTACCCATGATGACGTCTGGGTCATCTTGCTCCTCCTGAGCTCTAATAGCATAAGCTCTTGCAGGTGGTCTGCTGTCAGGCCTCTCTGCTGGCTCAGATGCAGGCCTCTGTGATGGTCCTATAGCCTCAGACTTACCAGATTTTCTACCCCTCTATGGTGCAGGAGCAGTGCATGCGCTTGTGTTGAAGCAACAGAGTAGTTACGCGTGGGCGCTCTCACCGATGCTCTGTCGACCCACATCTTAAGCAAGCACCGATTACTCCAACATTCCCCCTTGTGCCATTTCGCATGGTGTGGACATGCGTAAGATGTTGTGGTCCTCGAGAGCTGCCCACTGATGGTGTGGACTGACCTCTCCTAGGGGTAAACTGTGGCCGGGGCCCCTGAGACTGACCCTGACCGTGTGGCTGACCCGAACTCTGTGCAGGTGGACCTTTGAACCTCTTCCCAGATGCAGGAGTTGAACTAGACTGACCCGGGCCCCTCTTCTACTGTCTATCCCTTCTGGTCTGCTCATTGATTCTTACTTTTTCAACCTTTATTGTAGCTTCCACTAACTTGGTAAATTCTGTGATTCCCAGGGCAGTGAGCTGGATCTTTATGTTGTCATTTAGTCCCTCTTCAAATCTCTTGCACCTTTCAGCTTCATTAGGGACTATCTCCCTTCCATAGCAGCTCAATCGGACGAATTCCTTCTCATACTCAGCCACTGACAACTGTCTCTGCCTCAGATTAATAAACTCTCTTCTTCTCTCTTCCAGGTATACAGTACCCACATATTTCTTCTTGAATTCTGAG
Organism: Hevea brasiliensis; assembly: GCF_030052815.1. Taxonomy (NCBI): domain Eukaryota; kingdom Viridiplantae; phylum Streptophyta; class Magnoliopsida; order Malpighiales; family Euphorbiaceae; genus Hevea; species Hevea brasiliensis. The sequence goes on along the minus strand of NC_079499.1, from coordinate 22,964,301 downwards.
AGAACGAAGTCCCAAGTTATAGCTTCTGGCTGCACTTCACTGGACACAGTATCCCACCATTCGTAGGCATCATCTTGCAACAGGGATATGGCAGCCTCTAGGTTTTTCTCTGGGGTGCAGTGGAGTTGTTTTAGAACTCGCCTGCCTGTTCAACCAATTCTCGGCTACAACAGAGTCATCTTCTCTCTTACCGAAAAAGTCCACTGCTCAAAACTTTCTTAGCCTTTCCAGGTGTGATTTCTGCTGTGGAGGTGGAGGTGGTGGTGGTGCTGGCATTACTCCGGCCATTTGTCTAAAGAAATCGGCCATTTGTTGGAACATGGCCTGTGGAGGCTGAGCAGGCTCTGCTTGAGCTGGCGGAGCAGGTTCTCCCATGCCCCCAGTCTCAGCTGCTGCAAGTGGAGCATGACTCTCCAATTCCTCCTCGACTGCTCTTTGTGATGAAGGGTCCATATCCTATTCAAAATAAGAAAGACAAACAGATCTGTATTAGTGTCACCTCGACTCTTACAAATGCAATGCATGGTATGGACTCAATCTAGGCCCAGAAACGCCTAAACCGTGCTCTGATACCACTAAATGTGACACCCTTACCCGGCTACAGTGTATCCGAGTAAGCTATGTCACACGGTGTATCGGCACACTCTATTTTACCTTAATTAATTTTTTTGTCATAATTTTGAATATAGTTTATGAAATATAATTTATTTAAGCCATTTATCAAAAGTATTATTTATTTGAGGTTCCGAAAATTTTAAAGAAAATCCGGCAGAGTACCGGCTAAAAATGGAGAAAACAGTTCTTCGGAACCTGTGAAAAACACTTCCAAATAATTTCCAAACAATCTCAACTTCAATTCATCAATAAAATCTCAATATCAAGATCTCAACAACATTTCTCAATTTCAGTTCTTAATCATCCATCACATATTATAATCAAGTATAAATCACAAATAGATATTTACTTTTCCATTGACAAACACAATTTTCATAATTTACATGAACATCAATATACATTACACAAGTTTAATTACATATGAGAAAATAAAAATTTAGTTACAAAATGACAAAATGACACCTAGTGCCCTACCAATGCACTGCAGAAGTTGAGATGACACGGACACTGTGCAGAACTGCAAGATGGACTCACCCAGTCTGCGGTCTACTGGGCTCACGATCTGTATCTCCAGTACCTACGCGTGGCAAAAGCAACGCGCTAAGCAATGATGCTTAGTGGTGCAATAATAAAATAAAAGAAAATAGCAGAAAATAAATATGTAGTGAATGTATATGATTTATTTGTTTGGTATTGGTATAGCCATTATATTCATTAATTTTGTTCACTTTCATTCATTTGGTTGCCCAAGTAACCTATACTAAATGACTGGACTGGATAACGGGTAAATTGGCACTGGGTATCTAGTACCTCGGGCCGTCACACCATCGGTCACATATGCATCTCCTGCAGCAAATGTAACGCTTAACAAGTCAGAATACATCAGGCACAAGGCCAAATCTCAATGCAAGGTCAGAATGGCTAAAAATCGTGAAATCACAGAATGGCAAATTGCCATGTGCAGTACTGCTAACTGAACCCTATTGGCATGCCAAACTATTCAAACCAATCTTGTTAGGTATACCAGGGCATTTGAAACTTTTAAATTCTTCACTTTGTGAATTTCAAGTTTTGGTGTCACTATTTACCTCATTGGTCAACAAAAATGTTGACTTTTAGGTAGAAATTAGGTACATTGGTTTTGGCACTCCCAACATACCACATTTTGCATTTAAAACTTGTTGGAATTGGTCACCATTACCATTTCTAACTTAAAACCAAGAGGGCAGAAATTTCAGTTTTTGAAGCCTAAGTTTACTGTTCCATTAAGCACTGTTACAGTGGGAATTTGAGGAAATGGTAAACATGAAAGTTGTTCCTTATTTTGTCTAGTTGAATTTCCTTTTTTGAATCACTCCATTTGGAGTTTTGTAACTCCAGATATGGTCCAAAAACCACAGCTGGCCGGATTTGCAAAACTGCAGAATTACCAAATCTACAGTAACATGAACAGTGACTGTGATTGCATTTTTGAATTGGTTCTGGTCATAATTTGGGGTAGGTTCCTTCATGAAAGTTGTTTGTCTATGTCTTACTTATTTCTGTAAAAATTTCAGGTTAATTGACCAAATCTACAGTGAATTATGGCCAAACTGTTCATTTGGTCATTTCTGCAGGTGCTGTTGCAGGGTGTCCGGATTGGGGCCAACTTTTGGTCCACTTGCTTTGGTCTTTTGGGCATGGTTTCTTCAGCAAAAATGTGCCATTATAAGCCTAGTTTAATGTCTAATTGGCCAAACACTAATTGGACCTACACAGCCAAAGATATGGCTGTCCAAGTGGGCTGGAATCTCAGCCACTCTGCTTGCCCCAGCAAACCTATACATTCACTTTGCCATGCTATATTTCAGTCCAAATTGTGATCTACTTACCTAAAATGGTCACTAATTGACCATTAAAATGTTCTCTAACAATTTCCTAAGCCAAGTCAAATTTTCACTGCTCAAAACCCTAGTTCCATATGATTTTTCACAAATTTCCTTAGTTAATTCTTTCATTCTTTGTATGTGTATATGTATACACTTTAAACATAGGCTCTAGTTCACTCTAAGTCCATCAAAAAAATCAAAATAATTCCTTCCTTAGTGCTGCCGAAAATCGAAGATACTCTAACATATAATATTTACTCCAAATTATTACAAGTTCTTAACTCAAATTGATGCTCTAACAAAGATTAAAAGAGTGAGAGAGGAAATATAGCACTAACCTCACTTAAGAGCTTTTCAAGGGCTCTAATTCTTCACCTTTTCTTCACTTTCTAGACTTCCAAACACTTTCCCAAGATGAGTGGACAAGTTTTAATGAAGAGAAGAAGGGATTTTATGGTGGAATGAAGAGGGGAAATGGAGCTTGATGGAGTGTTAATGGTGGTTTAGGGCAAGGGCATGGGTTCGGCTGGTTGGGGAAGAAGAATGGCAGATTGTATTTTTAATTCTTTGGTCTTGCTTGTCTCTTTTATTGGTTAATTAAAGGGTTGTCTAATTATGATTGGTGGAAGCTTTTAAATGACATCATAATGATGTCATATTTGGCTTTTTATTGATTTTTCTTTTCTTTTCTTTTCTACTAACTTTAAATTAATTTTTCATCAACATTAATTCATATTTTATGTCATAATAATTATTTACTCAACTGGACAAGTCGGCCAAAAATCACCTCTGAAGGCGAAATGACCAAAATGCCATCCGTTTGGCTTAACGGGTCAAAATTGTCTGTACCGATTGAAAAATTTTTCTAGGTATTTTCTTGGCATTCTAATGCCATAGGAACTTCAGTAACCCTTCTCTAGAGTTCCAAAAATTATTTTATAATTTTTTCCCCAGGTCTAGGGCTCCTAGTTGCGAGAACTGCAACTTCTCTCTGGGTTACCCATCGCTAGGGCACCGGCTCGTTTTACTTGGTTGAATTTTATTTTTAAAATTTTTACTAAATTTTTCTTATTAATATTTGAGTTAATTATGGTTCCTCACTTTAGTTTAAATATTTTTCCGGACGTTCTAGCTGTCCGGACCGACACCGGTCACCGGGACAGTAGAATGTACGGAGTTGTTACCGGGAGGGTGTTACAAACCTCTTGAAGCAAGATTTTTAAGTTTCCAAATCCTCACTTTCTCTTTGTTTCTTGGCAGCCAAACACTTTAGCGAGGTCAAAGATTAAATTTTTGTGTTTGGAGGTAAGGAAATTATAGAGGGAATTGAGGGGAAAAGGAAGGATTGAAAGAGCTTCTATGGGGAAAGCTTGAAAGTGGTTCGGCCACAAGTAGAGGAAGAAGATGAGGAATAGAATTTTTAGTCTTTTAATTTCTTTTATATCCATTAAGTGAGCTTGTCAAATTTTTATTGGATGAAAAAATTTTAATTGCATCACCTTGTTGCCATGCTTATGTAATAATCCTTGTTTAATTTCTTTTCATTTTATTTATTTTCTTCTTTCTTTTTACTTATTTTAAATTAATTTTCATCAATATTTATTCACATTTTATGTCATGAATCTCACTTACTTAAATGAACAAATTAGTCAAAAATCATCTCTGAAGGTGAAATGACCAAAATGCCATTCATATGGCTTATCAGTTTAAAATTATCTGCACCGATTTATAAAATTTTCTTGGCATTTTCTTGGTATTCTATTGTCATCTAAGGCTCAATAACTCTTCACTGGATTCTCAAAAATTATTTCACAGGGTTTTCCATGGGTCTACGGTTGCTAACTGTCTTTATAGTCGCTTTCCATTAGGTCACCCATCGCCGGAGCTACGACTCATTTAACCTTAATACATTTCATTACTTAAATTTTTTCTTAAATTTTCATGTCATTATTTAAACTATTTATGACTCCTCACTCTAGTTTAAATATAGTTCCAGATATTCTGACTGTCCGGACAGACATTAGTCATTAGAACAGTAGAATATACGGACTATCTAAAGTGAAGGCGTTACAGGCTGAATGGCTATTATGCTGCTTTAGAATTATATTGTTCATTGGATTAAAGTCCATGTTTATATTGAGTAACCTGAAAGACAGATTCTAGTTTTGTTGTTTTAACTTTTAATGACTTGAGTTTGAATGGTACTGAGAACATGTGGGTATTATGTCCATTGTTTGTGTTGTCAGTTATGTTATTCAACAATAGTTTATTTATTTATTTTTTTTTAATATAGCTGTTTATGGATATTGATAAAACTAAGCTGTTTGACTACAAAACAAAAGGCAATATGTTATGATGTATTTTTTTAAAGGAAATTATTATTTACAGCTTCGATCCCAACAAATATCAATCATTTAAGAATGGTGGCAGCAATTATATATATATATATATATATATATATATATATATATAATTGCATTCTAATTTGGATTTTAAATAAAATATTGATTTTGATTATTAATAAGTTTAGTTTAGAACTATTTGTAAAAACTATTAATTTTTAAATTTAATAGCAAATTAAAGAATATTAAAATTTATTTAATTTTAATAGTGATCCGTTTCTATCATTAATATATAAATACTTATATTCTGTTTATAAAAAAAAGTTTTAAATTTAAATTTCAATCATAATCAATTTAATCATTTTTTTATTATAAATTAGTTTCATTCTTTTCTTATTAGTTCTGATATTAAAAATTAAAAACTTATTCTCTTTTCATTTATAGAAAACTTCTCCATTTAAAAAGAATTAAAAAATATAAAAAAAGAATTTTATTTTCAAATATGTTAATTTTTTAAATAAAGAGTTGGAAAATTAATTTTCTAAAAATTAATTAATTTTTTTTAATGAATTCTCTTATTTATAAATAAAAGAATTTAATTATTTTTACTCTAAAAAATCATTTTAATATATATATATATATATATCTAAAAAAATAATAATCACTTAATAGTGAATTTATAAAAAATTAATTAATTAACTTTTCTCAAACAATCTAATGAGGCATCTTTCATTTTTTCTCAAGAGTTTGTAATTTTAAATTAATTAATATTTTTTATGAATTCTCATATTTATAAATAAAAGAATTTATTTATTTTTACTCTAAAAAATCATTTTAAAAAATAATATATATATCTCAAAAAATAATAATTACTTACCAGTGAATTTATAAAAAAATTAATTAATTAATTTTTCTCAAACAATCCATTGAGGCATCTTTCATTTTTCTCAAGAGTTTGTAATTTTAAATTAATTAATTTTTTTTTATGAATTCTCATATTTATAAATAAAAGAATTTAATTATTTTTACTCTAAAAAAATATTTTAAAAAATAAAAAATATATATATATCTCAAAAAATAATAATTACTTAATAGTAAATTTATAAAAAATTAATTAATTAATTTTTCTGAAACAATCCACTAAGGCATTTTTCATTTTTCTCAAGAGTTTTGTAATTTTTAATTAATTATTTTTTTAAAATAATTCTCATTTTTATAAATAAAAGAATTTAATTATTTTTACTTTAAGTAGATTTGCTTCAATTTCCTACTTCACCAAAAGTTCCTAATTCACCAAACACACACATATATAAACATGTATGCTCAAAATGTGTTAATCCAAATATATTATCAACCTTCTATTTTGTTGTTGCTAATTTATTTTTTAATTATTGTTTCCACTTTTATTTAAATTTAAGAACATATTCATCATGTCCGTAGATCGTAGTTGGATGTACAAGCGATTAGATGTTAATGGCTTCCTTAATCCTGAATTTGAGGTTGGGGTGGAGTATTTTTTAAATTTTGCCTATGGACAAGTAGATCTTGTCGCCAATGACATGATTCGTCGTCCTTGTTTTAAATGTAAGAACAAGAAATACCTACAAAGAATTGATGTCACCTATCACTTGTATAATTTTGGATTTGTTGGGGCATAAACTAAGTGGGATGCGCGTGATGCCCCTTATCCATCTGCAGTGTAGCCGAGCAAGATGTGCCACATTTAGTGTCAAAGTACCCTATCTTGTCTTGTCGTGTACATTATAAATTTAAATTCCATTTATTAATATTATTCCATGTGTTGGAATTTTTTTTTATCACAAATTATTTTTGTGGAGATCCAAATAGAGTCTCTTCTATTTTATTAGCGTTTGGCGGGTTTTCACTATTCACCTGTTAAAAACAGTTTCATATGTCATACCATTTTTCCATGCATCATATCATATCATTGTTTGCTCACAAAAATTTCTCATATTCATTTCATTCATATAAAATTCATTTACAATAATTTACAAATTATTTACAATCTCAAAATTTAATTACATCTTTTTCTTATGTACAATGAATAAAAAGTACAAAATTTAAATACATATGGGACCTATCAAAAATAAACTACTGAGGTGGCCCCCACACTATGGCAGATCTGATCAAATCCCTATGTGGGCACTACTGCTGCTGGTCTCCAGTACTCACACGTGGTAGACCAATATGCTAAGCGAATTACTTAGTGGTGCATAAAATAAAGTAAAAATAACTAAATATATATAGATAATTATCCCATGTATAATTTCATAAAGATATGTAGATTTCATGAATTTTGAATCATTTACATATTTATTGAACTTTGGGAGCAAATAAGTTTATCATGATCTTTTCTGTTCACTTATTTCATATTTAGTCTTATCAAAATTCATATCAGTGCCCAAGTAACCTATAACAAACTATAACAACTGGATACACGGGAGTATACTAGTTAGACATCCATATGTCTATCATATATACATCGGTCATGTCAGGCACAAGGCTAGCGAGCAGGCATAAAGCTAGAAATCATATTAGGCACAATGGCCAATGGGCAAGCATAACGCTTGTAAAACAATCATATTAGATAAATATTGTCTATCAATGATCATTCATGTGGGCAATACTGCTATTTGTAGTCTCTAATTCGTATACCAATTGATCCAAGCTATATACATAATTCTAGGCATACTTTGGGCAAGTTAATAGCATTATGTTATTTTATACACTATTTAATATTACTATTCATTGATACTATTCATTGGTACCATTCATTCCATTTGTAATGGGAATATAGGTCCCACATATATATTCATGTTACTTTTATGTTTAGCAAATCCTTTAGATTAATTCCATATCATATAACAAGTTATTTCTTGAACCTTTCTTTAGTCCATAAATGGTGGCTTAACTTCACCTAGCAAATTGGTCAAGATGTAGCCACTGTTTGGCCACACTTCCTTCATGAAAGTTGTTCCTCTATGTTTAAACTTTGATTTCTCTTTTTGAATTACTCAATTTGGAATTTTAGAACTCAAGTTATGGTCAATTTTTCAAGACTGGTCCATTAACCTTTTATGGTTCCAGAACTAGGCAGATTCTGGAGTCAAACTTTGTCTAGCCATTTGGGTATGTTACACTCATTTTTAGGCCTAATGTCCTACATATGAGTTGTTACTCTATGTCTTGGGGTCACTTAAGTTCAAGAATCACAATTTTTCAAGTTATATAGTGTGAGTTATAGTAAATTAACTGACCTGGACTCCTAAACCCTGTGCCTTCAGGATTTCAGGTTCAGGTTAGTATCTTTGATTTCCAATTTAGGATTCCTACACTCAAAATTTGAGGAAAGTTCCTAAATCAAAGTTGGATTCCTATTTCTTAAGTTTCCAGAACAGTTTGGCTCATTCCAATTGGAGTTTCCTAATGGGAGATATGATATAAATACTGTTCTGGGGTCATGTGGTTATTTAGTTCAATTTCAAGATTTGAATTGTTGACTTATTCTAGCAAATTGTCTAAGTTCCATTAGGTTTTGGATTTTGGTCAGAACACCAAAATTGTAGTTCTAGATCTTATAGAGATTTTAGCTTTGGAATAACTACATTTGCAGTTTTTTGGACCAAGTTATAGTATTTTTGCCAAAACTGATCAGGTAGGTCCTAGTCTAGAATTTCAAGCCAGTTTTGATTCTGGTCAGAATTGTTGACCTAAATTAGTCTAGCAAATTGGTTGGGTTAGAAGTAGGATTGGACTCTGTGTTCTTCATGAAAAATATGCCCCTATGTCTATCCTTTCCAATGATTCAAGAATCAGGTCATTCTGACCTTTCTAGAGTAAGATATGCCCATTTGAACATTTACTATTCATATGGTCATTTTTCCAGGTCCAGCATGTGGTTACCCGGATTCAAGCCAATTTTAGGTCATGTTAGTTCAGTTTCTGGACAGGGTCTCTGCATGAAAAATATAGCTTTATGTCCTAAGTTTCATCTCCAATTAGTCTCACAACAATTGGAGCAATGTAGCTTTACTTACGCTCATTTAAACACACTGGACTCATAGGTCCATAATTCCCTGCATAGAAATTGCACTTCCAATATTTAATTCCACCCAACTACCAAACTTCAATCACATTCATGGCACCTCAAATAGTCAATAAAATGGTCTCAACAAAATCAATTAGGCATCAATTCACAAAACCCCCCAAACTTTGGGTCAAAACCCTAACTTCAATTTCTTAACTCATGCATAACACATGCAAATAACATGTTACTCATATCTACTTGTTAATCAACACTAGTAAACACAATTATGTTCTTCAATTCATCAAACTCCCATCACTCCCATTTATTCATGGTATTCTTTTAATTTCATGAAATTTCAACTTAGTTTAACATGATAACAATACTTAAAGAAGAAAGGAGGCTTGTATATTGCACTAACCTCACTTGTGACCAATTTAACTTGCCAAACTTCAAGTTTTCCTTTAATTCTTGGCTGCCTATGGCTTCCTCAAGGTGTATAATGAAATTTTAATGAAAACAAGTAGAAGTTTTAGGGTGAAATTAAAAGGAAATTCAAGCTTAAAAGCTTGAAAATGGTGGGAGCATCCTAAAGAAGTGGTTCGGCCATAGTGGTTCCAAGGGAAGAAGATGAGCTCTCTGGAAAATTAAATTCATTTGTCTCTATTTATATATGGTTGTCTAATTTTTATTGGTTATAAATTTTAATGATGTCATTATGACATCATGCTTGGATCATAAATACATTTAAATTTTCTTTTTTTATTTTCTCTTTTCCATAATACAATTCATGATTTTAATTTATTTTTAAGGTTTTATTCTATCTCATTTTGATTGATATTTAGGTCAAGATTCAACACTGAGGGTGAAATGATCAAAATGCCCTTCGTTGTGTTCATCGTGTTATAATTGTCTTTACCGATCAACATAAATTTTCTTGTATCTCCTTGACATTTTTATTGTCATTTAAACCTCATAAATCCTTCAATTAAATCCCAAATATTCATCTCACAAGTTTCCCCACGAGTCTGGGGTTGGCAACTGGACCCACAGCTGTTTCCCAGTAAGGTCACCTATCGCCGGGACCGCGGCTCCTTTAACCTATTAGCATTTTATTTCTTTTATTTTTTCTTAATTTTACTTGGTCCTTATTCAATCAATTTATGTCTCCTTACCCTAGTTTAAGTGTAGTTCCAAACATCTTAGCTGTCTGAACAAACGTTAGTCATAGGAACAGTAGTGTGACGTCCCTTACCTGTCTACAGTGTAGCCGAGTAAAGCATGCCACATTCGTTGCTGGAGCACTCTATCTTATCCTGTCATGTGCATTGTTAATTTTAAACTTCATAGAAAACCTGTAGTAAATTTTTTTTTTACATCACAAATTATTTATGTGGAAATCCGGGCAGAGCCTCCTCTATTTTATTAACATCTTGCGGGTTTCAAAATTTACATGTTAAAAATAATTTCATATCTATCTCATATTTCCATACATCATATCACGTTATCATGTACTCATATAAATTGCTCATATCCATTTCAGGTAAATATTCTTCATTCCATTCATATGAAATTCATCTGCAATAATTTACAATTTATTTACAATATCAAAATTGAATTACATATCTCAAAAAGATTTATATCATTTACTTACGTGTAATAAACAAAATGCAAAACTAAATATACATGGGCCCTACTAAAACTACTCTACTGAGGTGACTAGCAGACACTGTTAGATCTGAGCAGCTGCTGTTGTGGCTGTGTCTGATCTCTAGTACCTATGTGATGGAAAACCAACGCGCTAAGCAAATTGCTTAGTGGTGCATAATGTTAAAGAAAAGTAATTAAATAAGTAAAATAATAATTCTAGGTAAATTTAATAAATTCTAAGTCTTTACAGATCTATTTGACTATAGAATCAATTTATTTATCAGGTTCTTATCTATACATTTATTTCATTTTCAGTCTCTTTAAAATCATATCAGTGCTCAAGTAACCTATAACAGACTATAAAGGCTAGATACATGGGAGTCTACTGGTTAGACAATCATATGTTTACCCTGTATACAACTGTCATGTCAGGCACAAGGGCAGTGGGCAGGCTTCAAAGCCAGTAATAAAATTAGGCTCAATGGCCAACGGGTAGGCCTATAGCCTGGAGAACAATCATATTTGATATATTTTATCGATTAATGATTATTCATGTAGGCAGTACTGCTATTTGTAGTCCCTAATTGGTATACTAATCGATCCAAACTATATATATAAGCCTAGGTTTACTTTGGGCAATCAAGCATTATCAATTACTTATTAGAAATTTCATGTCACCTTGTAGTGAGAAAGTGAGTCCCACATACCTATTTCATGTAATTCAATATTTAGCAGCATATTAGGGTTAAAACCCTATCATAAAATAGATTGTCTTGTGAACCTTTCTTTAGTTTCAGTTTTAATATATTAACTTTATCTATCAATTTGGTCACTTTGAGGCCACTGTTTGGCCATACTTCCTCCATGGAAGTTGTTCTTCTATGTCTTATCTTTGTTTTTCCTTTTTGAATCATGTCATTTGGATTTCTGGAGGTCAAGTTATGGTCAATTAACCATAACTAGTTCATTTACTAATTCTGGCTCTTTAACTAGGCAGATTTTGGAGTTACATTTTACCAATTAAATTGGACATGTTACAGTCACTTTTAGGCTTAGTGTTCTTCATAGAGTTTGTTTTCCTATGTCTTATGGTTACTCAAAATTTTTTATTGCAAATTTTCAAGTTTTTTAGAATTACTTATAGCCAAATCACTTGCCTAGACTCGAGTACCCTATGCCAATAGGATCCCAGTTCAAGTCAGTGACTTTGACTCAACTTTTTAGATTCTTACATTTATAATTTGAGAAAAGTGTCTAAAAAAAAGTTGGAGCTCTATTTCTAAGGTTTCTAGAACAATATGGCTCTTCCCAATTGGAGTTTCCTAGTGAGAGATATGACTAAAAGACTGTTCTAGAGTCAAATGGTCACTTAGGCAATTTCCAGAATTTGCATACTAAATTGATCTAGCTAATTGACCTAGTTCCCTTGATTTTTGGGTTTTGGTCAAAATACTAATATTGTAGATTGATGTCTTGTGGACATTTTGCCACTAGTTTCATTGTATTTGGATTTCTGTAGACCAAGTTATGGCCTATTTGCCAAAACTGGTCAAGTAAGCCTATATCTAGCAACTTTTGGGCAATATGGTTCTGGGCATTTTTGTGGCCTAATTTGGGCCAACAATTTGGATTGGTTTAAGGCATTTATGGGCTCTGTAGTCTTCATGAAAGTTGTAGTGCTATATCTAAGCTTTCCAATGGTATAAAATTTAGGTCATTTGGACCTATCTAGAGGGAGTTATGGTCAAATGAATGTGCACTGTTCATTTGGTCAATTTTCTGGGTTCATCATTTGGTCATCCGAATTGGGATAACAACTTGGTCAATTTCTGAGTAAAATTTGGGCATGGTCTCTTCATGAAAAATGGAGAATTTTAGGTTTAGTTTCATCTCCAATTGGCCTCATACCAATTGGAGCAACAAAAATTCAGTTATGGCTCAAATTATTCACTGGATTTTTCAAGACTCAACCTACATGGAAAAGTACACTTCCAAATTTCATTTCCTCCAACTCCCAAACTACAATTCAACATTCATGGCACTTCTAATATTATCAATTAATCTCAACACTATCAAATTCCAGCAACAACACAAAGTCTCCAATAGTTAAACCAAAACCCTAACTCTAATTTATCAACCACAACATACACATGCAATCAATTTCTTACACATATAACTTCATATATATATATATATATATCCATTAACATCACTAAACACCATTTACATGCATGAAAAAAAAATCAAACTCCCATTTTTTCAAAGGCTGCCGAAATGAGGGTTCCAAGTTTCTTACCATTTACTTTCAATTTCATGTTATACTTACTCATTTCAACCTCAATTCAAGATTTAGCAAGGAAAGGAAGAGGAAAACATGCACTAGCCTTTAATGATAGCTTCTTAACCTTATAAAAACTTCAAAATTTCTTCTTTTCTTAGCTGCCTATAAACTTCCCAAGGTGTGGGGATGAACTTTAATGAAGGGACTTAGAGTTTTATGTTGAGAATTGGAAGGGACTTTAAGCTTGGAAGATGAACATTCATGGAGGAAAATGGGAGCTAGGTTTCGGCTAAGAGAAATGAAGTGAGGAAGATGATGTTGAGTGGGTTAAAGTTTGTCATTTTATACCTATTTATACCCCACTAAGTTTTATTTATTCATTATAATAATTAAAGTGTTAATAATTCTAATAATTTCCCTCATGTTTCCTTTATTTACATTACATATGGTTTCATGTTTTCATGGAATTTTCAAAATTTTAATATCACTCATTTTAACGGACATTTAGGCCAAAAGTCGACTCTAGGTGCCAAATGACCAAAATGCGTCTCTTCGGGTTATAGTCAAACTTTTTCGATAATAGCGACTAAATCCCTGATCCGATGGTTTCTTTAATTTTATACTGTCTATTTCTTTTTTATTTTTACCTATTGTAAACCCTTATTTTGTGATAAGTATGTGTATTGAGGCTGTTGAAAACCCGATGATGAAAAATTATATGACTGTAAGATGTAATTGGAGGCATGAAGCTGAATTATTAATTTCGTGATATGATCTTGAATAATAATAATAATAAAGATAAAGTTTTGGAGAAATTAATTTAATTAAATTTAAACAAAATTTTATTTTGTTTAAATTTAATACGAGTAGTTCTTAAATGGATCTAATTAAGTTTAATTGGGCTCCATTGGCCTAACAAAGCCTAATTAGAAATTTTAAATGAGACCCATTTAATTTATTTTCTGAAAATTAAAATAATAAAATATCTCACTCTTCCTTAGCCCCACTCTCTTCCTCACTCCCTATTGGTGTCAGCCCCTTTCCACCTCTTTCTATTGGTTGGAACACCTCACCCATATTCCAGTCTCACTCAAATTCTTCAATCCTAGTTATTTAAGTTATCTGAACCTTATCACACTAGGACTCCAAACCCTACCACACCTCTTCCTTACTCTCTATTAGTGCCTTCCATTTTTTCTTATCTTCCTATTGGTTGAAACACCTCACTAATATCCCAGTCTCATTCGAATTCTGCAATCGTAGTTGTTTAAGTTATCTAAACCTTATCACCCTAGGACTCCAAAACCATCACACCTCTTTCCCAAAACCCTATAAATACCCCACTAGAGAAGGGCAGAAGGGGAGGTGGGGGGAAAGAGGGAGAGGAAATTTAGAGGTATTTAGAGATATTTTAGATCTATAGGAAATTTAGAGATATCCAAGACTCTTTGAGTTCTTCCTTATTTTTTCTTTTCTTCAATAAGATTTTCATACAAGATTTCTGGAAGGTCAGTTTTTATTGTTTTCTTTTCAAGATCTATGCCATAAAATATTTTAATTCTATGTTCTTTGTCTTCAATTTATCTTTTATGTTCATATAGATCATGTAATCATGTTTAATTTGAAGGGATAAATAACTTTCCACATATTCAGTTTTCGGTCTTTCATGTTTTTATTATTTTTTGTTATTTTTTTGAATCTGTAAAAATTTTAGGAAAATTATATTCCTATTCTTCACGAAATTATATTAATTTTAGGCTCAAGAATCACTGAAAAAGCTTTTGTATTTTGTAAGTTATGGCTGTTTAAAGTTAGGGTTTCTGTAAAATTTGATTTGCAAGATACCCCACTTGTAGAGCCCATATCTCCCTTTTTTCTTAATATTTTTGTGTAAATCTAGTGTCTAAAATTAATTTCAGAATATTATGAATCTTTTTCAATTAGTTTTACATTCATATCTATTATGGTTAATGAGTTATGAATTTTACAAAAAAGTAGTACGATTCTGTCACTTAGAAAAGTTACAATTTATGTAGACTATTCAGCCAGGGTTTTTGTTTGATTTATAAATTTTATGATCTTGTATGATATGTAGGCTGTCTTCTATAATTTTTTTTATGATTTTTAGGCATGTCTAACTATTTTTAAAAAATCAGATTTCTTGCTACCGTTTATCTGCCAGAATTTGGAAATTGTATATTTATGCATGTTCTTATATTTTCTTGGGTTTTAATTGATATTTGATCTATTTTTCTATGTTTTTTTAATTCAAGAAGTGTTATGAAGTGTTTGGATCATGTTAGAAGACTTAGACCATTAGGTAATTGTAACTAATTAGGAATCTTAACCCTTTAGGAGACTAGAGTTAGAATCCAATATAAATTGTTATTAATATTTTCTTATTTTCTTATTACAAACAAAATTGGTAAGTAGCTCTAAGGTAAGTACCAAAGAGGGCATTTGCATGGAGCTTATGTGGAGCTAAACGGGAGTAAGCCAGGGATATTATTGTCATACTAGAAGAGAAGACCCTTTTTAAAGGGTAGCTTGCGCCAATGGCAACTACATTTACCAACAGGTAAGTAGCCCAAAACTCCTCGAATAACCATTTGCATGAAATTGTAATAATAATATAATTTTTATTTGGTAAATTAAAATTAACTTTATTTTTAATTTAACTGACTTTTGCATGTAATTAATTTAAATAAATATTTCATAAATTAAAATTAATCTTGTTTGTAAATTAAACTAATATTGGCATGTAAAATAAATTTAATTTAATACTTGGTAATTATAAAATAAATTTGCATGTTAGAAATCTTTATTAGGTTGTGATTGTTTGGGCCTTATGTGATATTATAATAAATTATACATGTACATAATTAACTTAGTTCAAATATCCTTAGGGTAACTTAGTGAAAAATTAATTAATTAGGTGAAATAGAAACTTAGGGTTATTTGAAATTGAATTTGTTTGTAAATTAAATTCTTAATAATAAATTCATTTTAGTCATTTGGTAAATATCATTTAAATAATTAGCAACCCCATAGATAAAAATTACTTACGCATGAAAATTGTTTGTAAACAACAACTCTTTTGTGAATTACTTATGTGTGTAGGATTAGAATTGCATTTTTAGGATAAAGTTTAATAAAGGAATAATAAACAAGGATTAGAATTGCATTTTTAGGATAAAGTTTAATAAAGGAATAATAAACAAGATCTCTAAAAACATTAGTAGAGGACTGGCACTAGAATTAACGAGGTTAGACTAGGTGTAAGGGGTGCCTAACACCTTCCCCTTACGTACCCACTATCCCGAAACTAGACATTGGGCTATGGTAATGATGATCGTGGAAACTCTGCAAGGAGTAAGTTGCCATCTATGACCCTTAGAAGAAATACTGAATATGTCCCGATTATTACTCGGGTGGTGACTCCTGTCTATCTATGCCTTCGTAGCATAAATCCTTAGTACCATGGTAGTGTTATGGGAAAATGGTACGTACTAGTGGTTTGATTCTATGAGGATTGTATGAAGTGCATGTCTAGGAAATGCTGTCTAAGAAGGTGGTATTTAAGTGAGACCATTGTGACTCCACCATCTTTCCTAGGCATTACCTGGTGCATTTTATATAATTCTAGTGGATGATATTTCACCTCACGCCCTCTCTCACAGTTTGGCGACTCCACTGGGGATTAAATGGATAGTTACTCCAACATATTTTTATTAGTCTAATATTATTCCTTTGTTAAACTTTTTGCATTGCACTACACTATCACACGAATCACTCTTACCCTTTTTAGCCCCGCTAGTACTTGCCAAGGAGACCATAGTTTCACTCAAGCTATGATGAATTGGTGAATACTAGCACCCCATGCCTGTACCTTCGAGTATATAAAAGAGCCACAGCTCTAGCCGTTGTGCTTAATGGACAAGCTCTCGCATGGGTGACCCTTTTTCTACCCAATGAAGCCCATAAGCCATAGATTTCAACCCTAGGTACCCCATATATTTTTGTTGTGCTAGATTTATAACCTTACTGTTCAAACCATAAGTTCTAATGGTAGTTGAGATGAACCTAGGCCTATGCATTGGCCCAAGTCCATTTCAAAACCCATGTTAAGCAAGAGGATGCATACTTATGGTTAAACTTTAAGGATATAAATCATTTGTTTATGAGGGGAGGATCGTCCTGGACCACCCCCTGTTGGTGTGTCCAGTGTACCATAGCCTAGGATGGAATTTTTTCTTACCTTGCGCATGAGAGTTGAAGGTATAAGGGGGCGAAGATGTTTTGATTCAGTCTTTGGTCCGATTTCAGTTTAATTTATATGGTCTGGTTTTGGTTCGGTTTTGGTTCTATTGACATGGTTCAGTTTTGGTTTTGTAAAAGTAAAGGCAAAAAAAAGAAAAAAAAGAAAAAAAATAATCCATTCATGCATTGCATTCATGTACATAGCATGCTTAGGTTAACCTTTAAATCCTATTTTTTTGAGCAAACATAGCCTCAAAATACACCAAAGAGACTTCCAATCAGGTCACTTGGGTTAGGGAAGGGAAAAGACTAGTAAGGATTTCACTTGCACTACTTAAGAAGGAAGAAACTATGGCCGTGCTTGATGAAATATTGAACGCCAAGATGTTTGAGCTAGAAGAGAAAATTGTGGTCAACTTTAGAAAGAGGTCCCAAGGTAGGCCAATTAAGTGGCATTAAAGTTATTGGGGTTCAAATTGTGTCTCACACTCTAAGGAGATTTTTCCAATTCAGCCAACCCTTATCCGAAGTTTTGGAGCATCTCAAAACTCAAAACCTCCTATAACTCTTAGCACCCAGACCACTACCAAATCCACTCCCACCTAGCTATGATATCAACCAATGTTGTCGGTTCTACCAAGCCCACAGTCATGACACTGACTGATGCTTTCAAATTAAGCATGATATCTAAGACCTAATTGATGCCAAAAGGATAATTGACCCAGAAAATCAACCAAAAAGCCCCATGCCTAACCAAAATTTCCACCTATACTAGGTCTCTACATAATCTCCATCACCCTAAATAACCCTAACAGAATTATTAACTTTATCCAACCTATCCGAAAGCCCAATAAACCTATCCAACCCATCCAAAAGCCCAATGAACCTCATTCTATAATGGTTGTTGACATTTGCGATAATTCTAGCTATGATAAGGGTCCTTTGGATGTTTGGACTAATTCTGATAAGGAGATAGTTGCATTACAACTAGATGGTTCAATTCCACTAGTGTCTGATTTTTAAGTTATTGGGATCTATAAAAACTAGATGGATCTAAAAGTGGCTACTATGAAGAAAGGGATGAAGTTTTTTCTTAGCATAGGCCTAGGAGAAAGTATAGATGGTCTGGTGACTTTTCTTGAGATGAAGGGGCAGATCACGAGTCATGGTTTGGGCTATGAGCCAACAGAAGAGGAAAAAGAGCCAAAGCCTCCTAAGTTCTTAAAAGAGGGGGTATTTACCTTGACATATGATTAGGGGTTACCACATGTGAAAGAATTAGAGTAGAAAATCAGCACCATTAATCTAAAGACTACATGGAAGCCAAGAACCTAAAGTTACACTCCTAAGTTTGAGTTTGTCTTTTATAATGCTCACAGTAGTGATACTGATGTTTCCATTTCTAATGTACTTGATGTAGATTTCGAGGCAAAAATTACCAATATGACTAGTCCTTTTGCTTACTTATTTGATGTTTATTCTAATAGGCATATGCATGGCATTCATAATCATTTAGAATCAATTTCTATTAATGCATCAAAATTGATCTCTATTAATTTGGGTACACCAAATAATCCTAAAGACATTAAGTTAGCTGAAGATTTAACCTAAGAAGAAAGAGATAAATTTATAGCCTTGTTAACAAAGTACCAAGAAGCATAAGCCTCAAGCTTAAAATTAGATGGCCAATTCCCAAGCCAAGCTAGTGTCCCCATAGGAAAAGAATGATCAAAAGTTGACTTAGCTAGTTATCCTAATGAGGAGTAAAGTTTCATGCTATGAAGGATTAATAGTAGCACATGTGAACCTAGAGGGAGAAGGAAAATGATATGAAGACATAAGGAGGTCTCTGGAAGTGAGAGAATACTCGCAATAAGCCTACAAAAGAGATAGAGCAATAATTCATAGATTAACCACTCAACTTACTTTAGCTAGGGGGCAATTCTACAAACTCTTATGTGTGAAAGAAAAATAGGCTGTGCAAATAATGAAAGAAGTACATGCAGGAATGTGTGGTCCCCATATGAATGGAAAGGTTCTAGTTGGAAAAAAAAATGTTCGAAACATATAAGGATTGGCCTGAAAAAACTCCTTTATGTTCTTTAAGGTTATCGTAGTACTACAAGGACATCCCATTCTCTTTAGTGTATGGGACTAAAGTAGTGCTATCCATTAAGCAAGAGGTCAAATCTTTAAAAGTGATGCTAGAAGTTAAGATCCTCAAAAATGAGTGGGCCTAGAAGAGATATGAAGAACTAGCTTTGATTGAAGAAAAGAGGATGTGAGCCTTATATCATATGCAAGCTTATCAGAGGAAGATAGCTAGAGCCTTTAATAAAAAGGTGAAGCCAAGAAAGATCAAAGAGGGAGACATGGTTTTGAAACAAGCTTGGCCCATCCCTTTTGATTTAAGAGGAAAGTTTAACCCAAGCTAGGATGGTCCATACATAGTCAAAAAGTTCTTGCCACTGTAAGAATATCAGACCTAGATGAGAATGAATTTCAAGAACCAGTCAATTTAAATAGGCTCAAATGGTACTTTATGTGAGAAAGGCCCGCTAGGCTGAAAACTTGCAAAAAGTGATTTAGGCAAAAATAAGGGTCAAAAGAAAAAAAAAAGAAGAAAAGAAAAAAAAAATGCTAAATTGAAAATCTGCAAAAGGTGGTCTAGGAAAAAGAAGAAATGAGAGAAGATCTGGATGGAAAACCTAAAAAGGCCATTCACCAGGTTATAAAGCTTATTTCTAACTTTGAAAGGTTGAAAATTTGGTCAAACTAAATGTAAGAGGGAGTAATAGTGTACCTAAATAAATAAAGAAGCTTTTATTGCATTAACCAAGAATAATTTTTAATTAATTATGATTGTGAATATTTGTGTATTGAGGGATACATCAAAAGATTAAGTAATTAAGCTACATTGTTTTGATTTAACCTATTGTCTTGTGAGCATGACAGAATATGTGCTTGATATGAATTCCCTGATGATTGTCTAATTTCAAATATAAAAAAAAAGGGAAAAAGAATAAGAAAAAGAAAAGAAAAAAGAGAGCTCGCTAAGTGGAAAACTCAAAAGGGCCGCTTAGGCAAAAGTTAGAGCAGGCCCACTGCAATGAAAACTTGAAAGAGCATTTCAGGAAAAAGTTAGCGCACGAAGAATTAAGTTCATAGAAGAGAAAGGAGTCAAGGTAGAACAAGAATTTGAAATAGCTGTAGAATAATGAAGCATGGGGGAGAGAAAAAAAAAAAAGAAAAATCAGAGAAAAATTGTATTGTGACCTTAAGGAAGTCTTTTTGGGTGAACAGTTCTTCTAAAAAATTTTGAGGTTATAAGAAAGTTTTTGCAAAAAGAGGTCCTTTAGGGGACTAAGTTTTTTTAGAATCTCTAGCAAAATCAGCATGCCCATAATAGGAAGTAGCATACAAGAAGCACGAAAATCACAAAAAGAGTTCTGAGACTCAGTCATCCCAATTTTTTCAAATCATGAAATAGATGTTTTTTGGTAAGTCTTTAGACGTTGTTTAGGGTGCATGACATAGTAGTGTAAGGCATAAAAAAACATGCATCAACATATCACCTGTAAGGCGTAGAAGAACATGCATCACCATAGTTTCAAGTGTCGAACTACGAGGGGGTCTGATTCTTCCTCAGGATAGCGAGGGGGATACGTAGGTAGTTTAGGACTGCGGTCCTAAATATGAACCCACAACATTTCATGACAGATATTTTTGATAAGTCCTTAGACATTGTTGAGGGCATATGGCATAGTTGTGTAATGCGTAGAAGAACACGCTTCAATGTGTCACCTATAGGTGTGTAAGGCGTAGAAGAACATTCATCACTATAGTTTCAAGTGTCAAACTACAAGGGGGTCTGATTCTTCCTCAGGATAGCGATGAGGATACGTAGGTAGTTTAGGACTGCGGTCCTAAATACGAACCCATAACATTTCATGACAGATGTTTTTTGGTAAGTCCTTAGATGTTGTTTAGGGCATATGGCATAGTTGTGTAAGGCATAGAAGAACACGCATCAACATATCACCTGTAGGTGCGTAAGGCATAGAAGAACATGCATCACCACAGTTTCAAGTGTCGAACTACGAGTGGGTCTAATTCTTCCTCAGGATAGCGAGGGGGGATACGTAGGTAGTTTAGGACCACGATCCTAAATACGAATCCATAACATTTCAAATCACACAGTTGCCATTGTCATGAGACCGTAGCTAGTCTCATGATGCAGAGTGTATCGATAGAGCAAGATGCACTTGATTTTCACATGACACAATTATCACTGTTATGAGACCATAGCTTGTCTCATAACATAGAGTATATCGACCGAGCAAGATGTACTCCATCCTTATAGCCAATGTTTCATAGTTATTAGAAGATTGAGTTTCACTTTGATGAAACTTGAGCAATGCTTTCGCATTGATTTCAACTTTTGCCAAAGTGGAGGGCAAACTATACACCCTTATTTTGTGATAACTATGTGCATTGAGGCTGTTGGAAACCCGATGATGAAAAATTATGACTGTAAGATGTAATTGAAGGCATGAAACTGAATTATTAATTCAGTGGTATGATCTTGAAAAATAATAAAAATAATAATAAAGTTTTGGGGAAATTAATTTAATTAAATTTAAATAAAATTTTGTTTTATTTAAATTTAATATGGGTAGTTCTTAAATGGATCTAATTAAATTTAATTAGGCTCCATTGGCCAAAGAAAGCCTAATTAGGAATTTTAAATGGAACCCATTTAATTTATTTTCTGAAAATTAAAATAAAAAAATATCTCTTTCCTCCTTGGCTCCACTCTCTTCCTCACTCCCTATTGGTGTCACCCCTTTTCCATCTCTTTCTATTGGTTGGAACACCTCATCCATATTCTAGTCTCACCCAAATTCCTCAATCCTAGTTGTTTAAGTTATCTGAACCTTATCACACTAGGACTCCAAACCTTATCACACTAGGACTCCAAACCCTACCACACCTCTTCCTCACTCCCTATTGGTGTCTTCCATTTTTTCCTGTCTTCCTATTGGTTGAAACACCTCACCCATATCCCAGTCTCATTCTAATTCTGTAATCGTAGTTGTTTAAGTTATCTAAACCTTATCACCCTAGGACTCCAAACCCCATCACACCTCTCTCCCAAAACCTTATAAAAACCCCACTAGAGAAGGGAAAAAAGGGAGGTGGGGGGAAAGAGGGAGAGAAAATTTAGAGATATGCAAGACTCTTTGAGTTCTTCCTTATTTTTTCTTTTCTTCAAGAAGATTTTCATACAAGATTTATGGAAGGTCAGTTTTTATTGTTTTATTTTCAAGTTCTATGCCACGCAATATTTTAATTCTATGTTTTTTTGTCTTCAATTTATCTTGTATGTTCATATAGATCATGTAATCATATTTAATTTGAGGGGATAAATAACTCTGCACATATTCAGTTTTCTGTCTCTCATATTTTTATTATTTTTGTTATTTTTTGAATCTATAAAAATTTTAGGAAAATTATATTCCTATACTTCATGAAATTCTATTAATTTTAGGCTAAAGAATCATTGAAAAAGCTTTTGTATTTTCTAAGTTATGGCTGTTTGAAGTTAGGGTTCCTATAAAATCTAATTTACAGGTTACTCGATTTGTGGACCTCATATCTCCTTTGTTTCTTAATATTTTTGTGTAAATCTAGTGTCTAAAATTAATTTCAGAATATTATGAATCTTTTCCAATTAGTTTTGGATTCATATCTGTTGTGGTTAATGAGTTATGAAATTTACAAAAAAAGTAGTACGATTTTGTCACTTAGAAAAGTTACGATTTATGTAGACTATTCGACTAGGGTTTTGTTTGATTTATAAATTTTATAATCTTGTATGACAGGTAGGCTATCTTCTGTAATTTTGTTATGATTTTTAGGCATGTCTAACTATTTTTAAAAATCAGATTTCTTGCTACCTTCAATCTGCCAGAATTTAGAAATTGTATATTTATGCATGTTCTTGTATTTTCTTGGGTTTTAATTGATATTTCATATATTTTTCTGTGTTCTTTTAATTCAAGAAGTGTTATGAAGTGTTTGGATCATGTTAGAAGACTTAGACCATTAGGTAATTATAACTAATTAGGAATCTTAACCTTTTAGGAGACTAGAGTTAGAATCCAATGTAAATTGTTATTAATATTTTCTTATTTTCTTTATTTCTTTTATTTTCTTTAGTTTTTTATTACAAACAAAATTAGTAAGTAGCCCTAAGGTAAGTACCAAAGAGGGCATTTATATGGAGCTTATGTGGAGAAAACGGGAGTAAGCTAGGGATATCATTGCCATACTAGAAGAGAAGACCCTTTTTTAAGGGTAGCTTACCCTAATGGCAACTGCATTTACCAACAGGTAAGTAGCCCTAAACACCTCGAATAACCATTGGCATGAAATTGTAGTAATATTAGAATTTTTATCTGGTAAATTAAAATTAACTTTGTTTTTAATTTAACTGACTTTTGCATGTAATTAATTTAAATAAATACTTTGTAAATTAAAATTAATCTTGTTTGTAAATTAAACTAACATTGGCATGGAAAATAAATTTAATTTAATACTTGGTAATTATAAAATAAATTTGCATGTTAGAAATCTTTATTAGGTTGTGATTGTTTGGGCTTTATGTGATATTAGAATAAATTACTCATGTACATAATTAACTTAGTTCAAATATCCTTAGGGTAACTTGGTGAAAAATTAATTAATTATGTGAAATAGAAACTTAGGGTTATTTGAAATTGAATTTTTTTATAAATTAAATTCTCAATAATAAATTAATTTTAGTCATCTGATAAATATCATTCAAATAATTAGCAACCCCATAGATAGGAATTACTTGTGCATGAAAATTGTTTGTAAACAACAACCCTTTTGTGAATTACTTGCATGTGTAGGATTAGAATTGCATTTTTGGGATAAAGTTTAATAAAGGAATAACAAAGAAGACTTCTAGAAATATTAGTAGAGGACTGGCACTAGAATTAACGAGGTTAGACCAGGCGTAAGGGGTGCTTAACACCTTCCCCTTACGTACCCACTATCCCGAACCTAGACATTAGGCTATGGTAATGACGGTTGTGGAAACTCTGCAAGGAGTAAGTTGCCATCCATGACCCTCAGAAGAAACACTGAATATGTCTCGGTTATTACCCGGGTAGCGGCTCCTATCTATCTATGCCTTCGTGGCATAAATTCTTAGTATCGTGGTAGTGTTATGGGAAGACGATACTTACCAGTGGTTTGATTCTATTAGAATTGTATGAAGTGCATGTCTAGGAAATGCTGTCTAAGGAGGTGGTACTTAAGTGAGACCATTGTGACTCCACCATCTTTCTTGGACTTTACCTGGTGCATTTTATATAATTCTAGTGGATGATATTTCACCTCACGCCCCCTCTCACACCTGCACCAATTAACTAAATTTTCTTTGACATTTTCAATGTCATTTATACCTTAGTAAGCCTTTAATTAAGTCTCAAAAATTATTTGCTAGGGTTTCTCACAGTTCTGGGATCGTCAACTGTCTACGTAGTGACTTCCCGGTATGGTCACCCATCGCCATGGTTCCGACTCCTTTAACATAGTTACATTTCTTTTCTTTTATTTTTCCTTAATTTTTCTTAGTCTTTATTTCATCAATTTATGTCTCCTCACCCTAGTTTAAGTGTAGTTCTAGACATTCTAGCTATCCAAACAGACGTTAGTCATTGTAACAGTAGAATGTATGGACTACCTATAGTGAGGGTGTTACAAGTAGAATGTACGAACTATCTAAACTGAGGGCGTTACAATGCGCGTGGTGAAGGTTTCACATTTGAATTTAATTCCTTACCAACTTCTAGTACTTCGATTGTTGATATGACTAAATCAACCGATATAAATAATTATAGAAGTATGGTTATGGAAGTAATGAATTTTGATAAGGATATGGCTGGAGTGAGAAATTATTTCACGGGCCTTAAACAAGAGGAACTATAACACTCTCATATTAAGTAGTCCATGCATTCTACTGTTCTAATGACTAAGGTCTATCCGGATAGCTAAAATGTCTAGAACTATATTTAGATCATATAGAGAAACCATAAATAAAATTGATAAAGATCAAATGTAGTAGGAAGAGAATAAGTGAAATAAAGCCTAAATCGGCTGAATGAGCTGACCCGGGAAGCAACTGCGAGTTCAGCTACTACCCTAAATTTGTGTGGAATCCCATGATAACCTAAGTCAAGGAATAATTGTGAAACTATTGGGAACGTGAAAACTATAGAAAAGAAAAGAGAACAAGCTCAAATAAGTGAATAAGAACTTAAAAACTCATCGGACATTATTAAAAAGATGGATTATAACCGATGAGGGGCATTTTGGTTAATTTACTCCTAGATGTGCTTTTGACCTAAATGTCTATTAAATCGTGTGAGATTAAAATAATGAAAAGTAATTAAAAATATAGAGAAGTGTGAGAAAAGAAAATGAAAGAAATAAAATTCAAGTTTAAAGTGGATTTATGGCATCATCATGACATAGGAATGACACAATTAAAATTATAATTTCTAATTACAAAATTTAAGGGATAAATGTGCAAATAAGAAGACAAAAAATTTAATTAAAATAAAAAACCAAATTACATCTTCTTCTTTCTCTCTTGACCGGCTCTCATTCCTTCCCCCATTTCACCATTTTCAATCTAAACCTTAAATTTCTCCACCATTTTTCATGACCAAACATTAGAAAACCCTTAATTAAGCCTCAAAGTGAAGATTTAGAGAAAGAAATTCAAGAAAATCTTGAAGAAATTGAAGATTGAAAAGTTGCCTAAGTGAGATAAGTTAGTTTCCAAACTTTCTTCTTATATATTTATTGAATTCAAGTTTAAAATAAGTAGAAATAACATGAAAAATGAAAGAATCATGCATGAAACTAAGGGTATGAAATTTGGCCAGCCATGGGGGGAGTAGGGTTTGAGGTGTTTTGAATAAATTGGACATGAAATCTAGTGTGAGTAATGATGTATGCATGATTAAGGTATTGAGATGGCAGGAGTTTGCATGAATTGGGAAGATGGAAGAATTAGGGTTTATGGAAATTAGGGTTTTTATGGTAGGTTACTAATTAATGTTGTAATAGTAAATTTTGGTCATTTGAAATGCCTTGAGCGTGAATTAGTATAGAATTGATGAATTGGTAGTGTGCCATATGCTGGAATTCTGGACAGCTTGGGTCCAGTCCACTTAGATGGTTATAAGTTGAGTTATATAGCTCCAATTAGTGTGAGGCTAATTGGAGATGAAACTTAAGACATAGGGATAGAATTTTCATGGAGAGACCTTGTCTAAAAATTGACCATAAGTTGCCCTAAAATTGGCTTGAATCTAGAATTAGTGTTCTGGACCTGACCAGAAATGACCAAATGAATAGTATATTTTCAATTAGGCATAATTCACTCTAGGCACCTCCAAATTAGGTGATTCTTAAACCAATGGAAACTTGAAACCTAGTAGAACACTTCTCATGAAGATCATAAACCCAAATTATGACCCTAACTTGGTCAAATTGCTAAGCAAATTTAGTCTATCAAATCTGCCTGATTTTGGACTAACCTAGAAATCATGGACAAATGGCCATCCGACCAGTTATGGTAAAATTGCCATAACTTGGTCTACAAAACTGCAAATGCAGTGATTATAAAACCAAAATGTTCATAACACATAGAACTACAAGTTTTATATTTTGACCAGAACCTAGATCCTAAAGTAACTTAGGGAAATTGTTAGGAGAATTCAGGACTTCCCAATTTGGAATTCTTGCACTAGAATCATTTTAGCCATTTGACCCCAGGACAGTAATTAGACCATAACGTTCACTAGAAAACTTCAATTGGGATAAGCTAAACTGATATGAAAACTTAAGAAATAAAGCTACAACTTTGGTTTGGAAACCTTACGCAAATTTTGGGTGTAAGACTCTTAAATATTAATTGCAAAGCTGACCTGAAACCTAGAATTCGGGAGTTGTAGGATTCATGAGTCCAAGTAGGTTAAATTGCCATAACTCACCCAATACAGCTTCTAATTTAGTGATTCTTGAACCTGTGTAACTATGAGACATAACAGAACAACTCATATGAAAAACACCAAGCTAAAGTATGACTATAACTAGTCCAATTAGCTTGACAAATTTGAGTTCCAGAATTTGCCATGATTTAGAACCGTATTAGTTATTAGACCAGTACTTGGTAAATTGACCATAACTAGAGCTACAAAACTCTAAATGGAGTGATTAAAATTGAAAAATAAAACTAAGACATAGAGGAACAATTTCCATGAAGAACACTTCATCAAATTATGATTAAAACTAAGTTGAAATTGGATTCTAAAGTTAAAGTTCAAAACTGTCCAGAACCCAAAATCCCAAAATCAATTAGAAATTGGAAAGTCATTATAATTTTGTTTTTGTTGACTATAAATGGGACTTAGAATGAGTATTAAAGTTTGGTAATTGTGTGATTTCAGTAGACAAAGAGACTTCCAAAGAAGGGAAGGCTTAGGACAAATAAAGAGATGCAATTGAGGTTTGTGCACAACTAATCCTTTGCTTTGTTTTTCACTTTAAATTTGATTTAAATGAACTATTATGAATGAGTTTGAATTTTCCCTTTGCATTTTGAGAATTTTGATTTTATGAAAAGAAATTTTGATCTTGGAAAGGCGGATGTTGGCCCCTTTTATATTATTGTAGTACAAGGGTGGGCCGATTTTGAATGAAATTTGAAGTGTTTTGAGAATTTGTATGTTGCTAACCCCTTTTGGGTACTTGTTTGAATGAAATGTGATGTGAATATGGTTTGAAACCACAGTTGACATGACTATGTGATTTGTATTCCTCACTAGCTTGCCTAGTGAGATAAATTGGATTTGTTTTCCCTTTCTGACTGAAGTGTTGAGGTGTGTTGCCTAGTGAGGTGAATTGGATTTTTAAATTTCCTTTTTGATGTAAATTGATCTGTATGTATATATAGACAGATGAGCAGTTGTACAAATGAAAGTGTAATGATATTGTATCCCTTTTGAGTTGTAAATTGAATATAAACTTTATTTTGATTTGTATGTGAATTGAGCACATTTTATGAGAAATTGTGAAATGAAATGAAATGTTTGAGTTGGATTGAATTCAATGGTGCACCATATATTTTATAAATTGTTTTTAACAGGTTTGAAGAACTGTTTTGTTATATTTTTAGCTGTAACCATGCAAACTTTTTGCAGAATTTTAAAAATGTTAAATTATTTCTAAAGAAATTTTATGGCTTTTATTGAATTTATAAATATCTTAATAACTATTTAATCACCACACAATATTTAAAAAAAATGGAACTGTTTAAAATCCCTTGTAATATATTTAATGGGTTATCGGTAGACGAAACATGATAATTCGTTAGGTATACTACGGGATCATACTGTACCTTACATAGGGGTAAGTTGTGACAGGAACCAAATCCAGATGCTTCAAGTTTCTATGGATTATTACATGATGCCGAAGCTCCTTCATGGGAAGGTGGTAATAATCATACGTGGTTATCAGCTGTATCTCAACTATTAAATTGCATGTCAGATTTCCACATCAGTCATAATTGTTTTGATAATTTATTATCAATAATAAAGAGCATGCTACCAAAAAGTAATCTCTTGCCAAGAAACTTCTACAACATGAAGAAAAAGATGTCAACTCTTGGGCTTGGTTATCAAAAAATTGATGTCTGTGTCAATAATTGCATGCTATATTACAAAGAAAATAGTGATAGAACATCATGCAAAACTTGCGGTCACCCTCGGTATAAACCAAGGAAATCAAGTACGAGTTGACAAAAAAATCTATCATTTAAAGTGTTGCGTTACTTGCCTTCGATTCCTAGGCTTCAAAAGTTGTTTATGTCCTCCAAAACCACAGAGCACATGGTATGGCATGCTTTTAACCAATGTGCTTATGGGATTATGTCACATCCTGTTGATAGTGAGGAATGGAAGCACTTCGATTGCACTTACCCTTTATTTGCATCTAACCCTAGGAATGTTCATCTTGGATTATGCACTGATGGATTCAATTCATTTGGGCAATGTTCTAATCCTTACTCTTATTGGCCAGTAATAATTGCAGTGTATAACTTGCTTCCTTGGATGGCCATGAAAAAACCTTATATGTTCTTGAATATGGTAATTCTAGGTCCTAAAAGCCCTGGTAAGAGTTTGGATGTGTTCCTGAGGGCTTTGATTGATGAGTTGAAAATGTTGTGGACTAAAGGAGTTTTGACTCATGATATTCATACTAAGCAGAACTTTCATATGAAAGCAGCACTTTTATGGATGGTAAGTGACTTTCCTACATATTGTATGTTATCTAGATGGAGCACACATGGAAAATTGGCTTGTTTTTATTACATGGAAGGTAGTAAAGCTTTTGTTCTTCAACATGGTGGGAAAGCATCATTCTTTAATTGTCATCGCCAATTTCTTCCTTTTAACCACCCATATAGAAGACAAAAAGATAAATTTAAAAAAAGTGTCATAGAAAGGAGTCCACCCCCTCATTTGTCTGGTGATGTTATACAAAAACGGGTAAATTCATTACTTGATATTATATTTGGGACAACCAGTGGGAAGCAAACAATAACTGGATTTGGTGTACACCACAATTGGGTCAAAAGGAGTATATTTTTGGGGCTTCCATATTGGAATTCAAATTTAATTCGACATAATTTAGATGTGATGCATATAGAGAAGAATGTGTTTGACAATGTATTCTACACAGTTATGGATGTGAATGGGAAAACTAAGGACAACTCTAAAGTAAGAGAGGACTTAAAAGTTTATTGCAAGTGCCCTGAGTTACACTTAGTGCAATATAATGGTAGAGTATACTAACCCAAAGCCATTTATACTTTGAATAAAGAATAAAAGCAAACAATTTGTCAGTAGCTAAAGGATTTGAGATTGCCTTATGGATATGCTTCCAACATTGCACAGGCTGTAAGTATGGAGGACGGCAAGTTTTTTGGATTGAAAAGTCATGACTGCCACATATTGATGCAAAGATTGATCCCAATCGCATTTCATGACATATTGCCTAAAGCAGTTTGGGATGCATTAACTGAGCTAAGTCATTTTTTTAGAGACATTACTGCAACTATACTATTTATAGACAATATTGAGATATTAGAGAAAAACATTGTTTAAACCATTTACAAGTTAGAAAAGATATTCCCACTGGGTTTGTTTGACTGAATGGAGCATTTGCCTATTCATATTGCCTATGAGGCTAAAGTAGGTGGACCAGTGCAATATCGTTAGATGTATCCATTCGTCTGGTAAATATTGCAAAAATGCCTTTTTCTATTTATTTCAAATATATATTTCTTAAAGAAATAATAATAAATTTCGTTAATAATAGGTACCTTTTTTACTTAAAGAAAAAAGTCTGAAATAAAGCTTCTGTTGAGGGTTCAATTATTGAGGCATACATTATTGAGGAAATATCAACCTTTTGTTCTCATTACTTTGAGCCACAAATCCCAACAAGATTAAATAAAGTTCTAAGAAATGATGATGGGGGAAACATTGAACTAATGGGGTGTATTTCAATTTTCACTCATTCAGATCGACCTTTTGTTCGAATACCGCATGGAAGGATCATGTCAAATGAGGAGTATTCTGTTGCTCATATTTATGTATTATTGAATTGTCAAGAGATCTAACCATTTATTGAGTAAGTGTTCCTATCTAACATGTGTCCTCTTTTCAATTAATGAAATACAATACATAAGTGATCAAATTATTGTGTAGGATGTTTGATGACCAAATATCAATGACCAATAATTGGAACAATTACGAGAACGAGACTTTGCAAATTGGTTCAAAGAATATGTAGAGAAGAATGAAGTTGAAGAGCACATCTACCAAATAGCTCAAGGCTCTGGGCGTACAGTTTAATCATATAAGGGGTACTTTGTGAATGCTTTTAAATTTCATACACATGAATATAGTAGAGATCGAAAAACATTGAATAGTGGTGTTTGGGTGAAAGGAAGTTGTTACAATGAATATGAAAGTGATTATTATGGTTTGTTGAATGAGATACTACAATTGGAGTATTTCGGAGTGAGAAACACTATAATTCTTTTCAAATGTGAATGGTTTGACACTGATATAGAGATAAGAATCCATCCTTAGCAAGGGCTTGTAGAAATTCATCCCAAATCAAGGCTTGCCTCTAATGATCCATCTATTTTAGCCCATCAGGCTCAGCAAGTGTGTTACACAAAATATCCTACAATTAATAAAACAAGGGGTGATTGGTGTGCAGTATTCAAAACCAAAGATAGGAGCACATTTAACATTCATAAGGTGGTTGACATAAGTGATAATGACTTTACTTCTGATGAGGTTGTTTACAAAGAAGATGATATCTCTTGACCTTTAGAAATTTTACCAACTTTTGAACTTGATGATCCATGCTTGTTCCTTGATTCGAATCATATAGTGGAGTTAGATGAAAATGAATTACAACAGTGATGATGATTGATTTTCATTATTGTATAGTACAAAAATGGTAATTTCACTGTTTGATGCTTAAGTTGTTGTGTTATTATGTTTTTTATTATTATATGTGACTGTGAAGCTATTATTTTTTCGTAGCTTGTAATCCATATGAAAATCTTACATATATGCATTTTTTTTGCTCTTTGGTACTTATGGATATTGTATTTTATAGGATGCCTTGTAGAATATCATCATCTAGAGGTAGTGGACGGGGTTGATAGGACACAATGTCCCAGCCCATGCAGTCTTTGAGGGATGAACAAGATGAAGACCAAAGCATAGAACATGAACCACTACAATTGCCAGTGAATATTCAAGTTCCACCTACTCCACTACAATTAGGATGGCAAGTAGCAGCGTCGTCATCATTATCAATTCAAACTAGAGGTCCAAATTTAGGGCAGCCAACACTAGTAAACCCAATAAATCGACAGATAATAAGATTAAAGGGCCTTGTGTAACTAACAATACTTAAGACAATTGAGATAAATTAAACAAAACTTCTGCAAAAAATATCTTAGTAACTAAATCTTTTTACTTTGAATGTTATTAATGGTGCAGCTTTCTGGATATATCAGTCTCTCGCTCAATAACCAATGACATTAAGATGCACTTTATAGCTCCATAGAAAACTTGGGCATAAATACCGTAAAAGACGAAGGATGAGCTATTTGGAAAATTTAAGGTGAGATATAAATTACCTATTTATATTGAAATTAATTCAATTGAATCTGTTGAATTTATATGGAAGGAAAGTTGTTAATTAATGTCACGACCCAACCTATGGGCCGGACCGGCACTAGGACCTGGGCCAGCCTAAAGCCCCCGAGGCCCGTAGTAAGCCTTAACTGTTCATTTACCCAATTCTGAGGCCCATTGGGCCCAAATTCAAGAAACCAAACGGACAGAGTCCGGCCATAAAATGGACTTTCCAACGGGGAGTTTTTGACTCACCCGACCTGTAAACACAATAAATACTCAATTGGGGAGCTCAGCTCACCCTCCACATACTCATCAACATAAAATAAATGGGAGCTCAGCTCCCTCATCCAATCCATCAAACATACATAACATATTTAAGTTTACAGGTCCAACATGATAAAAATATTACAGACCAAATTCAAATAAATACTGCTAACACATGCGGAAATTCTAGGAGTAATTAAAATTACACAAACATGGATAAACAACCTGCGAAGGATAAAAGCAGTTAACCTGCAACAAAATATCCTCCTGTGGCTCAGAAAATTTTTGAACAGAGTGAGCGTCGACTCGAGAGTAAAATATCAATCTTAACTATAATCTCTATAACTATCTCAAACTAATGCAACTCAGAGTGAAATGCAACATTAACATCATATTCACATCATAGCATCAAAAGGTAATTTGGAGCACTCACACACCTGTAACATCATTCATAGTATATGGGAGCCGATCCTATCTGACTCTCTTAAATCCAACTGGTGCCCAAGAACTCACTCGGACTTCCACTTAAATACCAAATCGGGTCCCAATGAAGAACTCAAGCCGTGTCTACCCCGAAGGACCGGTCCCATGAAGAACTCAAGCCGTGTCTAACCGTCCTATACATAGTACACACCACATAACACGAACTCCAACGCACTCACACCGCCTCCAAATTACCACAACAACACTCATGGCACATTAACGATTATCAATGCAACATAATTCGTGCCTAGATTTTAACTACATAAATATATGCATATAAGTGATTCATGGGCATGCTGAACATATAATAATATCTAAATTACATTTAAAATTAATATTTTACTCACAAACTTGACGACAAATTACCGTGGATTTGGGCGGAGGAAGAAGGTCATTCCGCTCACCGACAATTATATTACAATTATTTAATACAATCGACTCAATACAAACAAAGAAAAGATCAAGTACGCCCTAAGTCGTGCGAAAATCCGGCAGAGTCTCCCTATACCTAGGACCTACCCAACCCAAAAAGGGCTAAAAACGCACTTCTATATTCACAATCCATATATCAGCTCAATCATATCACACAAATCTCCCGCCCATCAAATCAATCATCCATCACAATACGAAAATTTCAATTTAGTCCTTATTATTGATCATTTTTGCAAACCGCCCAAACAAGCTCTAAAAATTATAAAACTTTGCCCCACGGTCCTTAGCAATATTACTAAGCTATTGCAAAAGAATCGTAATTTTCTAAGCTACCACGAATATTTTATGGATTTTTAATCCTATTTAAGCACTAGAAAATTACGAAAAAGCAAGGTTCGGTTTACCTTTGCCGATTCCGACTTCGAACGCTGGGACGTCGACAATGGGGGCTAGCCAAAACCTCGGTCCAATTCGAGACTTTTCCAGAACGGTCCGTTCGCCCGAAATTTGCGCATCCGGCCAATCGCCGAATTTCGCGAATCGAGGATACCTACACGAAGCCCATAACACGGGGGTTAGTACATAAATTTTTTCAGAATTTTCTAAGCTCATTTAATGCTCGAAATTACACTGCGAAGTTTCGTGGGACCCACCGAAAAACGTTGTCGGAAAATTTTGAAATTAATATCCCGCGAAGCCCTCGTCGAGTGGAGCGTCTTTGGTAGCCTCGGTTTTCTCGTGGGATTCACGGTTTTCGAGAAATCTAGCCCAAAAGTCGAAATGGGCTAAAATCTTCCCGAGCTAAAATCGGACAATCCGCTCGATGGATTTCGGCGTTCTTGGTGTCTATGGAAAGCTCTCGCCGAGTAGATGGTTTTGGACACAAGACCCGGTCCAATCGGTGACCGGATCGGCCGGATTTGGCCGAGGAAGCTGAAGCGGCGCGACGCGCGCAGGGGGAGAATCGCGCGCGTTTTCCGGCCGCTCAGGCGTACCGGCTGGGACGGCTGGGAGGCGGCGCCGGCGAGGGGAGGGCGCAGGGGAGGCGGCTGGCCGGCGGCAGGGGAGGGGAGGAGAGAGAAAAGAGAGAGAGAAGGGGAGTGCGTCGCGCGCGGGAGGAAGAGGAAGAAAAAGAGAAGAGACCGGTCCGATTAGACCGGTCCGATCCGGTCCGGTTCGATTCGGCCGGCTCGATTCGAATACAAAATTTTGAATTTTTATCGCCTCGGACCAAAACGAGGTCCAAAAATTTCAAAAAATTTCTAAAACTCGTAAAAATACGTAGACTCCAAATATATTTTTAGTTTTGCCACGTGGTCTTTAAATTAATTTTTAAAAATCATCAAAGTTTATATTTTCGTAAAATCGAACCCGATTTTTAAAATCCGAAAAATCTCAAAAAAATTCCTAAAATTTAAATAAAATTTAAATATCAAAAATACTCATAATTAATAAAATTTTGGGGTGTTACATTCTTCCCCTTACGTAAAAATTCGTCCTCGAATTTTTACACAAGGCGTAATAAAGTACATGATTATACATTGAACAAATAAGAGTACTTGCTACGCATGTCCCGCTCGACTCCCAGTGCACTCTTCCACCGATCGACTCTCCACAAAACCTTAACCATAGGGATCTGCTTAGATCTCACTGTCTCACTTGGTAGTCCACTATGGCTACAGTCGCTCCTCAAATGTCAAGTTCTCTTTAGCTCTATCACATCCTACCGCAAAGACGTGAGAAGGATCGGGAATGTATTTCCGAGCATGGAGATGTGAAACACGGATGAACGTGAGAGAGGTTGGGTGGTAGCTCCAACCGGTAGGCAATCGCTCCAACTCTATCAAGAACCTCAAAGGTCCGATATACCGAGGTGCCAACTTGCCTTTCTTTCCAAACCTCATGACTCCCTTCATTGGAGAAACCTTCAGAATACATAGTCGCCATCGCAAACTCCACATCCTCCGTCTCGGGTCCGCATAACTCTTCTCTCATCGAAAGCCGCCTCGCCGTTCTCGATTAAAGGAACTACCTCTGAAGTGTACTGCACTAGGTCTACAACATGCACCTACGCAACCCCCAATTCTGTCCAACACAGAGGAGACCTACACTTTCTTCCATATAGTGCCTCATAGGGTGCCATCCCTATGCTGGAGTGATAACTGTTGTTATAGGCAAACTCCACCAAAGCTAACTGCTCATCCCATTGACCTCCAAAATCCAAGACACTCATGCGAAGCATGTCTTCCAGTGTTTGGATTGTCCTTTCTGATCTGTCTGCATGCGAGGTGGAAGGTCATCAAGTTCAATTGTGTGCCAAGTGCCTCCTGCAACTTTCTCCAAAACCGAGAAGTGAACTGGGGCCCTCTATCAGATATTATGGAAGCCGGAACTCCATGCAATCTGACTATTTCTCGAATGTAGAGCCGGGCATACTGTGCCACAGAGTATGTAGTCTTTACTGGTATGAAGTGTGCTGATTTGGTCAAGCGGTCTACAATTACCCATATCGAATCATATCCTCGCGTGGTACGAGGCAACCCAGTCACAAAATCCATAGTGATCATTTCCACTTCCCATTCTGGGATAGGGAGCTCTTGCAGCTTCCCTGACGGTCTCAGCTGTTCAAAATTCACCTTCTGACAAGTCAAGCACTTGGACACAAAGTCTGCTATGTCTCTCTTCATGCCATTCCACCAGAGCTATCTTTCACATCATGGTACATCTTGGTGGAACTCGTGGACATCAGCAGTGTGTAGTGTGCCTCTCGCATGATTTCATTCCTGAGGTTGTCCACATCGGGCACACATATCCTAGAACCTTGCACTAGGGCGCCATCATTGGCAAATCCAAACGCACCACCTTCACCTTGCTGTACTCTTTCTATGATCTTCATCAATTGTTGGTCTCTGTGCTGGGAAACTCTAACTCTGTCCCTCAAGTCTGGCCTTACTAAAAAGTGAGCCAACAATACCCCTCATCCGATGCATCTAGGATTAAACCTTGATCCATCAACTCATGTACCTCCCGAATCGGTGGTCTCTTCTCTCTTAAATGTGCGCCAAACCGCTGTAAGATTTTCTCGCTCAAAGCATCTGCTACAACATTGGCCTTCCCAGGTGGTACCGATGGTGCAATCATAGTCTTCGTAAGCTCCATCCATCTCCTCTGTCTCAAGTTTAAATCCCTCATTGGAAGATGTACTTCAAACTCTTGTGGTCGGTGTATATCTCGCACACTTCATCATACGTAGTGTCTCCAGTTTTTAGTGCAAAGACTACACCGCCATTTCCAAATCATGGGTGGGGTAGTTCGCTCATGCCTCTTCACCGCCTTGAAGCATAAGCCACTACTTTTCCATTCTGCATCAAAACACACCCTAGGCCAACTCTGGAGGCGTCACAATACACGGTGTATCCTTCACCACTCACATGTAGTGTCAACACAGGGGCAGTGGTTAGACACTCCTTGAGCCTCTGGAAACTCACCTCACATCATCCTGTCCAAATGAATGGAACATTCTTCCCGGTCAACTTAGTTAGGGAGCCGCTATCCTGGAGAAATCTTGCACAAATCGCTCAGAGTAGCTTGCTAAACCCGTAAAACTTCGCACCTCGGATCGTTGTA
Organism: Hevea brasiliensis; assembly: GCF_030052815.1. Classification (NCBI taxonomy): domain Eukaryota; kingdom Viridiplantae; phylum Streptophyta; class Magnoliopsida; order Malpighiales; family Euphorbiaceae; genus Hevea; species Hevea brasiliensis. The sequence goes on along the minus strand of NC_079499.1, from coordinate 22,927,099 downwards.
GGCCTAAGCCAATCGATTCTGACTTCAATTTTCTTGGGATCCACTTGAATACCGTCACTAGAAACCACGTGTCCCAAGAATGAGATGCTTTCTAGCCAAAATTCACATTTTGAAAATTTGGCGTATAGCCGTGCTCCTCAAGGTTTGCAACACCATCCTCAAGTGCCACACGTGTTCTTCCTCGGTCCGAGAGTATACCGAATGTCATCTATGAATACGATGACAAAACGCGGTCCAAAATGACTTGAACACCTGTTCATCAAGTCCATGAAGGTCTTTGGTGCATTAGTGAGTCCAAAAGACATCACCAAGGACTCATAATGACCATATCTTGTCCTCGAAGCCGCTTTGGACACGTCCTCATTCCCGATTCTCAATTGATGGTAGCTCGACCGCAGTCTATCTTGAAAAGAATCTAGCTCCTTGAGCCGATCAAACAAATCATCGATCCGAGGAAGTGGATACTTATTCTTCACGATACCTTGTTCAAATTGCGTAGTCAATACACTACCTCAATGACCCATCCTTCTTTCTCACAAATAGAAAATGAGAAACCCATGGTGAAGTGATCTGACGTATGAAACCATTGTCAAAAAGCTCCTGTAGTGGCTCCTTCGACTCTTTCTGCTCACTGGTGCCATCCTGTAAGGTGGCATTGAAATGGGGTTTGTACCCGACACAACATCGATGCAAAACTCTATCTCCCTTCCTGGTGGCAACCCTGGAAGCTCCTCTGGGAAGACATCCATATATTCTCTGACAACAGGAACATTTTCCTTGCTGACACCTTCCACAGAGGTATCTCTCACCAATGCCAAATACCCTTGGCATCCACGCCTCAACATTTTCCTAGCACTAATTGCCGACACCAAGTTATATGGAGCCACGCTCCTGTCACCATCAAAGCTAAACTCTTCCACACCAGGTATGTGGAAGTACACCTTTTTGTTCCTGCAGTCTAAGGTGGCGTAATGAGTTGCCAACCAATCCATCCCCAAGATTACATCAAAATCCATTACTGGTAAAGGAACCAAGTCTGCTGGGAGGATCTTTCCATCCACTACTACTGGGCTACCCGGAAATACCATGTCTACTTCTATGTTGTCACTAAGTGGGGTAGCTACTGACAAAGGGCACTCTAAAGTTGTAGGGTTTCTACCCAATCTCATGGCAAACACAGGGGAGACAAATGAGTGCGTAGCACCCGGATCTATTAAAACACGAGCCTCATAAGAATGTACTGTAAGAATACCGCCACAACCGCATTTGAAGCTCGAGCATCCTGGTGGGTCGTGGTGAAAACCCGAGCTTGACCCTACCCCGAGTGGCGTAACCACGATCATCGACTTCTACCTCTGACCGCCTCCAAATCCACGCCCCTTGTCCTCGGCCTGTTACCGAATCGATCACTGCCATGTTGGAAGCACCGGATACAATTGTCGAGGAACATTTGCAATGTAACCCCGTGACCCCATCCGTGGCTCATCAAAACAGGCGATCTCTAGCAAAGTGGCCTTGGCCACACACCAAGCATACTCGACCCCATCAAACAAGGTCTGAATGTCCTCTTCCACACTGCACACGGTGCCAAAGAGGATCTGAACGAGCAATCGCCTTGCCTGAATCGTTACCACCGCTGGATCCGCACTCAGTTCGAACCCTCGGGATTTGTGTCTAAATCCACTCCTCTTATTTCTGCTTCTTCCTCTGTAAGTAGTTTGGCCACCACTATCCATAGTACCCATGTGGGGAACACCTGAAGAACCCTCTGCTCTGTTTTTCTTTGCTCTTCCGCTGTCATCCACAGCATAGCTAACCTCAATCTGTCTGGCTCGATCCACCACCACATCAAAAGACGATCGGACATCATGGCCAGTTCGCATACCTCTGTCAAGCCCCTTTAGGAATCTTTTCACCTTCATCTTTTTGTAGCTATCGCTCTGGGGCATATCTGCTCAATTCGAAATTTGCAGTAGCATATTCATCTACTGCACTGCCATTCTGTCTTAAGGCCTCAAAGGCCCACTGTTTCTGATCTCTGAAGCTTTCTGGCACAAACCGATTGACAAAAAGTTCCACAAACTGAGCCCATGTCAAACCCTCCATCCGGGGTAACACGTAGTCATTCATCCATTGTCTAGGCATAGGCCCCATGACGTGCTGCATACACTCTATCAGTCTTCTATCACCAATCAGTAATTCGCTCTCGCCGTCGCAGAATCTAAAACCGATATGCGCGTCGACACATCATAAGTACCGCACCAACTTCTTGAAGTTTATGATCCGCTTGTAAGATTCCTCTCGTGGTGCGGTGGATCTTTGTGGAGGATGGACCATATACCGAGCCATCATGTCGATGGTTCTCTGCATCACCAGAGTAGCCGCCATGGGGTCCATGGGACCTCGTGCCATAAAGGACTGCTCTCAGATCGGGTTGGCTGCTCCTCTACTTGAGCAGCTCTAGGCCTCCTACCCCGCCTCCTGGCAAAGCGCCATCCTCGTGCCGACACTTCGTCGGGCACATCTGGTTCTGGTGCAGTGGCAGCTCTCCTGCTTCTACGCATTTTCCTGAAATTCAGCAGCATTAGCCCACAAAATTCAAAACTGCACATTATACAGCTCTATAGACTCATATTTATACATAACATATGGAGCAGAAACTAGAAGCAAAGATGACAATGCAAGACGAATGTGGACCCTATATTTCCGCATGTGACTCCTATTAGACTCTTCCCAACACTTTAGACAATATTCCCTAAGAATCTGGAGCCTAAGCTCTGATACCACATTTGTCACGACCCAACCGATGGGCCGGACTCCAAGACTAGGACTGGCCACCTAAAGCCCCGAGGCCCGTAGTAAGCCTTAACTGCTCATTTACCCACTCGAGGCCCATTGGGCCCAAATTAAGAAACCAAACGGACAGAGTCCGCCATAAAATGGACTTTCCAACGGGAGTTTTGACTCACCCGACCTGTAAACACAATAAATAATCAATTGGTGAGATCAGCTCACCCTCCACATACTAATCATCATAAAATAAATGGGAGCTCAGCTCCCTCATCCAATCCATCAAACATACATAACATATTTAAGTTTACAGTCCAACATGATAAAAATATTACGGACCAAATTCAAATAAATACGCTAACACATGCGGAAATTCTAGGAGTAATTAAAATTACACAAACATGGATAAACAACTGCGAAGGATAAAAGCGAGTTAACCTGCAACAAAATATCCTCCCGTGGCTGTAAAAATTTTTGAACAGAGTGAGCGTTCGACTCGAGAGTAAAATATCAATCTTAACTATAATCTCTATAACTATCTGAAACTAATGCAACCTGTAGAGTGAAATGCAACATTAACATCATATTCACATCATAGCATCAAAAAGGTAATTTGGAGCACTCACACACCCTGTAACATCATTCATAGTATATGGGAGCTGATCCCCTATACAGCTCTCTTAAATCCAACTGTGCCGAAGAACTCAATCGGACTTCCACTTAAATACCAAATCGGGTCCCAAAGAACTCAAGCGTGTCTACCCGAAGGACCGGGTCCCAATGAAGAACTCAAGCCGTGTCTACCCGTCCTATCCATAGTCCACACCACATCACACGCACGCCAACGCACTTGCTCCAAATTACCACAACAACACTCATGGCACATTAACAGTTATCAATGCAACATAATTCGTGCCTAGAGTTTAACTACATAAATATATGCATATAAGTGATGCATGGGCATGCTGAACATATAATAATATCGAAATTACAGTTAAAATTAATATTTTACTCACAAACTTGACGACAAATTACTGTGACGGCTGGGCGGAGGAAGAAGGCTGTCCCGGCTCACCTGACAATTATATTACAATTATTTAATACAGTCTGACTCAATACAAACAAAGAAAAGATCAAGTACGTCTAAGTCGTGTAGAAAATCCGTGAGTCTCCCTATACCTAGGACCTACCCAACTGAAAAAGGGCTAAAAAGCACTTCTATATTCACAATCCATATATCAACAGTTCAATCATATCACACAGCCCCTCCTGGGCCCATCAAATCAATCATCCATCACAATACGAAAAATTTCAATTTAGTCCTTATTATTGATCATTTTTGCAAAAACTGCCCAAACAAGCTCTAAAAATTATAAAACTTTGCCCCACGGTCCTTAGCAATATTACTAAGCTATTGCAAAAAGAATCGTAATTTTCTAAGCTACCACGAATATTTTATGGATTTTTAATCCTATTTAAGCACTAGAAAATTACGAAAAAGCAAGGTTCGGGTTTACCTTTGCCGATTCCGACTTGAGAACGCTCGGGACGTCTGACAATGGGGGGCTAGCCAAAACCTCGGTCCAATTCGGAGACTTTTCCGGTAACGGGTCTGTCTGGCCCGAAATTTGCAGACCCGGTCAACTGTCGAATTTCCACGATTCGAGGATACCTACACGAAGCCCATAACACGGGGGTTAGTACATAAATTTTTTCAGAATTTTCTAAGCTCATTTAATGCTCGAAATTACACTGCGAAGTTTCGTGGGACCCACCGAAAAACGTTGTCGGAAAATTTTGAAATTAATATCCCGCGAAGCCCTCGTCGAGTGGAGCGTGCTGGTAGCCTCGATTTTCTCGTGGGATTCACGGTTTTCGAGAAATCTAGCCCAAAAGTCGAAATGGGCTAAAATCTTCCCGAGCTAAAATCGGACAATCCGCTCGATGGATTTCGGCGTTCTTGGTGTCTATGGAAAGCTCTCGCCGAGTAGATGGTTTTGGACACAAGACCCGGTCCAATCGGTGACCGGATCGGCCGGATTTGGCCGAGGAAGCTGAAGCGGCGCGGCGCGCGCAGGGGGAGAATCGCGCGCGTTTTCCGGCCGTGCTTACCGGGCCGACGGCCGAGGCGGCGCCGGCGAGGGGAGGGCGCAGGGGAGGCGGCTGGCCGGCGGCAGGGGAGGGGAGGAGAGAGAAAAGAGAGAGAGAAGGGGAGTGCGTCGCGCGCGGGAGGAAGAGGAAGAAAAAGAGAAGAGACCGGTCCGATTCGACCGGTCCGATCCGGTCCGGTTCGATTCGGCCGGTTCGATTCGAAATACAAAATTTTGAATTTTTACTCTGCCTCGGGACCGAAAACGAGGTCCAAAAATTCTGAAAAAAATTCTCGAAAACTCAGAAAAATACGTAGACTCCAAATATATTTTTAGTTTTGCCACGTGGTCTTTAAATTAATTTTTAAAAATCATCAAAGTTTATATTTTCGGAAAATCGAACCCGATTTTTAAAATCCGAAAAATCTCAAAAAAATTCCTAAAATTTAAATAAAATTTAAATATCAAAAATACTCATAATTAATAAAATTTTGGGGTGTTACAATTAATGGTTGTAGATGATTATTATAGAAATGGCTTTTCAACTAGTTGTGTCTTTTTATTGTTAGATGTTTGAAAAACAGTTGAAATGCTATCGAATTTTAATGGAAAATACTTGTTTTTAGGGTATTCATTTAGTTTGGCATGACTTATCTATTGGATGATTGAAATATAAATTGATACATTTATTTATAACATCTGATAATAAAATTTTTAGGGTCATTACATGTGGGATGAAACTGAAGAGCAAAATGTGCGTGTTGCTTGGGATAAGGATGGGAAGGACAGATTTCATGATATTCTTAATAGAGTCAGGAATGAAATGTTGGTGAAGCACAAGAAAATTGATATTGCATATTTGCATAATCTAAGACCAAACTGGATGAAAACAGAGGTGTGGAATGAGCTTGTTGCTTATTGGAGTTCTCCAGAGTGGTGAAAGAAGTCATAGTTTGCTAAAATTAATAGAATGACAGTAAAAGATGGGTTAATTACAAAATGTGCTGGTGATTCAATTAAAATTGAGATTCATGAGGATCTATCGGTATAATTTTTTAATTTAAGTTATTTCTTATTTATGGTTATGCTTTTTATTGTTTGTAAAATTGTTTAGTATGTATTTTATTGATCACACAATATGATAATTTTTATTTTGTAAGCAAAGAAGTTAGGTAGACAACCAAATAAGATTGAAATGTTTCGAGCAACTCACACCAAAAAGGGTACTGATGGTGTTTTCTTTGATGGCAAATCACGACGAGTTGATGCAAGTGTCTTTGAAAATATTAATTTTATCATAATATTTTTCAACTTCATTTCATTGTCATTAAGTTATATTGGACTATAATGTATGATTGTGTGTTGGTTGTTCATTTAATAAGATATTATTGTATTACATCTGTTTAGGAAGATTATGCAAGTGCAATTATGGAGAAATATGGTTCTAATTCTGAATCCCCACCAATATTTGATATGTATAAGTGGATAGAAGTATCTAGAGGCTTTAATAAAGGAAGGGTGTATGGTTTTGGGTCTTCTGTAAATTCTCAAACAAGTGGATCATCTACCTCTCGATCATGCACATTTGCTTATCCTGGGTCATCTTTTCAACCCGCGATGACACAAGAGGAAATTCAACAACTTATAGATGAAAAAGCCTCAAGAATGAGGGCAGAGATGATGGTAGAATACTTGATCAGGTAAGATAGGAGTTAAAGACCACAGGTGGTACTCAGTTTGCATTATCTTCACATCCAACCACTTCAGACTCCACAAATCCATAGGATAATCTAGATAACTGACTATGCTATTTATGTTTCTATTTAAAGATATTATTATGTGTAGAATATTAATAGTACTTTTCTTGAATATGATCGTATTTTAACTTATATTTTATTAATATTAGGTACTTTGTATGGATTATTTTACACTTTTATTAATATATGCATTTTAATTATGTTGATTAGGAAAATTATAATTAATATATTGTATTTATTTATGATTTTTTTATTAATTTATTTTACAGGGGTAACAGAATAAATTAAAAAATAATTAATTTAATGATAAATAATATTACTTTTTTGATAGATTTTTGATGAATTAGCGACAGAATTTCAAAAACTATTTATAAATTATCGATGGACCATGTGACTTTAGCGACAGATTTAGTGATAAAATTAGACATAGATTTGTGACAAATTAGCAACAGCATTTTTCTGACGACACTAGCGATGAAAAAATTGTTCAGTGTCATTTATATTAGTGACAACATATTATGTCGCTAATTCCGTTGCTAAATGTTAGCGGTGGCTTGAATTTTGGTTGCAAAATTTTCTGACGAGTGTTTTAGCGACAAAAATTTATCCATCATAAATCCGTCGATAAATCATTTTGCGATAAAAAATAGCTCATCTACGATGGAATTTTCCTGTTGCTGATGCCCTGTTTTTTTGTAGTGATTTAAAAATATTTGAATACTTCTTACATGCAATTTATGTAATATCAATCATGATACAAGTATTTATAATTAATAAAAAATAAAAATAATTTTAGTTAAACTAAGAAATCAAAATTATGAAATTTTTCTAAATAAGAAATATGATTCATATATATAAATAAAAATATGCATGGGTTTTTATAAACAGTTAATAAAAGCATGAAAAATATATAAAAAATTATATTTTTTATAAAAAAAATAGATTTATATTAATTATTTCGAACAAGTTTTAATGATAATATTTAGTACATAAATACATGAAATGTTATTTGCTTAATCTAGCAAATCTATGGTAATTTTATAATCCATCCTTGAACTTTATTTTGTGTTTCACTTTTATCCCTTATCTTTAATTTGTTATTAAGAAATCCTTGAAATTTAATTTGCTTTCACAAAAAATCCTTCTAATTTGCAATAGCAAATTTCCATGTTAAAAAATCTCAGTAAACTCTAGTATGACGTCTATAAATGTATTATTAGCGAAGGATCAATCCTCTTCCTTTTCAAAATGTAGATTGTTATGATAACATTGGTATTTTTGTGATAGCTCTTGATAGTGATTGAAACTGCAAATATTTTTGGGATGTGAAAGGAAGAAAAAGAAGTGAGGGAAAAGGGGAAAATAGAGAAAAGGGGTGAAAAAGTAATTTCATTATTTTTCAACTTAGAATCCTACTACAGTAGGTTGGAAGAATTTTTGTGAAATAAAATTAAAATTTAAAAAATTATTAGTAATAAATTAAAATTAAAGAACAAAAATAAAATACAGAGTAAAATTTAAAAATGTATTATAAAAATTACCCAGCAATCCACATAGACAGAAGCAACTCATAATAATGAAGCTTTTCCAATGGGAAAGATAAGATTCCTATAAGATTATGGGTCGACAACAATGTCCTTCCCCTCCTTGTATGGCCTGACTCTATTTATTTTATAAGATTTTCAGGAAACTAAAATTCACCATTAAATGTTGGAATGGGTCATGCAATTAGATTGTAGTTAATTATAATTATAATTATATTGTAATTATTGAAATAAGAAGATTTATAGAAATTATTTGTGCTTTCTTTAATTAGGATTAACTGACTATTGTATTTTAACATTATAAATGAGAAGGAAGAATAAAATATATCTTTTTCCAAGGCATATGATAAAGTTGAGTGACATTTCCAATGATACTAAAAATCATCTTTTTAGTGGAGGATATTAAGGGTTGGGCAAGGTTCTTGGATCCAAACTGAATCAAAAAATCATATTGAATCGAATTGGAATCGAAAAAGAATTGTTAGTGTAAGAATCAAATTAAATTTATTTTACACTTTTGGTTCTATTTTCACATGAAATTAATTTTACTCAATTTACACGTGTCAAAAAAGTGTTTGGCCTTTCTTTATGTGTGAATTGGATTGTGAGCGTGCCAGGGACACGTATGATCCCAATGTGAAATAAATGTGCACTAGTCTAACTTTTAAACAAAATGATTGATGAGAAAGGAAAGACCTAATTTTCCCTTACGTTCCCTAACTCTACTAGGATGCGCTTTGTTAGAATCTCTACTTGTTCAATTTTCGTGAAGATTGAAAAGAACTTGATCGCTTGAGAAAAATTAAAAGCTAGCATATGCATTAAAAAGTAAAGGCTAATTATTATGAAAAAAAAAAAAAATATTTGCATTGAAATTTAAATTGAGCTTTTGACTGCAAAGTAAATTGAGAGTATTGTAGGAAATTAAATATGTGTATTAAAAAAGTTAATTGATCGCTTTGCAGAAAATTAAATTAATCACGTGGGAAATTAAGTCATCACTAGAAAAGCAAATTGAGCATTGAAAATTAAGTGAGCTAATTGCTTGAAAAGTAAATGTGGAGGAATTATAAATTGGCATTGAAAATTAAAAGCAGTTTCACAGGAATTGTAAATTGAACAAAAAACTAAATTGATTATTTACATGAACTGAAATATTACGGAGGAAAAGTAAATTATTTGCTTGAATTAAAAATAAAATACTAGAATTGATTCTGATGCTAAAGTAAAAAGTAAAAGATTGCTTGAAAATATAAAGAAATTAGCAGAACTAGAGAAAAATTGAGCTAAAACATTGTCTCTATAGGTGTTGATTGATTGATTGTGTGTGTTTAGAATGAAAGCAAACACATTTTTTATAGGAGAAAAGCTGCTTAGTGGCCAAGTTTATTGTGCCCACTTTCTCCACTACTTGCCCATTTTTGACATCACTAGCCATTTCTTGTAACCACCAAAGACCACCCACTAACACCCATAACTACCCACTTACACCATTACTCCACTATCCCATTACTCCACTTTTAGGATCATCATCTCCAATAGTGTTAGTAGTATGCCCTAGAACATATCATTTAGTATGTATCTTGTGCATGTCTTATTAATAAAAAGGCAATTTCACTTTTCTGTTTATATAATATATTTATGTGTAATAGAAAAGGTCCATTGATATTTTGTTAGAAATTCTATTCTTAAGTTGTTAAGAATATGAGTGATAGTATTTCTAGCACAATGTATCATAAATTGGTTCACAATCGATGATACTTCAAAATAAGGACATGACTTATCCAGAAAGATTGTAATCATGTTTGTTCCCAAGTTATTTATATGAGATGTAAATAAGATAGAATGGTGAGTCTCATGCCATATAAGAAACATGATAGGCACTTATGCATGATAAGTAGGTCGAACCAGTGACACTTATTACAAGCACATGGAGTTTACTCTTGTCAATGCATTGTCATAAATCATATCAGTGCATATAATCTTTAGACCTGAGATAGCACAATTATCTTATATATAGGTAGTTTGAGTTTGATACTGCTTTCATACTTATACTGTGTATGGGTATATGGGCATGTGTTAGCTTCTACCAATTATATATGGAGATAGGTGTTGATCAAGATGGAATCTGTTACCCTAAGTAAATAGGGATAAAATCCTATGTTCATTTAATTGTTCTTGATGTTTCAAGTTCCTGGCCAAGACAGACAGATTTAATCAGAAAAGAGTTTCTGGTGAGAAAATCTTTGTAATCAAGAACTGGAATTAAAAGAAAACATAATATTCATAGCAAATGGAGTTTGACATTAACCATGGCTCGAGCTGGAATTGGGATTTTGTAACAGAGAGATTCTAGTGCATGGTAACATATGATTAAAGGTTCATTTAAGGTATTCCTTATTACTAATTGGGTGGCCATGGCATGCTATGCTAGGTGTCAACCATGGTCTATGAGATGTCTAAAATGATTTAGAGAAATCATTTATGGTAAGAAAAAGTTCTGATGATATTAAGAGTTGATATCATATCTCATTGCCAATTAGTGATGAGCCTAGTGAGTCACACACATACACAAGTAATCACCAAGTTAAATGTGATTTAATTGATTAATTAAAGAGTTTGATTGATTAATTAAATAGGTTTGGTTTGCAATTAGATTGCAAAGTCCCTAGCATGGCTTGAAACCAAATATAGGTTATTGGATGTATAATATAAGTAAAATTTATATTTAAAGTGTTTAAATATGAATTTAATTATGAGAAATTAATTAATAGAGATTAATTAATTAATTTATATTTGATATAAATTGATTAGAAGAGGAGAAATAATTATTTTGGGTTGAGAACTTAAAATTAAAACACAAAGGTAATTTGGTCATTTCACAGGGTGACATGTGGCACCATGAGATGGTGGCACATGACACCATATAAGTTTGCCATTTGTCTTCCTATCATGTAAGGTGATCAAAGTCAAGATTAAATCTAGCTTTGACACTTGGCTTAATGTGATTAGGTCAATTAAAATTAAGATGCAATCAGGTGATGACATATGGCAAGGGTTTTAAGTGATGACCTAATTATAAGGGAAAAGGAAGAAAAATTTAGCCACTCTTCTTATTTTCTCTCAAGAGTGCCACCACCTCTATGCTCTCCTCTTCTCTTCATCTTCTCTCATCAATTCAAAGAGAATTGCCCAAATTCCTTTTGAACTAAAATTGCTAGAAATTGTTTCTATTGTCCTATACACATCTACAACCTCTCTAAAGGCAAATCCCTAATTTCTAATTGGTTGGCAAGGCTTGAGAAGCTGGTTTAGGGGCTGCCCATTGGTGATCTTTGTGTGGACAAGCTAGAGGGACAACTCTTGGGGTCCTAGGTGCTTCACAAAGGTACCAATTACATCTACTCTGCATCAAAAGGTTAGTGCACATATTATTTTTTTAATCTAGGGTTCTAATGAATTAATAAATCTTAAATGGCAAATGTAGATTCTAATACATATTAAAAGTGTTTTAATATGCAATTGAGCATTAAAATCAATTAGGCATAAAATTTTTTTGAATTCAATGTTCTAATCTAACAATTTTCATGCTTCCGCTCCTTCAATTGGTATCAGAGCCACTATATTTGCCATTTAGATTATTCAAGATGAGATTTAATTGTGTGATTTAATCAAAAGTTGATTGATTCATTGCTGGTTGCATCAAAAGTGTGGCGGCATGGATGGCACCTTAATGGTGTGCATGGTTGTTTGATAGCACCTTAATGGTGCACATGGTATGGGGATGATTATACAATTGGTGTATGCTTTAATGCCCATAATTATGTACATGACTAATTAAATTGTTTAATTAGGAATTATAATCACAAAATTAAATTTGTTTGAATTTGATTCAAATCTGAATTTTTAAATTTGGTTGAATGAGATTCTAATATGAATTCTTAAATTTGGTTGAATGAGATTCGAATCTGAATTTTTAAATTTGTTTTGAATGAGATTCAAATCTGAATTTTTAAATTTGTTTGAATGATATTCAAATCTGAATTTTTAAATTTGGTTGAATGAGATTCAAATCTGAATTTTTTAGTTGAATATGAGATATTCAATTTAATTTTAGTATGTATGTTTTATTTAATTGTTAAATAGTAATATGCATGATGGATGATCATGGACAATAAAAGACTAATGTGATTGGATTTATTTCTTTTATTTTTCTTTGGGTTATAAAATAATTAATTTATTTTGATGGCATGTATTATAAAGGTTATAATAATTTTGGGTTGTAATTTCATTTATTTGAGGACTTTGAAGTCCATGTTCTTGTAAATTCACCTTGGTATGCCAAGGATTACTATGTAATTGGATTGCAAGAAGATCAAGGAGGTCAAGAGTATTGGTGGGACCAGTGAGAGGAATTCAAGATCAAGTGTTGATTATGTACTCCTTCAGCAACTCCTGTAATGTGAATGAATGAAATGCACCTAGGAATGTCCTGATTCAATTCTTAGTGGCTCAGAATTGAATCCCTTAGAAAGTCCATGATCATACTATATTTATTGTTTATCCATGTATACATGAGATGTATGAGAATGTATGCAAGTATATGATATATGCATGCTAATTGGATAATGTGCAAAGTGAGACCATAATAGTAATTAAGCTGACTACTAAATCTTCCAAATAAATGATTAAGTTGGAAATGGTATAATTAAAGTAATTATATTATGAGCCCTCCATTGAGGCAATTATTTTAAGAAATTTTAAATACTTGCATATGATGCAATTAATTTAAGAGATTTTCTTAAGAATAATTGTTAAGCATGAGATGTTGTAAATATGTAAATGGTTTGGTGGCCAACAATGGATGTGCTTGAGGACATTAAAATTATTTGCATATTTACTGGCTCAATGGGATCAACTTAACTAATGCAAGATAAGTCAATAATAGATTTGCCTGAGATTTTGAGCATTAGGGGCTAGGTAAATGATTGAACCTCACATGAGATGTGATGGGCAAGGAGTTGCTCACTTACAGTTTATTGTAATTCCAATAATGGATGTGCCTGAGGATGATCAATAAGACTATAAGAATTCAATCACCCACTAGAAATCCATTCAACTAGGATTTTCGTTTCCTACTTTGGAAGTGTAGGATTCGCTAAGTTAGTAGGAGGACCAATTTGATTAAAAGACCATAATCATTTTGGTTATATACATGATACATTTACTAATTAATGTAGTTATTTTCTGTAGTTAATTTTTTTATAATAATGAGCACACAACAACCACCACCATCCAATATCCTTGCGAGCATACTTGATCATAATAGGTTGACAGGACCTAATCTTTCTGATTAGCTAAGAAATTTAAAACTTTTCCTAAACTTAGAGCATATTGGATATGTTCTAGACTCAAAGGTTCTTAGTCCCTTACCTCCAGAGGCCACTCAAGAGGAACATGAAACTTTGGACAAGTGGAAGGAGCATGATATGAGAGCCAACTGTTACATGCTTGCTTCTATGAGTAATGAGTTATAGAAGCAGCATGAAAACATGCAATATGCAAGTGAGATCCTCCTTCACCTGTAAGAGTTGTATGGTGAGCACAGCAGGAATACTAGGTATGAGATATCTAGACAGCTATTCCGCATGAGGATGTGTGAGGGACAAAATGTTGGGCATCATGTCCACAAGATGATTCGGCTGATTGAGCAGCTAGAACATCTTGACTTTCACATGGATTTTCAACTGCAGACGGATTTGATCCTTCAGTCCCTACCTGAGTCATTTGGGAATTTTGTGACAAATTTCCATATGACTAAGCAGGAATACATGTTGGCTGGTTTACTTAACATGTTGGTTATTGCCTAAAAGAATATGCCGAGCAATAAAGGAAAAGAGGTAGCTTTGATTGCATATTCTTCTGCTGGAAAGTCCAACAAGAAGAAGGGCAATAAGAAAAAGAAACCTCAAATTCTTGGTCCTTCCAAGAAGATAGCTAAACAGAAAGGAAAGACCAAAGCTGATGGAGGCAAAGGAAAGTGTTTCCATTGCCAGAAGGATGGGCATAGGAAAAGGAACTGCCCAGAGTATCTTGCTTCTCTGAAGGACAAGAAGGATACACCTTCAGAAGGTATGCCTATATCTTATTATTTAGATTTTGATGATCCTCATAGTTCATCTACAGTATGGGTTTTAGATACTGGTGCCAGTTCTCACATTTCTTATGTATGCAAGAACTAGCAAACAGTAGCAGCTTGCATTCTCGAGATGTTAAGCTCCAGATTGGTGATGGCTCAACTGTTGAAGCTTTAGCCATAGGATCTAAATCTTTTTACATGTCTGGACATGTTTTGTGTTTAAATAATACTTTATATATACCTGATGCTTTTAAGAACATTATTTCTATATCTAGTTTGACTAGAAATGGCTATGAATTTCAATTCACAGATGATGTTTACAATATTTATTTTGGAAATAAATATATTGGCTTGGGTTATATGCATGATGGTCTTTATTATTTGGATAATAATGATAAACACAAATTGATTGCAAGTGATCTAAATGAATGTAATGCCATGATGAAAATCAACTCAAGTTCAAAATATATTTGGCACTTAAGATTAGGTCATATTGCAGAAGATAGGATTGCAAAACTGGAGAAAATGGGAATTTTATCCTCATTGGGTTCTGAACCTACTCCAACTTGTGAATTCTGCCTTCAAGGCAAAATGACTAGATCACCCTTTGTTAGACAAGGACTAAGAGCTAAAAAATATTTTGGAGCTAATACATAGTGATGTATGTGGTCCATTTAAAGAAATGGCTAGAGGCAGTTTTCATTACTTTATCACTTTTACTGATGATAAATCAAGTTTTGGATATTTGTATTTGATGAAATAGAAACATGAATCCTTTGAAAAGTTCAAAGAATTTAAATCTGAAGTAGAAAATCAAATAGGAAAAAGTATTAAAGCTCTTCGATCAGATCATGGAGGTGAATACTTGAGTATTGAATTTGATGAACACTTGAAAGAGCATGGCATTATTTCCCAGCTGACTCCTCCAGGAACACCACAGCTGAATGGTGTATCTGAAAGGAGAAATCGTACCCTATTAGATATGATACATAGTATGATGAGCTATACTGATATGCCAATCTCCTTTTAGGGATTTGCATTAGAATCAGCTTTGCATATTCTGAATAGGATTCCATCAAAATCAGTATCTTCCACACATTATGAGATATGGCATGGAAGAAAACAAAGTCTTAAGCATGTTAAGATTTGGGGTTGTCCAGCTTATATCAAAAAGCTGAACACTGATAAATTGGAAACTAGATCAGAAAAGGGTCGATTTGTTGGATATACAAAAGAGAGTTTTGGATATTATTTTTATTTGTCTACATCACAAAAGGTTGTGGTAAGTAGAGATGCCACATTTCTTGAACAACAGTTTATTCAAGAAGGAGGCAAAGGAAGACAAATAGAGTTAGAATTGGAGAATTTTGACCAACCAATAGATCATATGGATATAGATCCATTTAGTCAACCTACACCTATTGATGAAACATCTATAGTTATTCGTCGCAGATCAACTAGGATATCTCAGCCACTAGTGAGATATGGTTTTCTTCATGAAGATGAACAAGAGTTGTTTACTCATGAGGAAGTAGATCATGTAGATGATCCACTTACCTGTGAAGAAGCTATATCAAATATAGACTCTTCAAAATGGATTGAAGCTATGAAATCCGAAATTAATTCCATGTATAAGAATCAAGTTTGGGATTTTGTTGACCCACCTGAAGGTATTGTACCTATAGGGAATAAATGGCTTTTCAAGAAGAAAATTGGTTCTAATGGAGAGGTAAAGACCTATAAAGCAAGACTAGTAGCAATAGGGTTTTGCCAAAGGCAAGGAATTGACTATGAGGAGAGTTGCCATGCTTAAATCAATTAGGATTCTATTAGCAATAGCTACATACTATGATTATGAGATTTGGCAGATAGAATTCAAAACAGTTTTTCTCAATGGATACATTGAAGAAAACATTTTCATGGAACAGCCTAGGGGTTTTGAATCCCAAGATGGTTTCAAGGTATACAAGCTAAAGAGATCCATTTCTGGGTTGAAACAAGCTTCGAGGAGTTGGAATATCCGTTTTGATGAAGCCATTAAGTCATTTGGTTTTATAAAAAATGTGGATGAATCATGTGTGTATAAGAAGGTTAGTGATAGTGCTATCACTTTCCTTGTCTTATATGTGGATGACATTTTGTTGATGGGTAATGACATAGGTATGTTGACAGCTGTAAATGTATGGTTGTCAAATACATTCTCCATGAAAGACTTAGAGGAGGCAACTTATATTCTTGAGATTCGCATTTATAAAGATAGAGTGAAAAGAATAATTGGTTTATCCCAAAATCTATACTTGGAAAAGGTGTTAAAGAGGTTTAACATGCTTGATTCCAAGAGAGGATTGTTACCAATGAGACATGGTATCCACCTTTCTAAAGAGATGTCTCTAAAGATACCTGAAGAAAGAGATAAAATGGCCAGGATTCCATATGCTTCGGCTATTGGAAGTTTGATGTATGCAATATTGTGTACTAGGCCGGATATCACATATGCTGTTAGTTTGAATAGCAGGTTTCAATCCAATCTAGATTTGGAACACTGGATAGCTGTCGAGAACATCCTTAAGTACTTGAGAAGAACTAAGGATTTATTCTTGATTTATGGAGGTAGTGACTTGCAATTGGATGGTTATATTGATTCTGATTTCTAATCAGATATCGATGATAGAAAGTCTAGCTCTAAGTTTGTGTTCATTTTGTAATGGAGGTGCAGTCAGTTGAAAGAGTTCCAAATAGAGTATGACTGCTGATTCCACTTAGAGGCTGAGTATATTATTGCATCAGATGCTGCAAAAGAAGCTGTTTGGATATAAGGAACCCCGGTCTCACCAGAAATCCAAACACATAGAAAGGCATTAACACATTATTAGAGAGATAGTTAGGCGAGGTGATGTAGCTATGTAAAAAATAGCATCAGCTGAAAATCTAGTTGATCCATTCATTAAGCCTATGTCACAAGCTCAGTTAGAATGACATCTTGAGAAGATGGATCTAATGTATTGTAATGAATGGCTCTAGTGCTAGTGGGAGATTGTTAGTAGTATGCCCTAGAGCATATCACTTAATATGTATCTTGTACATGTTTTTATTAATAAAAGGCAATTTCACTTTTCCGTTTACATAATATATTTATGTTTAATAGAAAAGGTCCATTGATATTTTATTAGAAATTCTATTCTTAAGTTGTTAAGAATATGAGTGACAGTATTTCTAGCACAAAGTATCATAAATTGGATCACAATTGAGGATACTTCACAATAAGGACATGACTTATCCAGAAAGATTATAATCATATTTGTTCCCAAGTTATTTATATAAGATGTAAATAATATGGAATGGTGAGTCTCATGCCATATAAGAAACATGATAGGCACTTATGCATGATAAGTAGGCCGAACCAGTGACACTTATGACAAGCATGTAGAGTTTACTCTTGTCAATGCATTGTCATAAATCATATCAGTGCATATAATCTTTAGACCTAAGATAGCACAGTTATCTTGTATATAGGTGGTTTGAGTTTGATACCGCTTTCATACTTGTACTGTGTATGGGTATATGGGCATGTGTTGGCTCCTACCAATTATATATGGAGATAGGTGTTGATCAAGATGGAATCTGTTATCCTAAGTAAATAGGGATAAAATCCTATGTTCATTTAATTATTCTTAATGTTTCAAGTTCTGGCAGACAGAATGATTTAATCGAGAAAGAGTTTCTGATGAAAAAATCTTTTTAATCAAGAACTGGAATTAAAAGAGAACATAATATTCATAGCAAATGGAGTTTAACATTAACCATGGCTCCAGTTGGAATTGAGATTTTATGACAGAGAGATTCTAGTGCATGGTAACATATGATTAAAGGTTCATTTAAGGTATTCCTTATTACTGATTGGGTGGCCATGGCATGCTATGATAGGTGTTAATCATGGTCTATGAGATGCCTAAAATGATTTAGAGAAATCATTTATGGTAAGAAAAAGTTCTGATGATATTAAGAGTTGACATCATATCTCATTGCCAATTAGTGATGAGCCTAGTGAGTCACACACATACACAAGTAATCACCAAGTTAAATGTGATTTAATTGATTAATTAAAGAGTTTATTTGATTAATTAAATAGGTTTAGTTTGCAATTAGATTGCAAAGTCCCTAGCATGGCTTGAAACCAAATATAGGTTATTGGATGTATAATATAAGTTAAATTTATATTTAAAGTGTTTAAATATGAATTTAACTATGAGAAATTAATTAATAGAGATTAATTAATTAATTTATATTTGATATAAATTGATTAAAAGAGGAGAAATAATTATTTTGGGTTGAGAACTCAAAATTAAAACACAAGGGTGACATGTGGCACCATGAGATGGTGACACATGGCACCATATAAGTTTGCCATTTGTCTTCTTATCATGCAAGGTAATGAAAGTCAAGATTAAATCTAGCTTTGACACTTGGTTTAATATGATTAGGTCAATTAAAAATAAGATGCAATCAGGTGATGACATGTGACAAGGGTTTGAAGTGATGACCTAATTATAAAAGGAAAAAGAAAGAAAAATTCAGCCACTCTTCTTATTTTCTCTTAATGCGCCACCACCTCTATGCTCTCCTCTTGTCTTCATTTTCTCTCATCAATTCAAAGAGAATTGCCCAAATTCCTTTTGAATTAAAATTGCTAGAAATTGTTTCTAGTGTCCTATACACATCTACAACCTCTCTAAAGGCAAATTCCTAATTTCTAATTGGTTTGCAAGGCTTGAGAAGCTGGTTTAGGGGCTGCCCATTGGTGATCTTGGTGTGGACAAGCTAAAGGGACAACTCTTGGGGTCCTAGGTGCTTCACAAAGGTACCAATTACATCTACTGTGCATTAAAAGGTTAATGCACATATTATTCTTTTAATCTAGGGTTCTAATGAATTAATTTGTTAATTCAAAAATATTAAATGGCAAATATAGATCCTAATACATATTAAAAGTGTTTTAATATGCAATTGAACATTGAAATTAATTAGGCATATAATGGATGTAGCATGATGCATGAAACCTTAGAAGAAAAATTTTGAATTCAATGTTTTAATCTAATAATTTTCATGCTTCCGCTCCTTCAAGTGGATATTTTTCAACATTAAATATCTGTAACTACCCAATAAATAACACTAATTTGTATAGATAATTATTTAATTGGTCTAGCTCTAAATAATGAATATTCGCCATCTTGAGCTGTATGTCATGCCATATTAAATAAATAATTTAATTTAATATTTCAGACTCAATAATTAATTGGGCCACAAAATTATTGAAATTAAATTGTGGTGTAAATAGATCCCTTCATATGTATAACTTGAGAATTTAGGCTGTATTCATGTAGAAAAAAGTTGAATGTTATTTTGGTGGTCATTTGGCTGTCTTGAACTAGACTTGAAATTCTGCAACTTCTATGTTGTGCTTATTGACTCGCTTCCATGAAGAAATTCTTGAAGGATTTAATCTATTGAATAAAAATTGTTAATAATGGTATAGCCAAGATTTTATCCAACAAATTAAATAAGAGAACATTTTAACTTTATTAAATAAAAATTAACTAGCAATGTGCTGGCCAAATTTACTTAATAAAATCAACTTTTGATTGTTCTATGCCTAAGCTCATATTTTTCTCTCAACACTAGTATTTTAATTTTTTTTTTCTTTTTTTTTATATATATACATATCCACACCAATCATCTTTTTTTTTTTTCTTAATATCTCACAACCTATGGATCAATTTTTCTCTCAACTCACAGAGATCCTGAAAGTTAAAATAAAGTGGTATTTAATTCTCAAAGGCCCGCTCACTATTTATTTTTCTCTCACCCAATTACAATGGACCCATAAACTCTCTTACCCATTTGTAATAAACTTCCAAACATAATGGACCATTAGCTTTTATTTCAAATGGGCTTAACCTCTCATAATTATCACCTTCCAACATCCGTATAATGAGCCCTGATTATTTTTGTTGTGAACTTCTGAGTAGGTTGAGCAACTGTGATTGTTGATTGTTAATAAGAATTAAACCCTTCAATGTACCACTGCCACCCACTTCTCTATATATGTGAACTATTTTTTTAACAGGTACCCGACAGGTTGCAAAGTTCTTCTACATGCTTTGTTTTGTTTGTGCAAGATAGGAATAGTAGAACAACTTCTGAAAACTCTTCCCACTGTATTGTTGCCTCAAATTTAATGATTCCATAGACCTAGCGGCCTTGAGGCTAGCCTTATGTTGGCCACCTTAATGGCCTTTTACCATTTTTTTTATTAAGCTTTAGATTCATATCTAGGATACTAGTGTAGTACCTCATGAGATAGCATCCATTGATGTACTTTTTATGGGAAACTCCATATAAGCTAGCTAGCTGGTATGCATCATGATTCAAAACTATATGCATCTTGAATGGTCCCTCCCAGTTGGGTGATCATTTGCCCCATTCTTTGTCTTTTGTTCCTGGAGGCAAGATGACCTTCTAGAAAGCTTTTCTTCTTCACCCTTTTGTTGTAAGCCCATGCCACCCTTTTTTTGGGCCACCATTCTGTTAAAAGCATCCATTTTGACCTCATATAAATCCTCAAGCTCCATAGCCATAGCCTTATTATACTCATCTAAAGTCAAACCATGCTGTCATGCCACCTTTAGGGATGGCACTACCACCTTCATAGGTAAGATAACATCATAACCATAAACCAAAGATAATGGACTTACTCTAGTATTTGACCTGTTGGATATCTTGTAGGCCCATAATGTCTTTGAAAGAATGTGGTGCTAATCCCTAGGATTATTTTCCAACATCTAGTCCAAAATACCAATAATGATCTTATTGGATGACTTGGCCTCCCCATTAGCTTAGGCGCATTATGGTGAAGATTAAAACATCTTGATCTCATAATCTTTTACAAAATCCTTGACCATACCTCCAGCGAACATAGTACCATAATCTGTAATGATTGCCTTAAAAATCCTGAAGTGATGGATCAAGTTTTATCTGATAAACTTGATAACATTTGTCTGATTTATGTTGTCCAGAGGAACTATTTGTAACCACTTTGAAAATAGTCTATAGCCATCAGAATCTAGCTATGTCCCTTTAATGAAGATTGATGAATCTTACCAATGAGATTAATGGCCCATCCTTTAAATGGCTATGGCTTCATAATAGGATTAAAGTTTAATGCAAAAGTCCTTGAATAGCTTCGTACTTCTAGCAAGCTTGGCACCCTCTAGCATAACTAATACAATCTCTTAAGATATATGGATAAAAGTAACTATGTCTCTTAATCATCCACCTCATCTTAATCCTAGCCTGATGAGGTCCACAATACCTTCATGAACTTGGGCAAGAACTCTAATAGATTCACTAACTCCCGAGCATCTCAAAAGTAAGAACTCTAATAGATTCATTAACCCCCAAGCGTCTTAAAAGTAACCCATCAAAGCCTTTTGTAAACAACTCACCCTCTAAAAGCAAATAATGTAAAGCTTATACCTTCAGTCTACAAGGAGCCTTGAAGTTAGGTTCATTGTGGTACTTAATGAAAGGTACCCTCTAATCACCCACCTCTTCAAATGTGAGTACTTCTGCTAACATACCTCTTTCATAAATAGATGGATACCTCCTTTTTTAAATTACTAGGACTCAGTAGGTTAGAAATTCTGAAATCCTTAAACTAGAGGCAGCCTACACTAGCTCATTTGCCTCCCAATTGCTTTCTCAAGGTAGATGTTCAAACTCTATCTCCTCTAAACTCTCTAATAGTTGGATAGCCATTAGAAAATATAGTTCCTGGGCAATACTATTGCATTTGTATTCCCTTGATAACTGTCTAAGCACTAATTGATAATCTCTTATAACTTTGACTTGCTTTGCCCCCAGCACCAAAAAACTCTAGGCCAATCAACAAAGCCTCATATTCTGCTTGATTATTTATGCATTTGAAATCTAAATTAAAAGACAAGGCTATCTTTGTCCCTATAGAAGACTTAATAAGAACTCTAGCTCTGGCTAATGTCTCTATAATTAAACTGCTAGACTTTAAAACCAAGGACTAATGTCAATCTCATTCACCTCCAAACCACCTTCGAAACCAAGCAAGGGTGATTTGCTAAGAAATTTATCAATGCCTGACCTTTGACTAACTTCTGAGGATAGTAGGCTAGAGAGAATTCCATCAGAGCTAAAGACCACTTTCCAATTCCATCAGGCTTAACAATATGTACTTGATCAAAATTGTCTGGGACATAGGGAACACCCTGTTCTTGACCAAGTAATGCCTTAGCTTGGTACAAGCAAAGTAAAGTGCCAGATATATTTTCTCAATTGTAAAA
The DNA here is from genome assembly GCF_030052815.1 of Hevea brasiliensis. Lineage (NCBI taxonomy): Eukaryota > Viridiplantae > Streptophyta > Magnoliopsida > Malpighiales > Euphorbiaceae > Hevea > Hevea brasiliensis. The sequence goes on along the minus strand of NC_079499.1, from coordinate 22,904,407 downwards.
TATTTTATAGATTGCCCACTCAAAGCCTTGACCATTGAGCTGGGCTAGAAAACACCCAATTGACTCTTTTGCAGCTAAAATGCAAAGCTTGAGTGGCACTTCTGCAATTATTAGCATAAGCACAGGAGGTTTAGTGAGATATTGCTTGATTTTCTCGAAAGCATTTTGATGTTTAGCAGGTCTCTGAAGTCTTTCACCTTGCTAGCTAGGTTTGAGATAAACCTTTTGAGATAGTTCACTTATCTAAGGAAATGTTGTAACTCCTTTTTGTTTTTTGGTGGCTTGGCTTATAACTCTAGCTTGATTATGATCTACATCTATCCCTCTTTGGTGCACCAAAAATCTAAGAAAATTCCTTGTTTTCACCCTAAAAGCACATTTTAATGTATTAATCTTCGGCTTGAATAGTCTCATCCTTTCTAAAACCTTTCTCAGGTAGCTTGGATGATCCACCACCTTTTTTGATTTGACCACCACATCATCAATATACACTTCATTCCAGCGACCAATCATATCATGGAAGATGGTATTCATTTCTCATTGGTACATAGCTCCCGCATTCTTTAACCCAGAGGGAATCACTAACCATTCAAAAGTGCTAATCGCTCTAGGCATCTGAATGCTATTTTTGAAACATCCTGTTTTGCAATCAGACTTTAGTTTTAGTTGATAACTCATGTCTAACTATCCTAACAATCAGCATGTCAGCCATTGGCATCACATACAGATCTTTTGAAGTGGCAGCATTAATGTCTATAAAATCCACACAAACTCATAGCTTTCCATTCTTTTTCATCATGGGGACAATGTTGGAAAGCCAGTTCGCATAACTGGTAGGCCTGATAAAGCCTACTTTGAGCAGCTTCTCAATCTCTTCTTTGACCTTAAGCTGAATCTCAGTTGACATTTTACTTAAAGGCTGCTTGAATGGCTTGTACCCTTCTTTGATAGGCAACCTAAGCTCAATGACTTCCCTTCTTAATATAGGAAACTCATCATAGCTTAAGCAAAGCAATCCTTGAACTCTTTCAAAAGTGCTATTAATTACTTTTTTAGAAGTTCAAATGAAAAGGCATTTATGCAAATAGGCATCGGGTCCTTGTAGTGCCCAATTTCACTTCTTCCAAAGGATCATGAACCTCAACCTTTCCATCATTTAACTTAGGTGGTGCTTTCTGAAGATCTTCCACTTATAGCTTCTCTTCTGAGTCTAACTCCTTCTCTTAGCATTCATCATCATAGTTCATTTTTTAGCTAAAAACATCTGTTTCTTTTGATATCAGCTTGTCAAACACTACTTCTAACTGGAACTTAGCAATGGCAGCAACCACCACTGCCTCCTTTTCCTCAAAAAGCTTAGTCATGGACATCCTCAACAATTGGAATGCTCATTGGCCTGTATGCATAATGGCATTGGCTTTCAAGAGTTCTAAAGCCTTCCTCTTGAGGAACTCCTCCTAGTCAGTAATAATTGTTAGTAGTATGCTCTAGAGTATATCATTTAGTATGTATCTTGTATATGTTTTATTAATAAAAGGCATTTTCACTTTTTCGTTTACATAATATATTTATGTGTAATAGAAAAGGTCCATTGATATTTTGTTAAAAATTATATTCTTAAGTTGTTAAGAATATGACTGACAGTATTTCTAGCACAAAGTATCATAAATTGATTCACAATCGAGGATACTTCACAATAAGGACATGACTTATCTAGAAAGATTATAATCATGTTTGTTCCCAAGTTATTTATATGAGATGTAAATAAGATGGAATGATGAGTCTCATGCCATATAACAAACATGATAGGCACTTATACATGATAAGTAGGCCGAACCAGTGACATTTATGACAAGCGCATGGAGTTTACTCTTGTCAATACATTGTCATAAATCATATCAGTGCATATAATCTTTAGACCTGAGATAGCACAATTATCTTCTATATAGGTGGTTTAAGTTTGATACTGGCTTTATACTTGTACTGTGCATGGGTATATGGGCATGTGTTGGCTCCTACCGGTTATATATGGAGGTAGGTGTTGATCAAGATGGAATCTGTTACCCTAAGTAAATAGGGATAAAATTTTATGTTCATTTAATTGTTCTTGATGTTTCAAGTTCCTAGCTAGGGCAGATAGATTTAATCAGAAAAGAATTTCTGATGAGAAAATCTTTTTAATCAAGAATTGGAATTAAAAGAGAACATAATATTCATAGCAAATGGAGTTTGACATAAACCATGACTCTGGCTCGAATTCGGATTTTGTAACAGAGAGATTCTAGTACATGGTAACATATGATTAAAGGTTCATTTAAGGTATTCCTTATTACTAATTGGGTGGCCATGGCATGCTATGCTAGGTGTTAACCATGGTCTATGAGATGCCTAAAATGACTTAGAGAAATCATTTATGGTAAGAAAGAGTTCTGATGATATTAAGAGTTAATATCATATCTCATTGCCAATTAGTGATGAGCCTAGTAAGTCATACACATACACAAGTAATCACCAAGTTAAATGTGATTTAATTAATTAGTTAAAGAGTTTAATTGGTTAATTAAATAGGTTTGGTTTGCAATTAGATTGCAAAGTCCCTAGCATGGCTTGAAACCAAATCTAGGTTATTGGATGTATAGTATAAGTTAAATTTATATTTAAAGTATTTAAATATGAATTTAATTATGAAAAATTAATTAATGGAGATTAATTAATTAATTGATATTTGATATAAATTGCTTAGAAGAGGAAAAATAATTATTTTGGGTTAAGAACTCAAAATCACAACACAATGGTAATTTGGTCATTTCACAGGGTGACAGGTGGCACCATGAGATGGTGACACATGGCACCATATAAGCTTGTCATTTGTCTTCCAATCATGTAAGATGATCAAAGTCAAGATTAAATCTAGCTTTGACACTTGGCTTAATGTGATTAGGTCAATTAAAATTTTGAGCCAATCAGAAGATAACATGTGGCAAGGGTTTTAAGTGATGACCTAATTATATAATGTGATGTTATGAAAGAATGAAATTACATTCTAATTTTTATCTCAAGGTGACGCCACCCAAAGAGGCTCTCCTCTCTCTTCTTCTTCTTCTTTCATCAATTCAAAGAGAATTGCCCATATTCTCTTGAATTAAAATTGCTAGAAATCATTTCTAGTGTTTTGTATACATCTATAACCTCTCTAAAGGTAAATTCCTATTTTCTAATTGGTTGGCAAGGCTTTAAATGCTGTTTAAGGGGCTGCCATTAGTGATCGTGGTGTGGACAAACTAGAGGGACAACATTTGGGGTCCTAGGTGCTTCCTAAAGGTACTAAACACATCTACAGTGCATCAAAACATGTTCTTGAATTAATCTAGGATTCTAATAAATTAATCTGTTAATTCAAAAATCTTAAATGGAAAATGTAGATCCTAATACATATTAAAAGGGTTTTAATATGCAATTGAACATTGAAATCAATTAGGTATATAATAAATCTTGCATGATGCATGAGACCCTAGAAGAAAATTTTTGAATTCAATATTCTAATCTAATAATTTTCATGCTTTCGCTCCTTCAATAATGTCCTTATTGAAACCTTTCTGGCCCTTAGCCCACTTCAAAATCTAAATTGGGTTCAAATTTTTGTCATAATATCTAGCTTCCACATTGCTACTAGAGATTGCAAATGGTCTATGGTCTACCCAGACAATCTCCACATCATCTCCATTCCAAAACAACACCATTTGATGTAAAGAAGAGGGGAGATAATGATTAGAATAGATCCAGTCTCTTCCTAGAAATAAATGATAATTTGCCTTAGAATTCAAAACAAAGAAAGTGATAAGGCTAGTCTTGTTGCTGATTATGATTTCCATTGGGATGACTCCAATTGCCCTTACTGTTTTTCTTATGAAACCAGACATTGTGAATTTTGTGTGTACTAAGTCTTCTTCTAACTTATCGAGTACCCAAAGTATTATTAATGGCATTACATTTATTGCTGAGCCATTGTTTACAAGAATCCTTGAAAATGGCTTTCCATTAACATGAACCTTAAAGTACAATGGCCTTAGGTGTTTGGCCAATTATGCGTCTAGCTTCTTTAGAATAACTCTGTTTGGATTGCCTCCTCCCACGTTTTGAATTGTAACTGAGCTCATCTACCCATCTGGCTTATCTTTAACTGTCTCTCCATCCAATTCTGCCTGTTTATCTTCTGCCCCCCCCCCCACCAGTCTCTAAACTATTCCTCTTGGGTAGTTGAAATGATGTAAACAGCATAATTAAAGTAACTACATAGCCAAATGGTACTAGAATCTCACCAACTATGAAATAATCATGTCCATGTGTGTATTGATCATTCTGACTATCGAATGAACCATCATCATCACCCCGTTCTTTAGGCTGGATTGATTCAAGTGATATCTCCGCTGAGGGTGGTTTAGAATATTGCCTAATGGTTGGCCAAGCAAATCCCACTCTTAAACTGAAGGTAACTATGGCTTTTCTTCATCTAATTTCTGATATTCAGTGTTGTCCTTGGTACCAAAGTCCCTCTTGTGATGTTATTTATCCCTTAGCCACGATAATCTTCTTTTTTATATTTTGGTTAGTGGCTTAGGAAACTTCTTATGCCAAACCAGATTCCACTCACCAATAGGCATGTCTCTAAATGGTACCATAAGCTGAAACTTTCTTATTGTTGCATTTGGCTTCTGATGCCCAGGTCTCATGATTTGTCTTATAAATATAACCTTCCATGTTGTTCTTATCTGCTGTCTATTAAGAACCTTGTAAATTTGTTATTTAGGAATCGAAGACAGCTTCGGTTTTGGTCTATAGTCTTTTTGTGTTTGATTTCTAGCTTTTCTAACACCCAAAAATGTCTTCAAATCAATCTTGTTGATATTGACAGTAGTGCTACACTGATGGAAATGGGTCCTTATCTATCAATAATAAGTTTTTAATTTTCTCTCGGAATTTGAGAACACCCTAATTGATCTTGTTCTATACCAAATTTATAAATCCCCAATAGTAGTTAGCATGATGAGTCCAATCATCATGGTATTTACAATAGTTTTTTCCCTTCACCTTTATTTTGGATAGCATCTTGTGTCCCTATGGAAAAGTCAAAAACTCTTCCTGCAAAAGAAAATAAAAAATCTCCTCCACCCTTATTATGTCAAAAGAATACTGTTGCTGGGAAGGCAGAGGGTTAGAAGAGGCTTTTCTCTATGGCTTTAGAGGTTTTACTAGTTTAGATAAAACATGATAAACACAACTTCCCATGTTAATAAAATCAACAATGCCCACATCATGAAATATTTCTTAATAACATATGCCCATGGAGGTTTTCCTTTTCTAGTTTTCTTCCCTAAGCTATTCTTCATAGCATGCTACTTTTGCAATAACGTAAAAGAAATTCCTAAATTCCATGCCTTGAAACTTCTTCCTAAGCTCAATATCTAAACCACCTTAGGCTAACTTGACAAACTCACATTCAGGTAAAATGTTTTCCACTTATTATGCATATTCTTAAACTTAGCAATGTATGAGACTACAGATTCTCCTAGCTTTTGGTAAATCTTAGATAACTCAGCAATAGACACTTCGTGTTTAGTTTTATAAAACTGTCTATGAAATAAGTGCTCCATGTCTTGCCAAGTGTGCACAAATTCTCTAGGTAATGAAGCATACCAAGAAAAAGCAATTGTAGCTAAGGAATTGGGAAATAGCCTTAACTTAAACATGTTAAAATTATCATAATTAGCAAGCTCACAACATTAAATAGTAAACCTACCACTATGTTTTAAGGTAGACTATATCCCATCTCCTGAGAACAATGTGAACTCAGATCTCTTATAACCCCTAAGGTAGGGATTATTCCTATCCACCCAGGTGGGATAGGGTTTATGAAACTTAGAACAACCTACTTATCGAAGGCCAGGTCCATATAACTCTTAGACTATAGTCTTAAGGGCATCATGGTCAACATGAGGTTATGGGTGATGTACTATGGGTGCATGCATAGGTGGTGGTAGTGGTGCTGCATGATTAATCCTAGCATTCTTCACAATATTGGTTACATTATTTAGGGTAGTATTTACATGTACAACATTATATACATGTGGGTGAGTGTTAGGATTAGTATTAATAGACATATTACCTCTTTAACAACCAATGAATGACCTTATTGCTTGAGTAAGTGCGGACATTAGAGTTGCCTCTCTCCTACGAGGTGGCTGGTAGTATGGTTCCTCCTGGGTTGGAGTTATTTGTACCTCATTGGATTTAGGTTGGTTAACTAATGCTTGGTTACTAAGTTTGATATCTGCCTCCCAGGTGGTCTAGCTTTAGGTGAAATTCGCCTGGATACTATGTTAACCTATTCTAATTAGAAAAACAAAGATTTGAAACCAACCTCAAAAGCAGCCTTGATACTAACTCCAATTTGTTCCTCAGCTTGTTGAGCAATTTGAGTGCTAATGCTAGCTATGTTAGATGCAATTGGAGCCACCTCTTATCCTGCAGGTGACTTATTGCCATGTACTTGTTGTTCACTCTCATTGAGATTAAGATTGAGTTCAACTTCATCAGCTACTCCTTTAAGGTCTAACCATGTGGCTTTTTTTTTTCATAAAAGCTTTTTTTTTTTAGCACGATGAACCAAACACTTGCATGTAAACTGTGAATTTAAAGTGTAGTGTAGAAAAAAAAAGCAAAAATGGAGTCACACTAGGTGTGCCAAATTACTGTTTCATCATGAAATTGATTTTACTCAATTTATACATGTCAAAAACACATATGGCCTTTCTTCACATGTGAACTAATTATGGGTTTGCTAGGGCCGCAGATGATCCCAATGTAAATTAAATGCGTGCTAGTTTGACTTTTAAACATAATGATTGGTGGAAAAGAAAGGACCTAATTTTCCCTTAGGTTCCCTAGCTCCACTAGGATGTGCTTTGTTAGGATCTTTATTCATTTAGTTTTTGGGAAAATTGGAAAGAACTTGATTGCTTGAAAAAATTTAAAAGCTAGCTTGTGTATTGAAAAGTAAATTTGTGCTTGAAAAGTATGGGTTGATAATAGCGAAAAAAGTAAATATTTGCATTAAAAATTAAATTGAGTGCTTGACTGGAAAGTAAATTGAAAGCTTTGCAGGAAATTAAATCTTTGCATTGGAAAAGTAAATTGATTGTTTTGCAAAAAAAGTAAATTGATTGCTTGGGAAATTAAATCATTGCTGGAAAAGGAAATTGAGCATTAAAAATTAAATGGGTTAATTGCTTGAAAAGTAAATATGTTTAGAAATTGTAAATTGGCATTGAAAATAAAAAGCAATTTTGCAGGAATTAAAATATGGACAAAATAGCTATAAATTGCATTGAAAACTAAAGAGATTGCTTACAAGAATTTAAATATTTATAGAGGAAAGTAAATTGCTTACACGAGTTAAAAATAAAAAAAAAACTGGAATTGATTTTGATGCTATGCTAAAAAGTAAAAAATTGCTTGAAAATGTGAAGAAATTAGCTGAACTAGAGAAAAATTTAGCTAAGACATTATATCTGTCAAGTGTTGATTGATTGGTTGTGTTTGTTTAGAATGAAACCCAGCACGTCTATTTATAAGAGAAGAACTGCTTGGTGTCTAAGTTTTTTGTGTCCATAATGGTTGTCGAATCCACCAAAATATAAATTAACTGAAATTACCAGTTGTGAAATATTTTTCTGCAGTAAGTGGTAAATCCAGGTTGAACCCTAGAGACTAAATTACTAAATTTCATGCACTTGTGTAATGGAAAAAAGAAACAAAGGTTGGGGGGGGAGGGGGGGGGGGATTGTAACACTAAATCATGTTCAGAAATTAAAGAACTAAATTTAAATATGAAACTCTCAATTTAAACAAACTTCAGTCTAAGGTAATTTGCATTCCAATGCATTGATTCGATCATAGACAAAAGAAATACAATTATCTCTTATTAAATACTTAACGTGTCACACCCAACCCTTCCATAAGGCATAACATGTACCCGTAGTATACCTAATGAATTACCAAACTTCGTCTACTGATAACCTATTAAATACACTATAAGGGATTTTAAATATTTTCTTATTTCTTTTTACAGTGGTGAGCACTTTTAACAGGTGTTAATTTTTTTTTTTTTTAACTGAAGTGAAACCAAATAACAAATCTGAGTATCAGTAATTTCTGTAAAAATTTTAGCAGAGTGCCATCTGTATTTTGAATAAAATAGTTCTTCAAAAACTTGTGAAAAGTACTACCAATACATTTGTTCAATCCCAAACTCCAATATGGATCAACACAAATCAATTTCCTCAACATTTGTCAAACTCAATTAAATATAAATTTTTAGTAGTTCCAAAAGCTGAGATAAGAAAAATATATTACAACATTTTTACAAGCCAAAATAATTTATAACTTTAGTTTACAACTGCTCAAGACCAAGTACAATACATACATACAGTGCACATACATTACAAAAAAAAATTACAAAAATATGGTATACTCAATATACCTGGCAGAATTCCAAAATGTAGCACAAGCAGCCTACTCTGCTGCTTTGTCTGTCTGTCTACCTGCGACAGCAATGAAAAAGTTATCGCTGAGCCAATGTCTCAGTGGTGCACAACATTAAGAAAATGCAATTTAAAACCATAAACCATAAATCATATAAACTGTGGATACTTAAAATCATAGTTAAATTCAAAAGACAGAGAATGTCATAAAGAATTTAAATTCCATTTCACAATATCTCAATAAATATCAATAAATCACACACACAGCTTAATCATGATTCCATAGTCTAATTCATCCCAAAAGGCGATGGCTAGTGAGGAATAACATAGCTAGCTAGCAATTATATGAGTACTCATCCTATTCATCCTCAACTAGCACACACCTCAACACTTCAGCCAGAGAGGGAATTCAAAGCCAATTCGTCCCACTAGACAAGCTAACGAGGAATTCAATCAAATATACATGATAGCTATGGTTTCAAACCATTTGAAATATTTTTCAAGCAATAAGTATCCATCAAATTCCATTCAAACAAATTTTTTCACAATTTAAGCAATAACATACAAATTGTCATAATTCAGTTCAAGTGAAAATTCAAAAGAAATAACTGTTGTGCACAAACCTCTGATAAATACCTCTTGGCCTTGACTCAGTGGTTCCTTCTCCTTCTCTGAGTCTTTGTTAACTGAAACACACAATTTGAAGTGTTTTAGAATTCTTTTAAATTATTTCTAATAATAAAGTTCAATAATTAAATTTATTTAAAACTGTTATTTTCCTTAGTCAACCTATAATGTTGACCTTTGATGCACTCTAGGGGAATAAATTTTAATTTTACTAATATTTCACATTTTATAGTCCTTTAGTGTTGGTATATGTTACCAATTTCATTTTCAAATGTATTGCATTTTATTGCAATTTATTGAATTTCGGTATGTTATTTTGACCTAACTGGATGACCTAGTTCCCTCAGTTTTCGGGTTCTGATTCAAATTATAAACTTGTAGGTCTATGTCTTAGTGAACTTTTGCCACAAATTTTAGGTCATTTGGAGTTTACTAGACCAAGTTATGGTCATTTTACTATTGCTGGACAGATTGCACTAAAATGGCAAACTTAGGTCATTTTTAGGTCATTTCCGATTCTAGCAGTTTTTATACCCGAATTTTTGCAAGCATTTTGACTTTCTTATGATCATTTCTGGGTTTTGGTGTCTTCATAAGAGTTGTAGCTCTATGTCTAAGATTTCCATGGTATAAATTTCAGGTCATTTGGACCTGTTTTAAGTGAGTTATGGCCAAAATACTGACTGTTGTTCAAATGGTCAATTTTCAGGTTTGCAAAGTCACTAATTCGGATTTGGTCAATTCTCTTTTCACTTTTTGGACAGAATTTAGGTAGGCTTTCTTCATGAAAGTTGGCACATTTTGTGCCTAGTTTCACCTCTAATTGGCCTCATACCAATTGGAGTCACATACTGTAACGATCGGGAACCAACCACTAGAGGAATTGTCCGCTTTGGCCATAGGCCTCACGGTTTTGTCCCAGAGGTGGAATGGACAACTTCCCAGGAGGTCACCCATCCTAGGATTTCTCTTAAGCGAGCACGCTTAACCCTGGAGTTCTTCCAACTCTCCAGGCCATTCCACCAAAAGGCACCTCTAGTGATTAGTTCTCCCATTTTATATATCATTACGTTTTTGAACCCAAGACCATCTCCGTGCTTTGTCGTGACCCTTAAGCAAATCCCACATCGGCAAAGCATGGAGATGGTCTTGGGTTCAAAAACGTAATGATATATAAAATGGGAGAACTAATCATTAGAGGCGCCTTTTGGTGGAATGGCCTGGAGAGTTGGAAGAACTCGAGGTTGCGTGCTCGCTTAAGAGAAATCCTAGGATGGGTGACCTCCTGGGAAGTTCTCCATTCCACCTATGGGACAAAACCGTGAGGCCTATGGCCAAAGCGGACAATTCCTCTAGTGGTTGGTTCCCGATCGTTACAATGGTCCCTTAGGCAAATCCCACTTCGGCAAAGCACGGAGATGGTCTTGGGTTCAAAAACGTAATGATATATAAAATGGGAGAACTAATCACTAGAGGCGCCTTTTGGTGGAATGGCCTGGAGAGTTGGAAGAACTCCAGGGTTAAGCGTGCTCGCTTAAGAGAAATCCTAGGATGGGTGACCTCCTGGGAAGTTCTCCATTCCACCTATGGGACAAAACCGTGAGGCCTATGGCCAAAGCGGACAATTTCTCTAGTGGTTGGTTCCCGATCGTTACAATTGGTATCAGAGCCGCTCGCGTGTCCTCTTGAGCGATGGTGGGGCAAACCTCAGCGAGGACGCTGAGTCCCGAAAGGGGGGGAGAAAGGTCCCTTAGGCAAATCCCATATCGGCAAAGCACGGGGATGGTCTTGGGTTCAAAAACATAATGATATATAAAATGGGAGAACTAATCACTAGAGGCACCTTTTGGTGGAATGGCCTGGAGAGTTGGAAGAACTCCAGGGTTAAGCGTGCTCGCTTAAGAGAAATCCTAGGATGGGTGACCTCCTGGGAAGTTCTCCATTCCACCTATGGGACAAAACCGTGAGGCCTATGGCCAAAGTGGACAATTCCTCTAGTGGTTGGTTCCCGATCGTTACACACACTTAGGGTTATAGGCTCATTTGCATACTGCCTTTACATGTCTTTTAAATACCAAACCCATCACACATTCACCAAATATATCTTTACTTCCCAAACCATTCTGCACTTGTACCATACCATACCCATTCATTAGTTTGCATTATAGCAACTTTGGGCAGAATACAATGACCTTACATACACCAAATATGACTCCTAATTTACAATATCCAATTCTAAATAATTTTCCACATAATTCTCCTAACCAATACATACAATTTACACTACCAAATTACATACATTATCACCACTATTTCATATACATATGCTGCCATTTTTTTGTACCATAATTCAACCACTTTTCATGAACTTAAACATTACCAATCTTCACTATAAGGCTACCCAAGTAATACATTCACATCAAGCTTTCCATTTTAACTTTTTAAACTTACAAATCAAACTTTATACATGGTAAATTACTCCTATACATATAAACACTTAAATCAACACCTACCATTTATATGTAAAAACAAGCTAAACATGATGAACTTCCATGGCTACTGAAATGGAGCATCACCCTAACTTATAAAACCTCAACTTTCCTTCCATAAATCAACTCACCGCAACACCCACACAAACTTTAATGAAGCAAAAATGGAAAACCAACACTTACCTATTTTGAAGCATTTTAAAAACTAATCAAAACTTGTCTTTCTTGCTCCCTAAATGCTGCCCAAGGTGTGTAGGCTAAGTTTAATGAAGAGAATTCATGAATTTAGCTTGAAATGGAGGTGATCTCAAGCTTGCATGGGTGGCTTCCATGGAGAGAAGTTGGGACACCATTTTCGGCCATGAGAGAGCTTGGTGAGGATGATGAAGTGAGTGGGGAAATCTGTCCTCATTTTAAGTATTAATGTGTCCACTTAGCGCTCCACTAAACATAGTTTAATTATATTATAATCTAAGGTTTCAATAATTGCAATTTTGACCTTAATTTCTCTTAAATTACATTTTATCTTTAATTTCATTTTTCATTAGATTTTCCAAATGTAATACCATTTATTTTTAATGGAAATTTAGGTCAAAAGGTAACTCGGGGTGTCAGATGACCACAATACCCCTATTCGGATTATATTTTTGATTTTTCGGTAACACCGATTTTTGTCGATTTCTCGATTTTTCGTTTTTCTTTGTATCAATTAATTAATTTTTCTATGACATTTCTAATGTCATTTATACTTCAATAGATATTTATTTAAGTCTTAAAAATATTTCTCAGGGTTCCCCGTGGTCCAGGGCTAGTCAACGGTCCACGCCGCCATTTCCCGGTGTGGTCACCCATCGCTACGATTTTTGGCTCGTTTAACTTAGTTACATTTCATTGCTCTTATTTTTCCTTTATTTTTCTTATATTTTCCTCTATTGTTTTTCATTATTTCATGTCCCCTCACTAACATTTAAGTGTAGTTCCAGGCATTCTAGCTGTCCAGACAAACACTGGTCACCGAAACAGTAGAACGCACTACCGAACATAGGGGTGTTGCATAACGTAGATTTACCAAACAGCGAGATAAAATCCCTAACTTTCCTATACTCATCAATTCGAGCCTAGCACTCTTATTGACTTTAATTATTAACTGAATTGGTATTAAGTAATCCTCATCAAATTAATAACTGCTTAAGAAAATGAAGTAGTTAAGCTGAACAACAATTTATAAAAGCATAAATCATTTAATTCACCCTATTGTCTCCTTAGGTTATTATCAAAAACTTGGATCATAATCAATAAAACCTAATTGCCACTCACGTTTAATCTTACACAACAATTACGAATTATGAAGATGAACTAGCAATTGATCACATCAAACAATTAACTACTAGGCTTTTTTAGCAAATCATTCAATAGATCAAAGTCAATGAAATCAGAAAATAATAGATATTCAAAAAGACATAAATTAAATTAAGAACCTGGTCTCACAAATCACGCATAAGAACTAGAATCCCTTAAACTGAATTAAGAAACTTAGCCACTCATGCTCATGGTTTATAGAAAATTGAAGAAAAATAAAGAAGAAAACAAAAAAGAGAATAGAGAATAAAGGTCTTCTATGGTGTTCGAAGGTCTGAATGGATGTGTGTATGCTGCTGCCCAAAGATGCCTTTATAATAAAAAACCTAATCCCAACTATAGGAACCAAACTAAGAAAAGTTTTGAAATTTAAAAGACAGATTTTCAACCTGCACTCACGTCTCTGTAATCAAGGCCATTTTTCAGCCACTTCCCTTTCGAATCTATCTCTGTCGTCTTCATGAAAGTTTTATCCCTATTTCTTAGCTTTCCAATTAGTACTCATTTGCCCAAATATGAGGTCTACAGCCCATGTTATGAGCCAAAAACTGAGACTAGTTCTGACAGAGTGTCCAGCCCATAATGACGACTTCATTGCTGTTTTTGACAATTAAAACGACCTCATCTCGCTTCCAGCCCTTCATAGAAGTTGTAAAGGTGGCTCTTAAGGTTTAATTGGGCTTAAGCTTGCTTAATTTGGACATCTGGAACTCCAGATACAAAATAAATACTAAAACTAGTCGTGACAATCAAGTGTGGGCTTTTGCAATAGATCCGTAGCTCATTTTGTCAACCTTGGAGACTGATTTGGGCTTTGGTCCCTCTTTATCATTTGAAGTGCTCTATCTTAGCTTTTCAATGGATTAAACAACACTCAATTTGGAGACCCATAACTTTAGAAACACCTAAAAAATACAACAAAGGTCAAATGCTAAAAGTTTCTCTATTTAACATAATTATTCCAATAACTATCTCAAAAATTTACCTAAATGATAAATATACTTTAATCAACTGAATTATGCATAAAAACACAATAGAAACACTAAATGTGATGGGAGTAAAATTAATAAATTATGTACTTATCAAATTCTCTCACACTTATTTTATGCTTGTCCTTAAGCATGAGTTAAACTCTCAATCAACTCCACTTAGAAGTTCCTTAACTTCACCCTATCACAACATTCTCTAAAAAAAGATTAAAAGTTTGAAAGGAGAGGCAAGTAAGGTAGTAACCATCAAATCAAATTCCATCAACAACATACCAATATATCAACAATTCTCTAACATCAAAATAAAAGGCTTGAAATTAATTAATCTCACATATTTAAATTTTCATAAAATTTTAAATCAATACACACCAAAATAGAAGGCTAATTTATCAAGGCACAATAATTATAGCTCTTTGCAAATCTAAGGGGAGATAGAAATGCCCTTTTTTTTTTTTGAAATTGGTACTTCTCTCTTGTCACAATTACTTTTTTTTTTTATTTCAACCGTTACATTCAGAAAAGTACCTTGCTCATATCCTAGCTAGCTTTTGGCCTGAGAATCAACATAGGGTTCATGAAGACCCCTGGTTAGTTTGCTTAACTAAAATAGCGGAGTAATTTTCAAGTTCAACACTTTATTTCCCTCAATTTATGCATCTACATATTATAAAGTGCCCTGATAGAGTAAATAAAATTCTAAAATATGCATGACACTAGTTTAAAGCACACATAACTAATCATTTCACCATTAAATCAAGCCTAAATGATTTATGCAGAAAAAAAAAATTACTCTATGGTATGGAGAAGAGGGAAAATCCATCATTAAAGTTACTATTACCTTGCCTAAAATCTCAAAAAGTCAACCTAAAATAGAAAAATCATTTCAAGGACAATGCACTTCTCTCCGAGAGTTAATATAGAATCATGAATCAAGCTTATGATAACAAATTTTATTTTATTATTTTTATTTATTTATTTATTTATTTTGAAATCAAATTTCTCCTCCTCCACACTTAAAACTTATATTATCCCCAATGTAAAGCCCAAATGCAAAAGAAAAGAACAAAAATACTACAAAATAAAATAAAGTAAGGGAAAGAAAACAAATTTGATTGTGGCTAACAAGCCACCCATGGGTTACCTCCCAAGAAGCGCTTTTGTTTATCGTCATTAGCTCGACATGGCAAAGCTTCTTAATCCACTGAATGCTCTTGAAACCCCTCATAAAATGGCTTGAGTTTATGACCATTGACCTTGAACACTTTGTTAGTTTCTAAACTTTGAATTTCAACTGCAACATAAGAAAACACATTAGTAACAATAAAGGGTCCAATCCAAGGAGAACGCAACTTACCAGGCATCAGCTTCAATATGGAATTATACAATAAAACTTTTCGCCAAATCACAAACTGCTTCCTTAGTTTATCATGGAGTGACCTTGTCTTTTCTTTATAGATCCTAGAATTCTCATAAGCCTTAAGGCGAATTTCCTCTAATTCATGCAATTATGATTTTCCTTCTAACTCATCCTCCATACTTAACTAAAAAACATCCTGCACAAATGTATCAACAACATCAATAGAAATGGCAGAATGATTATCAGTAGGATACTTTATGGCATCAAAGATATTAAATTTGATAGTCTCTCCATCAGACTCCATAGTTAAGGTACCCTCATCCACATCAATTTTTGTCTTGGCAGTTTTTAGGAAAGGTCTTTATAACACTCCTATTTGCATAGCCTGGTACATTTTACTGTTCCGGTGACCAGTGTTGGTCCGGACAATTAAGAGGATTAGAACCATGTCTAAGACACCTAGTTAAGCCCTGAACACAAATAATTAGTAATTGTCAAATAGTTAATTATAAAGAAGAAAAATAGAACACAAGAAGTTAAATGAGCCGGGAGACACAGCGATGGGTGACCTTCTCGGGAATGACTGCGAGGTCAGTCTAAACTCAAATTTCGAACCATAAAATGTGACGGTGTGGTCCTTAGGACTATTGCAAACACAGTGGAAAAGAGAAAATTACAAAAAAGAATTGTTAAGCTGGTCAAATAATTAGGTCAGAGATCCGGAAGAAATATAGAATTACTTGCAAAATGGATCGAACCAGCGAGGGGCAATTTGGTCAATTCACCCCTAGAGCTGACTCCTAACCTAACTATCCAATAAAATTGGAAAAAAGAAAATTTGAGAATCAAGAATTAAATTAAAGAACTAATGGAAAAATAAATGAAAAAGAAAAAGGAAAAGAAAAAAGTTTATTCACATAATGCATGACATAAGCATGATGTAATAAATTTAATATTTAAAAAAATTGAAATTTGGGGATAAATCCTAATAATTAAAAGAAAAAAATAAAAAGAAAATTTTACTTCTTCTTCTGTCCATTTCAGCCGCCCCATCTCTCTCTCTCTTCCCTCTTTCAAAACTCCATTGAAACACAACTCCAAGCTTGTGTGAACCCAAAAATCAGCCATAAAACTTGAAGATTTCTTAATTAAATCATGTATTTGGACTTGCTAAGCAACTTAGGAGCAAAAAGAAGAAAGGAATCAAAGGTTTGAGAAGATGAAGTTTTGTCTCAACAAAGTAATCTAAACTTGAAAATTATAGTTAAATGTTTATGTTCTAGTTTAATTAACTTAGAAATTGTGTAAATCAAACAAAAATAATTGTTGAGGGACCAAACATGAATTTCATCCAGCTAGGGTTAGGGTTTGAAATGAATGGGTTTGAGGTGTTTGAATGGTTATTTGAGTTGAATTAGGTGTATTGATTATGAATATACACTTTAAATTTGCATTAGAGATGAAATGTATGTAATTAGGGTTTTGAACATGTGAAAAATTGGAGAAAAAGTTGAGAATTAGTCAATTGATGTAGTTGACCTTATTTGAGTTGAGAAATGGTCAATTGTGATCATTTGTGGTGTGTACGAATTGTTGGAAACAAGTTCCAATTCGGATAGAATAGGGTCAATCTGCAGGCAGCTTGACCTAGGTCCCTTTCAGGGACCAAAACTGAAAATTTAATAGCTCAATTGGTGTGAGGCTAATTGGGAATGAAACTAGACACAAAATGGAACATTTTTCATTTAGGAATCATGTCCAGAAAGTGACCATAACTTAGTGAACAATTAGGCCAAATCCGGAATTGGGCACACTGCTCTGTACAAAAATGACCAAATGAACAATAGTTACATAAATGACCATAACTTGGTCTACGAAGGTCCAAATGATCTGAATTTTATACCGATAGAAAGTTGAGACATAGTCCTACAACTTTCATGAAGAAAACAAAACCAAAATTTGACCATAAGCTGTCCAAAATCTTACCTGTAATCAACACACAAAAATGGCCAATATCCAGGAAATGCCCAAAATTCTGGGTAATACCAAATCTGGCCAGCTATGTTCAAATGGCTATAACTAGGGCTACAAAACTCCAAATGGAGTGATTCAAAAAGGGAAATAAATTTAAGACAATAAGGAACAACTTCTATGAAGAAAACTTAGCCAAATTACCACAGCAACATAACTAATAGGACAGTGTAAAATAGGACACCAAATCTAAAATTTTGGAAATTTCATCTAAGAAACTTAAAGTTTGAGAAAACAATCAAAACCAGCAAATTAGGTAACCAAAATGTGGTATGTGGGTGAATTTAGAATTCCCATACCTATTAAGCATGAGAAAGTCAATAAATTGACTTGAATAGTGTTGTGAACAGTAACCCCAAAATACAAATTGTAAAGAATATCAAGTTAAGCATAATAAAGTCAGATATAAATAGATTTGAATTTATTTTTGAAATTATGATACTAAAACACTGTGAAATTGTGTGTTTCAATTGAAAAGAATACTGAGAAAGAACCTGAAGCATCGAGTCAAGGCCAAGAGGCGACTCGCATAAGGTTTGTGCACAACATAAACATTCTTTAAAATTCCTTTGCAAAGTGCATGAAATGATTTGTGGTTTATCTATATTGTAGAATAATGATTGAAATGTACACTATGCTTTTGATCTAATTGTTAGAAATTTGATGATATGTGATTTGATTGTTAGTAAATGTTTGATAAATTGATAAGATAGTTTTAAAACCACAGTGTCATGACCATATATTTGAATGTCTCACTAGCATGACTAGTGAGAGAAATTAGTTTCGAATTTTGATTCCTTCTCTGGCTGAAGTATTGAGGTGTGTGCCAGTAGAAGAAGAAATTTGAATGGGTACCCATAGATTGAGCTAGCTAGCCTTGTGATTTCTCGTAAGCCTCTAGCTATTGAGATGAATATTTTTTCGAATGGCATGATATAACTGTGTGTTTTTATGAAATTGTTTTGCGACTTCCTAAATGAAAGTGTTTGGACTAAAAATTTATAAATCATGTTTTGTATCTATTTTTCATGTTCAGTTCAATATTTGAATAAATGTGATTTGACTTATGCATAAATATTATTTTAGTATGTTATGCACCACTGAGTCATAGTACTCAGTGATGGCTGTTATTGCTATCGCAGATATAGAGACTAGAGGAGCAGTAGAGTGAGCTACTGAGGACCTTGGAGCCACATCCCTGAAGTTTTATCGAGTATATTTTATACCCTGATTATAATATTTTGGTTGATGTATGTAAATGTATGTACATGTAATAACAGGTAATGAGCAGTTGTGTAGAGTTTGTAATAATATTAGTTTGGATTTTCTCATGTATATTTTGAATGATGAATATAATTTGATTTTAGTTTAATGAAAAATGAATGAAGTTTTTTAGTGATATATTTTGAAGACAATTGATATGAGAATTATTGTGAATTTTGGAGTTGGGAAAAATTTGATGTTGATTTTGTTGTGGTAGTGTTTGATTTGATGAAATGAGATATTGGAAGTGTTTTCACAGGTTTTTGAAGAACTACTTTCTTAAAATACAGACGGTACTCGATCGAAATTTATCTAAAAATTTGCTTAAAAATAAAATGAATAAAAATTTGAACTAGTTTTCAAACTTCTATCAAATGTAAGAAAATGCTCACCACTTCCAAAAAGTAAGAAAATGGTTTTAAAATCCCTTGTAGGGTACTTAATGAGTTATCGGTAGGTGAAGTTCGGTAGTTCATTAGGTATTCTATGGGATCATGTTATGCCTTACAGAGGGATAAGGTGTGACATATTTTAGTGGTATCAGAGCGAATATTTTTTAAGTATGTTTTAACTTGTGAATTTGCGTCTTTTCTTTGATAAGTACAACAGCTTAATATCCTTATTTGTTACATACAGTGCATTACATTATAAATATGAACTAACGGAGGGAATCTCCTTGTGTTACTTGTTCAGGAGATATCTTAACTCTAGACTGAAATGGAAGAAGGGGATTGCTCTGTTGAGCAGTCAGTAGAGGCTGAGGCCCAAGGGGAAGCCCCAGCTCTAAAAAATGTCAGTGGGTCAGTGGCACCAGCCCCACAAATGCCACCGTTTTTGGCACAGTTTGCTCAACAATTGGCGGCATTGTTTCAACAGATGGCTGGGGGTATGCCTGCTCAAGCTCCACCCCAGACTTCTGTGGTGTAACCTCAAGCTCCAATCAGACAGTATGACAAGCTGTTGAAATATGGGACAACAGAATTTAAGGGTACAGTAGACCCTTTCAAGGCACAGCAGTGGCTGGAGAGAATGGACCTAGTGTTTAAGAAGCTGTACTAATCAGATGAACTGAAATTTGAGTATTCGGTATCACTACTGCAAGGGGATGCCTATGACTTGTGGAAGACTATCCCCACAGCTTGGCAAAATCACCAGTATTGAGCTGGGACAACTTTATCAGAGAGTTCAGACAGAAATATATCCCAAATGCATATGTGGATCAGAAACTACAAGAATTTTTAAGTCTGAAGCAAGGGAATAAATCTATGGTAGAGTATGAAAGGGAGTTCTCCCGCTTAAGCCACTATGCTGGGAGTCTCCTGTCTACCAGCAAAGAAAGGTGCAAGAGATTTGAGACCAGTTTAAAGCTTAGTTTGAGGATACAAGTAGTGGGATTCAGACACAGTAACTTCTCTGAGCTCATCTCTCAGGCACTTGAGTTAGAAAGGATTGAATTAGAAGCGACACCAGCAAAAGAGAAATTAGAGAAGACTGAGAAATCAGAGAAAGATAAAGGGGAAAAATCAGTAGAGCAAAGTCCTAGTGGTACATCTGGAAAGAAGAAAAATTTTGGGGGACCAAGCAGAGGTAGATGAGGAAGGTTTGGAAAGGGCAGATTCTCTGGACAGAGACCTTCTAGATCTGGTCAGCAGTCGACCAGGGGTTCATATCCTCCCTTCCCTTGTGAGACATGTGGCAAAACTCATGGGGGAGAATACTATTGGGCAACAAGAGCTTGCTTTAACTATGGAGTCAAAGGCCATCGCACTAAGGACTGCACCAGTGCCCCTAGATTTGGGCCAGCTCCTACTACTGCTGACGGATCTATTTAAAGTCCTGCTACTAGAGGTTCACAACCAGTTAGCAGAGGAAGAGGCAGAGGTAGAGGTAATGCTTCTAGCACTCAGGGTACAGTTAGCCAGTCAGCACAAGGGAGTGCTCCTGCCAGAGTCTACATTAGGAGACAATGGGAAGAAGCTGAAACTTCTGACATTGTGGCTGGTACATTCTCTATCTCTGATCAAGATGTATTTGTACTGTTTGATCCGGGTTCTACCCACTCATATGTTAGTGCTAGCATCGTTAGTTTCCTTGCTGTTCTATGTGTTAAAATGGATTTTGAGGTGCTAGTAACTAGTCCGTTAGGACAAGAGGTCCGGGTCAATAGAATGTATAGAGATTTTCCTTTGGTGATCCAAGGACACACTTTTCTATTAGATTTGATTGAAATGCCCTTAAGAGATTATGATATCATCTTAGGCATGGATTGGTTAGCCAGGCATCATGCCATGATTGATTGTAGACTAAAGACAGTCACTTTTGGTCTCCCTCTATACGGTGATATAGTAATACATGGGGAGAGTCAGTTACTGCCATCAAACATCATTTCGGCTGCACTAGCCAAAAGGATGATCAGAAAGGGGTGTGAAGCATACTTGGCCATGTGATAGACACCTAAGTGGGGAGTCCAGCACTGAGAGACATCCCTACTGTATGTGACTTTCTGGATGTGTTCCCTGATAAGTTGCCAGGATTACCTCCGGAAAGAGAGGTGCAGTTTGAAATTGATGTTATGCCTGGTGTGGACCCAATCTCTATAACACTATATCGAATGGCACCAGCAGAATTGAAAGAGTTGAAAGTGCAGTTGCAAGAGCTACTTGATAAGGGCTTTATCTGCCCTAGTGTGTCACCTTGGGGAGCGCTAGTATTGTTTGTTAAAAAGAAAGATGGCACTCTCCATTTATGTATTGACTACCGGTGGTTGAATAAGGTAACAATAAAGAATAGATACCCATTGCCCCGCATTGATGACTTGTTTGATTAGTTGAGGGGTGCAGCTGTGTTCTCCAAAATTGACCTAAGATCAGGCTATTATCAGCTAAAAATACAAGAGCAGAGTATTCCTAAAACTTCCTTTAGAGCCCGTTATGGCCATTATGAGTTCTTGGTCATGCCATTCGGGTTAACTAATGCTCCGGCTGCTTTTATGGATCTGATAAACACTATCTTCAGACCATACCTCGATCAGTTTGTTGTGGTATTCATAGATGATATATTGGTCCATTCAAGGAGTGCAAAAGAGCATGATAGATATCTACGGATTGTACTGCAGACATTGAGGGAGAAACAGTTATACGCCAAATTGTCGAAGTGTGAATTTTGGCTGAAGGAAATATCCTTCTTGGGACACGTAGTATCGGTAGAGGGCATCAAGGTAGATCCAAGTAAGATAGAAGCCGTCCTTAATTGGAGACCACCCAAAAATATCACGGAGATCCGTAATTTTCTGGTTTTAGCTGGATACTACCACCGTTTTGTGAAAGGGTTCTCCATGTTGACATCTTCATTGACTAAACTAGTTCGAAAAGATATGAAATTTCAGTGGACGAATAAATGCCAATAGAGTTTTGATGAGTTGAACAAATGTTTAGCTGAAGCTCCAGTCCTTGCTTTACCTACCCCGGTTAAAGAATACACAGTTTACAGTGATGCTTCTCACAATGGGTTAGGCTATGTATTGATGCAAGAGCAGAATGTCATTGCCTATGCATCACGGCAGCTGAAACCGCATGAGAGGAATTATCCGACACATGACTTGGAGCTAGCAGCTATTGTGTTCGCTCTTAAGATCTGGAGACATTATTTGTATGGGGAGAAGTGCTACATCTACACAGATCATAAGAGTTTGAAATATCTGGGCACTCATAAGGAGTTGAATTTGAGATAGAGGAGATGGTTAGAGTTGATAGAAGACTATGATTGTTTGATAGAATATCAGCCAGGGAAAGCTAATGTAGTGGCTAACGCCTTAAGTCGCAAGACTATGGCAAGTCTACGGGTTTTTCCTTTGTCTATGGTACATGAGTTGAGAGTACTGCATGCTAGCTTAGAGATTAATGATGAGGGCCAGACAACTATTGCATGGCATATACAGCCAGTGTTGATTGATCAGATCAGAATGGCTACTCAAAATGATCAGAAGTATCAGAAACTGTTAGATGAAGTCCAGCAGGGCAAGAAACCTGAATTCTCAGTGAGAGATGACGGCCTATTGCTACACCAGGGCAGAATGTGCATTCCTAATGACGTTGACTTGAAACAAATCATTTTGAAAGAAGCACATGAGTCTCCTTTTGCTATGTACCCTGGTGGCACAAAAATATATAGAGGGCTGAAAGAGCACTACTGGTGGATGGGTATGAAAAGAAAAGTAGCAAAATTTATTTCCAAATGCCTAACTTATCAGTAAGTAAAGGCAGAGCATCAAGTACCATCTAGTTTGTTACATCCATTACTAGTACTAGAATGGAAATGGGAGAGATTAACGATGAATTTTGTGATGGGACTTCCAAGGATATAGAAGAGCCATGATGTAGTATGGGTCATTATTGACTGACTGACTAAATTTGCTCATTTTTTGCCTGTCTGGATGGACTACAGTTTAGAAAGATTGGCTAAGTTGCACATTAATGAGATAGTAAGACTGCATGGAGTGCTAGTATCCATCGTATCAGACAGAGATCCTAGGTTCACTTCTAGATTCTAGGATAGTCTTCAGAGAGCCCTAGGAACTAGATTGAACTTTAGTATGGCATTCCACCCACAGACAGATGGCCAGTCTGAGAGGGTAATTCAGATCTTGGAGGACATGCTACGGGCTTGTGTGATTAAGTTTGAGGGCAGTTGGGACACACATTTGCCTTTGATTGAGTTGCTTACAACAACAACTACCAATCAAGCATTGGAATGCCTCCATATGAAGCTTTGTATGGCAGAAAATGTAGAACCCCATTGTGTTGGGATGAGGTAGGCGAAAGAAAGATGATTGGGTCAAAAATTATTCAGCAAACTGATGAGAAAGTCAGATTGATCAGAGATCGACTTAAGACTGCATCAGACCGTCAAAAGTCCTATATTGATTTGAAGAGAAGGGATATTGAGTATGCAGTGGGTGACAAAGTATTCCTCAAGGTTTCCCTTTGGAAGAGAATTATGAGATTTGGCAGAAAGGGGAAACTGAGTCCTCGTTTCATTGGGCCATATGAGGTTCTAGAGAGAGTGGGTCCTTTGGCATATCGTTTGGCACTACCTCCAGAGTTGGAGAAGACACATAACGTCTTCCATGTGTCTATGTTGAGGAGGTACAGATCTGACCCATCTCATGTACTACCAGTAGAAGAGATTGAGGTGAATTCAGACCTCAAATATGAGGAAGAACCCATAGAGATTCTGGCTTATGAGGTGAAGCAGTTACGGAACAAGCAAATACCACTAGTGAAAGTGCTATGAAACCATCATTCAGGCCAGAAGGCTACTTGGGAACAAGAGGAGGACATAAGGAGACAGCACCCATAACTGTTTAGAGACTGATACCAGGTAAAATTTCGAGACAAAATTTATTTTAAGGGGGAGAGAATTGTAACACCCCTATTTGCATAGCCTGGTACATTTTACTATTCTAGTGACCGGTGTCGGTCCGAACAATTAAGAGGATTAGTGTCACCCTACCCCTCTGTAAGGCATGATATGATCCCGTAGTATACCTAATGAATTACCAACTTCGTCTACTGATAACCCATTAAATACACTACAAGGGATTTTAAAACTTTTCTTACTTCTTTTTACAGTGGTGAGCACTATTTACAGGTGCTAAAAACTTTTTTGAACTGAAGTGAAATAGCTAATACATTTGAATTATTAGTAATTTCTATAAAAATTTTGTCCGAGTGCCCTCTGTATTTTGAATAAAACAGTTCTTCAAAAACCTGTCAAAAAGCACTTCAAATATATTTCTCAATCTCAACTCCAATATTTGATCAACTCAATATGTTTCTCAACTCAAATCCACAGTAATTTTTTAGTATTTTCAAAGATGAGATAAAAGAAATATAGTATAAATTTTACAAGCCAAAATAACTCACAATTTATTTTACAACTTCAAGGTACAATTTTAATTTACAACTGCTCAAAACCAAGAACATTATATATATACAGTGAACATACATTACAATATAAAATGCAAAATATGGTACACTCAATATACCTGATGATCTCTCACTGAAGCACTAGCAGCCTAATCACGCCTCTGATCTGTCTACCGCAATAAAGAATGAAAAGTTATCGCTGAGTAAAATTTACTCAGTGGTGCACAATAACAATTTGAAATGCGATACATAAATCTTTTATTGATAATTCACACATCAAATAGTTCACAATTCCATTTCACAATTTACAAAGTTCATATAACACAGATTTGATCAAATAATAGAATAATACAGTTTTGCCAATCAATAATACCATTTGATCAAATAACTGAATAATACAGTTTTGCCAATCAATAACACAATTTGATCAAATAACTGAATAATACCATCTTGCAAATCAATAACACAATTTAAATGCTGCACAATTACATTTCACAAATTATCAAAGCTCATTATAGAAAAATTTTGAGTCAAATAATTTAATAAACACAGTGTTGCCAATTCATACATAACTTAAGCCATGACACAAAATTTTCGATCAATGCCGTGTTGTACACCATGACAAAGCAATCTACAACCCCACTAATCGAAATCAATGAGGGAGATAGCTAGCTAGCTAATGAGTACTCATCCGATCTTTAACCTCAACTAGTAAACTAGAGAGGGAGGAAAATAATCACACTCACCCTGGACTGATAAGTCAAAGAGGGAGGAATATAATCACACTCACACCATAAATGGAGGAGGAACATAGTAACAGTGTCATGCCAAGTGTGAATCAAAATAATTCCAAATCACAATATTTAAATATTTCATACAAACCACAAACCATATTTTATCTCAAAATTTCCATTTGCAAAGTAGGCAATACAACAATTTCCAAATAAGATTCTCAAAGCCAAAACAATAAAAAAATTATTCATAACTCATTTCTCCAAATAAATTTTCCAGTAAAAGCAGCGAATATAAAAAGTATTGTGCACAGACACAATTTAAAACTATAATGTTCAAATAAATTTTTAAGTAGAAAATAAGAAATCAAAATTATTGTGCACAAACACAATTTAAAACAATAACATACAATTAATCATAATTTATTTCAATTGAAAAATTCAAAAGAAATAACTATTGTGCGCAAACACAATTTAAAACAATAACATACAAACAATCATAATTTATTTTAATTAAAAAATTCAAAAGAAATAACTATTGTGCACAAACCTCTAATAACTGTCTCTTGGCTCTGACTCAGTGTTTCCTTCCCCTTCCCTGAGTCTTTGCTAACCGAGAAACACAATTTGAAGTGTTTCAGTACTCATTTAAACTGTCTCTAACGATAATGCTTAATAATTAATTCATTGAGTTATATCATTTCTTTAATCAACCTAAGATGTTGACCTTCGATACAGTCTAGGTGAATTAGGTCTTAATGTTACCAATATGTCACATTTGATAGCCTTTTAGTGTTGGTACATGTTACCGAATTCATTTCCATGTTTGTTGCATTTTATTGCAATTTGTCAGATTCCGGTATACTAATTTGACCTAGCCAGATGACCTAGTTTTCTCAGTTTTCAGGTTTCAGTCAAAACTACAAACTTGTAGATCTATGTCTTCTTGCACGCGGGGCAAAATTTCATGTCATTCTAAGTTATGTAGACCAAGTTATGGTTATTTTACTATTGCTGGTCAAAATGCATCAAAATTGGTCACTTTAGGTCATTTTAGGTCACTTTTAGTTCAGCCAGTTTTTGGACCCGAAATTTTGCAAGCTATTTGACTTGCTTATGGTCATTTTTGAGCTTTGGTGTCTTCATAAGACTTGTAGATATATGTCTCAAATATTCATGGTAAAAATTTCAGGTCAATTGGACCTGTTTTGAGTGAGTTATGGCCAAAACACTAACTGCTGCCCAAATAGTTAATTTTCAGGCCTTAATTGCACTAATCCGGATTTGGTCATTTTTCAAGTTACCTTAAAAGCAGAATTTTGGTAAGCTTCCTTCATAAAAGTTAGCATATTTTGTGCCTAGTTTCACCTCCAATTGGTTTCATACTAATTGGAGCCACACACTTAAAGTTCTAGGCCAAAATGCACACTGCCCTATTGCATATTGTCCATCACTCATCAAGGATACATTTAACACCTACCAAATTACACATTCATGCCATTTCTGTTTTGTACCATAACCTAAACACATTTCAGAACATAATTTTTGGTCACTTTGGCAGCTTATAACCACACTTAATATGCACCTTATAGTACAGAATTTTTTAAGTTCAAATTACAAACAATTCAATCACCTAACCTAGCTCATTTACATGTCCAACCTCACACCATCATGCATATACACAAGCTGCCATAGCAAGTGCCACAATTCAACATTAATATTCCATAAACCAAACCATGAAATAACATTTTTATGGTTCACCAATCAAGCTGCCGACTTATACATCTCTCTCCATTAATTTCCAAGCTTCCAAATTCAAGTATACATTCACATATACTTAGTATACATCACCCAATTTATTCCTACATATATAAACACATAATCAACCCTTGAATCTACCATTTATAAGCAAGAATAAACTGTCCTTAAGGAGTTTCCATGGCTGCCAAATGTACACACCTCCCTTTAAACATCAAACCTCAAAAATCTCTCCACAATTCAAGTATCCATAACATCCTTACTAACTTTAATGAAGCAATAATAAAAAACACAAACTTACCACTTTGGAAACTCTTCAAAACCTCTCCAAAATTTGGTCTTCTTGTTGTCTATCTACTGCCCAAGGTGTATGGACAACTTTTAATGAAGGAAAGTGCCAAGAAAGGAGATTGAATCACACTTGCATGGAGCTTTCAAGTCATGCGGCAATGGAGGTTTGTTGAGAGCAATTTCAGCTGGTTCTAAGGTTGAAGATGAAGATGTGTATTCTGCCCAAGATGATGAGTTAGTGGTCCACTTTGATGGGTGAGTGGAGCACTAAGCTTAAATTAAATATTAGTTTATTCATAAGTTTTATTTTTCCACATTTAACTCCCCATTTTTGCTATTTATATTAGGTACCACTAATTTAATTTTTCATGACATTTTCCAAGTATAATATTATTTATTTTTAATGGAAATTTAGGTCAAAAGACAACTCAAGCTGTCAAATGACCACAATGCCCCTGTTCGGATCGCATTCTCGATTTTTCGGTAACTCCGGATTTTGTCCGTTTTTCGATTTCTCACTTTTCTTTGTACTAATTAATTAATTTTTCTTTGGTATTTCTAATGGTATTTATACTTCAATAGGTGTCTATCTAAGTCCTAAAAATATTTTTCAGGGTTTCCCACGGTCCAGGGCTAGTCAGCGGTCCACGCTATGACTTCCCGGTGCGGTCACCCATCTCTAGGGTTCTCGGCTTATTTAACTTGGTTACATTTCATTGCTATTATTTTTCCTTTATTTTTCTTGTATTTTCTTTTCTTGTATTTCATTATTTTAAGTCTCCTCATCGATATCTAAGTGTAGTTCTAGGCATCCTAGCTGTCCGGACAACACTGGTCATCGGAATAGTAGAATGCACTACCGAACTTAGGGGTGTTACAATTCCCCCCCCCCCCTTAAAATAAATTTCGTCCACGAAATTTTACCAAATAGTCATCTTATAATAGTCATACATTTATTTTTTCCTTTCTATATGATCGTATAATCTTCTTTCTCTCGAATTTGTATAAGACTTTTATCAATCTAATACAACATTTAATTTGTTTGTATAACACCAATCTTCTCTTACTATTGTGCTATCTAATATTTCGGTTCATGTTCCTTCTTAAATGACCCTTGAGGTCATGTTAGAATGATTTATCTAGTCATTGGTCCTCTGACTATTCTAGTCAATAGTCTTTCTCATATTCGTAACATTTCTTTGTTATATCTAAACCAACTATTCAAATTTTTACTTCCATAACTCTTTTTATCTATCAATATTCTATAACTTACCTCTTTTTGTACTAAACTATAACCTTTTAATATTTTAACTTTTGAGTTTTAGATCCCTAAGTAGGATTTTCAAACTTATTTCTAATAATTAAATTCTGTCCTGGCATAACTTTACCAAAATAGATGCCGTTGGCAACTATTCTCATCTAGGTGTACTATCGAGTAGTACGTAGCTCTACACAATAATCTCAAGTTAGTACTGTAATCTGCAGCTTACAGTATAAACATCAAGAACATTGCATAGTTACTACGATACATCCCAATAGATCAAATTTTCTGATATTTTATCCTTTTCGAATTTACTGATATTCGAATACTATTCTGATTACAATATCCATTAACAATCACTAACTGTAACGCTTTGCCCTCATCTAAAGCAATTCCATTACTATAACTTACTTTTAGGTCCTCTTGCCTTACATTAAGTAGGCTCGCCAATTAACTTTATAATTTATGGTGTGTTAGAAAATACTTTTCGCCGATAAACTCTTTCAAAACCTATTTCACTTATTATCACAATCCTTATCTTAAAGGACTAATCACTAATGCATCAAAAATTATTCCCCTGTAAAGGAATAACAACAGAACATATAATTCTAACACTAACATAAAAGTATTTAGACTCCAGGTCAAACAACACAGAAACAAAAAGTGCCATCCTTCTTATTAACAAACAATACTGGCACTCCCCATGGTGACACACTAGGGCAGATGAAGCCCTTTTCAAGTAGTTCTTGCAACTATACCTTCAACTCCTTCAACTCTGCTGGTGCCATTCTGTATGGTTTTATGGAGATTGGATCCACACTAGGCATAACATTAATTTCAAACTGCACCTCTCTTTCTGGAGGTAATCCTGGCAATTCATCAGGAAACACATCTGGAAAGTCATATACTGTAGGGATGTCCCTCAATGCTGGACTCCCCACTTGGGTGTCTACCACATGTGCTAAGTATGCTTCACACCCCTTTCTGATCATTTTTCTGGCTAGTGTAGCCGAAATGACGTTTGATGGCAATAGCTGCCTCTCCCCATGTATTACCACATCACTGTACTGAGGGAGACCAAAAGTGACTGTCTTTAGTCTACAATCAATCATGGCGTGATGCCTGGCTAACCAATCTATGCCCAAGATGATATCATAATCTCTGAAGGGCATTTCAATGAGATCAGACAGAAAAGTGTGTCGTTGGATCACCAAAGGACAATCCCTATACATTCTATTAACCCTAAACTCTTGTCCTAATGGACTTGTTACTAGCACCTCAAAGTCCATTTTTGTACATGGAACAGCAATGCAATCAATGATGCTAGCACTCACATAATAATGGGTAGAACCCGGATCAAATAACAAAAACACATCTTGATTAAAAGTTGAGAAGGCACCAGCCACAACATCAGATGTCTCGGCCTCTTCTCTCTGTCTCATTGCGTACACTCTGACCAGAGCACTGTCTTGCTCTGATTGTTTCACAGTGCCTTGGCTGCCTACTGGGTTACCTCTACCCCTGCCTCTACCTCTGTTGGGTGGTTGTGAACCTCTGGTGACAGGGCTCTGAACTAACCCTTCAGCAGTAGTAGAAGGTGGTCCAACTCTACAGGCACTAATGCAGTCCTTGGTAAAGTGTCCTATGCCTCCACAGTTATAACAGGCTCCTATGGCCTTGTAGCATACCCCACCATGATTTCTATCACAAGTTTCACAAAGTCGATCTGACAGTGCATTTTTGGGTTTCTGCTGAGTTTACTGATCGGATCGAGGTGGTTTCTGTCCATAAGATCTATCTTTACCGGACTTCTTACTACCTCTGTTGTGTCCCCCAAATTTTTTCATCTTTCCAATAGGACCAGTGGAACTCTGTTCTACTAACTTTCCCTCTTTTTTTGTCTTCTCTGATTTCTTTTTCTTAGGGGCTGCTTCAGATTCAATTCTTTCTAATTCTAGTGCTTGAGAAATAAGCTTAGAGAAGTTGTTATGTTTGAATCCGACCACCTGTAATCTGATACTGGGCTTCAAGCCGGTTTCAAACCTCTTGCATCTCTCCCTGCTAGT
This sequence comes from Hevea brasiliensis, assembly GCF_030052815.1. NCBI lineage: Eukaryota > Viridiplantae > Streptophyta > Magnoliopsida > Malpighiales > Euphorbiaceae > Hevea > Hevea brasiliensis. The sequence continues at coordinate 22,873,718 of NC_079499.1, read as the reverse complement.
AGAAAGTAGACTTACTGCATAATTGCTCAGGCGGGAAAATTCCCTTTCATAGTCAGCCACCGATCTACTCCCCTGTTTCAGACTTAGGAACTCTTGCAGCTTCTGGTCCACATAAGCATTAGGGATATATTTTTATCTGAACTCCCATACAAAATCATTCCATGTTAGCACTTAGGGGTCTACCAGACTATGGGGAATAGTTTTCCACCAGTCATATGCATCTTACTGTAGCAGAGACACTGAATATTCAAATCTGAGCTCCTCTGTGCAGTGCAGTTTCTTGAGCACCTATCCATTCTCTCTAACCACTGTTCTGCCTCTAGAGGATCTACTGTCCCCTTGAACTCAGTAGCCCCATATTTCATTAATTTGTCATACTGCCTAGCAGAAGACTGTGGTTGTACCACTGGTGTCTGTAGTGGGACTTGAGTAGGCATATTACCAGCCATTTGTTAGAATATTGCAGCCATCTGCTGAGCAAACTGAGCAGGAAACTGCAGTACTAAGGGGGCTGGTGCTGCTGATCCACTGACATTGTGTAAGGCTGGGGCATCCCCTTGCACCTCAGCCTCTATAGACTGATCGACTGAATGATCATCCTCTTCCATAGTCAATTCGAGGATCCTAGACCTCCTGAACAATTAACACAAGGAGATTTCCTCCCGTTAGTGCATATTTATAATGTAATGCACCGTATGTATCAAACAATGAAATTGAGCAGTTGTACTATGAAGAAAGAATATTCAAATTATAGGTGAAAACAGAATTTAAAAACTAGCTCTGATACCACTAAAACATGTCACACCCTACCCCTCTATAAGGCATGACATGATCCCGTAGTATACCTAATGAATTACCAACTTCGTCTACTGATAACCCATTAAATACACTACAAGGGATTTTAAAACTTTTCTTACTTCTTTTTACAGTGGTGAGCACTATTTACAGGTGTTAAAAACTTTTTTGAACTAAAGTGAAACGGCTAACACATTTGAATTATTAGTAATTTCTGTAAAAATTTTGGCGGAGTGCCCTCTGTATTTTGAATAAAACAGTTCTTCAAAAACCTATCAAAAAGCACTTCAAATATATTTCTCAATCTCAACTCCAATATTTGATCAACTCAATATGTTTCTCAACTCAAATCCACAGTAATTTTTTAGTATTTTCAAAGCTGAGATAAAAGAAATATAGTACAAATTTTACAAGCCAAAATAACTCACAATTTATTTTACAACTTCAAGGTACAGTTTTAATTTACAACTGCTCAAAACCAAGAACATTATATACATACAGTGAACATACATTACAATATAAAATGCAAAATATGGTATACTCAATATACCCAATGATCTCTCACTAAAGCACTAGCAGCCTAGTCTGCTGCCCTGTCAGTCTGTCTACCTGCGACAGCAATGAAAAGCTATCGCTGAGTAAAATTTACTCAGTGGTGCACAATAACAATTTGAAATGCGATACATAAATCTTTTATTGACAATTCACAAATCAAATAGTTCACAATTCCATTTCACAATTTACAAAGTTCATATAACACAAATTTGATCAAATAACTGAATAATACAGTTTTGCTAATCAATAATACAATTTGATCAAATAACTGAATAATACAGTTTTGCAATCAATAACACAATTTGATCAAATAACTAAATAATACCGTTTTGCAAATCAATAACACAATTTAAATGTTGCACAATTACATTTCACAAATTATCAAAGCTCATTATAGAAAAATTTTGAGTCAAATAACTTAATAAACACAGTGTTGCCAATTCATACACAACTTAAGCCATGACACAAAATTTTCGATCAATGCCGTATTGTACACCACGACAAAGCAATCTACAACCCCACTAATCGAAATCAATGAGGGAGGTGGCTAGCTAGCTAATGAGTACTCAGCCGATCTATAACCTCAACTAGTAAACCAGAGAGGGAGAAAAATAATCACACTCACCCTAGACTGATAAGTCAAAGAGGGAGGAATATAATCACACTCACCTCATAAATGGAGGAGGAACATAGTAACAGTGTGATGCCAAGTGTGAATCAAAATAATTCCAAATCACAATATTTAAATATTTCATACAAACCACAAATCATATTTTATCTCAAAATTTCCATTTGCGAAGTAGGCAACACAACAATTTCCAAATAAGATTCTTAAAGCCAAAACAATAAAAAAATTATTCATAACTCATTTCTCCAAATAAATTTTCCAATAAAAGCAGTGAATATAAACAGTATTGTGCACAGACACAATTTAAAACTATAATGTTCAAATAAATTTTTAAGTAGAAAATAAGAAATTAAAATTATTGTGCACAAACACAATTTAAAATAATAACATACAATTAATCATAATTTATTTCAATTGAAAAATTCAAAAGAAATAACTATTGTGCACAAACACAATTTAAAACAATAACATACAAACAATCATAATTTATTTTAATTGAAAAATTCAAAAGAAATAACTATTGTGTACAAACCTCTAATAACTGTCTCTTGGCTTTGACTCAGTGTTTCCTTCCCCTTCCCTGAGTCTTTGCTAACTGAGAAACACAATTTGAAGTGTTTCAGTACTCATTTAAACTGTCTCTAACGATAATGCTTAATAATTAATTCATTGAGTTCTATCATTTCTTTAGTCAACCTAAGATGTTGACCTTCGATACAGTCTAGGTGAATTAGGTCTTAATGTTACCAATATGTCACATTTGATAGCCTTTTAGTGTTGGTACATGTTACCCAATTCATTTCCATGTTTGTTGCATTTTATTGCAATTTGTCGAATTCCGGTATACTAATTTAACCTAGCCGGATGACCTAGTTTCCTCGGTTTTCGAGTTTCGGTCAAAACTACAAACTTGTAGATCTATGTCTTATTGCACGCGGGGCAAAATTTCAGGTCATTCTGAGTTATGTAGACCAAGTTATGGTCATTTTACTATTGCTGATCAAAATGCATCAAAATTGGTCACTTTATGTCATTTTAGGTCACTTTTGGTTCGGCCAGTTTTTGGACCCGAACTTGTGCAAGTTATTTGACTTGCTTATGGTCATTTATGAGCTTTGGCGTCTTCATAAGACTTGTAGATATATGTCTCAAATATTCATGGTAAAAAGTTCAGGTCAATTGGACCTGTTTTGAGTGAGTTATGGCCAAAACACTAACTGCTGCTCAAATGATCAATTTTCAGGCCTTAATTGCACTAATCCGGATTTGGTCATTTTTCAACTTACCTTACAAGCAGAATTTTGGTAAGCTTCCTTCATAAAAGTTGGCACATTTTGTGCCTAGTTGCACCTTCAATTGGTTTCATACCAAATGGAGCCACACACTTAAAGTTCTAGGCCAAAATGCACACTGCCCTATTGCACATTGTCCATCACTCATCAAGGATACATTTAACACCTACCAAATTATACATTCATGCCATTTCTGTTTTGTACCATAACCTAAACACATTTCACAACATAATTTTTGGTCACTTTGGCAGCTTATAACCACACTCAATATGCACCTTATGGTACAAAATTTTTCAAGTTCAAATTACAAACAATTCAATCACCTAACCTAGCTCATTTACATGTCCAACCTCACACCATCATACATATACACAAGCTGCCATAGAAAGTGCCACAATTCAACATTAATATTCCATAAACCAAACCATGAAATAACATTTTTATGGTTCACCATTCAAGCTGTCGATTTATACATCTCTCTCCATTAATTTCCAAGCTTCCAAATTCAAGTATACATTCACATATACTTAGTATACATCACCTAATTTATTCCTACACATATAAACACATAATTAACCCTTGAATCTACCATTTACAAGCAAGAATAAACTATACTTAAGGAGTTTCCATGGCTGCCAAAAGTACACATCTCCCTTTAAACATCAAACCTCAAAAATCTCTCCATAATTCCAGTACCCATAACATCCTTACTAACTTTAATGAAGCAATAATCAAAAACAAAAACTTACCACTTTGGAAACTCTTCAAAACCTCTCTAAAATTTGGTCTTCTTGTTGCCTATCTACTGCCCAAGGTGTATGGACAACTTTTAATGAAGGAAAGTGCCAAGAAAGGAGCTTGAATCACACTTGCATGGAGATTTCAAGTCATGCGGCAATGGAGGTTTGTTGGGAGCAATTTCGACTGGTTCTAAGGTTGAAGATGAAGATGTGTATTCTGCCTAAGATGATGAGTTAGTAGCTTTGATGGGTGAGTGGAGTACTAAGCTTAAATTAAATATTAGTTTATTCATAAGTTTTATTTTCCCATATTTAACTCCCCATTTTTGCTATTTACATTAGGTACCACTAATTTAATTTTTCATGATATTTTCCAAGTGTAATATTATTTATTTTTAATGGAAATTTAGGTCAAAAGACAACTCGGGGTGTCAAATGTCCACAATGCCCCTGTTCGGATTGCATTTCCGATTTTTCGGTAAAACCGGGTTTTGTCCGTTTTTCGATTTCTCACTTTTCTTTGTACTAATTAATTAATTTTTCTTTGGTATTTCTAATGGTATTTATACTTCAATAGGTGTCTATCTAAGTCCTAAAAATATTTTTCAGGGTTCCCCGCGGTCCAACGCTAGTCAACGGTCTACGCCGCGACTTTCCGGTGTGGTCACCCATTTCTAGGGTTCTCGGCTCATTTAACTTGGTTACATTTCATTGCTATTATTTTTTCTTTCTTTTTCTTGTATTTTATTTTCTTGTATTTCATTATTTTAAGTCTCCTCATCGATATCTAAGTGTAGTTCTAGGCATCCTAGCTGTCCGGACAACACTGGTCACCAGAACAGTAGAACGCACTACTGAACTTAGGGTTGTTACAATTAGAACCATGTGTAAGACACCTAGTTAAGCCCTGAACACAAATAATTAGTAATTGCCAAATAGTTTAGTATGAAGAAGAAAAACAGAACACAAGAAGTTAAATGAGCTCGGAGTCACAACGATGGGTGACCTTCTCGAGAATGATTGCGAGGTCAGCCTAAACTAAAATTTCGAACCGTAAAATGTGACGCTGCGGTCCTTAGGACTATTGCAAACATAGTGGAAAAGAGAAAATCATGAAAAAGAATTGTTAAGCAGGTCAAATAATTAGATCAGGGATCCAGAAGAAATATTAAATTACTTACAAATCGAATCGAACCGGCGAGGGGCAATTTGGTCAATTCACCCCTAGAGCTGACTCCTGACCTAACTGTCTAATAAAATTGGAGAAAAGAAAATTTAGGGATCAAGAATTAAAAAAGAACTAATGAAAAAATAAATGAAAAAGAAAAAGGAAAAGAAAAAGGTTTATTCACATCATGCATGACATAAGCATGATGCAATAAATTTAATATTTAAAAAAATTAAAATTTGGGGATAAATCCTAATAATTAAAAGACAAAAATAAAAAGAAAATTTTACTTCTTCTTCTATCCATTTCAGCCGCCCCATCTCTCTTTCTCTTCCCTCTCTCAAAACTCCATTGAAACATAACTCCAAGCTTGTGTGAACTCAAAAATCAGCCATAAAACTTGTAGATTTCTTAATTAAATCTTGTATTTGGGCCTTGCTAAGCAACTTAGGAGCAAAAAGAAGAAAGGAATCAAAGGTTTGAAAAGAGGAAATTTTGTCTCAACAAGGTTAGTAATCTAAACTTAAAAATTATAGTTAAATATTTATGTTCTAGTTTAATTAACTTAGAAATTGTGTAAATAAAAAAAAAACAATTGTTGAGGGACCAAACATGAATTTCATCCAGCAAGGGTTAGGGTTTGAAATGAATGGGTTTGAGGTGTTTGAATGATTATTTGAGTTGAATTAGGTGTATTGATTATGAATATACACTTTAAATTTGCATTAGAGATGAAATGTATGTAATTAGGGTTTTGAACATGTGAAAAATTGGAGAAAAGTTGAGAATTGGTCAATTGATGTAGTTGAACTTATTTGAGTTGAGAAATGGTCAATTGTGACCATTTGTGGTGTATATAAATTGTTGGAAACAAGTTCTAATTCGGATAGATTAGGGTCAATCTACCGGCTGTATGACCTAGGTCCCTTTCAGGGACCAAAACTGAAAATTTACCAACCTAATTGGTGTGAGGCTGATTGGGAATGAAACTAGACAGAAAATGGCACATTTTTCATTTAGGAATCATGCCCAAAAAGTGACCATAACTTAGCGAACAATGAGGCCAAATCTGCAATTGGGCACACTACCCTGTACAAAAATGACCAAATGAACAGTGGTTATGTAAATGACCATAACTTGGTCTAAGAAGGTCCAAATGACCTGAATTTTATACCAATAAAAATCTGAGACATAGTCCTACAACTTTCATGAAGAAAACAAACCCAAAATTTGACCATAAGCTATCCAAAAACTTACCTGCAGTCAACACACAAAAATGGCCAATATCCAGGAAATGCCCAGAATTCTGGGTAACACCAAATCTGGCCAACTATGTTCAAATGGCTATAACTAGGGCTACAAAACTCCAAATGGAGTGATTCAAAAAGGGATATAAATTTAAGACAATAAGGAACAACTTTTATGAAGAAAACTTAACCAAATTACCACAGCAACATGACCAATGGAATAGTGCAAAATATGACACCAAATCTGAAATTTTGGAAATTTCACCTAAGAAACTTAAAGTTTAAGAAAACAACCAAAACCAACAAATTAGGTAACCAAAATGTGGTATGTGGGTGAAATTAGAATTCCCATACCTATTAAGCATGAAAAAGTCAACAAATTGACTTGAATAGTGTCGTAAATAGTAACCCCAAAATACAAATTGTAAAGAATAACAAGTTAAGCATAATAAAGTTAGATATAAATAGATTTGAATTTATTTTTGGAATTATGATACTGAAACACTGTGAAACTATGTGTTTCAGTTGAAAAGAATACCGGGAAAGAACCCGAACCATCGAGTCAAGGCCAAGAGACGACTCGCATAAGGTTTATGCACAGCATAAACATTCTTTAAAATTCCTTTGCAAAGTGCATGAAATGATTTGTGGTTTATCTATATTGCAAAATAATGATTGAAATGTACAATATGCTTTTGATCTAAATTTTTGGAAATTTGATGATATGCAATTTGATTATCAATAAATGTTTGATAAATTAACAAGATAGTTTTGAAACCATAGTGTCATGACCATATATTTGAATGTCTCACTAGCATGACTAGTGGGAGAAATTAGTTTCGAATTTTGATTCCTTCTCAGGCTGAAGTATTGAGGCATGTGCCGGTAGAAGAAGAAATTTGAATGGATACCCATAGATTGAGCTAGCTAGCCTTGTGATTTCTCATAAGCCTCTGGCTATGTGTTCTTATGAAATTGTTTTGAGACTTCCTAAATGAAAGTGTTTAGACTAAAAATTTATAAATCATGTATTGTATCTATTTTTCATGTTCAGTTCAATATTTGAATAAATGTGATTTGAATTATGCATAAATGTTATTTTAGCATGTTGTGCACCACTGAGTCATAGTACTCAGCGATGGCTGTTATTGCTATCGCAGATATAGAGACTAGAGGAGCAGTAGAGTGAGCTGCTGAGGACCTTGAAGCCACATCCCTGAAGTTTTATCGGGTATATTTTATACCCTAATTGTAATATTTAGTTTGATGTATGTAAATGTATGTACATGTAATAACTAGTCATGAACAGTTGTATAGAGTTTTTAATAATATTAGTTTGGATTTTCTCATGTATATTTTGAATGATGAATGTAATTTGATTTTACTTTAATGAAAAATGAATGAAGTTATTTAGTGATATATTTTGAAGACAATTGATATGAGAATTATTTTGAATTTTGGAGTTGGGAAAATTTTGATGTTGATTTTGTTGTGGTAGTGTTTGATTTGATGAATGAGATATTGGAAGTGTTTTTACAGGTTTTTAAAGAACTGTTTTCTTAAAATACAAATGGCACTCTGCCGAAATTTTTTCAAAAATTTGCGTAAAAATTAAATGGATAAAAATTTGAACTAGTTTTTAAACTTCTATTAAATGTAAGAAAATGCTCACCACTTCCAAAAAGTAAGAAATAGTTTTAAAATCCCTTGTAGGGTACTTAATGAGTTATTGGTAGGTGAAGTTCAGTAGTTCATTAGGTATTCTACGGGATCATGTTATGCCTTACAAAGGGGTAAGGTGTGACAGTCTTCCAAACAAAATCAAAGCTAACTTTGATGTGGGAACACTATCCTCCATATCCAGAATGTAAAAATCTATAAGAAAAATCAATTCTCCAACCTACACCAAAACATACTCAACTACTCCCAATGGGTAAGCATTAGAATGATCAGCTAACTGAATAATGACACTGATTTCTTTCAAAGGACCTAAATTTAAAGTTTGAAAACTGAATTTGACATAACATTAATAGATGCTCCTAAATCTACCTTTGCACTTTCAAATCTAGAATCACCTATTTTGCAGGGAATAGAAAACGAACCTGGATCCCTACACTTAGGGGGTAATTTTTGCTAAATTAATGCTGACACATTTTCCCTCACACTAATCTTTTTATTATTCCTCAACTTGCGCTTTGTAGTACATAATTCCTTAAGGAATTTAGCATACCTAGGGATTTGTTTGATCGCATCAAGTAAAGGTATATTAACCTCTACCTTCCTGAAAGTTTCCAAAATTTCTTTCTCTTATTCTTCTTTCTTCGTCTTGGCCAACCTGCAGGGGAATGGAGGAAGAACAGAATTATTAACCTTATTCAGTTCAGGTTCAGTATTTAACTCAACTTCAAGAACTTCAGACTCTTCTGCTCCTTGCTTCTTCTTTTTCATTGACTTATGTGGAGTCTGATTATCAACTTCCTTCCCACTCCGCAATAGTATAGCACTTGCATTTTTTCTAGGATTCATGACTGTTTGTGATGGGAGCTTTCCAGAACCTTGAGCTTCAAGTTTGCTCACAGATAAAGCTAACTAACCAATCTGCCTCTCTATATTTTGAATGCTATTTCTGGTCTCCTATTGAAACTGTTGTATATTCCTAGCCAAAGCCTTAAGAATTTCATCAAGTGACATACCTTGATTTGAGGGAGACAGAAGTGGTTGATTCACTTGTCTCTACTATTGGTATCAGTTTTGCACAGGTTGATTCCCATAACTCAGATTAGTATGATCTCACCATCCTGGATTATAAGTATTGGAAAAGGGATCATACCTGTGTTGTGGCTGTCCATAATTTCCTACTGCATATTGTCCATAATTTCCTCCTGCATTAGCATGTTGCATTGATTCATCCTCTTATAATGCAGGACACATGTCAGTAACATAACCCAAACCCGAACAAATTCCACATACCTTAACAGTTTGAATGTTCTCTACAGCCAATTGCCTCACCAAAGAAGTTAAATAAAAAATCTGTTTCTCAAGGTTGGATGTACTTACCTCATTAACCTTCATAGGTGTGTGATCCATTCTCATTCCAAACTGTTGAGAGTTTACTGCCATGTTGGCAATCAGCCTCCTTGCTTCATTTGGTGTCTTATCAACCAAAGCTCCTCCACTAGCAGCATCTATCATGCTGCAGTCCATTGGTAAAAGTCCCTCATAGAAATATTGAATCAAAAGCTGCTCACTTATTTGATGATGGGGACAACTTGCACACAACTTCTTAAATCTCTCCCAATACTCATACAAGCTCTCTCCATTGTACTGCCAGATGCCACAAATTTCTTTTCTTATGTTGGCAGCATGGGAAGCAGGAAAATACTTCTCCAAAAATATCTGCTTCATCCCATTCCATGAGTTGATAGATTCGAAAGGAAGGTAATACAACCAATCCTTAGCTGTGCCTTCCAAGGAGAAAGGAAAAGCTTAGAGCTTGATTTGATCCTCTGAAACTCCTTGAGGTTTCATGCTGGGACAAACAACATGAAATTCCTTCAAATGCTTATGTGGATCCTTACCTACAAGACCATGAAACTTAGGCAACAAATGGATTAGTCTAGATTTTAACTCAAAAGCAATATTTAAAGTAGGGTATTGAATACACAAAGGTTATTGCTTTAGATCTAGAGCAGCCAACTCTTTCAAAGTCCTAGCAGCCATGATTTCATTTTCAAAATTTGAATTTGAATCTGAACTTAATTCCCTTGGAGATTGGACTCTTTCAGATGTACTTGGAATCTGCGTGGCTTGTTTAGCCAATTTTCTCAACTGTTTAGCTGTTTTTTCTACTTAGATTAATTGGTCTTGATCAGAATGTCATTTCCTTCAAAATAGGTATGGGCCGCCCTCCTAATTCAACCAAAAATCTGCCGATAAATAGTAACACCGTAATTTTTTTCAAAAAACCTAAAAACAACAACACTTCACAAACAAAGGTTATAATAAAATATCCTAACACTAAAAACATGAAATGTAATAAACTTCAGTCCCCGACAACGGTGCCAAAATTCTTAATGGTTGTCGAATCCACCAAAATTTAAATTAACTGAAATTACTAGTTGTGAAATATTTTTTCCAGTAAGTGGTAAATCCAGGTCGAACCCTAGAGACTGAATTACTAAATTTTGTGCACTTGTGTAATGGAAAAAAGAAACAAAGGTTGGGGGGGGGGGGGTTGTAACACTAAATCATGTTCAGAAATTAAAGAACTAAATTTAAATATGAAACTCTCAATTTAAACAAGCTTTAGTCCAAGGTAATTCGCATTCTAATGCATTGATTCGAACATAGACAAAAAAAATATAATTATCTCTTATTGAATACTTAACATAGATTTATCAAACGGCGAGGTAAAATCCATAACTTTCCTATACTCATCAATTCAAGCCTAGCACTCTTATTGACTCTAATTATTAACTGAATTGGTATTAAGCAATCCTCATCAAATTAATAACTGCTTTAAAAAAAGGAAGTAGTTAAGCTGAATAATCATTTATAAAGCATAAATCATTTAATTCAACCTATTATTTCCTTAGGTTATTATTGAAAACTTGGATCACAATCAATAAAACCTATTTGCTACTCACGTTAAATCTTACACAACAATTACGGATTATGAAGATGAACTAGCAATTGATCACATCAAATAATTAACTAATAGGCCTTTTTAGCAAATCATTCAATAGATCAAAGTCAATGAAATCAGAAAACAGTAGATATTCAAAAAGAAATAAATTAAATTAAGAACCTGGTCTCATAAATCACGCATAAGAACTAGAATCTTTTGAACTAAATTAAGAAACTTAGCCACTCATATTCATGGCTTACAGAAAATTGAAGAAAAATAAAAAGAAATCTAAAAAGAGAATGGAGAATGAAGGTCTTCTATGGTGTTCAAAGGACTGAATGGATGTGTGTATGCTGCTGCCCAAAGATGCCTTTATAATAAAAAACCTAATCCCAAAGATAGGGACCAAACTAGGAAAAGTTTTGAAATTCAAAAGATAGATTTTCAGCCTGTACTCACGTCTCTACAATCAAGGTCGTTTTTTAGCCACTTCCCTTTTGAATCTGTCTCTACCGTCTCCATGAAAGTTGTACCCCTATTTCTTAGCTTTCCAATGGGTACTCATTTGCCCAAATTCGAGGTCTACAGCCAAAGTTATGGGCCAAAAACCGAGATTGGTTCTGACAGAGTATCTAGCTTATAATGATGACTTCATTGCCATTTTTGACAATTAAAACGGCCTCATCTCGCTTCTAGCCCTTCATAGAAGTTGTAGAGGTGACTCTTAAGGTTCAATTGGGCTTAGGCTTGCTTCATTTGGACATCTGGAACTCCAGATACAAAATAAATACTAAAACTAATCGTGACAATCAAGTGTGGGCTTTTGCAATAGATCCATAGCTCATTTTGTCAACCTTAAAGACTGATTTTGGCTTTGGTCCCTTTTTATCATTTGAAGTGTTCTATCTTAGCTTTTCAATGGATTAAACAACACTTAATTTGGAGACCTACAACTTTAGAAACACCTGAAAAATACAGTAAAGGTCAAATGATGAAAATTTCTCCATTTAACACAATTATTCTAACAACTATCTAAAAATATGCCTAAATAATAAATATACTTTAATCAACTGAATTATGCATAAAAACACACTAGAAACAGCAAATATGATGGGAGTAAAATTAATAAATTATGCACTTATCGGTCCACTTTCTCCACTACTTACCTATTTTGTTACCACTAGCCACTTCTTGTAACCACTGCTAACCACCAAAAACCACCTACTAACACCCATAACTACCCACTTATACCATTACTCCGCTATCAATTTACTCCACTTTTATACTTATTATCTCCAGTAGATACTTTCAGACATTAAATATCTATAATTGCCCAATAAATAATATTCATTCGTACAGGTAATTATTTAATTAGTCCAGCTTTGTCAAACCCTACTCCTCCATAAGATGTAACATGATCCCATAGTACACCTAATGAATTACCGTACTTTGCCTACCAATAATCCATTAGATATACTATAAGGGATTTTAAAACAACTTTCATGAAATTTAAATCATTGATTAAAATTTGGTGTTATAAAAAAATTTTCAAAATTTCGGCAAAGTGCCGGCTGTATTTTGAAAAAACAGTTCTTCAAACTTGAAAAGAAAAACACTCCCAATATGTTTTCTCAAATACAACTCCAATAACTTCATTTCAACTCACAATTCAAATCTCAATAATCAAATCAATTCATTTTCAAATCAATCTCATCATAAAAGAAACATTTCATTGATTACATGACTCAAAATTAATATTATAAAACTATTCAGGTAAATGAAATCTCAAATTTATATTTACAATAATTTACATTTAATTACATACCAAAATAGTTTACAAGAGTTTTTATACAACTGCTCAAATAATTTACATACATATTATTACGTGCATACATCAAAACCTATGTACATGGGTATACCTGGAGCTGATCTGAATGTCTCTTCAAAGAAGCTTACTCAATTGCTCTATGCTCTTTTCACTTGCGACAGCATACAAAGCTATCGCTGAGTGGTGAACTCAGTGGTGCACAACTATAATTTAAAACATAATATAATATAACTTAACAAAAATTGCAGCAATTAATTTGGAAATCTGGATACTCATCAAATTCCAAAACTCAAAATATTCATTGTCAATAATATAAATCATTTATATAAAATGACTTTGATCACAAAATTCAATTTATCAAATTATAACTAACCATTTAAGGTAATTCCAACAATTTATTGGAAATAAAGATTAATTCCAATAAAATCAATTATACATAAATCCCATTTGAAATCACAATTCTTTACTATTTAAAAACCATTATTTATCTCGAAAACCATTCTTTATCTCAAAAGTCATTCTTTATCTCAAAAACCATTCTTTATCTCAAAAATCATTCTTTATCTCACTAACTATGCAAGACTAATCCGCAAGGGCCATCTTCGGGCTGATTCTAACTCCCTATGGTCAAGGAGGTTGAATTATCATGCACAGTACACATCACAATAATGAATCTTCCGAAAGGGTCATAACATAAAACTTAGATTTAACCTCTAATAAGAGGAGAATCTAAGTCTGTGCACGTACCATGGTAATCAAAACACAACTAACTCCATTGTCTTCTCAACAAATGAGAAAGACGGGTAATAACCTAGTCAAGCATCTATAGTGAGATATAAAACAATATCATATTCCTTTAGTGAGCATAAATCACAATACAATTCGATTCAAAGTCAATTCTAATATCCAACAATTTTTATGCTCATCACAATTCAAATCATAAATTTGCATTTTTCCATGCAAATTGCCCATCACAATTCAAAACATGTTCTATCACAATTTTTCAAAACATAATTTATTCAATCCACAACAATGCTTAATACTTGTGAAAATACCATTTCACAAAGCTAAATTCATACATACTATAACATTTTCAATATTCATTGAATTAAATCCAATACTTGATAAACATAATACATAAGCAAAAGAACTTCATTTAATCATATGAAATATTCAGAACAAAATCAATTAAAAACTAGTTGTGCACAAACCTGATTTGAGTCACTCCTAGGCCTTGACTCAATGTTCCTTATGCTTCTTAATATCCTTTTCAACTAAAACACACAATTTAAAGTATTTCAGTACTCAATGAATTCATTTATAACAATAAAATCCAATATTTAAATTTTCTTAGTACTATTCCCTTCAATTTATTTCATTAGTCAACCTATAATGTTGACCCTTGATGCACTCTAAGTGATTCAATTCTAATGTTACTAATATGTCACATTTTATAGCCCTTAAGTGTTGGTATATGTTACCAATTTCATTTCCAAGTGTATTGCATTTTATTGCAATTTATCGGATTTTGGGTGTACTATTTTGACCTAGCCGGACGACCTAGTTCCCTCGGTTTTCAGGTTTTGATCCAAACTACAAACTTGTAGGGCTATGTCTTATTGCATGTGGGGCAAAATTTCAGGTCATTCTGAGTTGTGTAGACCAAGATATGGTCAATTTACTAATGCTGGACAAAATGCACTAAAATGGTAGGCTTAGGTCATTTTTAGGTCACTTTTGGTTCGACCAGTTTTGGTTCCTGAACTTGTGCAAGCTATTTGGCTTGGTTTTGGCCATTTCTAGGCTTTAGTGTCCGCATAAGAATTGTAGCTCTATGTCTAAGCTATTCATGGTAAAAATTTCAGATCAATTGGACCTGTTTTGAGTAAGTTATGGTCAAAACACTAACTGTTGCCCAAATGGTCAATTTTCAGGCTTTCAAGTCACTAATCCGGATTTGGTCCTTTTTCAAGTCACCTTCTAGGCAGAATTTAGTTAAGCTTCCTTCATGAAAGTTGGCACATTTTGTGCCTAGTTTTACCTCCAATTTGTCTCATGCCAATTGGATTCACACAATTAAGGTTCTAAGCTAAAATGTACACTACCCTATTACACATTGTTCATCACTTACCAATTACACATTCAAAACTTACAAAGTTAATCTTTCATGCCAATTCTGATTTGGTATCATACCATTAGCACACTTTACATCACATTTTGCTCATTTTGGGCAGCTTATAACCATTCTCAATATACACATTATAACTCAGAATTTTCAAAGTCCAATTACAATAATTTAACCACGTGAACATACCTCATTTACATGTCCAAATCCAAACAATTATTCACATACACATGCTGCCACCATAGGCAACATAATTCAACAACCCATACCATGAATCAACACATTTCTAATCACACTTTAAAGTTGCCGATTTACACATCTCCTTCAAATAGCTTCCAAGCTTCCAAAACCAAGTGCACTATCACACATACACTTAGTATACATTATCTAAATTATTTCTATACACATAAACACTTACACCAACATCTTAAACAACCATTTACAAGTGAAAACAAACAACACATGGTGAGCTCCCATGGCTGCCAAAATGGTGTTTCATCATTAATCCATCAAACTTCAAAATTTCTTCCACAAAATAACTCACTACAACATCCACTAAAAGTTTAATGAAACAAGAATGGAAAATACACACTTACCACTTTTAAAGCTTGACCAAAACTTTACTAAACTTCTTAAAATTGCTATCTAACTCTTCCTTGTGATGTAGGGAGCAAAGTTAGTGAAGCAAGCTTTGGGTTTTAAGTTGAAAATTGTGTTAGGGAGGTTGCATGAAACGGCCATGGATGGAGAGCTTGAGAGAGCCATTCGGCTATGTTGTAGATGAAGGTTGAAGATGATGGTTAGTGCTGCCCTCCATGTCCATTAACATTTAAATAATCCACTTAGTGCTCCACTTACCTTAATTAACATTTAAATAACCCTAAGTTTCCTAATTTGCAATTAACACCCAAATTTCTCACTATTTACATTATGTGTCAAGTTTCTCATTTTCATGGAATTTTTAAAATTTAATACTACTTATTTTTAATGGACATTTAGGTCAAAAGGCAACTCGGGGTGTCAATTGACCACAATGCCCCTATTCGGGTTGCATTCCTGATTTTTCGGTAACACCGAGTTTTGTCGTTTTCTCGATTTCTCATTTTTCTTCGTACTAATTAATTAATTTTTTTTTTAATATTTCTAATGAAATTTATACTTCAATAAGTTTTTAATTATGTCTCGAAATTAAATTTCGAGGGTTTCCTGCAGTCCTGGGGGCGGCTATTGCCTGTGCTGTAACATCCCCGTGCGGTCACCCATCGCTGCGATGATGGCTCGTTTAACTTAGTTTCATTTCATTGCCATTATTTTTCCTTTGTTTTTCTTGTATTTTCCTTTCTTGTATTTCATTATTCTATGTTTCCTCACTAACATTTAAATGTAGTTCTAGGCATCCTAGCTGTCCGGACAAACATTGGTCACTGGAACAGTAGAACGACCATTGGGTAAAATTTCGCAGACGAAATTTATTTTAAAGAGGGGAGAATTGTAACATCCCTATGTTCGGTAGTGTGTTCTACTGTTCATTGGTCACCAGAACAGTAGAACGCACTACCGAACATAGGGGTGTTACAATTCTCCCCCCTTTAAAATAAATTTCGTCTGCGAAATTTTACCCAATGGTCGTCTTACAATATTCACACATTTATTTTCTCCTTTCTATATGATCATATATTTTACCGTACAGC
Source organism: Hevea brasiliensis (assembly GCF_030052815.1). Taxonomy (NCBI): domain Eukaryota; kingdom Viridiplantae; phylum Streptophyta; class Magnoliopsida; order Malpighiales; family Euphorbiaceae; genus Hevea; species Hevea brasiliensis. Next base: position 22,857,022 of record NC_079499.1, on the reverse strand, counting down.
CATACGACTGGCTATGTTATATGGTAGTGAGTGTTGGGCACTGAAAGAGTCGTATGCATCTAAGATAAGAGTTGCAGAGATGAGAATGTTAAGGTGGATGAGTGACCATACTAGACTAGATAAAGTCCGTAATGAGAGTATTGGAGAAAAGGTAGGAGTGGTGCCAATTGAAGATAAGTTGAGAGAAGGGAGATTGAGGTGGTTTGGTCATGTAAAGCGTAGACATACGGAGGCTCCAGTTAGACAAGTAGAGCACATTAGGTTAGAGGATAGAAAGAAAAAAAGGGGTAGACCTAAATTGACTTGGAGGATAGTAGTACAACATGACCTTGAAGCATTACACATTTCTGAGGATTTAACCCAAAATCGTTCAGAGTGGAGAAAGCGAATCCATATAGCTGACCCCAAATTTTTGGGATAAAGGCTTAGTTGAGTTGAGTTGTAGAGTTTTATATGATCATATAATCTTCTTTCCTCTGAATTTGTGTAAAACTTCTAACAATCTAATATAACATTTACTTTGTTTATATAGCACTAATCTTTTCTTACTATCGTTCCGTCTAATATTTTGATTCATGTTCCCTTTTTGAACGACCATTATGGTCGTATTAGAATTACTTATCTAATCATGGGTCCTTTGACCATTCTAGTCAACAATCTTACTCATATTCGTAACATTTTTGTTATATCTGAACCAACTGTTCAAATTTTTTTACTTTCACAACTCTTTTTATCTATTAATATTCTATAGTTTACTTCCTTTTGTACTAAACTATAACCTTTCGATATTCTAACTTTTGAGTTTTAAATCCCTAAGTAGGATTTCCAAACTCATTTCCAACAATAAAATTCTGTCCTGGCATAACTATACCAATACAGATGCCATTGGCAACTATTCTCATCTTGGTGTACTATTAGTAGTACGTAGCTCTACACAATAATCTCAAGTCAGTACTGTAATCTGCAGCTTACAGTACAAACATCAAGAACATTGCATAGTTACTGTTAGTAGTATGCCCTAGAGCATATCATTTAGTATGTATCTTGTACATATTTTTATTAATAAAAGGCATTTCCACTTTTCCGTTTACATAACATATTTATGTGTAATAGAAAAGGTCCATTGATATTTTGTTAGAAATATTATTCTTAAGTTGTTAAGAATATGAGTGATAATATTTCTAGCACGAAGTATCATAAATAGGTTCACAATCGAGGATACTTCATAATAAGGACATGACTTATCCAGAAAGATTGTATTCATGTTTGTTCCTAAGTTATTTATATGAGATATAAATAAGATGGAATGGTGAGTCTCATGCTATATGACAAACATGATAGGCACTTATAAATGATAAGTAGGCCGAACCAGTGACACTTATGACAAACACATGGAGTTTACTCTTGTCAATGTTTTGTCATAAATCATATCAGTGCATATAATCTTTAGACCTGAGACAACATAGTTATCTTGTATATAGGTAGTTTGAGTTTGATACTGCTTTCATACTTGTACTGTGTATGGGTATATGGGCATGTGTTGGCTCCTACTAGTTATATATGGAGGTAGGTGTTGATCAAGATGGAATCTGTTCCTCTAAGTAAATAGAGATAAAATCCTATGTTCATTTAATTGTTCTTGATGTTTCAAGTTCCTGGCCAGGACAGATAGATTTATTCAGAAAAGAGTTTCTGATGAGAAAATCTTTTTAATCAAGAACTGGAATTAAAAGAGAACATAACATTCATAGCAAATGGAGTTTGACATAAACCATGACTCCAGCTTGAGTTGGGATTTTGTAACAGAGAGATTCTAGTGCATGGTAACATATGATTATAGGTTCATATAAGGTAAACCTTATTACTAATTGGGTGGCCATGGCATGCTATGCTAGATGTTAACCATGGTCTATGAGGTTCATAAAATGATTTAGAGAAATCATTTATGGTAAGAAAGAGTTCTGATGATATTAAGAGTTGATATCATGTCTCATTGCCAATTAGTGATGAGCCTAGTAAGTCACACACATACACAAGTTATCACCTATTTAAATATGATTTAATTAATTAATTAAAGAGTTTAATTGATTAATTAAATAGGTTTAGTTTGCAATTAGTTTGCAAAGTCCCTAGCATGACTTGAAACCAAATCTAAATTATTGGATGTATAATATAAGTTAAATTTATATTTAAAGTGTTTAAATATGAATTTAATTAATGAGAAATTAATTAATAGAGATTAATTAATTAATTTATATTTGATATAAACTAATTAGAAGAAGAAAAATAATTATTTTGGGTTGAGAACTCAAAATTAAGACACAGGGGCATTTTGGTCATTTTGCAGTGTGACACGTGGCACCATGAGATGGTGACACATGGGATAATACATAAGCTTGCCAAATGTTTTTTTTTTAATCATGTAAGATGATTAAAATCAAGATTACATATAGGTTTGACACTTGGCACAATGTGATTGGGTCACTTAAACCTAGAGCTAATCAAAGGGTGACATGTGGCAAGGGTTTAATGTGTTAACCTAGCTATTTAAGTGTTGTTATGAGAAAATAAAATACAACCAGCAGCCACACTCCTTGGTCACGCCATTTTTCAGCCCTCCCTCTATTCTTCTTCATCTCTCATCAATTCAAAGAGATTAGCCATCAATCTCTTGAATTAAGAACACTAGAAATTGTTTCTAGTGTCCTGTTTACATCTCTAATCTCTTAAAAGGCAGAACTTGAATTTCTAATTAATAGAAAAGGCTTTAGAAGCTGTTCAAGGGCTGCCATAGGTGTTCTTGGTGTGGACAAGCTAGAGGGACAACATCTGGTATCCTGAAGACGAATCTCAAAGGCACAGACACGCTGCAGTGCATCAAGAGATTAGTGTAATCATTCTTGATTTAATCTAGGGTTCTAAAATTAATCTGATTAATTTTAAAATCTTAAATGGTAAATACAGATCAAAAAACATATTAAAAGGGTTTTAATATGTTGTTTATCATTGAAATCAAATAGATAAAAAATAAATCTTGCATGGTGCATGTGACCCTAGGTGAAAATTTTTGAATTCTATAAACTTGTTGTTTTCATGCTTTCGTTCCTTCAATTGGTATCAGAGCCACTATATTTGCCATTTAGATTGTTTATTATATGATTTAATTGTGTGATTTGATCATGAGATGATTGATCCATTGCTGGTTGGATCAAGAGGTGTGGCGGCATGCTTGATGAACTCCAACATGGTGCGCATGGCTTTGGAAGATCATGGTGCGCATGGTTGTTATTAAATTATGCAATTGTTGCATGATGAAAGGTTCATCATATGACTAATTAAAATATTTAATTAGGATTTTTAATCACACAATTAAATTATGATTCAAATCAGAATTTTAAAAATTGTTTGATTGTGATTCAAATCTGAATTTTAAAAGTTGTTTGAATGTGATTCAAATCTGAATTTTTAAAGTTGTTTGAATCATATTTAAATCTAATTTTTTAAAATTGATTGAATAAAATTCAGATCTGATTTTTTAAAAAATGTTTGAATGTGATTCAAATCTGATTTTTTTAAAAATGTTTGAATGTGATTCAAATCTGAATTTTTGAAGTTGTTTGAATGTGATTCAAATATGAATTTTTAAATTTGCTTGAATGAGATTTAAATTTGAATTTTTAAATTTATTTGAATCATATTCAAATCTGGTTTTTTAAGTTGAATATGAGATATTCAATTTAATTTAAGTATGTATGTTTTATTTAATTGTTAAATAGTGATATGCATGATGGATGATCATGGACTATAAAAGACCAATGTGATTGGATTTATTTCTTTTATGTTTCTTTGGGATTGTAAATTAATTAATTTATTTTAATTTATTTTGGGCATGTATTATTAAGTTTGTAATAATTTTTGGGTTATAATTTCATTTATTTAAGTTCTTGTAAATTCGCCTTGGTATGCCAAGGATTACTATGTAATATTGGATTGCAAGAAGTTCAAGGAGGTCAAGAGCATTGGTGGGACCAGTGGGAGGAATTCAAGATCAAGTGTTGATTATGTACTCCTTCAGCAACTCTTGTAAAATGAATGAATGAAATGCACCTAGGAATGCCCTGATTCAATTCTTGGTGGCTCAGAATTGAATCCCTTAGAAAGTCCATGATCATACCATATTTACTGCTTATCCATGAATGCATGAGATGTATGGGAATGTATGCAATTATATGATATATGCATGCTAAATGGATAATGTGCAAAGTGAGACCATAATAGTAATTAGAATGACCATAAAATCTTCCAAACAAATGATTAAGTTGGAAATGCTATAATTAAAGTAATTATAACATAGGCCCTCCATTGGGGCAATTATTTTAAGAAATTTTAAATAGTTGCATGAGATGCAATTAATTTAAGAGATTTTCTTAAGAATAATTGTTAAGCATGAGATGTTGTAAATATATAAATGGTTTAGTAGCCAATATTGGATGTACTTGAGGACATTAAAATTATTTGCATAATTACTGGCTCAATGGGATCAACTTAACTAATGCAAGATAAGTCAATAATGGATGTACCTGAGATTTTGAGCATTAGGGGCTAGGTAAAGGATTGAACCTCACATGAGATGTGATGGGCAAGGAGTTGCTCACTTATAGTTTATTGTAACTCCAATAATGGATGTACCTGAGGATGATCAATAGAATTATAAGAATTCAATCACCCACTAGAAATCCATCCAACTAGGATTTCCGTTTCCTACTTTGGAAGTGTAGGATTCGCTAAGTTAGTGGGAGGACCAATTTGATTAAAAGACCATAATCATTTTGGTTAATTACATGATACATTTACTAATTAATCTGGTTATTTTCTGCAGTTAATTTTCTGATAAAAATGAGCACAAAACAACCACCACCATCCAATATCCTTGCAAGCATACTTGATCACCATAGGTTGACAGGACCAAATCATGCGATTGGCTAAGAAATTTGAAGCTTGTCCTGAACCTTGAACATATAGGATATGTTCTAGATTCAAATGTTCCTGGTCCCTTACCTCCAGAGGCCACACAAGAGGAACATGATACTTTGGACAAGTGGAAGGAGCATGATATGAGAGCTAAGTGTTACATGCTTGCTTCCATGAGTAATGAGTTACAGAAGCAACATGAGAACATGCAGAGTGCGAGTGATATCCTCCTTCACCTACAAGAGTTGTATGGTGAGCACAGCAGGAATGCTAGGTATGAGATATCTAGACAGCTATTTCGTATGAGGATGTCTGAGGGACAGAATGTTGGGGATCATGTCCACAAGATGATTCGGCTGATTGAGCAGTTGGAACATCTTGACTTCAACATGGATTTCCAACTACAGACGGATTTGATCCTTCAGTCCCTTCCTGAGTCTTTTGGGAATTTTGTGACAAATTTCCATTTGACTAAATAGGAATGCACCTTAGCTGGTTTTACTCAATATGCTGGTTATTGCTCAAAAGAATATGCCAGGCAATAAAGGAAAAGAGGTAGCTTTGATTGCATCTTCTTCTACTGGAAAGTCCAACAAGAAGAAGGTCAATAAGAAAAAGAAATCTCAGATTCCTGGTCCTTCTAAGAAAATAGCTAAATAGAAAACAAAGACCAAAGCTGACAAAGGCAAAGGAAAGTGTTTCCATTGCAAGTAAGAAAGTGTTTCCATTGCCAACAGGAAATTGTTTCCATTGCCAGTAAGAATGTGTTTCCACTGCCCAGAGTATAGCAATCTAAATTAATGCAATGCCATGGTGAAAACCAACTCAAGTTCAAAATATATTTGGCACTTAAGGTTATTTCATGTTGCAGAAGATAAGATTGCAAAACTGGAGAAAATGGGGATTCTATCCTCATTGGGCTCTGAGCCTACTCCAACTTGTGAATCTTGCCTTCAGGGTAAAATGACTAGATCACCCTTTGTTGGACAAGGGCTAAGAGCTGAAAATATTTTGGAGGATGTATGTGGTCCATTTAAAGAAATGGCTAGAGGGGGTTTTCATTATTTTATTACCTTTACTGATGATAAACCAAGGTTTGGGTATTTGTATTTGATGAAATACAAACATGAATCTTTTGAAAAGTTCAAAGAATTTAAATCTGAAGTAGAAAATCAAAATGGAAAGAATATTAAAGCTCTTCGATCAGATCGTGGAGGTGGATATTTGAGTACTGAATTCGATGAATACTTGAGAGAGCATGGCATTGGTTCTCAACTGACTCCTCCAGGAACGCCACAGCTGAATGGTGTATCTAAAAGGAGAAATCGTACCCTATTGGATATGGTACGTAGTATGATGAGCTATACTGATATGCCAATCTTCTTTTGGGGATTTGCATTAGAATCAGCTTTGTATATTCTGAATAGGATTCCATTAAAATCAGTTTCTTCCACACCTTATGAGATATGGCATGGAAGAAAACCAAGTCTTAAGCATGTTAAGATTTGGGGTTGTCCAGCTTATATCAAAAAGTCAACAACGATAAATTGGAGACCAGATCAGAAAAAGGTTGATTTGTTGGATATCCAAAAGATAGTTTTGGATATTATTTTTATTTGCCTACTTCACAAAAGGTTGTGATAAGTAGAGATGCCACATTTCTTGAACAACAGTTTGTTCAAGAAGGAGGCAAAGGAAGGCAAATAGAGTTAGAATTGGAGAATTCGACCAACCAATGCATCGATGGATATAGATCCATCTAGTCAACCAATACCCGTTGATGAAACATCTACAGCTATTCCTCGTAGAACAACCAGGGTATCTCACCCACTAGTGAGATATGGTTTTCTTCATGAAGAAGAACAAGAGTTGTCTACTCATGAAGAAGTAGATCATGGAGATGATCCACTTACCTATGAAGAAGCTATATCAGATATAGACTCTTCAAAATGGATTGATGCTATGAAATCTGAGATTGATTCCATGTATAAGAATCAAGTTTGGGATCTTGTTGACCCACCTGAAGGTATTATACCTATAGGGAACAAATGGGTTTTCAAGAAAAAAATTGGTTCTGATGGAAAGGTAGAGACCTATAAGGCAAGGCTAGTAGCGAAAGGGTTTCGCCAAAGGCAAGGAATCGACTATGAGGAGACTTTCTCGCCTGTTGCCATGCTTAAATCAATTAGGATTTTATTAGCAATAGCTGCATACTATGATTATGAGATTTGGTAGATGGATGTCAAAACAACTTTTCTCAATGGATACATTGAAGAAAACATTTTCATGGAACAACTTAGGGGATTTGAATCCCAAGATGGTTCCAAGGTATGCAAGCTAAAGCGATCCATTTATAGGTTGAAACAAGCTTCGAGGAGTTGGAACATCCGTTTTGATGAAGCCATTAAATCCTTTGGTTTTATCAAAAATGAGGATAAGCCATGTGTATATAAGAAAGTTAGTGACAGTGCTATCACTTTCCTTATCTTATATGTGGATGACATACTGTTGATGGGTAATGACACATGTATGTTGACAACTATAAAGGTATGGTTGTCAAATACATTCTCCATGAAAGACTTAGGGGAGGCAACCTATATTCTTGGAATTCGCATCTATAGAGATAGAGCGAAAAGAATAATTGGTTTATCCCAAAGTCTATACTTGGAAAAGGTGTTAAAGAGGTTTAACATGCTTGATTCCAAGAGAGGATTGTTACCAGTGAGACATGGTATCCATCTTTCTAAAGAGATGTCTCCAAAGACACCTGAAGAAAGAGATAAGATGGCCAGGATTCCATATGCTTCGGCTATTGGAAGTTTAATGTATGCAATGTTGTGTACTAGGTCGGATATCGCATATGCTGTTAGTTTGACTAGCAGGTATCAATCCAATCCAGGTTTGGAACATCGATAGTCACAAGAATATCCTTAAGTACTTGAGAAGAACTAAGGATTTATTCTTGATTTATGGAGGTGGAAACTTGCAATTGGATGGTTATACTGATTCTGATTTCCAATCAGATATCGATGATAGAAAGTCTACCTCTGGATATGTGTTCATTTGTAATGGAGGTGCAGTCAGTTGGAAGAGTTCCAAACAGAGCATGATTGCAGATTCCACTACTGAGGCTGAGTATATTGCTGCATCAGATGCTGCAAAGGAAGCTGTTTGGATAAAGAAGTTCATGACAGAACTTACAGTAGTTCCTTCCATTGAGTCAGCAGTTCCACTACACTGTGACAATAATGGAGCAGTCATACAGGCTAAGGAACCAAGGTCTCACAAGAAATCCAAACACATAGAAAGGCGCTACCACATTATCAGAGAAATAGTTGGGCGAGGCGATGTAGCCATGCAGAAAATAGCATCAGCTGAAAATCCAGCTGATCCATTCACTAAGCCTATGTCACAGACTCAGTTAGACCGACATCTTGAGAAGATAGGTCTAAGATATTGTAATGAATGGCTCTAGTGCTAGTGGGAGATTGTTAGTAGTATGCCCTAGAGCATATCATTTAGTATGTATCTTGTACATATTTTTATTAATAAAAAGCATTTCCACTTTTCCGTTTACATAATATATTTATGTGTAATAGAAAAGGTCCATTGATATTTTGTTAGAAATATTATTCTTAAGTTGTTAAGAATATGAGTGACAATATTTCTAGCACGAAATATCATAAATAGGTTCACAATCGAGGATACTTCATAATAAGGACATGACTTATCCAGAAAGATTGTATTCATGTTTGTTCCCAAGTTATTTATATGAGATATAAATAAGATGGAATGGTGAGTCTCATGCCATATAACAAACATGATAGGCACTTATAAATGATAAGTAGGCCGAACCAGTGACACTTATGACAAGCACATGGAGTTTACTCTTGTCAATGTTTTGTCATAAATCATATCAGTGCATATAATCTTTAGACCTGAGATAGCACAGTTATCTTGTATATAGGTAGTTTGATTTTGATACTGCTTTCATACTTGTCCTGGGGTCGACTATTGCCTGCGCCGTAACTTCCCCATGCGGTCACCCATTGTTGCGGTGCTGGCTCGTTTAACTTAGTTTCATTTCATTGCCATTATTTTTCCTTTGTTTTTCTTGTATTTTCCTTTCTTTTATTTCATTATTCTATGTCTCCTCACTAATATTTAAATATAGTTATAGGCATCTTAGCTGTCCGGACAAACACTGTTCACCAGAACAGTAGAACGCACTACCGAGCATAGGGGTGTTACAAGCTTTAATAATTAATACCCACTGACTGTTGGTCTTTTGCCAGCTTGAACTATGGGCTATGTCACATTAAATAGGGAATTTAATTTAATATTTAAGACTCATTAATTAACTAGGGCCAAAAAATATTAAAATTAAATTGTGATGCTAACAAGTTAGGTTCTAGTTCTTCGCGAAGAACTGAACTTAAATGAAATTGAAACTAAAACCAAACCAAATCAAAATCAAGTCAAAGGATCAATTTTATACATATTTTTTTAAAAGATTTTTTATATACATTATACGGTGCCAATAAAATTATATATTTTTATATGCAATTATATATATATATATATATATATATATATATATATATTAACTTTTATTATTTTAATTATAAATACATTAAAATCATTTTATAGTCATTAATTATATGACAAGATCACCTTCCAGTCATATAGTATACTTTTTATTTAAGACATATATTATGAAGTGACTTAAAATTACATTAGCTATCTTTTTAATTTTAAAAAGTTTTAATCATAATCTACAAAATTTTTATAAATAATGTCTACTGTACTCAAATTAAATTTATTTTTAATACTTTTATTGATGAGAATCAAAATTTAAACTAGTCAAAATTGTATATTTTCTGATGAAGGTATATGATTTTAACTTTAAAGAGTTCAATGAAAATATATAAAAAATTTCTATATGAATCCTCTCTCTTCTCCTCCTATCGTTATGTTTCCATTTAATTCCATGTATTATTATTCTTTCTATATGCTACCTTTAAAACTCTATCATAGATATCTTAATCCTTTTTATCTCATGACCATCTTACCAATAGATGAATGATTTGTTAAATTATAATGTTTTTTGTTGGTTTATTCTTATTTTATAATTTGAAGTGTGGAAATATTATGTGACTTATTATGATATTTGATACTATCTTGTAATTTCTTGTGGGAATTGTTAGTTTAATTTTCTGTTACTTTATTGATATTTTATTTTGATATTAGTATTATTATTTTTATTAATATTTTGATGTTAAAAATATATAATCCTTTTTATCCTTTTAATTGTAAATACAATAATGTTTCAATTTTGAGTGTAGGAATTGGAACTGGAACCAAAACTAGAACTAAATAGGAACCGAAAGCACTAAGAGCTGAACTGGAATCAGAATCGAAATCCAATTCCAGAAAAATGAAAGAACTAAGCTTCAATTCTGGTTCCTACAAAGAACTGAACCAGAACCATATATCAACTAACTATGAAGTATGTTTCATTTGTCTCTTATTATTTATTGATTAATAGGGAATATAAGGAAGTTTTCTTCCTTCAAAAAGGACTTAAACAAGAGGACCCTTTTTCTCCTTATTTGTTTCTATTATATGAAGAAGGTTTTTCAAATTTGATTAGAAAATAGAAAGCTGAGTCAAAACTTCTTGGATTCAAAATTTATAGGGACCCACCGATCTCTCATTTATTTTTTGCTAATGGTAATTTGGTGTTAGGGAGTGTAACGACCCAAATCTGGACTATTACCAGTGCTAGAGTGTAAGAAAAATGCACCTTAACATACTTTAAGGTGCAAATTTTAGCAATTTTAAAATTTTATAATCCTAGGTTTCATACAATATTTAAACATTTTATACTATTATAAAACATTTAGATTTGGTCATAAAACATGGTTTCTCAATTGCTAATAAGCCTAATTGCCATTAGGAAACAAAAGCCACAAATTCTAACAAGTTAAGGTTTAGGAAAAACCTTACCCCAAAAGGCACAGAATCACATTCACACACCAATCCAGGGAGTGAAGACCTCCAAGTGTTGGCCCTCTAGCTTGTCCACACAAGTATCTTGATCAAAACGCCTTGATCCAACCAAAAACTCTTGATCCTTCCTCCTTGTGATTCATCCAAGATTAAAGAATAAGTACCTTAGAGTTTTTCAAGGTTCAAGTGAATGGAAGAGGTGAGAAACATTTTCTCAATACTTAATTCAAGAGTTACAATACTTGATTTCTCTTGAAATCAAGCAAGAAAGGAAGAATAAATTTTTCTATGGAGAGAGAGAGATGAGTTGGCTAAGTGAGGGAGAAGAAGAAGATTAGATTTATCTTCTTTTCTTTCCTTTATATTTTAATTCACTTAATTAAAATATATTTGACAAGTGTCCAATTCTCATTTAACCTTTAAATGAGTTTTCAAATTTTAATTGGTCCATTTGTCAAGCTCAATTTTAATCAAGAAATTAAATTTGAATTAATTTATTTTCATAAAATTAATTAATTCAATTTTCTCTCCATATTTGACGAAGTCAAAGTTGTCAAAGTTTGACCAAGTCAAGCTTGTTAAATTTTGACCAAGAATAATTTTCCAAAATAATCAAAATTAATTTTCTTCCTTATGTTTGATTATTCAAGTTCATATTTAATAACTTTAATTTCATAAATAAATTTAGTTTTAAGTTATGCTAGAGACTTTGTAATCTAATTGCAAACTAAATATATTAATTCAATTAATTAATTAAACCATTAATTAATTAATCAAATTAATTAAATCATTTAATTAATTAATCAAATTAATTTTGTTTTGATCATAATGCTCTTATGTGTGTGACTTACTAGGTTCATTACTAAATGGCAATGAGAATAATATTAACTTCTTAATATTACTGGAACTATTCCAAACTTAAAATGAAATTCCCTTTTCATCTTAGTTCTTATAAATCACGGTTGACATCTAGTATAATGTACCATGACTTTCCAATTAGTTATGAATTAATTCTCCAATTCATGAACCTTGATCATATATACCACGCACTACAATCTCTACATTACAAAATCCTAATTCTAGTTAGAGTCATGGTTTATGTCAAACTCTTTTGCTTAGAATCATATGTCCTCTTTTAATTCTAATTCTTGATTAATGAGACTTTCTAGTCAGAAAATCTTTTCTAACTAAGTCTATCTGTCCTAGCCAGAAACTTGAATTCATCCAGAACAATTAAATGGATATAGAATTTTATTCCTATTTACTTAGAGTAACAGATCATATCTTGACTAACACCTATCTCCATATATAACTAGTCGGATCCAACACATGCCCATATACTCATACATAGTACAAGTATGAAAGCAGTATTAAACTCAAACTACCTATATATAAGATAACTATGTTATCTCAAGTTAAGGGATTATATACACTATTATGATTTAAATGACTATGTATTTACAAGAGTAAACTCTATGTACAAGTCACCTTTCTGTCACTAGTTCAGCCTACTTCTTATAAGTGCCCACTATGTTTATTATATGGCATGAGATTCACTATTCTATTATATTAGTATCTCATACGAATCCATGGACACAAACAAGAGTGACAATCTATCTAGATAAATCATGCCCAATGAGGTATCCTTGTTTGTGAATCGAATTTAAAACACGTGTACTAGAATGTTCTGTCACTCATATTCTTAATCACTTAAGAATAGAACATCTAACAAGATATTAAAAGATATTTTCAATTAAATTCAAACCATTCAAATTTAAAAGAAAATATTTACTATTAATTAGGAATTAATATTTACAAGATACAATATAATGGTATGCTCTCGTGCATACTACTAACATAGAGCACTAGGACGCATAAGGCCGCTAGAACCTATTACAAGCCTGATTAGACTTTTTCTTTAGCTTTCTTATATTGTATCTTTATAGAAATTAGGGTGATACCCATTAATATGCTATCCATAAAATATTATTTAATTTATCATTTCTCCAATTTACTAATAAATTCCACTTTCACATCATGGAGCTCATCTAATAGGGCCTGGGCAAGATTTTTCGTCTCATCCATTTACATTATTTCATTTAAACTTGGAATATGTGTAAATGGGTCTTTCCATTCTCTTATGCTTTTGTAACTACTTTGAAAAATAACATTCATTCTTATAAAATTATAAATCTCTTTAATAAATTTTTATACAAAATGTACAATAACAATCAAATTTCTAAAATATCTAAAATTTTACATGTCTCAATATAACTCCACAAAATGTTACAAAATATGCAAACATGACTTTACCAAAACTTGAAGTTTAATTAGACAAAATTTGCTAACTATTATCCTCACTCATATCCCTAAAAGGGATAGATAGGAGATGGGGAATGAGCTTGGCCAAACCTTTGGCTTTGATACCACTTGTCATGGCACCAAGTCCTTCAAGCCCACAAACTGTGGCAGCCTATTAATGGTCTACTATAGTAGAGTAAGCTAAAAAAGCCCTTTCTATCTTATTAGTAAAGCTAGTATATAAACCTAATGAGTAGAGTTTTATAGGGGAAAGGAAAATATGTTAGTAAAATACATTTCAAGCACATGTATACATCATTCTCATGAATGGTTCCATAGCACAAACAAGTCATCACAAGGCATCTAATTCGCTAGAGGTTCTTCCTTCCCTTTACTTTCGTATCGTATCATATATCCAAAGTGCCTGACCTATTATAAGAGCTCCTCAGTATTTCGTCTTATTATATAATATCATGAAATGGGACTGGAGACACAGAATTGTCTTACCTGATTACCTTAGATGCCAAAGACAAAATTGTCTTAACTAGACATCCCTTCATTTTTTTTCATATGTGAGCTCATAATGTATGCATGCTCTTTTCTTTGCTTTTCCTTGATCTTTCCCATTGGGAATAATTAGGTCATCCATAGTTGCCAGCATAAACAAACATATAATATGTAGCATCTTTATGAATTAAATACTATATAATAATATATGCAAATCCTATATTCATTATATCTAATCAAAATAGTTAAAAGATCTTAAATTCACATGTAAAGTAAAACATTATTTAAGAATGCATTTTATAATTTCTACTCATCTGGATAATAGTCCTTTAACTTTGACACTTACTTCTAACTAGGTATGTTCCTTTCAACTTTAGTCTTGAAAACTGTAACACCCTCACTGTAGCAATTCTATACATTCTACTGTTCAGGAGACCGGTGTCGGTCCAGACAGCTAGAACGTCTAGAAAAATATTTAAAATAAAGTGAGGAACCATAATTAACTCAAATATTAATAAGAAAAATTTAGGAAAAATTTTAGGAATAAAATACAACCAAGTTAAATGAGCCGGTGCCCTAGCGATGGGTAACCCAGTGGGAAGTTGCGGTCCTCACAACTAGGAGCCCTAAACCCGGGAGAAAATTCATAAAATAATTTTTGGGACTCCAGAGAAGAGTCATTGAGGTTTCTATAGCATTAAAATACCAAGAAAATGCTTAGAAAAATTTTTAGATCGGTACAGACGATTTTGGCTCAATAAGCCAAACGGAGGGCATTTTGGTCATTTCGTCTTCAGAGATGATTTTTTGCCAACTTGTCCAGTTAAGTAAATAAATATTATGATTTAAAATATGAATAAATATTGCTAAAAATTTAATTGAAAATGAGTAGAAAAGAAAAAGAAAGAAAAATGAAAGAAATAGGGAATTATGGCATCATATGATGTCATTAAAAGTGCTCCCACCAATCACATTTGAACAAGCCATTACAAACCATTTAAAAAGAGATAAAATGAGGTAAAAATTAACAAAAACAATCTGCCTTCTTCCTTGAACCAGAACTGTCAAACCTTACCCCTCTGTAAGGCATAACATGATCCCGTAGAATACCTAATGAACTATCGCACTTCATCTACCGATAACTCATTAAGTACCCTATAAGGGATTTTAAAACAATTTTCTTATTTTTGATAAGTGGTGAGCGTTTTCTAATAGGTATTTAAAACATTTAATTGAAATTAAAAACTAGTTAAAACTTTTGGCCCATTTTATTTTTCCGCAAATTTTATAAAAATTTTGACAGAGTTTCGTTTATACTTTGAGAAAATAGTTCTTCAAATACCTGTAAAAAGCACTTCTAAAAATGTTTTCTCAACAACTACTTCAATTTCACAATCAAACTCAATCCATTTCAACAACTCCATAATCATTTCAATCAATTTCTCAAGTTCAAAATTCAATAATCCTCAAAATACTAGCAATACATTTCATTCAAATTAAATAAAATAGTTCCACTCATTTTTCATTAGAGACAAAACAATTTATATACATCCTTACAAAATTTACATCAAAAGAAATACAGACTAAAATTTATTACAAACTTCATACAAATTTTGTACAAGCTGCTCAAGACCCATTTACATGTCCATACTTTTATATGCAATACATACATCAAAAGAAATATTCACAATTAGGGTATAAATTATACTCGATAACTTCAAGCTGAATGATCTTTAATCCTTAGCAGCTCAGTCTGCTGCTCTTCTAGTCTCTGTATCTGCGATAGCAATAGAAGCTATCGCTGAATATTAGGACTCAGTGGTGCACAACATACTAAAATAATCTTTATGCAAAATATAAATCACATTTATTGAAAATTTTGACTAAACATGAGCATTAAACACAAAACATGAATTATGAGATTTTAATGCAAACTAAGTTCATTTCAAAGTATCAAAACACATTTCATAAAACCCACAGTTAGATTATGCCGGTCAAAACAAATAGAATTTCAATAGCCAGAGGCTAAAGAAAAATCACATCACAAGGCTAGCTAGCTCAAATATATGGATATCCATTCACATCCTCTTCTACTGGCACACCTCAACACTTCTCCAGAGAAGGAATCAAAATTCGAAACTAATTACCCCCACTAGTCGTGCTAGTGAGGTGTTCAAATATATGGTCATGACACTGTAGTTTCAAAACTTATCTTAACAATTTGCTAAACATTGTCATTTCAAATATACATAATAACTTTCAACAATTTAGATCAAACATCATAAGAATGCCATAATCCAATATTTCACATTATTCAAAACAGTATGCAAAAGATGACTATAAAAAGTATAGGTTGTGCACAAACCTCAAACGAGTCGCCTGTTGGCCTTGACTCGACTCTTCGGGTTTTGTCCCGGTATTCTTTTCCACTAAAACACACAATTTCACAATGTTTCAGTACCATAACTTGGCATAAATCCAAAAATAAATTTAACTTCACTTTTACCTAGCTCTAACGTGTTAAACTCGACGTTCTTGAAATTTTGTGTTTTGGGTTACTATTCATTATACTATTCAAGTCAAATTAATGACTTTCTAAGGCTTAATAGGTATGGGAATTCCAATTTCACCCACATATCACATTTTGATCACTAAATTTGTTGGTTTTGGTCATTTTCTCAAAACTTAGGTCTTTTAGGCAAAATTGCCAATTTTCAGTTTTAGAGTCCTAAGTTGCACTATTTCATTAGTCCTTTTACTGTTGGAATTTGGCAAAAATTTCTTCATAGAAAATGTTCCCTATTGTCTTAAGTTTATTATCCTTTTTGAAACACTCCAATTGGAGTTTTGTAGCTCAAGTTATACTCAAATTACTATTACTGTTCATGCTGCAGAATTTGGTTCTGCAGATTTATTAATCCAACTTTGTTTAGTAATTTGATCAAGTTAAGTCCATAATTTGGTCTAATTTTCTTCATATGAAATGTTCTACTATGTCTTAGGTTTCCATCGGTTCAAGAATCACCTAAATCGGAATTTTCTAGAGAGAGTTATAGCCATTGAAACTTTACTATTCATATAGTAAATCTGCAGTTCTGGGGGTTCAGGTCACCAACTTTGCTCAGTAATTTGATTGGGTTAATGGCAGAATTTGAGTTGGTGTCCTTCATGAAAGTTTTAGGTCTATATTCCATCTAACCACTGGTAAAATTTCAGGTTATTTTGACCTGCCTAGCTCGAGTTATGACCAAATGAACAAACACTGTTCATTTGGTCAGTTTGTGCAGAGGCAGACTGTGATTTCTCAACTTTGGTCAATTTGTTTACTAGGTTTCAGTCACTTTTTGGGCATGATTCCTAAATCAAAATTGTGTCATTTAGTGCCTATTTTCATTCCCAATTGGTCTCATGCAAATTGGACTTGTAAAATTCCATTTTTGGTCCCTCAAATTTGATTTTTGGTCATGGTGCATACCCAATCCGAATTTGGCTTTGATTCAAATACTTCTAACACACTTAATTGGGTCACAAATGACCATTTCTCTCCTTAAACTATGTCAAAGACATCATTTATCACTTTTTCACATTTTTGGTCTCTAAACCCTAATGTCCAAACCCTAATTCACACTAATTTTTACATTTACTTGATTCCATGCCTTTAACCATAGTCATTCAACTAACTAAGGTTTATATACCCCTTTCAAACCATTCAATTCATGCAAATCATCCTCATAACTAAGCTAGCCGAAAATCAGTTTAGTCCATCAACCAATTTTCTTTTCATTTAAGCATATTTCCAAGTATAACTTAATTACTTAAACATATATTCAAAGAGAAAATGAAGAAGAACACTAACCTTAGTTCTTTGATTTACAATCCACCAATTCTTTCACTTTCTTCTTTCTTCTTCTCCCTCAATCTTCTTTTCTAGTGTAGATTGGAAGCTTTTTAGGGTTTAGGGTTTATTTTGAAAGGCTAAAATCAAGTTATGGAAGCTTGATGCATTCATCAATGGTGGTTGCACATGGTGGTGAGGGAGAGAGAGATATGGGACGTCCAAGAAGAAGAAGAAATGAGATTATTTTTATTTTTTTTTCTTTTCTTGTTTTTAGTCTTATGAAAGACCAAAAATCCAAATAAGTAAATAACTTAATTTTATTCTTTATGGCATCATGCATGAGGTCATGCATGATGTCATCACCTTTTGACTTTTCCATTTTCTCCTTTCTTTTTTTTTTATTTTTCTATTAGTTCTTTAATTTAATTCTCGATTTTGAAATTTTCTTTTCTCCAATTTTATTTGACAGTTAGGTCAGGAGTCAGCTCTCGGGGTTAATTGACCAAATTGCCCCTCGCCAGTTCATCCTGGTTTGCAATTAATTTCCTATTTCTTCTGGCTCCCTGACCTAATTATTTGACTGGCTTAACAGTTCTTTTTCATGATTTTCTCTTTTCCACTGTGTTTATAAGGGTCCTAAGGACCGCGGCGTCACATTTTACAGTTCAAAATTTGAGTTTAAAATGACTTCGCAGTCGTTCCCGAGACAGTTACCCATCGCTGTGACTCTCGGCTCATTTAACTTCTTATGTTCTGTTTTTCTTATTTATACTTAACTAATTGAACATTACTAATTATTTGTGTTTATGGCTTCTCTAGTTATCTTAGATGTGGTTCTAATCCCCTTAGTTGTCCGGATCGACACCGGTCACCGGAACAGTGAAATATACCAGGCTATAGAAATAGGGGTGTTACAATTCTCCCCCCCTTAAAATAAATTTCGTCTCGAAATTTTATATGGTATTAATCTCTGAACAGTTGTGGGTGCTGTCTCCTCATGTCTTCTTCTCGTTCCCAATTAGCCTCCTGGCCCGAATGATGGTTCCACAGCACTTTTACCAATGGTATTTGCTTGTTTCGTAGCTGCTTCATCTCATAAGCCAGAATCTCTATGGGTTCTTCTTCATAGGTGAGGTCTGGATTCACTTCAATTTCTTCTATTGGTAGTACATGAGATGGGTCTGATTGATACCTATTCAACATAGACACATGGAAGACATTATGTATCTTCTCCAACTCTGGAGGTAGTGCCAAATGATATGCTAAAGGACCCACTCTTTCCAGAACCTCATATGGCCCAATGAAGCGAGGACTCAGTTTCCCCTCTCTGCCAAATCTCATAATCCTCTTCCATGGAGAAACCTTGAGGAATACTTTCTCACCCACTGCATACTCAATATCCCTTCTCTTCAAATCAATGTAGGACTTTTGACGGTCTGATGCAGTCTTAAGTCGATCTCGGATCACCCTGATTTTCTCCTTAGTTTGCTGAACAATTTTGGGTCCAATCATCTTTCTTTCACCCACGTCATCCCAACACAACGGGGTTTTACATTTTCTGCCATGCAAAGCTTCATATGGAGGCATCTTAATGTTTGATTGGTAGCTGTTGTTGTAAGCAAACTCAATCAAAGGCAAGTGTGTATCCCAACTGCCCTCAAATTCAATCACACAAGCCCGTAGCATGTCCTCCAAGATCTGAATTACCCTCTCATACTGGCCATCTGTCTATGGGTGGAATGCAGTACTGAAGTTCAATCTAGTTCCTGGAGCTCTCTGAAGACTACCCCAGAATCTAGAAGTGAACCTAGGATCTCTGTCTGACACGATGGATACTGGCACTCCATGCAGTCTCACAATCTCATCAATGTATAACTTGGCCAATCTTTCTAAACTGTAGTCCATTCGGACTGGTAGAAAATGAGCAGACTTGGTTAGTCTGTCAATAATGACCCATACTGCATCATGACTCTTCTATGTCCTCAGAAATCCCATCACAAAATCCATTGTTATTCTCTCCCATTTCCATTCCGGTACTGGTAGTGGATGTAACAACCCAGTGGGTACTTGACGCTCTGCCTTCACTTGTTGACAAGTTAGGCATTTGGATACAAACTCTGTCACATTTCTTTTTATACCCATCCACCAGTAATGCTCCTTTAGCCCTCTATACATTTTTGTGCCACCAGGGTGCATGGCAAAAGGAGACTCATGTGCTTCCTTCAAAATGATCTGCCTCAAATCGACATCATTAGGAACACATATTTTGCCTTGGTGTAGCAGTAAACCATCATCTCTAACTGAGAATTCTGGTTTCTTGCCCTGTCTGACTTCTTCCAATAGCTTCTGATACTTCTGATCATTCTGAGCAACCATTCTGATCTGATTAATCAACACGGGCTGTACATGCCGTGCAACTGCTGTTTGCCCATAATCATTAATCTCTAAGCTGGCATGTAATGATCTCAACTCATGTACCATAGATAAAGGAGTAACTCGTAGACTTGCCATGGTCTTGTGACTTAAGGCATCAGCCACAATATTAGCTTTCCCTGGCTGATAGTATATCAGACAATCATAGTCTTTTATCAACTCTAACCATCTCCTCTGTCTCAAATTCAGCTCTTTCTGGGTGCCCAAATACTTCAAACTCTTATGATCTATGTAGATGTAACACTTTTCCCCATACAAATAGTGTCTCCAGATCTTAAGAGCGAACACAATGGCTACAAGCTCCAAGTCATGTGTCGGATAGTTCCTCTCATGCGGTTTTAGATAGCATGATGCATAGGCAATGACATTTCGATCTTGCATCAATACACAGCCTAACCCATTGTGAGAAGCATCACTATAAACTGTATATTCTTTACCCGGAGTAGGTAAAGTCAGGATTGGAGCTTCAATCAAACATTTCTTCAATTCATCAAAACTCTGTTGGCATTTATCCGTCCACTGAAATTTCACATCTTTCCTAAGCAGCTTGGTCAATGGAGATGCCAACATGGAGAATCCCTTCACAAACCAACGGTAGTATCCAGCTAAACCCAGAAAACTGCGAACCTCTGTGACATTTCTGAGTGGCCTCCAATTAAGGATAGCTTCTATCTTACTTGGATCTACCTTAATACCCTCTTCTGATACTACATGCCCTAAAAAGGATATCTCCTTCAGCCAAAATTCACACTTCGACAATTTGGCATATAGCTGTTTCTTCCTCAAAGGCTGCAGTACAATCCACAAATGTCTATCACGCTCTTTTGCATTCCTCGAATAGACCAATATATCATCTATGAATACCACAACAAACTGGTCGAGGTATGGTCTGAAGATAGTGTTCATCAGATCCATAAAAGCAGTCGGAGCATTAGTTAACCCGAATGGCATGACTAGGAACTCATAATGGCCATAGCAGGTTCTAAAGGCAGTTTTAGGAATACTCTGCTCTTATACTTTCAGCTGATAATAACCTGATCTCAGGTCAATTTTGGAGAATACAGCTGCACCCCTTAACTGATCAAACAAGTCATCAATGCGGGGCAATGGATATCTGTTCTTTATTGTCACTTTATTCAACTGCCGATAATCAATACACAAACGGAGAGTGCAATCCTTCTTCTTTACAAACAACACTGGCGCTCCCCAAGGTGACACACTAGGGCGGATAAAGCCCTTGTCAAGCAATTCTTGCAACTGCACTTTCAACTCTTTCAATTCTGCAGGTGCCATTCTATACGGTATTATGGAGATTGGATCTACACCAGGCATAACATCAATCTCAAACTGCACCTCTCTTTCTGGAGGTAATCCTGGTAGTTCATCAGGAAACACATCCGGAAAGTCACATATAGTGGGGATGTCCCTCAGTGTTGGACTCCCCACTTAGGTGTCTATCACATGTGCCAAGTATGCTTCACACCCCTTTCTGATCATTTTTTTTTGCTAGTGCAGTCGAAATGATGTTTGATGGCAGTAAATGCCTCTCCCCATGTATTACCACATCACCGAACAAAGGGATACCAAAAGTGACTGTCTTCAGTCTACAGTCAATCATGGCGTGATGCCTGGCTAACCAATCCATGCCCAAGATAATATCATACTCTCTGAAGGGCATTTCAATCAAGTCTGACAGGAAAACATGTCCTTGGATCACCAAAGGACAGTCCTTATAAATTCTGTTGACCCAGACCTCTTATCCTAATGGACTAGTTACTAGCACTTCAAAACCCATTTGCACACATGGAACAGCAAGTGAACTGACTATGCTAGCACTAACATATGAATGGGTTGAACCTGGATCAAACAATACAAATACTTCTTAATCAAAGATAGAGAATATACCAGCTACCACGTTGGAAGTCTCCGCCTCTTCTCGCTGTCTCATCGTGTAAACTCTGGCTGAAGCACTTCCTTGTGCTAATTGACCAACTGTGCCCTGACTGCCTAAAGCAGTGCCTCTACCTCTGCCTTTTCCTCTGCCAACTGACTGTGAACCTCTAGGAGCAGGATTCTGAATAGATCCCTGGGTAGTAGTAGGAGCTGGACCATATCTCGAAGCACTAGTATAGTCTTTAGCTATATGGCCCTTGCCTCCACAGTTAAAGCAGGCTCCAGTGGCCCAATAACACTCCCCCCCATGAATCTTGCCACAAGTCTCACAGGGGTAGGCAGAATGTGAACCCCTGCTCAACTACTGACCAGACCTAGGGGGTCTATATCCAGAGAATCGGCCCCTACCAAATCTTTCACCTTGACCCCTGCTGGGTCCACTAAACTTCTTCTTTTTCCCAGAAGTCCCACCAGAACTTTGTTCTACTGACTTTTCCCCCTTGTCTTTTTCTGATTACTCAGCTTTCTCTTATTTTTCTTTCACTGGGGTTGCTTTTGATTCAATTCTCTCCAGCTTAAGTGCTTGAGACATAAGTTCTGAAAAATTGCTCTGTCGAAATCCCACAACTTGCATCCTTATGCTAGGCTTCAAACCCGTCTCAAATCTCTTACACCTTGCCTTGTTGGTAGTAAGAAAACTCCCTGCATAGTGACTTAAGCGGGAGAACTGCCTCTCATACTCTGCCACTAATTTGTTGCCTTGTTTTAAACTCAAAAGCTCTTATAACTTCTGATCAACATATGCATCTGGGATGTATTTCTGTCTGAATTCTCTAATGAAGTCATCCTGTGTCAAGATCGTGGTTCAAAGCCGTGGGGTTGGTCTTCCACCAATCATACGCATCCCCTTGCAGTAGCGACACAGAATACTCAAACTTCAGTTCATCTTGGCAGTGCAGCTTCTTAAATACTCTATCCATCCTTTCAAGCCATTGCTCTGCCTCTAAAGGGTCCACTGTACCCTTAAATTCTGTAGCCCCATACTTTAATAACTTATCATACTGTCTGGCTGGAGGTAGTGGTTGTACCACAGGAGTTTTGGGGTGGAGCTTGAATAGGCATACCCCCAGCCATTTGTTGAAATATCGCAGCTATCTGCTGTGCAAATTGTGCAGAAATCATGTATTTGTGGGTGCTCTGAGATCCACTAACATTCTGCAAAGCTAGGGCTTCCTCTTGTGCCTCAGCTTCAACAGACTGCTCAACTGAGTGATCCCCTTCTTCCATTTCAGTCTGAAATTAGGGTATCTCCTGAACAAATAACACAAGGAGATTTCCCTCCGTTAGTTCATATTTATGATATAATGCACTGTATATAACAATTATGGACATTGAGCAGTTGCACTTAACAATGAAAAGACACAAATTCTCAAGTTAAAACATACTTCAAAAATTTGCTCTGATACCACTAAAACATGTCAAATCTTACCCCTCTGTAAGGCATAACATGATCCCGTAGAATACCTAATGAACTACTGCACTTCATCTACCGATAACTCATTAAGTACCCTACAAGGGATTTTAAAACAATTTTCTTATTTTTGATAAGTGGTGAGCGTTTTCTAATAGGTATTTAAAACATTTAATTGAAATAAAAAACTAGTTAAAACTTTTGGCCCATTTTATTTTTCCGCAAATTTTATAAAAATTTTGACAGAGTTTCGTTTATACTTTGAGAAAACAGTTCTTCAAATACCTGTAAAAAGCACTTCTAAAAATGTTTTCTCAACAACTACTTCAATTTCACAATCAAACTCAATCCATTTCAACAACTCCATAATCATTTCAATCAATTTCTCAAGTTCAAAATTCAATAATCCTCAAAATAGTAGCAATACATTTCATTCAAATTAAATAAAATAGTTCCACTCATTTTTCATTAGAGACAAAATAATTTATATACATCCTTACAAAATTTACATCAAAAGAAATACAGACTAAACTTTATTACAAACTTCATAGAAATTTTGTACAAGCTGCTCAAGACCCATTTACATGTCCATACTTTTATATGCAATACATACATCAAAAGAAATATTCAAAATTAGGGTATAAATTATACCCTATAACTTCAAGCTGAATGATCTTTAATCCTTAGCATTTCATCACGCTCCTCTAGTCTCTCAGATTCTGGATGACAATAGAAGCTATCGCTGAATACTAGGACTCAGTGGTGCACAACATACTAAAATAATCTTTATGCAAAATATAAATCACATTTATTAAAAAATTTGACTAAACATGAGCATTAAACACAAAACATGAATTATGAGATTTTAATGCGAACCAAGTTCATTTCAAAGTATCAAAACACATTTCATAAAACCCACAGTTAGATCATGCCATTCGAAACAAATAGAATCTCAATAGCCAGAGGCTAAGTAGAAATCACATCACAAGGCTAGCTAGCTCAAATATAAGGATATACATTCACATCCTCTTCTACTGGCACACCTCAACACTTCTCCAGAGAAGGAATCAAAATTCGAAACTAATTACCCCTACTAGTCGTGCTAGTGAGGTGTTCAAATATATGGTCATGACACTGTAGTTTCAAAACTTATCTTAACAATTAGCTAAACATTGTCATTTCAAATATACATAATAACTTTCAACAATTTAGATCAAACATCATATGAATGCCATAATCCAATATTTCACATTATTCAAAATAGTATGCAAAAGATGATTATACAAAGTATACATTGTGCATAAACCTCAAACGAGTCGCCTGTTGGCCTTGACTTGACTCTTCGGGTTTTGTTCCGGTATTCTTTTCCACTAAAGCACACAATTTCACAGTGTTTCAGTACCATAACTTGGCATAAATCCAAAAATAAATTTAACTTTACTTTTACCAAGCTCTAATGTGTTAAACTCGACGTTCTTGAAATTTTGTGTTTCGGGTTACTATTCATTACACTATTCAAGTCAAATTAGTGACTTTCTAAGGCTTAATAGGTATGGGAATTCCAATTTCACCCACATATCACATTTTGGTCACTAAATTTGTTGGTTTTGGTCATTTTCTCAAAACTTAGGTCTTTTAGGCAAAATTGCCAATTTTCAGTTTTGGAGTCCTAAGTTGCACTGTTTCATTTGTCCTTTTACTATTGGAATTTGGAAAACGTTATTCATAGAAAATGTTCCCTATTGTTTTAAGTTTATTCTCCTTTTTGAATCACTCCAATTGGAGTTTTTTAACTCAAGTTATACTCAAATTACTATTACTGTTCATGCTGCAGAATTTGGTTCTGCAGATTTGTTGATCCAACTTCATTCAGTAATTTGATCAAGTTAAGTCCATAATTTGGTCTAATTTTCTTCATATGAAATGTTCTACTATGTCTTAGGTTTCCATAGGCTCAAGAATCACCTAAATCGGAATTTTCTAGAGAGAGTTATAGCCATTGAAACTTTACTATTCATATGATAAATCTGCAGTTCTGTAGGTTTAGGTCACCAACTTTGCTCAGAAATTTGATTGGGTTAATGGCATAATTTTAATTTGTGTTCTTGATGAAAGTTTTAGGTCTATATTCCATCTAACCACTGGTAAACTTTCAGGTTATTTTGACCTGCCTAACTCGAGTTATGACCAAATGAACAAACACTGTTCATTTGGTCAGTTTGTGCAGAGGCAGACTATGATTTCTCAACTTTGGTCAATTTGTTCACTAGGTTTTAGTCACTTTTTGGGCATGCTTCCAAATTAAAAATTGTGTCATTTAGCGCCTATTTTCATTCTCAATTGGTCTCGTACCAATTGGACTTGTAAAATTTCATTTTTGGTCCCTCAAAGTTGACTTTTGGTCATGGTGGTTACCCAATCCGAATTTGGCTTTGATTCAAATACTTCTAACATACTTAATTAGGTCACAAATGACCATTTCTCTCCTTAAACTATGTCAAAGACATCATTTAGCACTTCTTCACATTTTTGGTCCCTAAACCCTAATGTCCAAACCCTAATTCACACTAATTTTTGCATTTACTTGATTCCATGCCTTTAATCATAGTCATTCAACTAACTAAGGTTTATATACCCATTTCAAACCATTCAATTCATGCAAATCATCCTCATAACCAAGCTGGCCGAAAATCAGTTTAGTCCCTCAGCCAATTTTCTTTTCATTTAAGCATATTTCCAAGTATAACTTAACTACTTAAACATAGATTCAAAGAGAAAATGAAGAAGAACACTAACCTTAATTCTTTGATTTACAATCCACCAATTCTTTCACTTTGTTCTTTCTTCTTCTCCCTCAATCTTCTTTTCTAGTGTAGATTGGAAGCTTTTTAGGGTTTATTTTGAAAGGCTAAAATCAAGTTATGGAAGCTTGATGCATTCATTAATGGTGGTTGCACATGGTGGTGAGGGAGAGAGAGATATGGGATGTCCAAGAAGAAGAAGAAATGAGATGATTTTAATTTTTTTTTTCTTTTCTTTGTTTTTAGTCTTATGAAAGACCAAAAATCCAAATAAGTAAATAACTTAATTTTATTCTTTATGGCATCATGCATGAGGTCATCCATGATGTCATCACCTTTTGACTTTTTCATTTTCCCTTTTCTTTTTTTATATTTTTTTTTATTTTTCTATTAGTTCTTTAATTTAATTCTCAATTTCAAAATTTTCTTTTCTCCAATTTTATTTGATAGTTAGGTCAGGAGTCAGCTCTCGGGATTAATTGACCAAATTGCCCCTCGCCAGTTCATCCCGGTTTGTAATTAATTCCCTATTTCTTCTGGCTCCCTGACCTAATTATTTGACTGGCTTAACAGTTCTTTTTCGTGATTTTCTCTTTTCCACTGTGTTTATAAAGGTCCTAAGGATCGCGGCGTCACATTTTACAGTTTGAAATTTGAGTTTAAAATGACTTCGCAGTCGTTCCCGAGAAGGTCACCCATCGCTGTGACTCTCGGCTCGTTTAACTTCTTATGTTCTGTTTTTCTTATTTACACTTAACTAATTGAACATTACTAATTATTTGTGTTTATGGCTTCTCTAGTTATCTTAGATGTGGTTCTAATCCCCTTAGTTGTCCGGACCGACACTGGTCACCGGAACAGTGAAATATACCAGGCTATACAAATGGGGGTGTTACAAGACTAGCCGTCTCCCTCTCATAACCCAACCTCCATAAAAGTTTCATCAAGCTCCAAATCCCACCTAATTTCACCCAAAAACCACTAGCTTGCTTCATTAAAAATTGATCTTGCATCTTGAACAACTTCTAGCCAGCAAAAAGAAGAAGGAAAAAGGAAGGTTTTGCAACTTGGGAGTTAGCTCTAACAAGGTTAGTGTCTAATTCCTTGACTCTTTCATTTAAATTCTTGTTAGAATGATAAATTTGAGCTAGGAGATATGAAATTCCATTAAAAATAAATATGTTAGGGTCTTACCCTAATTTCGGTAGCCACGGATTTTTTATGGTTTTAATGGTTTCTTTGGATTAAATGAGTGAATAGGCTACCCTTGATATGATTGTATCACTCAAAACATTAGTTTATGAGTTTAGTGCAAGAAAATGAAACTTTGGAATTTTAGGGCTAGGGTTTGAAACTCAAATATGGGGGTAGATGCAATTGAACACAAAATGATGTTGTAATGGTCATTTAGTGACCATTTGGTATCGTTTGAATTGGAAATGGAGTGATTGGTGACATTAACTAATGTAGAGAATTAGACTGCCTAAAGTGTGCATTCTGGACCCTTTGAGTCCAGTGTGCTCTTGGGGTTATAACTCAAGCTAGGTAACTCCAATTGGTGCAAGGCAAATTCGAGGCTAGACTAGACACAAAATGCAACAATTTTGATGGAGGAACCTGTCTTAGAAAACCAACCTAAGTGGCTCTAAAAATTGACCTAATCCGGGTGACCAATATGCAGTCTTTGGAAAATGACCAAATGAATAGTGTTCATTCATTTGGTCATAACTCAGTGTAGAAAGGTCCAATTGACCTGAATTTTTACCAATAGAAATATGAGACATAGACCTACAACTTTCATGGAGAAAAAAAACCCAAATTGTGACCATAACATGTCCAAAAACTGACCTGCAGTCAGTGTACAAAAAACTACAGAATTGTTTCTGCCCAGAAATTCTGAAAAAATTGCAATCCGGCCAGTTATGGTTTTTGGGCCATAACTTGAGCTACAAAACTCCAAATGGAGTGATTCAAAAAAAGAAATGTAACTAGACACAATAAGGAACAACTTTGTTGAAGAACATTTAGCCAAATGTGCTAGGTAGGCAATTCTTCAAGGAACACATCTAGGAAGTCTCTTACTGTGGGTATGTCACACAGATCTGGCTTAGCCTGCCTAGTGTCTACCACATGTGCTAGGTAGGCTTCACAGCCTTTTCTCATCAGTTTTCTTACAACTGTGGCTGAGATGACATTGGATAAGAAATTTGTCCTTTCCCCCATAATTGTGATCTCATTATCCTGAGGAGTTTTCAAGGAAGTCCTCTTCAATTTGTAATCAACCATTGCCTGATGACGTGACAACCAGTCCATTCCTAAAATCATGTTAAACTCATGGAAAGGCAATTCAATCAGGTCTGCCAAGAATTCATACCTCTGAATCCTTAACGGGTAACCTTTGTACACCTTATTCACCACTACACTGTGACCCAATGGATTAGTGACCAGAATGTCTTAGTCACTCTCCCCTATTAGTATCCCCCTTTCTATGGGTAACTTGATGCAGATGTATGAATGAGTGGATCCTGGATCCACCAATGCATGCACAGATGTATTGTAGAGGGAGAACGTACCCCTGATGACGTTCGGGGCATCTTGCTCCTCCTGAGCTCTTATTGCATAGGCTCTGGCAAGTGCTCTGACCTCTAGCCTCTCTACTGGCTCAGATGCAGGCCTCTGTGATGGTCCCACTGCCTCAGATTTACCAGACTTTCTACCCCTTTGAGGTGCAAGAGCAAGTCCATATGCTTGTGTTGGAGCAGCTATAGTAGTTCTGTGTGGACAATTCCTTAACTGATGTTCTGTTAACCCACACCTTAGGCAGGCACCCGTTACTCTCCAACACTCCCCTTTATGCCACTTTAGGCAGTGTGGATAAGCAGAAGATGCTGGGGCTGGTCCCCTGAACACTGTCCCTGGAGAGCTACCCACTGATGGTGTGGACTGGCCTCTCCTAGGTGTAAACTGTGGCCTGGGCCCCTGGGACTAACCCTGACCTTGAGGCTGACCTGAACTCTATGCAAGAGGACCTTTGAACTTCTTTCCAGGTGCAAGAGATGAGCTAGACTGACCTGGGCCCCTCTTCTGCTGTCTCTCTCTTCTAGTCTGCTCACTTATTCTAACTTTCTCAACTTTTACTGCAGCTTCCACTAACTTGGTGAAGTCTATGATTTCCAAGGCAATGATTATTATCTTTATGTTATCATTTAGTCCCTTTTCAAATCTTTTACACCTCTCGGCATCATTAGGGACTATCTCCCTTCCATAGCGGCTTAATCTAACAAATTTCTTTTTATACTCTGCCACTGTCAGCCGTCTCTGCCTCAGGTTAATAAATTCTCTTCTTCTCTCTTCTAAGTATACACTACCCACATACTTCATTTTAAACTCTAAGAGGAAGAAGTCCCAGGTTATTAGTTCTAGCTACACTTCACTAGACATTGTATCCCACCATTGATAGGCATCATCTTACGGTAGAGATACAACAGCTTCTCGATTTTTCTCTGGAGTGTAGTGGAGTTGTTTTAAAACCCTTCCTGTTCTATTCAACCAGTTTTCAGCTGCAACAGAATCATCTTCTCTCTTGCTAAAGAAACCTACTGCTCTAAGTTTTCTCAGTCTTTCTAGATGGGATTTCTGCTGTGGAGGTGATGGTGGTGGTGGTGGCATTTACCCAACCATTTGTCTGAAAAACTTGGCCATTTGCTGGAACATGGCCTGTGGAGGCTGAGTAGGCTCTACTAGAGCTGGTGGAGCAGGTTCTCCCCTACCCCAGTCTCAGCTACTGCAGGTGGAGCATGACTCTCCACTTCCTCCTCAACTGCCCTCTGTGATGTAGGGTCCATATCCTAATCAAAATAACAAAGATAAACAGATCTGCATTAGTGTCACCTCGACTCTTACAAATGCAATGCATGGTATGGACTCGATCTAGACCCAGAAACGCCTAAACCATGCTCTGATACCACTAAATGTGACACCCCTTACCTGTCTACAGTATAGCCGAGTAAGATATGTCACACAGTGTACCGGAACACCATATTTTATCTCAATTATTTTTTATCCTTAATTTATTTCTTAATAGTTATGAAGTGCAATTTGTGAAATTTAACTCATTTAAGTCATTTATTAAAATTATAAATTTATTTGAGGTTCCAAAAATTTTATAGAAAATCCGGCAGAGTACCGACTAAAAATAGAGAAAATAGTTCTTCGGAACCTGTAAAAAAACACTTCCAATAATTATTTCCAATCATTCTTAAACTCTAATAACCATCAACATGGTCTCAATAATTCTCAACATTAGCAGTCATCTCAAGTTCTCAACATGAATCTACAATTTCATTCAAATTCAAAATCAACTAAAATTTCATGAAGATATTCTCAAATTATATTAATTAACAAAATTTTACAAAATATGTACATCAACATATGATTACATAAATTTACTATTTACATGAGTTCATAATTTGCAAATCACAAACTACTACCTATTACAGAATGCAAAAACATAATTGCAAAAGGGACCTAAAGATCCTACCCCTGATGCACTGTAGATGAGAGGTGACTCTGACTCTAGGTAGATCTGTGACCTCACCTAGTCTGTGGTTTGCTAGGCTCTCTGTTTGTCTCTCCAGAACCTACGCATGGCAAAAAGCGACGGGCTAAGCAATGATGCTTAGTGGTGCCAATAATAAAATAAAAAGAACTAAAAGGAAATAAATATGCATTGAGTGTATTGATGTTTCATGCAGATAAATTTTTGATAATTATTTGTAGTCTTATTTATTTTATACTTGTTATATTTATTATTTTATTAAATTTATCAACTTTCATTTCTGGTTGCCCAAGTAACCCATAGTGGATGACTAGACTGGATAAACAGGTAAACCAGCACTGGGTATCAAGTACCTCAAGCCGTCACACCATCGGTCACATATTTATCTCCCGGTGTGCAACAGAACAGCTGATAAGCTATAATAAACATTAGGCACAAGGCCAAGTATCATCATAATATCAGAATGGCTAAAAGCCATAAAATCATAGAATAACATAATGACATGTGCAGTATTGCTAACTAAACCTATTGGCATGCCCACCTATCCAAACCAATCACATTAGGCCTACTAGGGCATGTTACACTTTTAAATTTTTACAATTCTTTGATATTGAAGTTTAATTGTTACTATTCATTTCATTAGTCAACTAAAATGTTGACTTTTTCATAGACAATAGGTATATTGGTTCTAATATCCCCAACATACCACATTTTGCATTCTAAAGTTGTTAGCATTGGTTGCCAATACCATTTCAAAGCTTAGTGTTGGTTATATACAATTTTTAGATTTTAAGCACTAAGTTTACTATTCCATTGGTCATTTGTACAGTGAGAATTTGACAAAATTGTCTTCATGAAAGTTGTTCCTTATTGTGTCTTATTACATTTATGTTTTTGAATCACTCCATTTGGAGTTTTGTAGCTCAAGTTATGGCCTAAATACCATAACTGGCCGAATTGCAATTTTCCAGATTTTATGGGCAGAATCAATTCTGCAGTTTTTTATACACTAACTGCAGGTCAATTTTTGGATATGTTATGGTCAAAATTTGGATTTATTTTCTTCATGAAAGTTGTAGGGCTATGTCTCAGATTTCTACTAGTAAAATTTTAGATCAATTGAACTTTTCTACACTGAGTTATGACCATTTGAACTAACACTGTTTATTTGGTCATTTTCCAGGGACAGCATATTGGTCACCCAGATTAGGGTAATTTTTAGGTTAACTTGGTTTGGTTTTCTGTGCAGGGTTTCTTCACCAAAGTTGTGCCATTATGTGTCTAGTTTCATGTCCAATTCCTTGCACCAATTGAACCTATACAACTCCATTTATAGATACCCAAACCTGCTGGACTCACACCCAGTCCTACAGGTCACCAAGGGCAGCATGTCTAAGCTCAACTCCATTATCCTTACTCACTTCAATTCCTCCTCACACACATTCAAATGGTCAGTAATTGACCATTACAATGTTAATATACCATTACATGAGCAAACCCTAATGTTGTTCAAATGTCTAAGTTTTCAAGTTCCATTTATGCATTACACTTGCCTTACACTTGCACTTAAATGTTCAATCACTCATCTCATGTCAAGGGCAGCTCATAAACCCTTTGCTTCAAGAAAATTCATCAAACCTAACCATCCCTATGCTGCTAAAATTGTAGGGATGAATATACATAAATTTTATTTTGTTTTTCTTACAATTTCCACTTATCTCATGGCATTAAACATGAATTAAACAAGAAAGGGAGGAGATTGGTCACTAACCTCAATTGATCTCCCTTCAAAGTTTCCAAATCTCCCTTTTTCCTTCTTCTTTTTGCTAGCTAGATGTTTTTTAAGGTGTGAGTAAGAGGTTTTGTGAAGCAAGATTAAAATCTTATAGTGGTTTATCAAGGAATTCTAGTGAGAAGTTTTGATCAACAATGGTGGAAGGAGTGAGAGGAAGAAGCACGGCTGAAATGGGAAGAGAATTACAGAATTTGTGTTTATTTTTTACTTCATTTTAGTTGTATTTATCTCATTTTAATTGGTTTGTCAATTTCTAATTGGTGGGAAGCTTTTTAATGATGTCATCCTATGTCATAAATCTAATTTAATTCCATTTTCTTTTTACTTTGTTTTTTATTTTCATTTCTCATTTTTAATTGCACTTCTAGCAATATTTATTCATATTTTAGATCATAATAATTATTTACTTAACTGGACAAGTCAACCAAAAATCATCTCTGAAGATGAAATGACCAAAATGCCCTCCGTTTGGCTTAACAGACTAAAATTGTTTATATCGATTGAAAAATTTTTGTAAGCATATTCTTAGCATTCTGATGCCATAGAAACCTCAATAACTCTTCTCTGGAGTCTCAAAAATTATTTTATGAATTTTCTCCCTGGTTTAGGGCTTCTAGTTGCGAGGACCGCAACTTCCCACTGAGTTATCCATCGCTAGGGCACTGGCTCATTTAACTTAGTTGTATTTTATTTCTAGAATTTTTTCAAAATTTTTCGTATTAATATTTGAGTTAATTACGGTTCCTCACTTTAGTTTAAATATTTTTCCAGATGTTCAAATTGTTCGGACCGACACTGGTCACCGGGACAGTAGAATGTACGAAATTGCTACAGTGAGGGTGTTACAGTTATTACAGCTTATCAGCTGTTCTGTTGCACACCGGGAGACACTATGTGACCGATGGTGTGACAGCCCGAGGTACTTGGTACCCAGTGCCATTTTTCCTGTTTATCCACTCCAGTCATCTAGTATAGGTTACTTGGGTAACCAAAAAAAAAGAAAGTTGATAAATTTAATGAAATAATGGATATAACAAGTACCAAATAAATAAGACTACAAATAATTACCAAAAAAATTGTCTGCATGAGACATCAATATACACACTGTATATTTATTTTCTTTTAGCTCTTTTTATTTTATTATTGGCACCACTAAGCATTATTGCTTAGCGCATTGCTTTTTGCAATCCGTAGGTACTGGAGATACGGAGCACGATCCCAGTAGACCCCAGTCAAGGTGAGAGTCAGATCTGCTAGTATCCTGTGTCACCTCTCAGCTACAGTGCATTGGTAGGATGCTAGGCTACATTTTGTATTTTGTGTTTTATATTTTTGTAAATTTTGTAATTAAACTTTTATTTTGTCATGTATATTGAAACTTATGTGATTATGTATTAATGAAATTATCTGTAAATGGTGTTCATAAATGAAAGTTGAGTATTTATTTATGATTTGAATATAAATATGATGTGAATTGAATGATTGGAAAGTTTGAGAAATTGTTGAAAATTGAGGTGATAATTTGGAGTTGTGGAATAGAATGATTATTGGAAGTGTTTTTTATAGGTTCCGAAGAACTGTTTTCTCCATTTTTAGCCGGTACTCTGCCAGATTTTCTATAAAATTTTTGAAACCTCAAATGAATTTATAATTACAATAAATAACTTGAATGAGTCAAATTTCTCAAATTGCATTTCATCATCATAAAGAAATAAATTAAGGAAGAATAAAAATAATTGAGATAAAAATATGGCATTCCGGTACACAGTGTGACATATCTTGCTCGGCTATACTATAGACGGGTAAGGGGTGTCACATTTAGTGGTATCAGAGCATGGTTTAGGTGTTTCTGGGTCTAAATCGTGTCCATACCATGCATTACATTTGTAAGAGTCAAGGTGACACTAATGCAGATCTATTTGTCTTTATTTTGATTAGGATATGGACCCCACATCTCAGAGGGCAGTTGAGGTGGAAGCGGAGAGTCATGCTCCACCTACAACAATTGAAACTGGAGGTAGGGGAGAACTTGCTCCACCAGCTCCAGCAAAGCCTACTCAACCTCCACAGGCCATGTTTCAGCAAATGGCCTAATTTTTCAGACAAATGGCAGGGGTAATACCACCACCACCACTCCACAGCAGAAATTCCATCTAGAAAATTTGAGGAAATTTGGAGCAGTGGATTTCTTTGGCAAGAGAGAAGATGATTCTGTTGCAGCTGAGAACTGTTTGAACAGAATAGGAAGAGTTTTAAAGCAACTTGTTGACCCCACAAGCTCAAAGGAGCATAGATTTTGATGATACCAAAACTCAACTAGAATCAAACTAACATTGTTTTAAGTGTTGTGTATTTCAAAGAAAAAGGACAAAAGGATTTCATGATGGATTCATGCTTATGAAGAAAGGATGACATTCTAAGGATAACACAAGACGAAGCAAAAGAGATAAAAGAAGAAAATGTTACCTTCCAAGGCTGCATTGAAAATCAGAATTGAAGGTACATCTAGTATAGAAATTAGTTTTAATTTCTAGAATTGGTTGTGAAAAGAATTGAGGAGTAAAAGTCAATGATCCTTATTTTCAATCCCTCAAAAGATTTTCTTTTAAACATCATTATTATTGGCCTAAAAAGTGTTTGACTATGATTTGGTGTAAAGTTTTATAGTTTTGAAAGTTATGCAGAAAAGTTTTCATGGTATGCTAACTGGTTTGCTACTTATTTTAGTATGCTAACTGGTT
The DNA here is from genome assembly GCF_030052815.1 of Hevea brasiliensis. NCBI lineage: Eukaryota > Viridiplantae > Streptophyta > Magnoliopsida > Malpighiales > Euphorbiaceae > Hevea > Hevea brasiliensis. The sequence goes on along the minus strand of NC_079499.1, from coordinate 22,821,701 downwards.
CGCTATTTTATCAAGTACGCTTAATCGCTTCAACTCTGCACAACATCGCAGAAAACGACAAAATAACGGCTATTTTCTTGAAATTCATATCTGTAACGTTCAAATGAGTTCTGCAACGGTAAAAAACGTTCCAAAGCTATAAATACACCTTCCTTTGGCCATTTTGCACTTAATGAAAGTCCCTCTACTGTTCAAAATCTTTAAAGCTTTCATTCAAAGTGCTCAAAGTGATTTATTGCTCATCATTAGCTTATTTACTCAACTCTTCTTTATAGTTGCTGTTGTAATTGAGTGAGAGTGAGTTTTTCAACACATTATTATCATTTGTGAGAGGTCATTCAAGCACCTATTGAAGCTTGGTTGTGATAAGTGTTTGGGATAACACTTGGTAGAAGTGTGAAGCTACTTGTAAAAGCTTTGTTGAGAAGATTTGTAAAGGGCTTTGTCTCTTGCCTTGAAAAGAGAAGAATAGTGGAGTGAAGACTCAAAGTGGGATCTTTGAGAGAGTGGATGTAGGCTAGTTAAAGCCAACCACTATAAAAATTCCGTGTTCATTTTCTCAACCCTTGCTCTTTACATTTTTGCAATTTAGCTTTATGAATGATATGCTTTTGCCGATATGAAAATTGATATCATATGTCGTTGATCTTGCCGCTATCCGAGAAAAATAGTTTATCGCAAAATCTACCGATATCCGATATATTCGCTGGTTATCTCACAGCCGCCGATAGGATATCCGTATAACGCTCTAGTTGCCGTGATAAAAACGTATTCAGCCATCGATATATTTATCAATGCTTATATAGTCTGTTATATCAGTATACTGATTGCATATAAGTTAACCTTGAATCAACTTGTTAATTGAGTTATATTGTTCATATTTAGCATTAGTTAATTAAGTTGAACTTAGCCGCAATTTTCAAAGGTTTTGAGCAAGAACCGAAAATTGTTTTTAAAGTCCAATTCCCCCCCCCCCCCCCTCTTGGACATATTTTGGGACATCAATTTGGTATCAGAGCTTGTCTCTCTTGCTTGAGGATTAAACCCTTAGAGTGATCCACACACATGGCTAGTTCATCTAGAAATTCTCTGTATACCGCCTCTTAGTCAAGGTTATTCCATCACTAGACCACCACTTTTAATGGCACAAATTACTCCTTTTGGAAAACTAGAATGAGAAACTTCATACAACTGCTGACATTGATGCTTGGAGAATAGTTAAAGATGGTCCTTATATTCCTTATAAAACCAAATGAAGGAACTGCATAAATTCCTAAAGCTGAAGTTGAATTTGATGATAATGATTGGAAGAAAATTTCTACAAATGCCAAGGCTATTAATATTCTTCATTGTGCTCTTGATATTAATGAGTATAATCGTGTTTCAGGATGTCAAACTACAAAAGAGATATGGGACAAACTAGAAGTCACATATGAAGGAACTGATGTGGTAAAAGAGTCAAAGGCAAACCTCCTCATCCGTGATTATGAATTATTTGAGATGAAACCTGGTGAAACGATTGCTGAGATGAGTACCAGATTTACAGACCTTGTAAATCTACTTAAAGCTCTTGGAAAGAGATTTGAAGAACAAGAACTTGTAAAGAAAATTCTGAGGTCTCTTCCAAAAACGTGGGAAGCAAAAACTACTGTTATTCAAGACACCAAGGATTTCAGAAAATACACCTATGATGAGCTGATTGGTTCTCTCATTGCACATGAGATGATTTATAAGAAAGATGAGAATGAAGGTGATCCAAAAAAAAAGAAAGGGATAGCTTTCATATCCGAAAAAGCAGATGAGAAAAAGAAAAATGTTGCTCTTAAAGCTGGTTCAAGTGATGATTCAAGTGCTTCAAGTGATGATGATGAAGACATGGCTATGATAGTCAAAAGATTCAAAAGAGCATTTAGAAAAGGTGGAAGCAAATACAAGAAGTTCACAAAGAAATATGCTCCAAAGACTCCAAATCATTCAAGTGAAATAGTTTGTTATGAGTGTAACAAACCAGGCCACATTAAGCCAAAATGTCCTACATTGAAGAAGAAAAATAAGTTTAGAAAGGACAAAAGCAAAAAGGCAATGGCAGCAACTTGGAGTGACAGTGATTCTTCATCAAATGATGAAACAAGTGACAAAGAGGCTGCAAATACTTGTATGATGGCAATTGAAGAAAAAGGTGAAAGCTCACACATCGAAGATAGTGAAAATGAGGTAAATCTTGAACTTTCTAATGTTGATGAATTAGAACTTGCATTTGTAAAGACATATGATAAGTATAGAACTTTTAAAAAGAAATGCAAAATTTTAGTTCATGAAAATTGTGCTTTAAGATCAGAAAATATTTCATTGAGTATGGTTTCAAAGGAAAATGAATTTTATAAATCTCAAATGAAATTATTTAAGGAAGTTAATGATGAGCTTCAAAGATCAAAAGAAGTATGTGAACAACTTCTTGAGAAAAACAGAATTCTTGAAGAAAAAGTTGAATCTTTGACAAGAGATTTATCTAAATTTACAAAAGGAAAAGAAACACTTGATATACTTCTTGGGAATCAAAGATTTACAAATGAAAAATCTGGAATTGGATATGATGGATTTATGAAGTATGGAAAATACAAACAATTTTTTGTTAAAGTTACATCCTTTTCTCAACCAAGTATTACATGCTTTTATTGCAATCACAATGGTCATATGATTAATGCTTGTCCTATTAGGAAAGGAACCTTTAAGGCAAAGAAAGTATGGGTGCCCAAAGGAACCCTACCTAATGTTACTAACATCCAAGGACCCAAAGTTGCTTGGGTACCTAAGAACAGTTAACTGATTTCAGGTCTGCCTAAGGAGTATGCTGGAAACAGAACATTGGTACATTGATAGTGGCTGCTCTAGGCGCATGACAGGAAATAAAGGCAAGTTTTTCTCTCTTACTTTGAAAGAAGAAGGTTATGTGAAATTTGGTGATAAAAGCAAAGCTAAAATTGTTGGATGTGGAACTATTGGTAAAAACCCTTGTATTGAGAATGTTGCATTAGTTCAAGGATTAAAGTATAATCTTTTAAGTGTTAGTCAATTGTGTGATAATGGTTTTAAAGTGATTTTCACTTCTACACATTATGAAATTCATGGAAATAATGTTATGTTTGCTGGTGCTAGAATAGATAATATTTACTTACTTGATTTAACAAGTCTTGAAGAAAATTGTGAAACATGTTTTATGACATCAGATGATAGTGCATGGTTATGGTATAGAAAATTAGGACATGCTAGCATGAGTACACTTGCTAAACTTTCTAGAAAGAACCTTGTTAGAGGACTTCCAAAGTTAAGATTTGAAAAAGAATTTCAATGCAAAGCTTGTGCACTTGGTAAGCATACAAAATCATCTTTTAAATCAAAAAATGTTGTAACTACGTCTAGACCATTGGAATTGTTGCATCTTGATCTTTTTGGCCCAATCACACCTAGAAGTCTAGGAGGCAAGGCATATGCATTTGTAATTGTTGATGATTTTTCAAGATTCACATGGACTTTCTTTCTTGCTCATAAAGATGAAACCTTTGATATATTTGAAGCTTTTTGCAAAAGAACTCAAAATGAAAAAGGGTATTGCATTACATCTTTAAGGAGTGATCATGGAAAAGAATTTGAAAATAATTTGTTTGAAAATTTCTGCTCTCAAAATGGTATTTATCATACATTTTCAGCTCCTAGAACTCCACAACAAAATGGAGTTGTTGAAAGGAAAAATAGATCTTTGCAAGAAATGGCAAGAACAATGCTGAATGAAAACAATTTACCAAAATATTTCTAAGCGTGTCAGAATACAAAGATGCTACATTTTAAACAGAGTTTCCATTAGAGCTATTTTAAAGAAAACTCCTTATGAACTTTGGAAAGGAAGAAAACCCAATATTGCATATTTTCATGTCTTTGGTTGCAAATGTTACATTTTGAATAACAAAGACAGCAATCTCAAGAAATTTGATGCTAAATCTTGTGAAGGAATATTTCTAGGGTATTCAACAAATAGCAAAGCATATAGGATCTTCAATAGAAAAACATTAACCATGGAAGAATCAATGCATATACTTTTTGATGATGCTAACACTTCCTTGCAAAGGAAAGATTCTTGTGATGATGAAATTGAGCAGATTCTAAATTCAAAGAATTCGAATAATGATGAGCTTGAATCAAAAGAACAAGTGGAGGATGATCAAAATGACAAAGAAGAAGAACTCCCTTGCTCCACAAATATTGAAATTCAAGAAGACTCCCAACCAAATGTGGAAGAACTACAAATTGAGGAACCTCAACATCAAGATATTCCACAAGAATGGAGGTACCATAGAAATCATTCCAAAGATGACATTCTTGATAGTCCATCACAAAGAATGATGACAAGAGCTCAACTTAGAAGATATTTTGGTAATGTTGCTTTTGTTTCTCAATTTGAACCCAAAACATATGATGATGCTCAAAATGATGAAAATTGGCTTTTTGCTATGCAAGAGGAATTAAATCAGTTTGAAAGAAACAAAGTTTGGAAACTTGTTCCTAAACCTAAAAAGCACACTGTTATTGGAACTAAATGGGTATTTAGGAATAAGATGGATGAAAAAGGACATGTAGTTAGAAATAAAGCTAGACTAGTAGCTCAAGGATACAACCAAGAGGAAGGTATTGATTTTGATGAAACCTTTGCTCCGGTTGCTAGAATTGAAGCTATTAGAATGTTGTGTGCATTTGCTTGTTTTAAGAATTTCATGCTTTATCAAATGGATGTTAAAAGTGCATTTTTAAATGGATATATTGATGAAGAAGTTTATGTAGCTCAACCTCCTGGTTTTGAAGACCCTCACTTTCCAAATCATGTTTACAAGCTTACTAAAGCTCTCTATGGTTTAAAGCAAGCTCCTAGAGCATGGTATGAGAGACTTAGTAAATTTTTGCTTCAAAATGATTTTAAAAGAGGAAAAGTGGATACTACTCTTTTCATTAAGAAAATTGGAAAAGACATGCTTATTGTGCAAATTTATGTATATGATATTATTTTTGGTGCTACTAACCATTCTCTTTGTAAGAAATTTTCCAACATGATGAAAAGTGAATTTGAAATGAGTATGATGGGTGAACTTACTTTCTTCCTTGGATTGCAAATTAAGCAAATGAAAGATGGAATTTTTATAAATCAGTCCAAGTACATAAAGGATATGCTAAAGAAATTCAAAATGGAGGATATGAAAAGTGTTGGAACTCCCATGAGCTCAACAATTAAATTGGAGAAAGATGAAAAAGGTAAAGAGGTAGATAACAAATTTTATAGAGGTATGATTGGTTCTTTACTCTACTTAACAGCATCTAGACCAGATATTCATTTTAGTGTATGTTTATGTGCAAGATTTCAGTCATGTCCAAAAGAATCTCATCTTGTAGCAGTTAAGAGAATTTTTAAATACCTCATTGGCACTCACAATATTGGCTTGTGGTATCCAAAATGTGAATCATTTGATCTTATTGGTTATAGTGATTCAGATTTTGCTGGTAGTAGATTGGATAGAAAAAGCACTTCTGGAACTTGTCAATTTTTAGGTCATGCATTAGTTTCATGGCACAGTAAAAAGCAAACTTCAGCACTTTCATCGCAGGTTTAATATATTGCAGCTGGAAGTTGTGTTGCACAAATTTTGTGGATGAAACAACAGCTTGAAGACTTTGAAATTAAATTTGATCACATTCCCATAAGATGTGACAATACTAGTGCTATAAACCTATCAAAAAATCCTGTTCAACACTCTAGAAGCAAGCATATTGAAATTAGACATCATTTCATTAGGGATCATGTTCAAAATGGTGATATTCAAATCGAATTTGTCCCTTCTGAAAAACAGCTTGCTGACATTTTCACAAAGCCACTTAGTGAGGAAACTTTTTGCAAAATAAGAAGAGAACTTGGTATGATTGATGCTTTTGATTAAATTTTGATGTATTCTCATGTTTCCATATGAAAATGAAGTGATATATGTTGATTTGCAGTGTTGAAAATGCATTCTGATATTTTTGGTGTAATTTGAAAAATTCGATTATATCGATATGAACGATGTCTAGAATTTGCTCTCAGTGGCATACTAATCTGTCTGCTAATTTTCTTGTTTGCTAAACGCTTTACCACTGCTCCTACTTTTTCGCTGGCAAACTGAAAGTCAGGTCTGATTGCTCTAAAACTCTAAAATTATTTTTTTCAAGCGCCTAATTCGCATGTTTAAAGCCCATATGACTTAAATACCCTCTACTTAAAGTATTGCATCATTATGTATTTAAGGGCAAAATGGACTTTTAACACTTTGATTTGCGCGGATTAAATTTTTCTTCAACCATCGCCTTCTCGCCGTCTCTCCTCTGCTACACGCTACCTATTCCCTGCAAAACCTACAGTTGTGTCTTTTCAAGTTTTAAAATTCAAAACTCTTCTTTCCGTCGCCTCGTTTCCCAGAACCCAAATGGCTGCCTTTCTCTTTCCATTCACAAAACCATTTCGGTCGCACCCCTTCAAGCAATCGTTTTCCTTCATCATTTTTAAATACTTCCGAAACCTATTGTTAGTGAATCGATTAAATCGATTATTTACAGAAAGAAAATCCCCGAAATTTTTCGCTTATTTCTCTAATCACTAAAAGAAATCATTTGCTGTTGGTTATTTTTCTTTGTCGATTCGCACACTCTGTTTCAGTATATTTTAGGTATAAAGTTTAAACCTTTAATGGAATCATGCTTTACATTCTATCCATGCCTGTTTTATCTGCTTTCGTAATATGCTGATAATTTTTTTTTTGCTTGATTTGCTCTCGCCTGTTTGTTCTGTTGTTAATTTTTTTTGGGCATTAACATTTCGTAAAATGTGGTATATAATAATAAATCGACTGCCATGGATTCGTAGGAACTCGAATATTTTTTTCTTGCTATCTGTTCTAATTTTTTTTATTATTGCGCTCTGTTGTGAAAAATGGATGTTGATATGCTTAAATTGATTATATATATAAATATATATATATTGGCTGCTCACATCACTGAATTTATAATCTCAGTTCTCTCTGTCATTTTGGCCTAATTTATTTCTAAGATTGGTTATGGCACGAGACAAAGGAAAAGGGAAAGCCAAAATCACCACATACTCATCATCAAACTCAACTGACGCAAGTATCCCTGCGTCACCACCTCCACAAAAGGATGCTCCTCTGATAATTGGTAAACCAAAAGAAACGACCAAGAAAAGAACAAGCGAGCCAGTTCAAGAAAGGGGAACCAAAAGGAAAAAGATTTTAAAAGCTCCAGTTGTGCATATGGAGAGGGCTATTCATGAGCCAAGGTATATTCACTGGCCTGCTTTTGTTGAAATTTCCGTTCCTTTGCAATCTTTGTTTGAGTATCAAAAATGGGATAAACTGTGTTCTGATACTGAAGGAGTGTATGTGGACTTAGTGCAAGAATTCTATAAAAATTTGAGGGTTGATGATTCTAACAAAGATGAGTCCTTTAAGGTGAAAATGAAAGGGACAATTTATGAAGTGACAGTAGCTAGATTAGCTAAAGCCCTAGGAATTCCAAACAGTGGGAACAAAATCTGCTCCCACAAAGATGTTTTTGCTGTTGATGGATTTAACAAAAGGGATTTTGAGGGTGAAGTGTTTAAAGGAGAAGTTAAGGATAAGACTAGCATTACCCATGCTCATCAACACATTAAAATTCTTCATAGTTTTATCATTTATGTGTTGAATCCTAGAACCGGCAGTCCCAACTATTTGAGTACCCTTGACCTCTACATAATTTGGCATATAGTGAACCAAATTGAGTTTAATCTTGCCTATTTTATGTTGAAACAAATCATGAAATAGAAGCCACCTTATAAGCTACCCTATGCTCATCTTCTAAATGGTCTATTTAGAGACTTTGGGATACCTTTGGAAACTGAGAAACTTAGGACCAATATGATCCCAATCACTAGCTTGCAAAAAGATGATGATGGTAGAAAGCTTAGATTTGAGCAAGGTGCTAGCTCCAAAGATAGTGCAAGTGGTACTTTCAATGTTGAAGGTATTTTGGAGGAAGTAAACAATTTGAGAGAATTTGTTGAGATGGAACTTGGAGAGCTACAAAAATTTAGAAGTTTTCAAACTATTCTTATGAATGCTCTAGACTCTAAAGTTGATGGATCTTTGATGTTGATGTACAAGATTGTTGAAGAGTTGTTTAAAATCAAAGTCCATTTGGGTATTTCAACCATCGAGGTGGAGAAACCAAAGAAGGTTGTTACTGGTTCTGCTCTCTAGCCGAGAAAGTGAAAGAAAAGGAGAAAGAGAAAGAAATGTAAGAAGAAGAAGAAACAGTAAGAGGAAGAAGAAGAAGAAATGTAAGAAGAGGAAGAGAAAGAAACAGATGAAGAAGAAGAGAAAGAGGAAGAAAAGGAAAAAGAGGAAAAAGCTGAAGCAGAAAAAGATGATGATGATTCTGATGAAAGTGGTAATGGAGGCAGCAAAGATGGTAGTGGGAAAGATATGAGTGACTCAGAGTCTGAAGCAGAACCTGAGAAACCTGCTCCTGCTGCTCCTGCAAAAGGAAAGGGCAAAATAGCTCAACAAGAACAAAGACGCAAAACAGAAGAGGAAACGTAAACCCACCGCAAAAAGACTAAAATCGCAAAAAGTCTGCACTGAGTCCAGCACTACCGAGTTAGCAATGGGCCTATTGTTCCTTTGACACCTGGACGAATTGGTCACGCAATTCTTCAAACTTTGAGTGACAAACCTATCAAGCCCAAAAGTTGAAAATGGGTGCTCCAAAACCAATCGTAAGAAGTTCTAGGTCGAAAGGATGAACTGAATTTTAATTGAATTTTGTCTAACAAATTCTGTTAGTTTGCTACTTAGTCTGCTACTTTTGGTTTTTCTCAACTTTTAATTAGTTTGCTATATCGCTACTATTTTGACTGTTTATTCACTGCACTTAAACTGAATTTTCACTTATTCACACATGCATGATTTCTCCCATATTCTTTTGATGCTGACAAAAAGGGGGAGAAAAGTAATGAATGGTAATCTTGATACTTGATATAGTTTGTGATTAATGGTGCATGATATAGTTTGTGAATAGTATATTGTTGATATAATTTTATGGTGTGCATATTGTTGATATCACTTGTGAATGATATATACAATTTGTGATTAGTGTGTATATTGTGCATATTTAGTTAGTATCTTTAGTCACACTTGACTCCTTAAGAAAATGCTTATGGATGTTTTATTGAAATTATTAAGGGGGAGTTATTTGTGATTAATTGTTGATATAAGCACATACATAGGGGGAGTTATTCTCACATACACATTCATACACATACTCACACTTATTGACATTTACTTGGTGATTCAATTGAGTTTTGTCATCATCAAAAAGGGGGAGATTGTTGACCCCACAAGCTCAAAGGAGCATAGATTTTGATGATACCAAAACTCAACTAGAATCAAACTAACATTGTTTTAAGTGTTGTGTATTTCAAAGAAAAAGGACAAAAGGATTTCATGATGGATTCATGCTTATGAAGAAAGGATGACATTCTAAGGATAACACAAGACGAAGCAAAAGAGATAAAAGAAGAAAATGTTACCTTCCAAGGCTGCATTAAAAATCAGAATTGAAGGTACATCTAGTATAGAAATTAGTTTTAATTTCTAGAATTGGTTGTGAAAAGAATTGAGGAGTAAAAGTCAATGATCCTTATTTTCAATCCCTCAAAAGATTTTCTTTTAAACATCATTATTATTGGCCTAAAAAGTGTTTGACTATGATTTGGTGTAAAGTTTTATAGTTTTGAAAGTTATGCAGAAAAGTTTTCATGGTATGCTAACTGGTTTGCTACTTATTTTAGTATGCTAACTGGTTCGCTATTTTATCAAGTACGCTAACTGTTTCAACTCTGCACAACATCGCAGAAAACGACAAAATAACGGCTATTTTCTTGAAATTCGTATCTGTAACGTTCAAATGAGTTCTGCAACGGTATAAAACGTTCCAAAGCTATAAATACACCTTCCTTTGGCCATTTTGCACTTAATGAAAGTCCCTCTACTGTTCAAAATCTTTAAAGCTTTCATTCAAAGTGCTCAAAGTGATTTATTGCTCATCATTGGCTTATTTACTCAACTCTTCTTTATAGTTGCTGTTGTAATTGAGTGAGAGTGAGTTTTTCAACACATTATTATCATTTGTGAGAGGTCATTCAAGCACCTATTGAAGCTTGGTTGTGATAAGTGTTTGGGATAACACTTGGTAGAAGTGTGAAGCTACTTGTAAAAGCTTTGTTGAGAAGATTTGTAAAGGGCTTTGTCTCTTGCCTTGAAAAGAGAAGAATAGTGGAGTGAAGACTCAAAGTGGGATCTTTGAGAGAGTGGATGTAGGCTAGTTAAAGCCGAACCACTATAAAAATTCCAGTGTTCATTTTCTCAACCCTTGCTCTTTACATTTTTGCAATTTAGCTTTATGAATGATATGCTTTTGCTGATATGAAAATTGATATCATATGCTGTTGATCTTGCTGCTATCTGAGAAAAATAGTTTACTGCAAAATCTATTGATATCTGATATATTCTGTTGGTTATCTCACAGTCACGATAGGATATCCGTATATCGCTTCTAGTTGTTGTGATAAAAACGTATTCAGTTTACTGATATATTTACTGAATGCTTATATAGTCTGTTATATCAGTATACTGATTGCACATAAGTTAACCTTGAATCAACTTGTTAATTGAGTTATATTATTCATATTTAGCATTAGTTAATTAAGTTGAACTTAGCTGCAATTTTCAAAGGTTTTGAGCAAGAACCGAAAATTGTTTTTTAAAGTCCAATTCACCCCCCTCTTGGACATATTTTGGGACATCACAACTTCACTGCACTCCAGAGCAAAACTTATAAGCTGTTGTATCTCTACTGTAAGATGACGTATATCAATGGTGAGATACAGTGTCCAATGAAGTGCAGCCAGAACTAATAACTTGGACTTCTTCCTCTCAGAGTTCAAAAAGAAGTATGTGGGTAGTGTATATCTGGAAAAGAGAAGAAGAGAATTCATTAATCTGAGGCAGAGAAAATTGACAGTGGCAGAGTGTGGAAAAGAATTTGTTAGACTAAGCCATTATGGAAGGGAGATAGTCCCTAATGAGGCCAAGAGGTGTAAAAGATTTGAAGAGGGGCTAAATGACAACATAAAGATAATGATCACTACCTTGGGAATCACATACTTCACCAAGTTAGTGGAAGCTGCAGTAAAAATTGAGAAAGTAAGAATAAGTGAGCAGATCAGGAGAGAGAGATAGCAGAAGAGGAGCTCGGGTTAGTTTAGCTCATTTCCTGCACCTGGAAAGAAGTTCAAAGGTCCACCTGCCTAGAGTTTAGGTTAGTCTTAAGGTTAGGGTCAGTCCCAGGGGCCCAGGCCATAGTTCACACCTAGGAGAGGCCAATCCACACCATCAGTGGGCAGCTCTTTAGGGACGATGTTCTAGGGACTAGCTCCAGCATCCTCTACTTGTCCACACTACCTGAAATGGCATAAGGGGGAGTGTTGGAGAGTGACGGGTGCCTGCTTAAGGTGTGGGTCAACAGAGCATCAGTTAAAGAACTGTCCACGCAGAACTGCCATAATTGCTCCAGCACAAGCAGATAGACCTACCCCTACACCTCAAAGGGGTAGGAAGACCATCACAGAGACCTGCATCTGAGCCAGTCGAGAGGCCAGAGGCCAGAGCACCTGCCAGAGCTTATGCCATGAGAGCTCAAGAGGAGCAAGATGCCCCGGACGTCATCAGGGGTATATTCTCCCTCTACAACACATCTGTGCATGCATTGGTGGATCTAGGATCCACTCATTTATATATCTGCATCAATCTACCCGTAAAAAGGGAGATACTAGTAGGGGAGAGTGGCTAAGACATTCTGGTCACTAATCCATTAGGCCACAGTATAGTGGTGAACAAAGTATACAAAGGTTGCCCGTTAAGGATTTAGGGGTATGAATTCTTGGCAGACCTGATTGAATTGCCTTTTCATGAGTTTGACGTAATTTTGGGAATGGACTGGTTGTCACGTCATCAGGCAATGGTTGATTGTAAATTGAAGAGGATTTCCTTGAAAACTCCTTAGGGTAATGAGATTACAGTTGTGGGGGAAAGGATAGATTTCTTGTCCAATGTCATCTCAGCTACAGTTGCAAGAAAACTAATGAGAAAAGGTTGTGAAGCCTACCTAGCACATGTGGTGGACACTAGGTAGGCTAAGCCAAATTTGTGTGACATACCCACAGTAAGAGACTTCCCAGATGTGTTCCCTAAAGAATTTCCTGGTTTGCCACCAGAAAGGGAAGTCGAATTTTCCATTGAGGTACTGCCGGGTACAGCACCAATCTCTATTGCTCTTTATATGATGGCACCCACAGAATTAAAGGAACTGAAAATCCAGTTGCAGGAGTTGCTGGATAAGGGGTTTATACGCCCCAGTATGTCACCATGGGGAGCTCCAGTGCTATTTGTAAAGAAGAAGGATAGGACTTTAAGGCTATGCATTGATTACCAGCAATTGAATAAAGTGACTATGAAGAACAAATATCTGTTGCCTAGAATTGACGATCTGTTTGATCAGTTAAGGGAACAGGAGTATTTTCCAAAATTGATCTCAGATCAAAGTATTATCAGTTGAGGGTGAAGGATACAGTTGTGCCAAAGACTGTATTCAGGACCTGGTATGGGCATTATGAATTCCTAGTGATGCCCTTTGGCCTAATAAATGCACCAGCAGCATTCATGGACCTTATGAATCGTATCTTCCATCCATACCTAGATCGGTTCGTAGTGGTTTTTATTGATGATATTTTGGTGTATTCCAAGACCAGGGAAGAACATGATGAACATATGAGGATTGTTCTGCAAACCCTGAGAGAAAAGAAGCTGTATGCTAAGTTGTCTAAGTGTAACTTCTGGTTGAGTGAGATTGCATTTCTTGGATACATAGTGTCAGCTGATGGGATTAGGGTAGATCCCAAGAAGATAGAAGCAGTGATGGAATGGAAGTCTCCCAGAAATACAACTGAGGTCAGAAGTTTCTTGGGGCTAGCTGGATATTACAGAAGATTTGTTAAGGGATTTTCTTTAATAGCTGCCCCAATGACCAAGTTGGTACATAAGAATGTCAGATTTGACTGGAATGACAAGTGTCAGGCCAATTTTGAGAAGTTAAAGGCTATGTTGACAGAGGCACCAGTGTTAATACAGCCAGTGTCGAAAAAGGACTTTGTGTTCTACAATGATGCCTCACATAATGAGCTAGGGTCTGTATTGATGCAAGAGGGGAATGTGGTGGCCTATGCTTCCAGGCAGCTGAGGCCACATGAACAGGACTACCCTACCTATGATCTAGAACTTGCAGCAATTATCTTCGCACTGAAGATATGGAGGCACTACTTGTATGGTGAAAAGTGCTACATTTACACAGGCCACAAAAGTCTGAAATACTTGCCAACCTAGAAGGAGCTCAACCTCAGACAGAGGTGATGGATTGAGTTCCTGAAGGACTATGATTGTGTGATTGATTACCATCCTCGAAAGGCAAATGTGGTTGCAAATGCTTTGAGTAGAAAATCCATCACAGCTTTGAGATCATTGAATGCCCGTCTATCCTTGGCTCGAGATGGAGCTATTTTAGCTGAGTTGCAAGTGAGGCCAAACCTGCTACAATAGATTTTAGATGGGAAGAAGGTAGATGAGAAGTTAATGACTACTATGAGCAAGATCTCAGAAGGGAAGGTAACTGACTATAAAGTGCAAGCAGATGGATTTTTGTACTACAAAGGAAGAGTGTGTGTACCAGATGATGGGGAATCGAAAGCCAGTATTCTAAAGGAGGCACACACCAGTGTTTATGCTATGCACCCAGGATGTACAAAAATGTATCATAATCTGAAGCTTCATTATTGGTGGCCTGGTATGAAGAAGGACATAGCTGACTATGTGACTAAATGCTTGGCATGTCAACAAGTCAAGGCAGAACATTAAGTTCCATTGGGTTTGCTGCAGCCTATACGCATACCTGAATGGAATCGGGTCACCATGGATTTTGTAAGTGGTCTACCTCTCACCCAGAAGAAGCATGATGCAGTATGGGTGATAGTAGATAGATTGACAAAGTCAGCACACTTTCTGCTAGTTAGGACTGACTACTCACTGGAGAAGTTAGCAAAATTATATATCAGTGAGATAGTTAGACTGCATGGAATTCCACTTTCCATCATATTTGATTGAGACCCAAGGTTTACATCGAGATTTTGGAAGAAGTTGCATGAATCATTGGGTACACAACTCCACTTCAGCACAGCTTTCCATCCTCAGACGGATGGGCAATCAGAAAGAGTAATCCAAGTAAACAATTAAAACCAATTGAACTAATACAAATATTGAACTGAAATGATAATAATAACATGAAATATATGTTCGGTCCTTGAGGATATGCTGAGGAGTTGTGTCATTAAGTTTGAGGGAAGTTGGGATAGACACCTTCCATTGGCAAAATTTGCATATAACAATAGCTACCAAGCTAGCATCCAAATGGCCCCGTATGAAGCATTGTATGGGAGGAAGTGTAGAACTCCAGTGTGTTGGACTAAATTGGGCGAAGACAAACTGGTAGGGCCAGACCTGGTGAAACAGACTGAGGAAAAAGGTATAGTTAATCAAAGTCAATCTGAAGGTTGCCTTAGACGGACAAAAATCTTATGCCGACTTGAAGAGAAAAGAAATAGAATATGCAGTTGGCGACAAAGTGTTCCTTAAGGTGTCACCGTGGAAAAAGGTGCTAAGGTTTGGAAGAAATGGTAAGTTAAGCCCTAGGTTCATTGGCCCATATGAAGTCATTGAATGTGTGGATCCAGTGGCCTACAGGCTAGCTTTACCACTAGAGCTGGACAAGATCCACAATGTATTTCATGTATCCATGCTGAGAAGATACCACTCAGATCCTTCACATGTCATCTCTATGGAAGAAATTGAAGTACAACCGGATTTGACATATGAAGAAGAACCCATACGGATCCTGGCTCGAGAAGTGAAGGAGTTGAGGAACAAGCAAATTCCACTAGTGAAAGTGCTTTAGAGACACCACAACACCAAGGAGGCAACTTGGGAAAGTGAAGAGACGATGAGGCAGCAGTTCTCTCAACTGTTTACATCAGGTAAATTTTGAGGATGAAATTTAAATTAGAGGGGAAAAGTTGTAACACTCTCACTGTAGCAATTCTGTACATTCTACTGTTCAAGTGATCGGTGTCAGTCCGAACAGCTAGAACGTCTAGAAAAATATTTAAACTAAAGTGAGGAACCATAATTAACTCAAATATTAATAAGAAAAATTTAGGTAAAATTTTAGAAATAAAATACAACCAAGTTAAATGAGCCGGTGCCCTAGCGATGGGTAACCCAATGGGAAGTTGCGGTCCTCTCAACTAGAAGCCCTAAACCCAGGAGAAAATTCATAAAATAATTTTTGGAACTTCAGAGAAGAGTCATTGAGGTTTCTATGGCATTAGAATACCAAGAAAATGCTTAGAAAAATTTTTAGATTGGTACAAATGATTTTGGCTCAATAAGCCAAATGGAGGACATTTTGGTCATTTCGTCTTCGGATATGATTTTTGGCCGACTTGTCCAATTAAGTAAATAAATATTATGATCTAAAATATGAATAAATATTGCTAAAAATTTAATTGAAAATGAGTAGAAAAGAAAAGGAAAGAAAAATGAAAGAAATAGGGAATTATGACATCATATGATGTCATTAAAAGTGCTCCCACCAATCACATTTGAATAAGCCATTACAAACCAATTAAAAAAAGATAAAATGAGGTAAAAATTAACAAAAAAAATCTGCCTTCTTCCTTAAACCAGACCAGCCGTCTCCCTCCCATAACCCAACCTCCATGAAAGTTTCATCAAGCTCTAAATCCCACCTAATTTCACCCTAAAACCACTAGCTTGCTTCATTAAAAATTGATCTTGCATCTTGAACAACTTCTAGCCAGCAAAAATAAGAAGGAAAAAGGAAGGTTTTGCAACTTGGGAGTTCGCTCTAACAAGGTTAGTGTCCAATTCCTTGACTCTTTCATTTAAATTCTTGTTAGAATAATAAATTTGAGCAAGAATAAATGAAATTCCATAAAAAATAAATATGTTAGGGTCTTACCCTATTTTCAATAGCCATGGATTTTTTATGGTTTTGATGGTTTCTTTGGATTAAATGAGTGAATAGGCTACCCTTGTTATGATTGTATCACTCAAAACATTAGTTTATGAGTTTAGTGCAAGAAAATGAAACTTTGGAATTTTAAGGCTAGGGTTTGAATTGGAAATGAAGTGATTGGTGACATTAACTAATGTAGAGAATTAGACTGCCTTAAGTGTGCATTCTGGACCCTTTGAGTCCAGTGTGCTCTTGGGGTTATAACTCAAGCTAGGTAACTCCAATTGGTGCAAGGCCAATTGGAGGCTAGACTAGACACAAAATGCAACAATTTTGATGGAGGAACCTGTCTTAGAAAACCAACCTAAGTGGCTCTAAAAATTGACCTAATCCGAGTGACCAACATGCAGTCTCTGGAAAATGACTAAATGAACAGTATTCATTCATTTAGTCATAACTCAGTGTAGAATGGTCCAATTGATCTGAATTTTTACCAATAGAAAGCTGAGACATAGACCTACAACTTTTATGAAGAAAATAAACCCGAATTTTGACCATAACATGTCTAAAAACTAACCTGTAGTCAGTGTAGAAAAAACTGTAGAATTGATTCTAAATTCTAGAAAAATTACAATCTGGCCAGTTATGGTTTTTAGGCTATAACTTGAGCTACAAAACTCCAAATGGAGTGATTCAAAAAAAGAAATGTAACTAGACACAATAAAAAACAACTTTGATGAAGGATATTTGTCCAAATTCTCACTGCATAATAGCCTAATGAAACAGTGAACTCTAGCACGCAAAACTAAAATTTCTGATTTATTCACCATTGGTTAGAAGTATGGATTGGCAACTAATGCAAACACTTTTGGGAACCAAAATGTGGTAAATTTATGTGATTATGACTTATGTAGCTATTATGCATTGGAAAGTCAATAATTTGACCTAAATAGTAAAATGAATAGTAACCTTACATGTAAAGCATGAAAATTCAATCAATAACTTGGTAATGTGCCCTAGTACACCTAGTAAGATTGGTTTGGATAGGTTGGCATACCAATAGGGTTCAGTTAGCAATACTGCACATGGCATTATGTCATTCTGTGATTTTATGGTTTTTAGCCATTCTGATATTATGATGATACTTCGCCTTGTGCCCAATGTTATTACAGCTTATCAGCTGTTCTGTTGCAAACCGGGAGACACTATGTGACCGATGGTGTGACGGCCCAAGGTACTTGGTACCTAGTGCCAGTTTACCCATTTTTCCAGTCCAGCTATCCATTATAGGTTACTTGGGCAACCAAAAAAAAAGAAAGTTGATAAATTTAATAAAATAATGGATATAACAAGTACCAAATAAATAAGACTACAAATAATTACCAAAAAAATTGTCTACATGAGACATCAATATACACACTGCATATTTATTTTCTTTTAGTTCTTTTTATTTTATTATTGGCACCACTAAGCATTATTGCTTAGTGCGTTGCTTTTTACTAGGCGTAGGTACTGGAGATACGGAGCATGATCCCAGTAGACCCCAGTCAGGGTGAGAGTCAGATCTGCTAGTGTCCTGTGTCATCTCTCAGCTACAGTGCCAAATGCTAGGCCACATTTTGTATTTTGTGTTTTGTAGTTTTATAAATTTTGTAATTAAACTTTTATTTTGTCATGTAAATTGAAACTTGTGTGATTATGTATTAATGAAATTATCCGTAAATGGTGTTCATAAATGAAAGTTGAGTATTTATTTATGATTTGAATATAAATATGATGTGAATTGAATGATTGGAAAGTTTGAGAAATTATTGAAAATTGAGGTGATAATTGTGGAATAGAATGATTATTGGAAGTGTTTTTCACAGGTTCCGAAGAACTATTTTCTCCATTTTTAGCTGGTACTCTACCTGATTTTCTATAAAATTTTCGGAATCTCAAATGAATTTATAATTTCAATAAACGACTTGAATGAGTCAAATTTCTCAAATTGCATTTCATCATCATAAAGAAATAAATTGGGGAAGGATAAAAATAATTGAGATAAAAATGTGGTGTTCCAATACACAGTGTGAAATATCTTGCTAGGCTATATTGTAGATGGATAAGGGGTGTCACAGAAACTCTATCCCTTAATCTATAAATAGAGAGTATACAAAGTATATTTAGTTAATTACTTTATTATAATTAGATTATAATAATTATTTTTGAGACAAAAAGCCTTTAACAATTAATCATGGGAATCTTAGGCTTTTGAAGTTGCCTGCATGTGTTGCTTACTGTTTACATTACTGTGCACGTAATTCGACTACCCAAGCTTGATGATTCAGATGTTGAACTTACATTTTTCCAAAAGGCCTATTTTAGGTTGATTTCTCTATTCTACTCTTCTAATAATCCCAACATATTTTCTAGAGGTCATTATAACCATTTCTTTATTTAGGTAAGTTTTTAATCAATATTATTCATTTTCCATTAATTAATCATTTTATTCTTTTCCAATTCTATCAATCCATCTAATCCTAATATCAAACATTACTTTAATTTAATCTTGCAATCCGACTTATTGTTCTAACTTCCCTATTGTGCACCACGGGACTTGGACTCTAACATTCTCAATTAAAAGAGTATAAGCTAAGAGATACTTACTTATTATGCATTTAGGGTTTCTTGTTTTAGTATTCTTTCCCTTCACTTTGGATTCTCCTTTTTCTGGTTCTCTCTGACACTCTCAAGACTAGGGCACATTTATGTTTCTCTTATTTACAAATAGTTTGGAAAGGAAGAGAGAAGGATATGGGAAAAGGAGGGAAAACAAAAAGGTTTTAGAGTGTGGAGAAAATAGGTTGTAGAAAATATCAAAGGTTCTCTCCTTTTTATATTTCTATCCCTTCATGTTCGACAGCCAAAGGTAGGCTCTTCAGCAGTCGAAGACACCTCATCACTAAATACTTTAGAATTATAACTTAGTTACAATTCTAGTTAATTTTTAGCTACTTTCTTTACTTATCATTAGTTTAATAGGGTTTCTAGTCACCTAGTGCCATAAGAATTTTATGTTCCATCGAGGTATATCCGACATTCCCAATATGGGGAATTATAGGGAGAGCAACAAGGGCAAAGGTTGCAATGTTAGTTAAAATCTTAAGGACTATAGATATGTTCGAGTAAAAAAATTAATTTGGATAAGTTTTAGATTTGTTTTAGCAAAAATGTGATAGAAAGTGATGGAAACATAATTTGGAGTTTAATTAGTGTTAAGGAAGTGGATTATTATCAAAACTATTTGGGCTTTCCACCATAATTGAGAGGTCAAAAAAGATGGTGTTTAGCAATCTTTGTGATAGAGTTGCACAAAAACTAAAGGGTGGTAGGAGAAGATAATCGTTCGAGTTAGGAAAGAGATATTTCTTAAAGTAGTAATCCAATCTATTTTTACATATATGTTGAGTTTTTTTTTTTTTTTTTTTTGGGCTTCCATAAGAGATTTGTCATCAAATAAAATCCAATGGCTAGATTTTGGTGGGGACAACGAAAAGATGAGAATTGAATTCATTGGTGTGATAGGAAAAAATTATGTTAAGTAGAATTTTAAGGAAAGTAAAATCCATATGCAAAGGAAAATTATTATTTTGCTTGCAAATCTTTTCTATAGGGAAAAGAAAGGAAAGAAAGTGATTTAATTTTTGTTTTTTTCGTGTTTTGATGGAAAGAAAAGTAAGGACATAAAATTATTACATTCTTCTATTTTGTCCATATTGAATAGGTAAAATTATTAAAAAATGACTATGTTAATAGTATTACATAATTTTATAGTTTTACAATATGATAGATCATTGATAATATAATTTTAAAGTTGAATAATTTTTTAAATTCAATATAGTTATTTAT
Organism: Hevea brasiliensis; assembly: GCF_030052815.1. Taxonomy (NCBI): domain Eukaryota; kingdom Viridiplantae; phylum Streptophyta; class Magnoliopsida; order Malpighiales; family Euphorbiaceae; genus Hevea; species Hevea brasiliensis. Next base: position 22,801,538 of record NC_079499.1, on the reverse strand, counting down.
AATATAATTGTATTTATAATAAAATTATACTAGTTGAATAATAATTTATTCTCACATGAAATCTATGTTTTACTGTATTTATTTGAATAAATTTTAATTATTCATACTTCTGATTTATTCTAACTACTTTATACTCTTTTCCACCTAATTTGGATGGAAAATAGAATGGTTCAAAATGCTCTTTCAACATTTTTTACACAAATCCTCACAAATTTTTAACTTTCCCCTTTTCTTTCTTACAAAATAGAGGATTGGGCTTTAAATTTTCTTTTTCCTTTTTTTTCCATCCAACAAAACAAGGGATTGACTCTTTTTTTTTCCCTAACTTTTTCCTCTCCTTTTTCCTTATTACAAAATAGGCCCTTAAAGATTTTCATGCTTTTTATCTTTTGATGCATGCTAAGTGATGTTGGTGCCTAGCAATAAAAGACACTTGTCACTTTTTCAAAATAAGGTACCATCCCTCTCTATGCAAGCTAGGTGAATTATTAAGGAGCTTCTAATCAAGCTTTGCATGAAGGAGCTTAATGCAAGCTAGATGGATTATTAAGAAAGGAGCAAGGTGGCTAGTGGAAATGGGAGTTAAATTCGAATATGGGGTTCCAAAATAATTTTAAAATATGGTTTCCTTCGATAATTTTGGACAATGATGTGTTGGTTATTGATTTGACTGACCATGATCTCTTTAGCTGGAAGAAATATTTAGTTAGCCAAGCTTATGCCTTTTGAAGCAGATCAAATTCTAGATATTCCACTAAGTCGCAAAAGGGAGTAGGATGATCCTATTTGGCATCACTTCAAAAAGAGGCTCTTTTTTTTTTTTATCAAAAGTGCTTACATTTTGCTCTTTAGCATTTACTCAATATGTCTCACTCGTCTTCATATTTTTAATCAAGATGCCCCATATGGAAGTCCATTTGGAAGTAAAATGTTCCTCCCCCCTCCCTAAGGTGACACATTTTATAATTCATGTGTGTTTAAAACTAACTCCCACTTCTACTACAATTAAAAAAGTGTGGAGTGCTCATATGTGAGATTTTCTCTAAGTGTGGTCAGCAATCAGAGTCTGCTATGATGCATTCCAACTTACACTAGCAAGTGCACTAGTTGTGTTCAAGTAATATAATGATGAGAAAGAGTATCCTGCCATGAGATCAAAAGCATTATTTGCAATTAACCTAATACTACCCTAATGTTATTTGGGAAATCAAATATTTTTAATTTAACAAAATAAAAACTAAAAAAAAAAAGCAATTAATGAAATTAATTGATGATTTCTTATGATAAAAGTGTTAAGGCCAGATTTCACCTTCACCTATGTATGACCACCAATACAATGCAAGTTTTATATCATGAGATAGTAGGATTCAGTATGGCCATTTATCTTTTTCAAATAGAATATTCATCTAAAATCAATGGTCACTATTTGGGTAGCCAAAATCTAGATGCATAAAGATTAAGAATCCTTTAGAGTTAATTCGTCCTATTTAGTTAAGAATTAAACAGACCATACACTATTTCTAGGTTCCTTCTTCAGGTAGCCTATTTCTAATGTGAAATAACCCTTCTAGCAATCAATTATGTATTCAACTAATTCAGAAATTCTAGTTTTTTTGCTCGAATCTCACTAGAACAATTAATCAATCAAATAAACTGTAACACCCTCACTGTAGCAATTCCGCACAGTCTACTATTCCGGTGACTAGTGTCGGTCCAGACAGCTAGAACGTCCGGAAAAATATTTAAACTAAGGTAAAGAACCATAATTAACTCAAATATTAATAAGAAAAATTTAGGAAAAATTTTAGAAATAAAATACAACCAAGTCAAATGAGCCGGTGCCCAAGCGATGGGTAACCAGAGGGAAGTTGCGGTTCTCGCAACGAGGAGCCCTAGACCTGGGGGAAAAATTATAAAATAATTTTTGGGATTCCAGAGAAGGGTCATTGAGGTTCCTATGGCATTAGAATGCCAAGAAAATATTTAGAAAAATTTTTCAATCGGTACAGACAATTTTGACCCGTTAAGCCAAACGGAGGGCATTTTGGTCATTTCGCCTTCAGAGGTGATTTTTGGCCGACTTGTCCAATTAAGTAAAAAATTAATATGACATAAAATATGAATAAACATTACTAAAAATGAAATTGGAAATGAGTAGTGGATAAAAGAAAAGGAAAATGAAATAAAAAGCAATTTATGACATCTTGATGATGTCATTTAAAAGCCATAACCAATCACAATTAAGTAACCATTTGACTAATTAATAAAAGAGATAAATAAAGACCAAGGAAGACCAAAAACAAGCAGCCATCTTCTTCTTCAAAACGTGATCCTCTCCTCCATAACCCTCCATGGAAGTTTTCTTTAATTACTTCCATTTTCCCATGAATTTGCACTATAAAACCCTAAGTCCCTTCACTAAAAACTTGTCTCTACCTCTTGGGAAGTGTTTGGCAGCCTAGAAAGGGAAAGAAAGTGAAGATTAACTTGGGAAAATTCTGCCCTATTCAAGGTTAGTGCATCTATATCCCAAAAACTCTTTAATTCCATGATTTGGGACTTGGACTTACGAAGAAATTGTAATCTAAATGGACAAAAACTCATGTGTATATGTACATGAATTTCGGCTGCCCTAGCTATGGAATAGGAGGGAGTGTTTTTGATGAGCTTGAAGTGAACTAGAATCATGTTGGAAGTGTATAAACATAAGAATAATAAGTTGGTATGCTAACTAAGGCATTTGTAGAAAACATAATGTGAAGCTAGGGTTTTGGGGAGTGAAAATTGATTTGGCTTATGAAATTGTTAGAGAACATTTTAGTGGTCAATTAGTGACTATTTTAGGTAAGTTGAGCACAAATTGGACTGAAAAATAGGATTGCAAAGTGAAGATGTAGGCTGCCCTAGGACAGCGAGAGGGATCAAAATTCAGTCCACTTGGACTGCCATAACTTGGGCTGTGTTGGTCCAATTGGTGTTTGGCCAATTGGACATGAAACTAGGCTTATAATGGCACATTTTTTCTGAAGAAACCATGCCCAAAAGACCAAAGCAAGAGGACCAAAACTTGGCCCCAATCCGGATACCCTGCAAACAGCCCCTGCAGAATGACCAAATGAACAGTGTAACTGTTCATTTGGCCATAACTCACTGTAGAAATGGTCAATTGATCTGAAATTTTTACAGCAATAAGTTAAGACATAGACAAACAACTTTCATGAAGAAACCTACCCCAAATTATGACCAGAACCTAATCAAATCATTGAGCAAAGTGAAGTTTACTGTACTGAGATTTCCAGAATTTTCATTTGAGCAGCAATGTTTGGAGGACTATAACTCTCTCCAGAAAACTCGGATTTAGGCGATTCTTGAACCGATGGAAACCTAAGGCATAGTAGAACATTTCATATGAAGAAAGTTAGACCAAATTAGGAACTTAACTTGATCAAATTACTGACCAAAGTTGGATCAAAATCTACCAGAACCCATGATAGCAGCATGAACAGTGCACGTGAACAGTAAACTTATTTTGGCCATAACTTAAGCTACAAAACTCCAAATGGAGTGATTCAAAAAAAGAAATTCAACTAGACAAAATAAGGAACATTTTCTATGAAGGAAGTTTTGTCAAATTCCAACAGTAAATCGACCAATGAAACAGTGCAACTTCAGAGCACCAAAACTGAAAATTGGCAAATTTGCCAAAATGACCTAAGCTTTGAGAAAGTGACCAAAATCAACAAGTTTTAAATGAAAAATGTAGTATGTTTGAAGTGCCAAAGTCAATGTACATATTTTCTATGCAAAAGTCAACATTTTAGTTGATTAATGAAGTGAATAGTGACATGAAAACTTGAAATAAGCTTGGAAATGGATTTGGTAATTGATTCCAACAAGTTTTAAATGCAAAATGTGGTACATCGGGAGTGTTAAAACCAATGTACCTATTGTCCATGCAAAAGTCAACATTTTTGTTGACCAATGAGGTGAATAGTGACACCAAAACTTGAAATTCAAAATTTGAAATTAGAAATGCATCTAGGGGACTTCAAATTGCAATTGGCAATTAATACTAGTAAATGTAAAACTCAAAATGTGGGATCTTGGTGTAATTAGAATTAATATATCCATTAAGTACAAAAAGGTCAACATTTTGGTTGACTAGTATGGTGAATAGTAATCAAAATGATTAGTGAATTAAGATGAAGACCTAGAACCAATTCTAAGCTTAAATGCTTAGAATTGTATGACAAATATGGACTATGCATCCTAGTCAAAATTGTTAAAAAGAAATTTAGGCCATAAATTTGAAATCCATGAAATATTCATGGATTACTTAAAACATCCATGAAAAATAAGTCAACTAATTGATGTGAATAGATAGTTAGGGCATATATGCCCATCACAAATGGAATTCATAAAATATTAGTAACTCAACTTGAAATATAAAATTTGTAATTACATAAGTAGACTCTTGAATGTATAAATGAGAAAGGAAAAATGTTTTGAATACAATGGTACATGTGAACCATTGTTTAGAATTGGGATCAATATGAATAACATAATGAATGGATAAATAAACCATATTAATGTATGAATGAGACATTAGTTCTCATTATTGTAAAGAGGAGAAGTATTTTGAGTACAATGGTATAAAAGGATAATTGATGTGAATTGTGATCATACAAATGATTAAATGAATGTATGAATTATGATTGAAATTTATCATGAAATAATGAAGTCATAAAGCACAATATATTAATAGTTTAAAGTATCAAATGCCCTAGTATACCTAACAAGATTGGTTTGGATAGTTTGGCATGCCAATAGGGTATTGTTTTAGCAGTACTGCGAAAGGCTTTATGCCCGTATTCATGGCTTTTATACCGATTTCATGGCTTTTATGCCCGATTATGTAATATCATGGCTTTTTAGCCATACTGACTTCATACATGGTAGACGTTCTGCGTCCCATGGTATGACGGCCCGAGGCACCGCGGTGTCCAGTGCCAACGACCCGTTATCCAGTCCAGTCGTCTAGTATAGGTTACTTGGGCAGTCAATTAAAGTATTATTTAATTCAGGCAGCTAAGTTAAGTTAAGTATAATGAAAATTCAGTACAATTAAATTAAGTATTGAATGAATAAGCAAAAGAGATTAGCAAAAGAAACATAACAAAAATATAAATTGCAGAACCGTACAGACTTGAAATATAATACAGATAGAATAAATTATATACCTGCTAGTATTACTGAAAAGTTATAAACTAAGCACTTCCAAAGAGGAATAAACTAGTATATAAGATCGTTGATACTAGAAATACCATACCAAATTAAATTGATTCTTGAGTATCTGAATTATCATTTATTTCTTTCTTTACTTGTATATATTATTTCTGGTTATATTATTGCACCACTAAGTAGAAATGCTTAGTGCGATGGAATTGCTTCCTCGCGCAGGTACTGAAGGTAAAACCAGTAGACTGTCGACTGAGATTTTTGGAGTCCAGATCTGCAGAAGTATCAGAAGAGTTCAAGATTGTCACCTCCTCAGCAATGCATGTAGATAGGGCTCATTTTATACATGTTATGTATATTGTTCATTCCTAGCACATTGTAAATTATTTGTATATCTTGTACAAAATAAACTCATGTAATTAACCTATGAATTATGGAAACTATTCAAAGTAAGTATTTTAGTATGTGAATTGAATTTGAGTTATAATGAGATTATACTTGTGAATATTGAGATATTGAAAATCTAATGAGATTTCTGAGAAATCTGGATACTGTATTGAGATACATTATGTTTGAAAATTTTTGAGACTATTAAGTTTGAGAAATTGAGTATATATTGAAATTGTCTTTGGCGAGTTCGTAAGAACATAGTCCAAATTAAAGCCGACACTTTGTCGAATTATCGTTAAAATTTTTGAAATTTCCAATTTAGTTAGATTTTGATAAAAGTAAAAATAGCCTAAATCTTCAATAAAGTTTTTGAATAAATAAATCAAGGACTGTAATGAAATCAGATAAAATAGAGTGCTCCGGCACACTGAGTGGCATAACTTGCTCGGCTACATTGTAGTCGGGTAAGGGGTGTCACATTTAGTGGTATCAGAGCGCGGTTTAGGCGTTTCTGGACCTAGATAGATTGCATATCATGCATTGCATTCATAAGAGTCGAGGTGACACTATTGCAGATCTGTATTTCCCGTTTATTTTTGGTTAAGGTATGGAATAAGAAAGTGAAGAGACAATGAGATAGCGAATGGAGATGAGAAGCAGACTGTATTTAAGATGAAAAAGGATGAGTACAGAACTGTTTAATGATAAGATTGAGACTAAGGAGAAAGTGAAGTAGGATAACACGGAAAGGTAAAGAAATAAAGAGGTAGTAGCTCCTCGGCTATTTACACTGGGTAAATTTCGAGGACAAAATTTAAATTAGAGGGGAAGAATTGTAACACCCTCACTGTAGCAATTCCGCACAGTCTACTGTTCCGGTGACTAGTGTCGGTCCGGACAGCTAGAACGTCCGGAAAAATATTTAAACTAAGGTAAAGAACCATAATTAACTCAAATATTAATAAGAAAAATTTAGGAAAAATTTTAGAAATAAAATACAACCAAGTCAAATGAGCCGGTGCCCAAGCGATGGGTAACTGCAGAGGAAGTTGCGGTTCTATAACGAGGAGCCCTAGACCCGGGGGAAAAACTATAAAATAATTTTTGGGACTCCAGAGAAGGGTCATTGAGGTTCCTATGGCATTAGAATGCCAAGAAAATATTTAGAAAAATTTTTCAATCGGTACAGACAATTTTGACCCGTTAAGCCAAACGGAGGGCATTTTGGTCATTTCGCCTTCAGAGGTGATTTTTGGCCGACTTGTCCAATTAAGTAAAAAATTAATATCACATAAAATATGAATAAACATTACTAAAAATGAAATTGGAAATGAGTAGTGGATAAAAGAAAAGGAAAATGAAATAAAAAGCAATTTATGACATCTTGATGATGTCATTTAAAAGCCATAACCAATCACAATTAAGTAACCATTTGACTAATTAATAAAAGAGATAAATAAAGACCAAGGAAGACCAAAAACAAGCAGCCATCTTCTTCTTCAAAACGTGATCCTCTCCTCCATAACCCTCCATGGAAGTTTTCTTTAATTACTTCCATTTTCCCATGAATTTGCACTATAAAACCCTAAGTCCCTTCACTAAAAACTTGTCTCTACCTCTTGGGAAGTGTTTGGCAGCCTAGAAAGGGAAAGAAAATGAAGATTAACTTGGGAAAATTCTGCCCTATTCAAGGTTAGTGCATCTATATCCCAAAAACTCTTTAATTCCATGATTTGGGACTTGGACTTACTAAGAAATTGTAATCTAAATGGACAAAAACTCATGTGTATATGTACATGAATTTCGGCTGCCCTAGCTATGGAATAGGAGGGAGTGTTTTTGATGAGCTTGAAGTGAACTAGAATCATGTTGGAAGTTTATAAAAATAAGAATAATAAGTTGGTATGCTAACTAAGGCATTTGTAGAAAACATAATGTGAAGCTAGGGTTTTGGGGAGTGAAAATTGATTTGGCTTATGAAATTGTTAGAGAACATTTTAGTGGTCAATTAGTGACTATTTTAGGTAAGTTGAGCACAAATTGGACTGAAAAATAGGATTGCAAAGTCAAGATGTAGGCTGCCCCAGGACAGCAGCAGAGGGACTGAAAATTCAGTCCACTTGGACTGCCATAACTTGGGCTGTGTTGGTCCAATTGGTGTTTAGCCAATTGGACATGAAACTAGGCTTATAATGGCACATTTTTGCTGAAGAAACCATGCCCAAAAGACCAAAGCAAGAGGACCAAAACTTGGCCCCAATCCGGATACCCTGCAAACAGCCCCTGCAGAATGACCAAATGAATAGTAAATGTTCATTTGGCCATAACTCACTGTAGAAATGGTCAATTGATCTGAAATTTTTACAGCAATAAGTTAAGACATAGACAAACAACTTTCATGAAGAAACCTACCCCAAATTATGACCAGAACCTAATCAAATCATTGAGCAAAGTGAAGTTTACTGTACTGAGATTTCCAGAATTTTCATTTGAGCAGCAATGTTTGGAGGACTATAACTCTCTCCAGAAAACTCGGATTTGGCGATTCTTGAACCGATGGAAACCTAAGGCATAGTAGAACATTTCATATGAAGAAAGTTAGACCAAATTAGGAATTTAACTTGATCAAATTACTGACCAAAATTGGATCAAAATCTGCCAGAACCCATGATAGCAAAGCATGAAGCGATTGCGTAAAGAAACTTATTTTGGCCATAACTTGAGCTACAAAACTCCAAATGGAGTGATTCAAAAAAATAAATTCAACTAGACAAAATAAGGAACATTTTCTATGAAGGAAGTTTTGTCAAATTCCAACAGTAAATCGACCAATGAAATAGTTCAACTTCGGAGCACCAAAACCAAAAATTGGCAATTTTGCCAAAATGACCTAAGCTTTGAGAAAGTGACCAAAATCAACAAGTTTTAAATGAAAAATGTAGTATGTTTGAAGTGCCAAAGTCAATGTACATATTTTCTATGCAAAAGTCAACATTTTAGTTGACTAATGAAGTGAATAGTGACATGAAAACTTGAAATAAGCTTGGAAATGGATTTGGTAATTGATTCCAACAAGTTTTAAATGCAAAATGTGGTACATCGGGAGTATTAAAACCAATGTACCTATTGTCTATGCAAAAGTCAATATTTTTGTTGACCAATGAGGTGAATAGTGACACAAAAACTTGAAATTCAAAATTTGAAATTAGAAATGCATCTAGGGGGGACTTTAAATTGCAATTGGCAATTAATACTAGTAAATGTAAAACTCAAAATGTGGGATCTTGGTGTAATTAGAATTAATATATCCATTAAGTATAAAAAGGTCAACATTTTGGTTGACTAGTATGGTGAATAGTAATCAAAATGATTTAGTGAATTAAGATGAAGACCTAGAACCAATTCTAAGCTTAAATGCTTAGAATTGTATGACAAATATGGACTATGCATCCTAGTCAAAATTGTTAAAAAGAAATTTAGGCCATAAATTTAAAATCTATGAAATATTCATGGATTACTTAAAACATGAAAAATAAGTCACCTAATTGATGTGAATAGATAGTTAGGGCATATATGCCCATCACAAATGGAATTCATAAAATATTAGTAACTCAACTTGAAATATAAAATTTGTAATTACATAAGTAGACTCTTGAATGTATAAATGAGAAAGGAAAAATGTTTTGAATACAATGGTACATGTGAATCATTGTTTAGAATTGGGATCAATATGAATAACATAATGAATGGATAAATAAACCATATTAATGTATGAATGAGACATTAGTTCTCATTATTGTAAAGAGGAGAAGTATTTTGAGTACAATGGTATAAAAGGATAATTGATGTGAATTGTGATCATATAAATGATCAAATGAATGTATGAATTATGATTGAAATTTATCATGAAATAATGAAGTCATAAAGCACAATATATTAATAGTTTAAAGTATCAAATGCCCTAGTATACCTAACAAGATTGGTTTGGATAGTTTGGCATGCCAATAGGGTATTGTTTTAGCAGTACTGCGAAAGGCTTTATGCCCGTATTCATGGCATTTATGCCGATTTCATGGCTTTTATGCCCGATTATGTGATATCATGGCTTTTTAGCCATACTGACTGCATACATGGTAGACGTTCTGCGTCCCATGGTATGACGTCCCGAGGCACATCATGTCCAAAGGCCAACGACTGCTATCCATCACTGCCTAGTATACGTTACTTGGGCATCAATTAAAGTATTATTCAATTCAGCTAAGTTAAGTTAAGTATAATGAAAATCCAGACAATTAAATTAAGTATTGAATGAATAAGCAAAAGAGATTAGCAAAAGAAACATAACAAAAATATAAATTGCGTAACTGCATGCACTTGAAATACAATACGGATAGAATAAATTATATACCTGCTAGTATTACTGAAAAGTTATAAACTAAGCACTTCCAAAGAGGAATAAACTAGTATATAAGATCGTTGATACTAGAAATACCATACCAAATTAAATTGATTCTTGAGTATCTGAATTATCATTTATTTCTTTCTTTACTTGTATATATTATTTATGGTTATATTATTGCACCACTAAGCAGAAATGCTTAGCGCGATGGAATTGCTTCCTCGCCAGTAATCAAGGTAAAACCAAAGACTGTCGACTGAGATTTTTGGAGTCCAGATCTGCAGAAGTGTCAGAAGAGTTCAAAATTGTCACCTCCTCAGCAATGCATGTAGATAGGGCTCATTTTATACATGTTATGTATATTGTTCATTCCTAGCACATTGTAAATTATTTGTATATCTTGTACAAAATAAACTCATGTAATTAACCTATGAATTATGGAAGCTATTCAAAGTAAGTATTTTAGTATGTGAATTGAATTTGAGTTATAATGAGATTATACTTGTGAATATTGAGATATTGAAAATCTAATGAGATTTCTGAGAAATCGATAATCGTATTGAGATACATTATGTTTGAAAATTTTTGAGACTATTAAGTTTGAGAAATTGAGTATATATTGAAATTGTCTTTGGCAGGTTCAGAAGAACTGTTAGTCCAAATTAAAGCCGACACTTTGTCGGATTATCGTTAAAATTTTTGAATTTTCCAATTTAGTTAGATTTTGATAAAAGTAAAAATAGCCTAAATCTTCAATAAAGTTTTTGAATAAATAAATCAAGGACTGTAATGAAATCAGATAAAATAGAGTGCTCCGGCACACTGAGTGGCATAACTTGCTCGGCTACACTGTAGTTGGGTAAGGGGTGTCACATAAACACAAAGCATTAAGATCAAATATTGCATAATCTCATGAAATAAAAATTATCAAAACATAGGTTCAAGATCTATCATTCCCAAACAAAATGGTATACTTCATCCTAGAGATTGTAGAACATGAGAAAAAAAAAAGAAAATATATCATGAAAGCTTAAAGAATAATAATAAAGATCAAACTTTAGCTTAAAGAACAATAATAAAGATCAAACTTTGGTTATAGGTACATCTTTAAGCTTCAATTTGTAGAAATCTTCTCCCTTTTGCCCCAATTGTGTGGCTAGGGACCTCTCCTTAGACTCCCTATCACATTTTTCCTTTTCTGCCTTTTTAAAATAAGGTAATCTCTACCCTATTTATATTTCTTTTGGCCTTAGGAGACTATCCTCCAGATAGGAAATAAAAACCCAATCAGATTAGCAATTAAAATTTTTGACAGCTCATCACACTCGACCATGCTTGTGTCTTCGCCATGACCTTGCCTATGTCTAGCTCTATAACAAAATTTTCTAGAAAAAAATGTGAATACTTCCTTATGCAGTAGATTTTCCTTTCTTTTCCAACTTAAATTAGGAGTCTTTCCTACCAAAAATACATGCAAAAAATGTAAAAGTCCTAAAATAACTAAAAGATAAACATTAAAAAGTAAAAACTAAAAAAAAACAAAAATTAATTAAAAACAAATAAAATTAACTAAAAATAAGTAAAATAAACAAATAAAAACATATAAAACTTAATATTAAAATACGACTTATCATATCACTCATGCTATAAGGGACTGTAACACCCTCACCATAGGTAGTCTATATGTTCTACTGTTCCGATGGCTAACGTCTGTTCAGACAGTCAGAATGTCTGAAACTACACTTAAGTTAGGGTGAGGAGACATAAATTGATGAAATAAAGACCAAGAAAAATTAATGAAAAATAAAAGAAATGATATGTAACTAGGTTAAACGAGCCAGAACCACGACGATGGGTGATCGTATCGGAAAGTCACTACGTAGACAGTTGACGACCTCAGACTCGCAGAGAACCCTAGGACATAATTTACAAGACATAATTAAAGGTTTACTGAGGTACAAATGGCATTAAAAATATCAAAGAAAATTTAGTTAATCAGTACAGATGAAAATAAAAATTAAAGAAACCGTCGGGTTAGGAATTTAATCGGTATTACTAAAAAAGTTTGACTGTAACCCGAAGAGGGGCATTTTGGTCATTTGGCACCTAGAGTTAACTTTTGACCTAAATGTCTATTAAAATGAGTGATATTAAAATTTTAAAAATCCCATAAAAATATGAAACTATATGTAATGTAATTAAAGAAAATGAGGGAAATTATTTGAAATGTTAAAATTTCATTATTATAATTAATAAATTAATGTTAGTGGGGGTATATAAAGGCATAAGGAGACAAAATCCATCCACTAACTCATCTTCTTCATTTCATTCTCTCTTGGCCGAAATCTTGTTCTCTCATTTCCTCCATGAATGTTCTTCATGCAAGCTTTAAATCCTTCCATTCTCACCCTAATCCTAGCAAATTCCTTCATTAAAGTTAGTCCTCACACCATGGGAAGTATATAGGCAACAAAAGGAAGGAGAAATTTTGAAGTTTTACAAGCTTGGGAATTTCTTAATTAAAGGTTAGTGCATAATTTCTTTTCCTTCCTTAGTTACATCTTGAATTGAGGTTGAATTAAGTTGGTATGATCAGAAATTTAAAGAAAATGATAAGTAATTGTAAACCCTAGAATTTGGAAGCCTTTGAAAACATGAGAGTTTAATGTTTTCATGCATGTAAATGGTGTTTAGTGTTGTTAATGGTTAAGTAGATAAAGTTGTATATGTTAGAAATGTGATTACATATGTATATTGTGAATGACAAATTGGAGTTAAGGTTTTGACCTAATTGTTGGAAACTTGTGTTGTTGTTGGAATTTGATTGTGTTGAGATGAATTGATGATATTAGAAGTGCCATGAATGTTGAATTGTAGTTTGGGAGTTGGAGGAATGAAATTGGAAGTGTAAATTTCTTTGTAGGTTGAGAATTATTGAATCCAATATGTGTTTTAAGCCATAATCGAAATTGTGTTACTCTAATTGGTATGAAACTAATTGCAAATGAAACTAGACCTAAAATGCTCCATTTTTTATGAAGAGACCATGCCCAAATTCTACCCAGAAATTGACCAAACTGCTGTCCCAATCCGGATGACCAAATGATGAACCCAGAAAAATGACCAAATGAACAGTACATTCATTTGGCCATAACTCCCACTAGACAGGTCCAAATGACTTAAATTTTATACCATTGGAAAGCTTAGACATAGGACTACAACTTTCATGAAGACCACAGAGCCTAGAAATGCCATAAACCAAACCAAATTATTGGCCCAATTTAAGTCATAAAACTGTCCAGAATCATATTGCCCAAAAATTGCTAGATATAGGCTTACTTGACTAGTTTTGGCAAAGAGGCCATAACTTGGTCTATAGAAATCCAAATGCAATGAAACTAATGGTAAAATTTCCAAAAGACATAGGTCTACAACATTGGTAGTTTGACCAAAACCCAGAAATCAAGGAAACTAGGTCAATTGGCTAGGTCAATTTAGTATGTAAATTTTGAAAATTGCCTAAGTGACCATTTGACCCCAAAATAGTCTTTTAGTCATATCTCTCACTAGAAAACTCCAATTGGGATGAGCCATATTGTTTTGGAAACCTGAGAAATAGAGGTCCAACTTTGTTTTAGACACTTTCCTCAAATTATAAATGTAAGAATCCCAAAAGTTGAGTCAAAGCTACTGACCTGAATTAGGATCCAGTTGGCATAGGGTACTTGAGTCTAGGCCAGTGATTTGGCTATAAGTAATTCTAAAAAACTTGAAAAATTGTAATCCAAAATTTTGAGTGACCATAAGACATAGGGCAACAAACTCTATGAAGAACACTAAACCTAAAAGTGACTACAACATGTCCAATTAAATTGGTAAATGATAACTCCAAAATCTACCTATCTAAGAATCCAGAATTAGGAAATGAACCAGTTATGGTTATTTGATCGTAACTTGAGCTCCGGAAATCCAAATTACATGATTCAAAAAGCGAAAACAAGGATAAGATACAGAGGAACAACTTTCATGAAGGAAGTATGGCCAAACAGTGGCCACAAAGTGATCAAATTGATAGGTAAAGTTAAGACATTAAAACTGAACCTAAAGAAAGGTTCATAAGACAAATAAATGTATAGTAGGTTTTTAACCCTAATATGTTACTAAATACTAAATTACGTGAAATAGGTATGTGGGACTCACTTTTCCACTACAAAGTATATAGTTTGGATCGATTGGTATACCAATTAGAGACTACAAATAGTAGTACTGCCTACATGGATAATCATTGATTGATAAAATATGCCTGATATGATTGATTTACAGGCTCTATGCCTACCCGTTGGCCATTGTGCCTAATTTTATTTTCGGCTTTAAAAGCCTGCTCGCTGGCCTTGTGCCTGACATGACAGATGTATACTGGATAGATATATGGCTGTCTAACTAGTATACTCCCGTGTATCTAGCCTTATAGTCTGTTATAGGTTACTTGGGTATCGATATGATTTTAAAAGACTGAGAATGAAACAAATGAATAGATAAGATACTGAAAATTAATTTTTTTCCAAAGTGCAATAAAAATACAATTGACTTAGAGTTATGAAATTCCACCTATAATTGTTATTTTAATTATTTAGTTATTTTCATATTAAATTATGCACCATTAAGTAATTCGCTTAGCGCGTTGATTTTTTCCATCACGTAGGTACTGGAGACCAGACCCAGTAGCTGCAGCCATAGTGCTCATACAGAGAGTAGATCAGATCTGATTGTAGACAGTCACCTCAGCAGTCTACATTTTATTTTGGTAGGGCCCATGTACAGACTAATATTTTGATTCCTTGTATATAAACATTATGTAATTATAGTTTGTGATGTAAATAAGTTGTAATGACATATTTGAGACTGTAAATAAAGCTTGTAACTTTTTATATATAAATTTCCATATGAATGAATGAATGAAAAATATATTTCTTGAAATTATATGAGTAGAAATGACATGATATGACATGTGGAAATATGAGATAGATATGAAACTTTTTTTAACAGGTAACTACTGGAACCCGTCAGATGCTAATAAAACAGAGGAGGCTCTGCCCGGGTTTCCACAGAAATAATTTGTGATAAAAAAAATTTACCACATGTTTTTTTATGAAATTTAAAATTAACAATGGACAGGACAGGATAGGATAGGGTGCTCCGGCACAGAATGTGGCACGTTTTACTCGGCTACACTGTAGACGGGAAAGGGGTATCACAGGGACTGTAGATTATCTTATTATGTCTAGAGTAGGGGTCTTTTGCATTTGTTAATGGGGAATAATGATTAGCTTTTATTCTAATGGATAAAAAGATCTGGTAAAGTCATTCCATCATGAATAAATAGAGATATGTTTGTATGCTTGTATGGTCTATTTGGCATTCATGGAATGTTTGCATTCACAATTAGAAGGTCTTGGAAATTATTATGCACTGCAAAAGTGTGTAAATAATAAAGAAATAAAGTAAACACATAAAACAACAATATTTATATGGTTCACCCTCTCAACATAGGGTTACATCCACGAGCATGCCATCTTCTTCTACCATCAATAAATGGAACCATCAATTATAAGGTAAAAGCTATACTATCCATTAACCAAATTACACCCAAGAGATCTTTCACAATAAACTGCTCATAGTAAATATATAAGTTAGTCCTCTTAATCTCCTAGAAATATAACCTAACATATTTACTGCTTTAATTACTACACCACAAAATGGTGTCTTTAACTGCATGGGCAAGAGCTCTCTCACCAGTGGATAAGAATTCATTCCTCTTGAATTTTATGTCCTTTCTCCACCTTAGGCCGAAGCTTCTTTCCATTCATAGAACTGTAATGGGCAAGAGCCCCTTATTAATGGGTAGAGTTAAATCCTTAGCAATTGACAAAGCCCTTCTCTATAATGGGTGACAACCCTATTCCAAAAGCTGAAAGCCATCTCTTTAATGAGCGAAGCTACTCTTCATGGTCAAAGCCAAATTACCTTCTCATAATACTCTTATTTATAGTATTAGTCACTCAAATCCTAATCTAATTAGTAATCCCACTCAATTCTTGTTGAGAAATATTTTACCCCCTCAAATTAGGAAAAGGTCTTTCAAATCAACTAGGATTTTGGGTTATAAATCTAAATATCTCTACACAAAATCCATCAACCATTACATACCTCAAAAGCTTGAGTGTTATTAAATCATCAATTTATCATGCTTGAGCTTAAACTCTTTAGTGGTTGTCGATTCCACCAGAAATTAAATTAACTAAAATTACCAATTATGAAATATTTTCTGTAGTAAGTGGTAAATCCAAGTCGAACCCTAGAGATTGAATTATTAAATTTCGTGCACTTATGTAATGGAAAAAAAAAAACAAAGGTTAGGGGGGGGGTGTTAATTCGCAATCCAAAGAAGAAATCAAAAATCCAAAATTAAGATCCAAAATTAAATAATAAACTCTCGAATTAAACAAACTTCAGTCTAAGGTAATTCACATTCCAATGCATTGATTTGATCATAGACAAAAAGAAATACAATTATCTCTTATTGAATACTTAACGTAGATTTACTAAACAGTGAGGTAAACCCCTGACTTCCCTATACTCATCAATTCGAGCCCAGCACTCTTGTTGACTCTAATTATTAACTGAATTGATATTAAGCAATCCTCATCAAATTAATAACTACTTTAAGAATAGGAAGTAGTTAAGCTGAACAATAATTTGTGAAGCATAAATCATTTAATTCATCCTATTGTTTCCTTAGGTTATTATCGAAAACTGTGATCATAATCAATAAAACCTAATTGTTACTCATGTTCAATCTTACACAACAATTACGGATTATGAAGATGAACTAGCAATTGATCACATCAAACAATTAACTAATAGGTCTTTTTAGTAAATCATTCAATATATCAAAGACAATGAAATCAGAAAATAATAGATATTCAAAAAGACATAAATTAAATTAAGAACCTGGTCTCACAAATTATGCATAAGAACTAGAATCCCTTGAGCTGAATTAAAAACTTAGTCACTCATGTTCATGGCTTATAAAAAAATAAAGACAAATAAAGAAGAAATCTAAAAAGAGAATGGAGAACGAAGGTCTTCTATGGAGAACAAAGGTCTGAATTGGATGTTTTTTTGTCGACTGCTGCCTCTTCTATTTATAATAAATGGTCTAGGATTAGGTTTTTAGAGTCTCTATAAAAAACTGCAACTAGAGTAAAATCAGGAAACTGATTATCGATGGATACATGGCCTGTGTATCACTACACGACCCAAGGCTGTGTAACTTACTGGAGCTGAATGGGTATGCCTTGCATTGGTACAGAAGGTTACACGGGTCTCCAGGATTTACACGAGTCAAGTTACACAGCCCATGTACTTTGTTTCTTCCTCGGTTCTCTGGATTTCTTCTGGCATAATGTTACACGGGTCTGTGGCTGTGCTTACACCACCCGTGTACTTTGTATCAATAATGCTTCTCAATCCTTCGACCTTTCCAAGTTTCCTTCCACATTTTTATGTTCTGGCGCTTCACCAAAACCCTGAAAAATACAACAAGAGTCAAATTAATGTAAATGCTAAAAATTTCTCCATTTAATACAATTATTTCAATAACTCTGTAAACATATGCCTAATAGATAATTATACTTTAATCAATTGAATTAGGCATAAAGATACCCTAGAAACATTAAATGTGATGGAAGTAAAATTAATAAATTATGTACTTATCAATTTCTCCCACACTTATTCCATGCTTGTCCTCAAGCATGACTTAAATTCTTAATCAACTCCACTTAGAAGTTCCTTAACTTCACCCTATCACAATATTCTCTAACAAAAGATTAAAAGTTTGAAAGAATAGGCAAGTAAGGTAATAACCATCACAACAAATTCCATCAACAGCATAACAATATATCAACAATTCTTCAACACAAAACAAAAGACTTGAAATCAATTAAGCTCATACAATTAAAGTTCCATAAAATTTTAAATCAATACATACCAAAACACAAGGTTAATTTATCAAGGCACAATAATTATAGCTCGTTGCAAATCTTAGGGGAGATAGAAAAGGGCTTTTTTTTTTTTTTTGAATTTGGTACTTCTCTCTCGTCACAGTTTTTTTTTTTTTTAACCGTCACCTTTAGAAAAGTACCTTACTCATATCCTAGCTAGCTTTTGGCCTGAGAATCGGCATGGGGTTTATGAAGACCCCTGGTTAGTTTGCTTAACTAAAATAGTAGAGTAATTTTCAAGTTTAACCTTTTTTTCCCCCAATTTATGCATCTACATATTATAAAGTGCCTTGATAGATTAAAAAAAGTTCTAAATATGCATGACACTAGTTTAAAGCACACATAACTAATCATTTCACTATTAAATCAGGCCTAAATGATTTATGCAGAAAAAAAAATTACTCTATGGTATGGAGAAGAGGGAAAATTCATCATTAAAGTTACTATTACCTTGCTTAAAATTTCAAAAATTCAACCTAAATAGAGAAGTCATTTCAAGGACAAAGCACTTCTCTCCGAGAGTTAATATAGAATCATGAATCAAGCTTGTAAGAACAATTTTTTTTTTTATCAATTTTTTTATTTTTTTATTTTTTTATTATTTTTTTTAATCAATAAAAAAAGATTGCATCAATAAATTTCTCTTTCCCCACACTTAAAACTTATATTGTCCTCAATGTAAAGCCCAAATGCAAAAGAAAAGAAAAGAAAAAAAATGCTAGAAAATAAAATAAGGGAAAGAAAACAAATCTGATTGTGGCTAACAAGCCACCCATGGGTTGCCTACCAAGAAGTGCTTTTGTTTATCGTCATTAGCTCGACATGGCAAAGCTCCTTAATCCACTGAATGCTCCTGAAACCCCTCATAAAATGGCTTGAGTTCATGACCGTTGACCTTAAACACTTTATTAGTTCCTAAACTTTGAATTTCAACTACACCATAAAGAAACACATTAGTAACAACAAAGGGTCCAATCCAACGAGAACGCAACTTATCAGGCATCAGCTTCAATATGGAATTATACAATAAAACTTTTTGCCCAATCACAAACTGCTTCCTTATTTTGTCATGGAATGCCTTTGTCTTTTTTTTATAGATCCTAGAATTCTCATAAGCCTTAAGGCGAATTTTCTCTAATTCATACAAAAGTGATTTTCTTTGTAACACCCTCCCGGTAGCAACTCCGTACATTCTACTGTTCCGGTGACCGGTGTCGGTCCTGACAGTTAGAACGTCCGGAAAAATATTTAAACTAAAGTCAGGAACCATAATTAACTCAAATATTAATAAGAAAAATTTAGTAAAAATTTTAGAAATAAAATACAACCAAGTTAAATGAGCCGGTGCCCAAGCGATGGGTAACCCAGAGGGAAGTTGCGGTTCTCGCAACTAGGAGCCCTAGACAAGGAGAAAAATTCATAAAATAATTTTTGGGACTCCAGAGAAGGGTCATTGAGGTTCCTATGGCATTAGAATGCCAAGAAAATATTTAGAAAAATTTTTCAATCGGTACAGACAATTTTGACCCGTTAAGCCAAACGGAGGGCATTTTGGTCATTTCGCCTTCAGAGACGATTTTTGACCGACTTGTCCAGTTGAGTAAATAATTATTATGACATAAAATATGAATTAATGTTGATGAAAAATTAATTTGAAGTTAGTAGAAAAGAAAATACAATAAAATGCCAAATATGACATCATTGTGATGTCATTTAAAAGTTTTCACCAATTATAATTAAACAACTATTTCATTAACTAATAAAAAGAGATAAATGAGACCAAAGAAATTAAAAATACCATCAGCCTTCTTCCTCCCCAAACCAGCCGAAATCCATGCCTTGACCTAAACCTCCATTAACACTCCATCAAGCTCCATTTCCCTCTTCATTTCACCATAAACCCTAGACACCTTTCACTAAAAACTTGTCTATACCTCTTGGGAAGTGTTTGGCATCCTAGAAAAGGAAGGAAAGTGAAGTTTAAACCTGGAAAATTCTGCCCTACAAGAGGTTAGTGCCTATCTATACCTAAATCCCTCTTATTCCATGTTAAAGACTTAAAGTGAGTAAGGATTTGTGAATTAAATGAATGGAATTTATGTGTATGTATACCATGAATTTCGGCAGCCCTAAGGAAGGAACAAGATTGAGTGTTTTTGATGGACTTGTAGTGAATTAGAGATTATGTTTAAAGTATATAATTATAAGAATAATGAATTAGTTAGTTAATTAAGGTATGTTGTGAAAACTCATAATGGGAATTAGGGTTTTGGGAGAAAAATTGGACTTTGCTTATGGAATTGTTAAAGAACATTCTAATGGTCAATTAGTGACCATTTGAGGTAAGTTGACCATAATTTGGAGTGAACTATTGCATGGCAAACTGAAATGGGTGGGCTGCCTAGTGACAGCAGCAGGGAGGCTGTGAGTCTAGCCTGTTTGGACTGCCATATCTTTGGCTGTGTAGGTTCAATTGGTGTTTGGACAATTGGGCATGAAACTAGACATATAATGGCACAATTTTTCTGAAGAGACCATGCCCAAAAGACCAAAGCAAGTGGACCAAAAGTTGGCCCCAATCCGGATACCCTGCAAGCAGATTCTGCAGAATGACCAAATGAACAGTAACTGTTCATTTGGCCATAACTCACTGTAAAATGGTCCATTTGACCTGAAATTTTTATAGAAACAAGATAAGATATAGAAAAACAACTTTCATGAAGAAACCTACCCCAAATTATGACCAGAACCTATCCAACAAGGCACTCACAGTCACTGTTCATTGTACTGTAGATTTGGTAAATTCTGCAGTTTTCCAATCCGGCCAGCTGTGGTTTTTGGACCATATCTGGAGCTACAAAACTCCAAATGGAGTGATTCAAAAAACTAAATTCAACTAGACAAAATAAGGAACAACTTTCATGTTTACCATTTCCTCAAATTTCCACTGTAACAGTCTCTAATGGAACAGTAAATTTATGGTACAAAAACTGAAAATTCTGCCCCTTAGTGCTAAGTTTGGAAATGGATTTGGTGATTAATTCCAACAAGTTTTAAATGCAAAATGTGGTACATTGGGAGTGTTAAAACCAAGACACCTATTTTCTATCCAAAAGTCAACATTTTTGTTGACTAATGAAGTGAATAGTGACACCAAAACTTGAAATTCACAAATTGAAGAATTTTAAAGTATTAAATGCCCTAGTATACCTAACAAGATTGGTTTGGATAGTTTGGCATGCCAATAGGGTTCAGTTAGCAGTACTGCACATGGCATTATGCCATTCTGTGATTTTATGGCTTTTAGCCATTTTGATATTATGTTGAGACTTGGCCTCGCGCCTAATATTATTTACAGCTTGTTAGCTGTTCTGTTGCACACCGGGAGATACATATGTGACCGATGGTGTGACGGCCCGAGGTACTTGATACCCAGTGCCAGTTTACCCATTTATCCAGTCCAGTCGTCCAGTATAGGTTACTTGGGCAACCAAATGAATGAAAATGTACAAAGTTAAAGAAATAAATGAATATAACAAATACAAAACAAATAAGACATATACATTCAATACATATTTATTTTCTGCTATTTTCTTTTATTTTATTATTGCACCACTAAGCATCATTGCTTAGCGCGTTGCTTTTGCCACGCGTAGGTTCTGGAGATACAGATCGAGAGCCCAGTAGACCGCAGACTGGGTGAGTCCATCCTGCAGCCCTGCATAGTGTCCGTGTCACCTCACCATCTACAGTGCATTGGTAGGACACTAGGCTTCATTTTGGTATTTTGTAATTGATTTTTATTTTCCTTTGTGTAAATGAAACTTATGTAATGTATTTTGATTTTCATGTAAATAATGAAAATTGTGTTGGTGAATGGAAAATGTGAATATCTATCTGTGAATTGTACTTGATTATCACATTAGATGAATGATTGAGAAATGAAATTGAAAAATGTTGAGATTTTGATATTGGAGTTTGAGAGTGATGAGATATGAATATTGGAAGTGTTTTTCATAGGTTCCGAAGAACTGTTTTCTCCATTTTTAGCCGGTACTCTGCCGGATTTTCTTTAAAATTTTCGGAACCTCAAATAAATAATAATTTTGATAAATGGCTTAAATAAATTATATTTCATAAACCATATTCAAAACTATGACAAAAATTAATTAAGGTAAAATAGAGTGTGCCGGTACACCATGTGACATTACTTACTCGGATATTCTGTACACGGGTAAGGGGTGTCACATTCTTTCTAACTCATCCTCCATGCTTAACTCAAAAACATCCTACACAAATGTATCAACAACATCAATAGAAAAAATAGAATGATTTTAAGCAGGACACTTTATGGCATCAAAGATATTAAATTTGACAGCCTCTTCATCAAACTCCATAATTAAGGTACCCTCATCCACATTAATTTTTGCCTTGGCAATTTTTAGGAAAGGTCTTCCAAATAAAATCAAAGCTGAATTTGATGAGAGAGCACTATAATCCATGTCCAAAATGCAAAAATCTGTAGGAAAAATCAATCCTCCAACTTGCACTAACACATCCTCAACTACTCCCAATGGGTAAGTATTAGAACGATCAGCTAACTATACACTGGTTTCTTTCAAAGGACCTAAATTTAAAGTTTGAAGAACTGAATTTGACATAACATTAATAGATGCTCCTAAATCTGCCATTGCACTTTCAAATTTAGAATCACCTATTTTGCAGGGAATAGAAAATGAACATGGATCCTTACACTTAGGGGGTAATTTTTGCTGAATTAATGCCGACACATTTTTCCCCACACTGATCTTCTCATTATTTCTCAACTTGCGCTTTGTAGTGCATAATTTCTTAAGGAATTTAGCATACTTGGGAACTTATTTGATCGCATCAAGTAAAGGTATATTCACCTCCACCTTTCTGAAAGTCTCCAAAATTTCTTTCACTTGTTCATCTTTCTTAGTTTTAGCTAACCTGCATGGGAATGGAGGAAGAACAGAATTATTAACCTTATTCAGTTTAGGTTCAGTATTTACCTCAACTTTAGGAACTTCAGACTCTTTTGGCTCTTTTGCTCCTTACTTTTTCTTTTTCATTGGCTCATGTGGAGTCTGGTTATCAACTTCTTTCCCACTCTACAATAGTATAGCACTCACATTTTCTCTAGGATTCATGACTATTTGTGATGGAAGCTTTCCAGAACCTTGAGCTTCAAGCTTGCTCACAGATGAAGCTAACTAACCAATCTGCCTCTCTATGTTTTGAATGTTATTTCTGGCCTCCTGTTGAAACTGTTGTGTATTATTAGCGAAAGCCTTAACAATTTCATCAAGTGACATACCTTGATTTGAGGGAGGTGGAGATGGTTGATTCACTTGTCTCTTTTACTGGTATCAGTTTTGCATCGATTGATTCCCATAACTCATAGTAGGATGATCTCGCCATCCTGGATTATAAGTATTGGAAAAGGGATCATACCTATGTTGTGGCTATCCATAATTTCATACTACATTAACATATTGCATTGATTCATCCTCTTGTAATACAGGACACATGTCAGTAGCATGACCCAAACCCAAACAAATCTCATATACCTTAACAGTTTGCATTTTCCCTACAGCCAACTGCCTCACCAAAGAAGTTAAATCAGAAATTTGTTTCTCAAGGTTAGATGTACTTACCTAATTAACCTTCATAGGTGTGTGATCCATTCTCATTCCAAACTGCTAAGAGTTTGCTGCCATGTTAGCAATCAGTCTCCTTGCCTCTTCTGGTGTCTTGTCAACCAAAGCTCCTCCACTAGCAGCATCTATCATACTGCAGTTCATTAGTAGAAGTCCCTCATAGAAGTACCGAATTAAAAGCTGCTCACTTATTTGATGATGGGGATAGCTTGCACATAGTTTTTTAAATCGTTCCTAATACTTATACAAGCTCTCTCCATTGTACTATCGGATGCCACAAATTTCTTTTCTTATATTGGCAGCATGGGAATCAGAAAAATACTTATCCAAAAATATCTGCTTCATCCCACTCCATGAGTTGATAGATCTGGAAGGAAGGTAATACAACCAATCCTTAGCTGTGTCTTCCAGTGAGAAAGGGAAAGCTCGAAGCTTGATTTGATCCTCTAAAACTCCTTGAGGTTTCATGCTGGAACACACAACATGAAATTCTTTTAAATGCTTATGTGGATCCTCACCTGCAAGACCATAAAACTTAGGCAATAAATGGATTAGTCCAGATTTCAACTCAAAACCAACATTTCAACTAGGGTATTGAACACACAAAGGCTATTGGTTTAGATCAAGAGCAGCCAACTCTTTCAAAGTTCTAGCAGCCATGGTTTCATTTTCGGAATTTGAATCCAAATCTGAATCTGAACTTAACTCCTTTGGAGATTAGACTCCTTCAGATCTACTCGGAATCTGCTTAGCCTGCTTAGCCAATTTTCTCAACTGTTTAGCTGTTTTTTCTACTTCTGGATCAAAGATCAACTCATCAGATTGAGAAGTTCTTGTCATAAACAAAAAGAGATCAAAGTAAAAATAGAAAAATATCTCAAAACCCTAGAAAACAATCGAATTTGGCCTCAAGGGGGTGGGGCCAATGAAATCCATTCATTGGTCTTGATCAGAACGCCGTTTCCTTCAAAATAGGTATGAGCTATCTCCTAATTCAACCAAAAATCTTAATGAATAGTAACACCGTAATTTTTTTCTTTTTCTTCTTCAAAAACCTGAAAATAGCAATAACTCACAAATAAAATTAATAACAGAATATCTTAACACTAAAAACACAAAATTCAATAAATTACAGTCCCCAGCAACAACGCTAAAATTCTTGGTGGTTGTCGATTCCACCAGAAATTAAATTAACTGAAATTACCAATTATGAAATATTTTCTGCAATAAGTGGTAAATCCAGGTCGAACCCTAGAGACTGAATTATTAAATTTCGTGCACTTGTGTAATAGAAAAAAGAAATAAAGGTTGGGGGGGGGGGGGTTAATTCGCCATCCAAAGAAGAAATCAAAATTCCAAAATTAAGATCCAAAATTAAATAAGAAACTCTCGAAATAAACAAACTTCAGTCCAAGGTAATTCACATTCCAATGCATTGATTTGATCATAGACAAAAGAAATATAATTATCTCTTATTGAATACTTAACGTAGATTTACCAAACAGTGAGGTAAACCCCTGACTTTCCTATACTCATCAATTCGAGCCTAGCACTCTTGTTGACTCTAATTATTAACTGAATTGGTATCAAGCAATCCTCATCAAATTAATAACTACTTTAAGAATAGGAAGTAGTTAAGCTGAATAAGAATTTATGAAGCATAAATCATTTAATTCACCCTATTGTTTCCTTAGGTTATTATAAAAAACTGGGATCATAATCAATAAAACCTAATTGCTACTCACATTCAATCTTACACAACAATTACGGATTATGAAGATGAACTAGCAATTGATCACATCAAATAATTAATTAATAGGCCTTTTTAGCAAATCATTCAATATCAAAGACATTGAAATCAGAAAATAATAGATATTCAAAAAGACATAAATTAAATTAAGAACTTGGTCTCACAAATCACGCATAAGAACTAGAATCCCTTGAACTGAATTAAAAACTTAGCCACTCATGTTCATGGCTTATAGAAAAATAAAGAAAAATAAAGAAGAAATCTAAAAAGAGAATGGACGATGAAGGTCTTCTATAGAGAACGCTGCTACCTCTTCTGTAACACCCTAGGCAAATCCCACATCGGTAAAACATTGGAGAGATGCTGGGTTTATAAGTTGGTGATTCATAACCCCTAGTGACGCGTTTTAAAACCGTGAGGGCTTCAGCCCAGAGTGGACAATATCACTAGTGGCCCAGCCCACTAGTGATATTGTCCACTATGGGCTGAAGCCCTCACGGTTTTAAATGCGTCACTAGGGGTTACGAACCGCCAACTTATAAACCTAGCATCTCTCTCGTGTTTTGTCGTTGTGGGATTTGCCTAGGGTGTTACAATCCACCCTCCTTATGGGACTCAGCGTCCTCTCTGAGGTTTGCCCCCCCATCGCCCAAGGTTGCACGCGGAGCGGCTCTGATACCACTAAAATGTGATGCCCCTCACCTGTCTACAGTGTAGTCGAACGATGAGTGCCACATTTGGTGCCGGAGCACCCTATCTTGTTTTCTCATATCTATTGTAAACTTTTAATATCATTTAAAAGTAGCAATCTATGTGTAGAATTTTTTTTTTTTTATATATATATCTTATTTCTGTAGAGACCCGGACAGAGCCTCCCCTGTTTTATTTTCATCTGGCGGGTTCCACTATTCATCTGTTAACATGTCTATATTCATTTCACAGATTTCTATATCATATTCTCTTATATCATATCATTTACAATTATTTATGAGATCTAAAATTGAAGTATCATATATTGCATTCATATAGAAATTCATAGATAATAAATTACAAGTTTTCATTTCAATCTCAAAGTTTAATTACAAGTCCAAAATGAAATACATCATGACTAAACATAATGAACCAAAATACTAGTCTATACATGGGCCCTACCAAAATACAAAAGACTGGTGAGGTGACTTTGGTCAGTGGCAGATTTGTTCGGAACTCTGTCCGAATACTACTGTGGCGGCTGCTGATCTTCAGTACCTACGCGATGGAAAACCAATACGCTAAGCATAACGCTTAGTGGTGCATAATTTATAATAACAATAATTAAACAATTAAATTAATATCTGCAAATCATAATTTCTGGGTCTTTTACATTTTTATTACTCTTTGGAAACAATTAACATTATTGGGATCTTTCCTGTTTACTTATTGTATATTCAGTATTAATTAATTATTATCAATGCCCAAAAAACCTATAACAAATTATAAAAGCTGGATACATGGGACTCTATGGGTTAGACAGCCATATATCTACCCAGTATACATCTGTCAGGCATGAGGCCAGCTGTTGGGCATGAGACCCACTGTCAGGCTTGTAAAGCCAGAAATAAAGTAGGCACAATGGCCAGTAAGTATGCATATAGCCTGTAGAACAATCATACCAGATATATATTGTCAGTTCATGATTTTCTCGGTAGGCAGTACTACTATCTGTAGTCCCTAATTGATATACCAATTTATCCAACTAAATAAATAAGTCTAGGTATATTATGGGCAATTAAACAGTTTTAATTAATTTAACAGTATTCATTGTTACTATTTTCTGGTACTATTCATTGGTACCATTAATTTCATATTAATAAGATATTACTCCCAATTTACATATTCATATCATTTTTAATATTTAATTATCCTTATGAGTATTTTAATTTTCATATATAGCATTTTTCTCATGAACCTTTCTTTAGGTTCATGTTGAGATGTTATCTTTATCTAGGAATTTGACCAGGTTAGGATGTCTATTTAGTCACACTTTCTTCATAACAATTGCTCCTCTATGTTTAAACTTGAATTTTAGTTTTTGAATCACTGAATTTGGGGTTATAGATCTCAAGTTATGGTCAAAATACCATAACTGGTCTGTTTGCCTCTAAGCTGTCCAGAATTTACAATTTCTAGTCAATAAACTTTGACTAGTCATTTGATCATTTTATTTTCATTTTTAGACTTTGGTTCCTTCACAAGATATGTTCCTCTATGTCTTAGGGACTCCCAAGTACAATTTCATAATTTTTCAAGCTTGGTATAGTGAGTTATAGTCAGTGTATTAACCTGGACTCTCAGTCCTATAAGGGTAATAACCAACTTTAGGGCAATATGTTTGACCCTCTTTTTAGGGTCTTTACACTTAGAATTTGGCAAAGGTGTCTAAATCAATGTTGTAGATCATGTTTCCAGATCATATTATCACATCTCAAATGGAATTTCCTAGTGGGAGTTATGGCCAAATGACCACATGGGTATCAAATGGCATTCTGGGTTCAACTTAACATTTTCCAGATTTCAATTCCTAACTTTGACTAATATTTTCCCTAGGATGCAATAGTTTCTAGAGCTTGGTCAAAACATAAAAATTATTGTGCTATGTCTTATAAAACTTTTGGCACTAGTTTCACTCAATTTTCAGCTTTGGAGACCAAGGTATGGCATTTTTGCCAAAACTGGTCAAGCATACCAAAGGAACAGTATTTTGGACAATTTCTAGGTTGGCAGTTTTAGTGACTCAACTTGTGCTAACAATTTGATTTGGTTAAAAGCAAAACTGATTCAAGTGGTCTTCATGAAAAAGTGTAGCCTTATATCTAAGCTTTCCATTGATGAAATTTTAGGTCATTTAGACCAGTATAGAGAGAGTTATGACCAAATGAACATGTATTGTTCATTTGGTCATTTTCTGGGTTTGGTGCAGGGTAATCTGGATTTGGGCAGTATTTAGGTCAAGTTTTGAATAGAATTTGGGCATGGTTTCTTCATGGAAAATGGATATTTTGGGTCTAGTTTCACCTCCAATTAGCCTCATACCAATTGGAGTCACATATTTTTAGTTATGGTTCAAAACTCATGCTGGACTCATTGAGTCCCAACCTACAAAAAATTTGACACTCCCAAAATTCAATCTCCCCCTTCTTCCAAACTCCAAATAAGCATATATGGCACTTCTATAAACATCAATCTCAACTCAACCAAGTCAATTTCAAGAATTTACATAAAGTCTCCACATCATATACATAAACCCTAATTCCAATCACCCAATTTACACAAACTAAACTCTTTTACACTTCTTATCATATCAACTATTCAAACATCCTTATGGAATCATTTTTCATCATTTAAAAATAGCAAACCTCACAAGATTCCTGGCTGCAAAAATTAGGGTTCTTCAATTTCTTTTTATTTGTTTTCATTTTCATGGAATACTCACTCATCTCATCATTCTTACAAGATTTAAAGAAGAGAGGGAGTGGTATTTTTGCACTTACCTTGTAACCCAACTTGCAAACTTCAATTTCTCTTCCTCCATTTTCTTCTTTCTCAAAGCTTCATTTCCCAACAAATGTAATGGCCTGGCTCACTAGTGATATTGTCTGCTCTGTGCTGAAGCCCTCACGGGTTTAAAATGCATCACTAGGGGTTACGAACTGCCAACTTATAAACCCTGCATCTCTCCCGTGTTTTGCCAATGTGGGATTTGCCTAGGGTGTTACAATCCACCCCCCTTATGGGGCTTAGCGTCCTCACTGAGGTTTGCCCCACCATCACCCAAGGTTGCACATGGAGCGACTCTGATACCACAAATGTAATGGCTCGACCCACTAGTGATATTGTCTGCTCTAAGCCGAAGCCCTCATGATTTTAAAACACGTCACTAGGGGTTACGAACCGCCAACTTATAAACCCAGCATCTCTCCCGTGTTTTGCTAATGTGGGATTTGCTTAGGGTGTTACAATTCTTTCCCTCTAAATTAAATTTTGTCCTCGAAATTTACACAGTGCAATTAATCAAGGGACCGCTATCTCCTTGTCTTTTCGTCTTTTTGTGTTATAATACTTTACTTTTTTTTTTTAGTCTGTCTTATTAATCCTTGTTCTACAATCTTATCCTTATCTTGATTTACTATTGAAAATACGTAGCTCTACACAATAGTCCCAAGTCAGTATTGTAATCTGCAGCTTACAGCACAAACATCAAGAGCATTGCATAGTTACCACGGTATATCCCAATAGACTAACTCTTTTTTTTTTTCAACCAGTTCTGTACTCATCTTCTTTCATCTCATATACAGCCCCCTTCTCATTTCCATCTATTATCTTTAACACGATCCTTTTCAGTTGATAATCTACAATCACCTGGTGACCCAAAAGGTTGGTGACAAGTATGTCATCTTCTGACCCATCTATCGGTATCCTCTTTCAACAGGAGGTATATATAGGGGTGAACATAGTTAGGGTCTATCAATACATACTTAAAGGTATTATAATTAGGAAATGTACCTCTGATAACGTCTACCGGATTTGGCTCCTCTCGAGCCATAATGTACACGCGGGATGCTACTTTAGCCTCGGGGTGTTCTATAGTCTTAGAAGCTCTCTGTGATGCACCAGCTATCTCTGGTCTCATCATCTTCTACCCCTCTGTACTGTCAGGGCAGACTTCTGAGTTTGTGGTGGAGCTGTGGGAGCACTCCTCTATGGGCAATCTCTCAAAAAAATGCTCTATGGACCCATATCTGAAACATACACCCGTTAGCAATCTACACTTTCCTCTGTGGTTCTTCCTACATTGTGTACAAACTATTATCGAGGTTGATCTCTGTGCTATAGGACCCACAGAATTGCCAATTGATACACTCATCTGACCTCCTCTCCTCTGGGCAAATCGGAACCTCTGCCTCTGTTCTCTGCTCTGAATTTAACCCTGAGACCCCTTAGGTCACTTGCTCTCTATAGCAGCTGCACTGGACTAGCCAGGTCCAGACCCTCTCTTGCACTGCCTGTCTCTCCTAAATTGCTCATCATTTCTAACTCTCTCTACTAGGGTTTTATATACTAGCTGGGGAGGTGGCGACATAGCTCTAGTGACCTGATGGAGCAATTGAGTCATTTGCTCTAGGAAGGCCTGTTGTGTCCTTACTAAAGTACCCAATGATGGTTCTGCTCTATTGTTACTGCGCCCTTGACTAAACACAGGTGCAGGTGCATGACTCTCTACTTCCTCTTCTATCAGTCCTGGAGGTCCGTGCTCTGAAGGATCAGATGCCATCGATCCTATAAAATAGATAAAGAACAAATGTACATTAGTGTCACCTCGGCTCTATCTAAAGGCCCATGCATGTGATGCAACTATTTCTTTCTATCTATCTAGGTCTAGGACTACCTAAACCTTTGCTCTGATACCACTAAAATGTAATGGCCCGGCCCACTAGTGATATTGTCCGCTCTGGGCCGAAGCCCTCACGGTTTTAAAATGCGTCACTAGGTGTTACGAATCACCAACTTATAAACCCAGCATCTCTCCTGTGTTTTACCGATGTGGGATTTGCCTAGGGTGTTACATCTTCTATTTATAATAAATGGTCTAGGGTTAGGTTTTTACAGTCTTTGTCAAAAACTGCAACTGGAGGAAATAAGGAAACTGATTATCGATGGATACACGGCCCACGTATCACTACACAGCCCAGGGCCATGTAAATTACTGGAGCTGAATGGGTATGTCTTGCATTGGCACAGAAGGTTACACGGGTCTCCAGGATTTACACGGGTCAAGTTACACGGCCCATGTATTTTGTTTCTTCCTTGATTCTCTGGATTTCTTCTGGCAGAATGTTACACGAGTTTGTGGTTGTGCTTACACAACCCGTGTACTTTGTATCAACAATGCTTCTCAATCCTTCGACCTTTCCAAGTATCCTTTCACACTTCTATGTTTTGGAACTTCACCAAAACCCTAAAAAATATAGCAAAAGACAAATTAATGCAAATGCTAAAAATTTCTCCATTTAACACAATTATTTCAACAACTCTCTAAACATATGCCTAATAGATAATTATACTTTAATCAACTGAATTAGGCATAAAGATACCCTAAAAACATTAAATGTGATGGAAGTAAAATTAATAAATTATACACTTATCACTCTCTAAATCTTCAATTCTTCAATCTCATCTTAGGTATAACTTGCTTTTTTCTTCAAAAAAAAAAAGAAAAAAAAATCATCCGGTCATCAACTTTCTTGATTTTGCATTGAGAGCTCCACCTTAATTTCAATTTTCCACTACCCTGAGCTTGCATCACCATGTGATAAGTGCAT
Organism: Hevea brasiliensis; assembly: GCF_030052815.1. Classification (NCBI taxonomy): domain Eukaryota; kingdom Viridiplantae; phylum Streptophyta; class Magnoliopsida; order Malpighiales; family Euphorbiaceae; genus Hevea; species Hevea brasiliensis. Next base: position 22,769,655 of record NC_079499.1, on the reverse strand, counting down.
AATTTATTAATTTTACTCCCATCACATTTAGTGCTTTTAGTGTGTTTTTATATTTAATTCAGTTGGTTAAGTATATTTATTATTTATGCATATTTTTAGATAGTTGTTGGAATAATTGTGTTAAATGGAGAAATTTTCAGCATTTGACCTTTGCTATATTTTTTAGGTGTTTCTAAAGTTGTGGGTCTCCAAATTGAGTGCTATTTAATCCATTGAAAAGCTAAGATAGAGCACTACAAATGATAAAGAGGGACCAAAGCCCAAATCAGTCTCCAAGGTTGACAAAATGAGCTATGGATCTATTGTAAAAGCCCAGACTTGATTTGTCACGACCAGTTTCGGTATTTATTTTGTATCTGGGGTTCTAGATGTCCAAATGAGGCAAGCCTAAGCCCAATTGAACCTTAAGAGCTACCTCTACAACTTCTATGATGGGCTGGAAGGAAGATAAGGCCATTTTAATTGTCAAAAATGGCAATGAAGTCATCACTATGGGCTGGACCGTCTGTCTGAACCAGTCTAAGTTTTTGGGCCATAACTTGGGCTATAGACCTCGGATTTTTGCAAATAAGTACTCGTTGGAAAGCTAAGAAATAGGGCTACAACTTTTCTGAAGAGGGCAGAGATAGATTCGAAAAGGAAGTCACTGAAAATCGGCTTTGATTTCAAAGACGTGAATGCAGGCTGAAAATCCATCTTTTGAATTTCAAAACTTTTCCTAGTTTGGTTCCTATCTTTGGGATTAGGTTTTTGATTATAAATATGTCTTTGGGCAGCAGTTAAAACAGCATTCAGTAGCCTCTCGACCACAAAAAAAAACACCTTCATTCTCCATTCTCTTTTTTTTAGATTTCTTCTTTATTTTTCCTTTATTTTTCTACAAGCCATGAACATGAGTGGCTAAGTTTTTAATTCAGTTCAAGGGATTCAGGTTTTTTTGCGTGATTTGTGAGACCAGGTTCTTAATGTAATTTATATCTTTTTGAATATCTATTGTTTTCTGATTTCATTGTCTTTGATCTATTGAATGATTTGCTAAAAATGCCTATTAGTTAATTGTTTGATGTGATCAATTGCTAGTTCATCTTCATAATCTGTAATTGTTGTATAAGATTGAACATGAGTAGCAATTAGGTTTTATTAATTATGATCCCAGTTTTCGATAATAACCTAAGAAAATAATAAGTTAAATTAAATGATTTATGCTTCATATATTATTGTTCAGCTTAACTCCTTCCTATTCTTAAAGCATTTATTAATTTGATGAGGATTGCTTAATACCAATTCAGTTAATAATTAGGGTCAACAAGAGTGTTGGGCTCGAATTGATGAGTATAGGGAAGTCAGGGATTTACCTCGCTATTTGGTAAATCTACGTTAAGTATTCAATAAGACATAATTGTATTTCTTTTGTCTATGATCAAATTAATGCATTGGATTGCGAATTACCTTGGACTGAAGTTTGTTTAATTAGAGAGTTTCTTATTTAATTTTAGATCTTAATTTTAGATTTTTTATTTCTTTTTTGGATTGCGAATTAACCCCTCCCCCCAACCTTTGTTTCTTTTTCCATTATACAAGTGCATGAAATTTAATAATTCAGTCTCTAGGGTTCGACCTGGATTTACCACTTACTGCAGAAAATACTTCATAATTGGTGATTTCAGTTAATTTAATTTCTCATGGATTCGACAACCATCACAATGTGCAACTTTTACATGTTGCAGCAGTTTCATCTTCAACCAAACTCACTAAGATCATCCTAGGATTTGATACCAATTGTTGTGCATTGTGAAAGTGTGTAAACTATAAAGAAATAAAGCAAACACACAAAACAATAATATTTACGTGGTTTACCCTCTTAACATAGGGCTACATCCACGGGCATGCCATCTTCTACTATCATAAATAAATATAATCATTAATTATAGGGTCAAAGTTATACTATGCATTAACCAAATTACACATAAGAGATCTCTCATAATAAACTGCTCATAGTAAATACATTAGTGAGTCCTTTCAATGTACTCTAGACATAGCCCAACATATTTACTACTTTAACTATTTTAATGCAAAGGGTGTCTTCAACTATATGGGTAAGAACCCTCTCACCAATGAAAAGAATTTCTTCCTCTTGAATTCTATATCCTTTCTCCACCTTAGACTAAAGCCTCCTTCCCTCCATAGAACTATAATGGGTAAGAGCCCCTCATCAAAGGACAGAGCTAAATCCTCAGTAATTAGCAAAGCCCCTCTCTACAATGGGTAACAACCCCACTCTATGACCTAAAAGCTACTCTCTTTAATGGGCGAAGCCACTCTCCATGGGCAAAGCCAAATAACCTTCTCACAATACTCCTATTTATAGTGTTAGTCACTCCAACCTTAATTAAATTAGGAATTTCACTCAATTTAAGAATAACACTAAAATAGAAGTTTTACTCTACAAAGAAAATATACCTTCATCCTATTGAGAAATATTTCTCTAACTCAATTTAGGAAAAGATCTTCCAAATCAATTAGGATTTTGTGACATAAATCTAGCAGAAGTAAAATAAGTAATTAAACAGGCTTCTAAGTTGCTTTAAGAATGTTAAGCCCATAATGCTATCTATAGGACGAGTAAATTGCACAAGAACAAACTAACATGGCAACCCTTCAAATTGATTTTGTGAAGTTAAAAATAGATGCATGTTTTGGTCAGTTAAAAACTATGGTTTTGGAATGGTTGTATGTAACCATAAGGGGAAGTGCTTGTGTCAATTTGTTACAAATAAGGGTGCAATTTCATGTAGACAACGTTGAGGTTGAAGCAACTAATTTTGGACTTATCAGAGCCCTCTCAATTGGTTTTCACAAGATCATCTTGAAGTTCGACTCAATGGCACTTGTTGACAATCTCAGTAAGGAGCTAATTATTATATATACCATAATTAAGTTTAAATTCTAAAGAACTTTGCAAAAATCGATTAATTATTTAAAAAATAGAAGCAAAGCAATGACAATTTTGACACATTTTAGTGGATATACTTTGCGTTTGCCAATAGGGAATAACAATTAGCCTTTATTCTAATGGATAAAAAATCTATTAAAGTCTACCCATTATGAACAAACAGAGATATGTTTTTATGCTTACATGGTCCATTTGGCATTCTAGGAATGTTCGCATTCATAATCAGAAGGGCTTGGAAGTCTAACAAATAATTGATTAGGCTTTTCAGTTGCTTCAAGAATATTAGCTCCATAATGCTATCTCTAGGACAAGTAAAAAGCATAAGAATAAACTAACATGGCAACCCCCTTGAATTGATTTTGTAAAGTTAAATATGGCAAAGGGTTTAATGATGCTAAAAACTACGATTTTGGAAAGGTTATGCACAACCATAAAAAGGAAGTGCTTCTGTTAGGTTGTGATAAATAGGATTGCAATTTCCTATAGACAATGCTAAGGGTGAAGCAACTAATTTTGGTCTTATAAAAGCCCGCTTAACTGGTTTTCACAAGATCATCTTAGAGTTTAACTCTCAATGGCACTTGTTCATCATCTCAATAGGGAGCAGACCACTTGGAATCTAGTGACAAATGAAACATTTAGATATAGGGGAGATAGGGACGGATGCGAGGTGACTTGCAATGACAAATATAACACTTAAACTTAGATGTCTTTTAATATATCTCACTCATAATTTGAGTTTTTTTATTTTTTTTATTACTTAAAAGGAAATTTAAAAAATAAAGTCACTAATTTTTAATTTTAGTTGGGCTAATAAAAAAAATAACATTTTAAGATTTTGGTAAAGTTTTTGTTTAATTGGGTCAATAAACAAATAACAACATTTTAAACTTTTACCTAAAAAATAGAAAGAAAGCTTAATGCCCCTAGACTTTTAGCTCATGTTCAAATAAACTCATTTTTAAGTTTTAACACTAGTTAGCCCACAACTTTCAATTTAAGTTTAAATAGACCTAAATTTTGACAAAAAATAAAATAATAATTTTTCTAATTAATTTTTATAATAATAATATTTTTTATAAAAATATATAAATATTTATTATTAAAATTAAAAAATTGTTATTTTAAATTTTTTCTAAAATTAGGCCTCTTTGAAGTTGAACCAAAAGTTTTAGATTAATTGAAACAGAAGTTTAAAATGGGCTTAATATATATATATATATATATATATATATATATATATATATATATATATATATATATATATATATATATATATATATATATATATATATATATATTATTGGATTCAAAGAATCAATAAATTTATCAATCCTGTTTTATAAATATTAACCAATTAATAGTTTTTATTAGTAAATTTAAATTAATAGATACAGCTCGAACAAGTAGAAAACATAAAACAAAAAATTATTTGGGCAACAATTAATTTAATGAACAAATTTATAAAGAGTCTAAAACACTCTTAATTAAATTTTTTATAAATAAAAAAAAATTAAATTCAATTTAAAAAAATTTTCCACATTAGTAGCATGTATTATCTCTTAATTATCAAAATTCAGTACAAATAGAAAACAAAACCTGAATCAATTAATTTCGGTTTTTCAATTTGATTTTAATTGCAATGGGATCGACTTTGTTTTATTTTTTAAATATTATGTTATTTTGGTTCTGCACAATTTTCAAAGAGAAATAGTTAAAAAAATCAAATTGAACCGATATATAATAAATTGGAAATTTATTTAGCACTAACACCACTATTATCTTATTGGTTAACTTCTTATCTTCTTACTTGAAGATTACATGCTCACCCCTAAATATTATTTTAATTTTAAATTAGATTGACATATTTGTCTTATTTAATTTATAAAAGATAAATATTTAAATATATTTTAATCCGATTCTTATTTTAATTGTGGCCCTAATATATTGAGTTATGAAATTGGGACTTCCAAAAATCAAAAAATAATTTACAAAGAATCAAACAAACATTTATTAACTTAGAAAATTTAGAGACCGGAGAAAAATTGGTGGAACAATAATTGATCAAAATTATTTGAAACAATTTTAAAATAAAAATTGAAGATTATTCCAAAAAAAAATGAATGGATAAAACAATGATGGAATTAAAACCAGAAAAATAAGATAGAGAAAAAAAATCGAACAGTAATTTGATTTGATATTTGGATAGGGATTGGACCTTTCTCTTCACCTATTCATAACTATAGCAAACTTTATCTTTTAAGTTGACAGGTTATTTTTAGAAACTTGACCACTTTTTAGTCAATTTCTCTTTAGAATCGTTTGCTATTTAAAGAACAAAGATTATCCGTGATGAATTCTTGGTTAGGGACGACAAATGGACAGGGTATTAATTAGGGTATCAGTGAAAATTATTTACTTAAATTTAAATTTAATTAATATTTTTAAAATTAATTCTATTCTAAATTTAATTAAAAATTATTATTAACTATTAAAATTCATTTCAAACCTGATTATTATTACTCAAAAAATATTTAAATAATTTAATTTTACATATTTTAATTAATAATCTATATAAAAATTTATTTTTATTAATAATTTATATTTTAAAATTTAATAATTTCTTACAATATTTAAATTCTATTTTATTTAAAATAATAATATAAAATTTGTAAATATTATTATAAAAAGTATATTTTATATTTAATTAAATATTTATATAAATAAATTTAGATAACAGATACACAATATATAAAATTTAAACTTGACCCGAATCTATCATGAATAATATTTTTTTAATATAAATTTATTCTAAACCTGATTATATATTATTTGAATCTGTCTTAATAGAATTTAACCTGATTAAATACTTATAAAAATTTAACACATTGTCATCTTTATTCTTAGCCACTCATTATTTAAAAAAAATTATTATTTTAAGTTTTATCACATCATTAATACATGTCTACTAATTAAAATTATTGGTTATGTATCGCATGATAATGGGTTGAAAATGGGTGTAAGCAATCATATCATGAGGTGGCAATTTATTTGCAAGGTGACAACATAACTGTTGCCGCAAAACTAATTATGCTATGTGTCAACAGCTCCTTCTATGATTTCTATAATATTTTTTTATATATATCTTTTTGTGGCAATCTCTCAATAATTTATTTGGGACCCTTTACTTTTCTTTTAACTTTTGGAATAAACCTTTTAATGAAAGAAACCTCAATTTTGCTTTTGATCTTTTGGCCCATATCCAAATAAAATTATTTTTAAATTTTGGCTCTATTTAACAAACAATTTTTATTAAAAATATATTAAATTATTATTTTAATTTTTTTACAAAAAAATTAGGTATATTTGAATTTAAATAAAAAGTTACAGATTAAATGAGACAAAAACTTAAAAATGAATATGTTCGGATGTAGGGCAAAATTGAACTTTCCTCCATATTCTAATTATAATTGGAGCCATATTTCCCCTCAGTTAAGGAGAACGCACCTCTTTCATCTATTGATCTCAAATTGGTCAACTTACTCAATGTAGGTGTTGATTATCAATAGGCTGCAAGCTATCAGTGGCTTGATAATGGACAAATAAGAAGGATGACAGATACACTTTTCATTAAATCTACTTTGGAAAAAGAAAATAATATGGTCTAAAAGATGCCCCATGTCCTTTTGATGAGTTCAACAATTATTTTTCATCAAAAGTATATGCACTGTGCAAATTACTCATGCCATGTACATCAATATTTCCCAAAACAATGTGATTCAATCGCCAAAAGATCTTAAGTACTAAGTGTCTTATAACACCCCCATGTCCATAATCATTATAGGCTCAGAGAAATTGAAAATTTTGGCTCTATTTTACAAACAATTTTTATTAAAAATATATTAAATTATTATTTTAATTTTATTTGACAAAAAACTTGGGTATATTTGAACTTAAACCAAAAGTTATGGGTTAAATTAGACAAAAACTTAAAAATGAATTTGTTTGGACATGAGGCAAAATTGAACTTTCCTCCATATTCTAATTATAATTGGAGCCATATTTTCCCTCAGTTAAGGAGAATTCACCTCTTTCATCTATTGATCTCAAACTTGGTCAACTTACTCAATGTAGGTGTTGTAACATCCTCATTTAGCTAGTCCATACAGTCTACTATTCCGGTGATTAGTGTCAGTCCGGATAGCTAGAAGGTTCAGAAAAATATTTAAACTAAAGTGAAGAAGCAAAAATTAACTCCAATAATTAATAAAAAAAATTTAGGAAAAATTATAAAATAATTTTTGGGACTCCAGAGAAGGGTCATTGAGGTTCTTATGGCATTAGAATGCCAATAAAATACATAGAAAAATCTTTCAATCAGTACATACAATTTTGGCCCATTAAGCCAAACGGAGGACATTTTGGTCATTTCATCTTCAGAGATGATTTTTGGGCCAACTTGTCCAGTTAAATAAATAATTTATATAACATAAAATATGATTAAATGTTGTTAAAAATTTAATTGAAATTAATTGGACAAGAAAATGATGGAAAAATAAAAGAAATTGAAATTATGACATCATAAGGATGTCATTAAAAGTCTCTAACCCAATCAAATGTTGACACATGTCATCAAGGTATTTAAAAAGACTTAAGTGGCAGAAAAAGAAAGAAAAAGAAGTCCAAAAATTCGTGAACCCTCTCTCCTTCTACTTCATGCCACCCCCTTTGCCCTCTATAACCAAAGCTTTACCAAGCTTGATTTCTTGGGTTTCCATTCATTAAAACTTAAACTTCTCAACACAAAAACTTGCTCTTACACCTTGGTGATTCTTTTGGGAGCAAAAAGAAGAGGAAAACAAGAGCTTTAGCAAGTGAGAAAATCTCACTTCTTTGAGGTTAGTGACCTAACCCTAAATTTTTACTTTGAATACATGTTTAGGGACTTGAATAAGTGTGAATTGCAAAGAAAAATTATTGAATACCATTTGGATGGAAACCCTAGATTTTGGGCAGCCATGGTTAGGGTTTGATTGGGTTGAGTTTAATGAAGTTAAAAGACTATTATAGCTACCCACAACATGTATTTACTAAGTGGATTGATGAAATGCAAGTTAAATGCATGATTTGAGATGTTAGGGTTAGGGTTTGGGTATAAAAATGGGATTTTGACCATGTGATGATGAAAATAGTTTTTAATGGTTAATTAGTGACCATTTAGTTCTGTTTAAATAAAAAATGAAGTGTGTTGAGTGATGGGATTGGGTTTGGTGTAGCTGCCATGAAAGTGACCTGCAGAATGGAGTGACCTGCAAAATTAGACTTGAGTCCAGTAGGTTTGGACAACCATAACTTGAATTGTAGATGTTCAATTGGTGCAAGGCCAATTGGACATGAAATTAGACACATAATGGCACAACTTTGGTGAAGAAACCATGCCCATAAAACCAAACCAAGTGGACCAAAAGCTTGCCCTAATCCGGGTGAATCTGCGATGCTGTTACGAGAATGACCAAATGAACAGTGATTGTTCATTTGGCCATAACTCAGTGTAGAATGGTTTAATTGACCTGAAATTTTACCAGCAATATGCTGAGATATAGACCAATAACCTACCCCAAATTATGACCAGAACCTATCCAACAAGTGAGTTGCAGTCACTGTTTACTGCACTGTAGATATGGTTAGCCCAGAAAAATTTCAATCCGGCCAGTTATGGTTTTTGGACCATAACTTGAGCTATAAAACTCCAAATAGAGTGATTCAAAAAAGGAAATTCAACTAGACAAAATAAGGAACAACTTTCATGTTGATCATTTTGCCAAATTTCCACAGCAAAAATGACTAATGGAACAGTAAAAATAAGGTATAAAAACTGAAAATTCTGCCCAATTAACTTTAAACTTAGAAATGGTATTGGCAACCAATACCAACAAATTTTGAATGCAAAATGTGGTATGTTGGGAGTATTAAAACTAATGTACCTATTCTCTATACAAAAGTCAACATTTTGGTTGACTAATGAAGTGAATAGTAACACCAAAACTTGAAATTCAAAAATTGTAAAACTTAAAAATGTAATATGCCCTAGTATACCTAGCAAGATTGGTTTGGATAGCTTGGCATACCAATAGGGTTCTGTTAGCAGTACTGCATATGGCTTTATGCCATTCTGTGTTTCATGGCTTTCCCATGCCATTCTGTGAAATAATAGCCTTTGACTATGTTATTTGAGTTGATATGCTTGGGTTTTGACCCTGATAATTATTATAGCTTATTAGCTGTTCTGTTGTACACCGGGAGACACAATGTGATTGATGGTGTGATGGTCCGAGGCACTTAGTACCCAGTGCCGGTTTACCCATTTATCCAGTCCAATCAACTAGTATGGGTTACTCGGGCAATGATAATAAAGCTTACAGAAATTTAAATGGATAATACTGCAATTAATAGTAGAAATTAAGTATACTCAAAACTGTAAACATACATTCTGCATATTTATTTTTTTATTTCATTTTATTTTATTTTATATTGTCACCACTAAGCAAAATTACTTAACGCGTCGCTTTTGCCACGCGCAGGTATTGGAGACCTAGCTGAAGAGCCCAGCAGACATCAGACGGGGTGAGCCTTCAGAGCTGCATCCGGGGTCCGGAGTCACCTCACATCTGCACTGCATATGGTAGGACATAGGATTTTGGGAGCATTTTGCATTTTAGGCATTTTGTATTAGTTTGGATTGTAACTATAAACTCCTGTAATTATGTATTAATGTAAATATATGAAATTTCATATTATTGAGATTTTCTACATTATGTATGTTGATAGATGAAATGTTGAGAATTAATTGTGAATATGCTTCAAGTGATGAAGTGAACAGAAAAGTTTTGAAAATAGTATTGTGATTTGAGATTGACTTGAATGTGTATAATAGAGTTCGGATTTGGAAATTATTTTGGAAGTATTTTTAAACAGGTTCAGAAGAACTATTTTTCCAATTTACAGCCGGCACTCTGCCGGATTTTCTAAAAAAATTTGCGGATAAATTCAGATTTATCAAAATTGAAAATAAATGATTTATAAAGGGATAAATTGTAATAGAAACATAAATTGGTGCTCCGACACACTGAGTGGCATAACTGGCTCGGTTACACTGTAGACGGGTAAGGGGTGTCACAGGTGTTGATTATCAACAAGTTGCAAGCTATTAGTGGCCTGATAATGGACATATAAGAAGGATGATGTAGGGGGGGTGGGGGGGGGGGGGGGGAGAAGGGGGCATGAGGCAAAATATCATCCATTAGAATTATATAAAATGCACCAGATAATGCCCAAGAAAGATGGTGGAGTCACAATGGTCTCACTTAATTACCACCTCCTTAGACAACATCTCCTTGACATGCACTTCATACAATCCTAATAGAATCAAACCACTAGTAAGTACCGTCTTCCCATAACACTACCACGTTACTAAGGATTTATACCACAAATGCATAGATAGACAAGAGTCGCCACCCGGGTAATAACTGGGACATATTTAGTGTTTCTTCCGAGGGTCATGGATGGCAACTTACTCCTTGCAGAGTTTCCACAACCGTCATTACCATAGCCCAATGTCTAGGTTCGGGATAGTGGGTACATAAGGAGAAGGTGTTAGGCACCCCTTACACCTGGTCTAACCTCGTTAATTCGAGTGCCAGTCCTCTACTAATGTTTCTAGAAGTCTTGTTTATTATTCCTTTATTAAACTTTATCCTAAAAAATGCAATTCTAATCCTACACACGCAAGTAATTTACAAAAGGATTGTTGTTTACACACAATTTTCATGCACAAGTAATTCCTATCTATAGGGTTGCTAATTATTTAAATGATATTTATCAGATGATTAAAATTAATTTATTTTTGAGAATTTATTTTACAAACAAATTCAATTTCAAATAACCCTACGTTTCTATTTAACCTAATTAATTAATTTTCACTAAGTTACCCTAAGGATAATTGAACTAAGTTAATTATGTACATGTGTGATTTATTATAATATCACATAAGTCCCAAACAATCACAACCTAATAAAGATTTCTAACATGCAAATTTATTTTACAATTACCAAGTATTAAATTAAATTTATTTTACATGCCAATGTTAGTTTAATTTACAAATAGAATTAATTTTAATTTATAAAGTATTTATTTAAATTAATTACATGCAAAAGTCGGTTAAATTAAAAACAAAGTTAATTTTAATTTACCAAATAAAAATTCTATTATTACTACAATTTCATGCCAATGATTATTCGAGGAGTTTAGAGCTACTTACCTGTTGGTAAATGCAGTTGCCATTGGGGCAAGCTACCCTTAAAAAAGGGTATTCTCTTCTAGTATGGCAATGATATCCCTGGCTTACTCATGTTTAGCTCCACATAAGCTCCATGCAAATGTCCTCTTCGGTACTTACCTTAGGGCTACTTACCAATTTTGTTTGTGATAAAAAATAAAGAAACTAAAGAAAATAAAAGAAATAAAGAAAATATTAATAACAATTTACATTAAATTCTAACTCCAGTCTCCTAAAGGGTTAAGATTCCTAATTTGTTACAACTACCTAATGGTCTAAGTCTTCTAACATGATCCAAAAATTTCATAACACTTCTTGAATTAAAAGAACACAGAAAAATAGATCAAATATCAATTAAAACCCAAGAAAATACAAGAACATGCATAAATATATAAATTTCAAATTCTAATAGATTAATGGTAGCAAGAAGTCTGATTTTTTAAAAATAGTTAGACATGCCTAAAAATCATAAAAAAAATTATAAAAGATAGCCTACATATCATACAAGATCATAAAATTTATAAATCAAACAAAACCCTAGCCAAATGGTCTACATAAATCGTAATTTTTCTAAGTGATAGAATCGTATTACTTTTTTTGTAAAATTTATAACTCATTAACCACAATAGATATGGATGCAAAACCAACTGAAAAAGATTAATAAGATTCTAAAATTAATTTTAGACACTGGATTTACACAAAAATATTAAGAAACAAGGGAGATATGGGCTCACAAGTCGAGTATCCTACAAATCGGATTTTACAAGAACCCTAACTTCAAACAGCTATAAGTTATAAAATATTAAAGCTTTTTTAGTGATTCTTGAGCCTAAAATTAATAGAATTTAATACAGAATATGAATATAATTTTTTTCAAATTTTTTATAGATTCAGAAGATAATGAAAAATAATAAAAATATGAGAGACAAAAAACAAAACATGTGCAGAGTTGTGTATCCCCTCAAATTAAACATGATTACATGATCTAGATGAACATATAAAATAAATGAAAAACAAGGAACATAGAATTAAATATTACATAGCATAGATCTTGAAAAGAAAATAAAAGAACTAACCTCTAAGAAATATCGCTAGAAAAAAAGAAGAACTAAAAAAATTTTGGCTATTCCTCTCTTTAATTTTTTTTATCTTTTTTTTCTTCTCCTCCACCTTTTTTTTCCTCATCTTTTTTTGTTTTTTATCAGTGGGGTATTTATAGGGTTTTGGGAGAGAGGTGTGATAGGATTTGGAGTCCTAGGTTGATAAAGTTCAGATAACTTAAACAACTAGGATTGCAGAATTTGGGTGAGATTGAGATATGGATGAGGTGTTTCAACCTATAGGAAGAGAAGGGAAGGGGAAGGCACCAATAGAAAGTGAGAAAGAGGAGTGATAGGATTTAAAGTCCTAGGGTAATAAGGTTCAGATAACTTAAACAACTGGGATTAAGAAAATTGGGTGAGACTGGGATATGGGTGATGTGACACCCCTTACCCATGTACAGTATACCCGAGTAAGTAATGCCACACGGTGTACCGGCACACTCTAATATACCTTAATTATTTTACACTATGCTTTTGAATATAATTTGTGAAATATACTTTATTTAAGCCATTTATCAAAATTATTATTTATTTGAGGTTCCGAAAATTTTAAAGAAAATCCGGCGGAGTACCGGCTAAAAATGGAGAAAACAGTTCTTCGGAACCTGTTAAAAACACTTCCAAATAATTACCAAACAATCCCAACTTCAATTTATCAGCAAAATCTCAATATTAAGATCTCAACAACATTTCAATTCCAGTTCTCAATCATCCATCACATGTGATGATCACATATAAATCACAAGTAAACATTTACTTTTCCATTCACAAGTACAATTTTCATAATTTACATAAACATCAATATACATTACACAAGTTTAATTACATAGGAGAAAAACAAAGTTAAGTTACAAAATGTCAAAATGACACCTAATGTCCTACCAATGCACCGCAGAAGTTGAGGTGACACGGACACTTTGCAGAGCTGCAGGATGGACTCACCCAGTCTGTGGTCTACTGGGCTTACGATCTGTATCTCCAGTACCTATGCGTGGCAAAAGCAACGCGCTAAGCAATAATGCTTAGTGGTGCAATAATATAATAAAAGAAAATAGCAAGAAATTAAATGTGTAGTGAATGTGTACGTTTTATTTGTTTGGTATTTGTATATCATTTACTTTGTCCACTTTTATTCATTTGGTTGCCCCAAGTAACCTACACTAGACGACTGGACTGGATAACGGGTAAACTGGCACTGGGTATCTAGTACCTCGGGCCATCACACCATCGGTCACATATGCATCTCCCGGTGTGCAACAGAACAGCTAACAAGCTGTAAATAATATTAGGCATGAGGCCAAGTCTCAATATAATGTCAAAATGGCTAAAAGCCATAAAATCACGGAATGGCATATTGCCATGTGCAGTACTGCTAACTGAACCCTATTGGCATGCCAAACTATCCAAACCAATCTTGTTAGGTATACTAGGGCATTCGATACTTTAAAATTCTTCAATATTTGAATTTCAAGTTTCGGTGTTACTATTCACCTCTATGGTCAACTAAAATGTTGACTTTTAGGTAGAAATTAGGTACATTGGTTTTGGCACTCCCAACATACCACATTTTGTGTTTAAAACTTGTTGGCATTGAGCGTTAATACCATTTCTAAGCATTAAACAAAAGGAGCAGATTTTTCAGATTTTGTACCATAAATTTACTGTTCCATTTGGAACTGTTATAGTAGAAATTTGAAGAAATGGCAAACATGAAAGTTATTCCTTATTTTGTCTAGTTGAATTTCCTTTTTTGAATCACTCCATTTGGAGTTTTGTAGCTCTAGATATGGTCCAAAAACCACAGCTGGCCGGATTTCCATTCTGCAGAAATTACCATATCTACAGTAACATGAACAGTGACTGCCACTGCCATTTAGGTTAGGTTCTGGCCATAATTTGGGGTAGGTTTCTTCATGAAAGTTGTTTGTCTATGTCTTAACTTATTACTGTAAAACTTTTAGGTCAATTGACCAAATCTACAGTGAGTTATGGCCAAATGAACAGTTACTGTTCATTTGGTCAATTCTGCAGGGGCTGTTGCAGTGTGTCCGGATTGGGGCCAAGTTTTGGTCCTCTTGCTTTGGTCTTTTGGGCATGGTTTCTTCAGCAAAAATGTGCCATTATAAGCCTAGTTTCATGTCCAATTGGCCAAAAATCAATTGGACCTACACAGCCAAAGTTATGGCTGTACAAGTGGACTGAAATTTCAGTCACTCTGCTGCACTAAGAAGCCAGCCTACACATTCACTTGGCTATACTATTTTTCATTCCAATTCATGGTCAACATACCTAAAATGGTCACTAATTGACCCTTATAATGTTCTTTCACAATTTCATAAGCTAAATCCAAGTTTCACTTCTCAAAACCCTAATGTCCAATTTAAATTACCCATAAACCTCAATTAGCACACTAATTCAACATCCATGCATATTCATACCTTAAACATCATTTCTATCCATTCTAAATTCATTAAAACAATCAACCACATCCTTCCTTAGGGCTGCCAAAAATTGAAGATGCCCTAACACATATAATTTACTTCAAATTCTTACAATTTCTTAACTTAAAATGATGCTCTAACAAGGATTAAAGGAGTGAGAGTGAAAGGATAGCACTAACCTCACTTTAACCTCTTGTAGGGCAGATTTCTTCAAGCTAAAACTTCACTTTCGTTCTTCTTCTTGGCTGCCAAAAGCTTCCCCAAGTGATATGGTCAAGGTTTAATGAAAGGGGTTAGGGTTTAGTGGTGTAACAAGGTAGGAAATTAAGCTTGCTTGATTGAACATCAATGGAGGGAGGAAGAAGAGAAACTCACGTTTTTGGCTGAAGAGAAGGCAGATGGTTTTTGGTCTTCCTTGGTCTTTATTTAGCTCTTTTATTAGTTAGTCAAATGGTTACTTAATGGTGATTGGTTGGCAATTTTAAATGACATCATCAAGATGTCATAAATGAGCTTTTCTTTGATTTTTCTTTTCTTTTCATCACTACTCAATTTCAATTTAATATCTAGTATTGTTTATTCATATTTTATGTCATATTAATTATTTACTCAACTGGACAAGTCGGCCAAAAATCACCTCTGTAGGCGAAATGACCAAAATGCCCTCCATTTGGCTTAATAGGTAAAAATTGTCTGTACCGATTGAAAAATTTTTCTAGGTATTTTCTTGGCATTCTAATGCCATGGGAACCTCAATAACCCTTCTCTGGAGTCCCAAAAATTATTTTATAATTTTTCCCCTGGGTCTAGGGCTCCTCGTTGCGAGAACCGCAACTTCCCTCTGGTTACCCATCGCTAGGGCACCGGCTCGTTTAACTCGGTTGTATTTTATTTCAAAAATTTTTACTAAATTTTTCTTATTAATATTTGAGTTAATTATGATTTCCGAATTTAGTTTAAATATTTTTCCAGACGTTCTAGCTGTCCGGATCGACACCGATCACCGGAACAGTAGAATGTACGGAGTTGGTACAGGGAGGGTGTTACAACTCTTCCCCTCTAATTTAAATTTCGTCCTCGAAATTTACCTAATGCAAACAGTTGAGGGAACTATTGCCTCATCGTTTCTTCACTTTCCCAAGTCGCTTCCTCGGTGTTGTGGTGCCTCCAAAGTACTTTCACTAATGGAATTTGCTTGTTTCTCAACTCTTTCACTTCCCGAGCCAAGATCCGTAGAGGTTCTTCTTCGTATGTCAAATTCGGTTGTATTTCAATTTCTTCTCTGGAGATGACATGTGAAGGATCTGAGCGGTATCTTCTGAGCATAGACACGTGGAACACATTGTGGATCTTATCCAGCTCTGGTGGTAAAGCTAGCCTATAGGCCACTGGACCCACACGTTCGATGATTTCATATGGGCCAATGAACCTAGGGCTCAACTTACCTTTCCTTCCAAACCTCAATACCTTCTTCCATGGTGATACCTTGAGGAACACTTTGTCGCCAACCACATATTCTATTTCTTTCCTCTTCAGGTCGGCATAAGATTTCTGTTTGTCTGAGGCAACCTTTAAGTTGGCTTTGATTGATTTTACCTTCTCCTCAGCCTGTTTCACCAGGTCTGGCCCTACCAGTTTGTCTTCGCCCAATTCAGTCCAGCACACTAGAGTTCTACATTTTCTCCCATACAGTGCTTCATGTGGGGCCATTTGGATGCTAGCTTGGTAGCTATTGTTGTATGCAAATTCTGCCAGTGGGAGATATCTATCCCAACTTCCCTCAAACTTAATGACACAACTCCTCAGCATATCCTCAAGGACCTGACATATATTTCATGTTATTGTTATCATTTCAGTTCAATAGTTGTATTAATTTAATTGGTTCAATTGTTTACCTGGATTACTCTTTCTGATTGCCCATCCGTCTGAGGATGGAAAGCTGTGCTGAAGTGGAGTTGTGTACCCAAGGATTCATGCAACTTCTTCCAGAATCTTGATGTAAACCTTGGGTCTCGATCAGATATGATGGAAAGTGGAATTCCATGAAGTCTAACTATCTCACTGATATACAATTCTGCTAACTTCTCCAGAAAGTAGTCAGTCCTAATCGCGAGAAAGTGTCTTTGACCGTCAATCATCCACTATCACCCATCTTTGCATCATGTTTCTTTCGGGTGAGAGGTAGACCACTTACAAAATCCATGGTGACCCGATCCCATTTCCATTCAGGTATGCGTATAGGCTGTAGCAAACCTGATGGAACTTGATGTTCTGCTTTGACTTGCTGACATGTCAAGCATTTAGTCACATAGTCAGCTATGTCCTTCTTCATACCAAGCCACCAATACTGAAGCTTTAGATCATGATACATCTTTGTACTTCCTGGGTGCATAGCATATACACTGGTGTGTGCCTCTTTTAGAATACTGGTCTTCAATTCCTCATCATCTGGTACACACAGTCTTCCTTTGTAGTACAGACACCCATCTGCTTTCACCCCATAATCAGTTGCTTTTCCTTCTGGGATTTTGCTCATAATGGCCATTAATTTTCCATCTGCCATTTGCCCATCCAAAATCTGCTGTAGCAGGTTTGGCCTCACTTGCAACTCAGCCAAAACAGCTCCATCTCGAATCAAAGTTAGACGGGCATTCAATGATCTCAAGGCTGTCATGGATTTTCTGCTCAAAGCATCAGCAACTACATTTGCCTTCCCAGGATGGTAGTCAATCACACAATCATAGTCCTTCAGGAACTCAATCCATCGCCTCTGTCTAAGGTTGAGCTCCTTCTGGGTTGGCAAATATTTCAGGCTTTTGTGGTCTGTGTAAATGTAGCATTTTTCACCATACAAGTAATGCCTCCATATCTTCAGTGCGAAGATAATTGCTGCAAGCTCTAGATCATGGGTGGGGTAATTTTGTTCATGTGGCCTTAACTGCCTGGAAGCATAGGCGACCACCTTCCCCTCTTGCATCAATACACACCCTAACCCATTATGAGAGGCATCACTGTAGACCACGAAGTCCTTTCCTGACACTGGCTGTGTTAACACTGGTGCCTCTGTCAACATAGCCTTCAACTTCTCAAAACTGGTCTGACACTTGTCATTCCAGTCAAATATGACATTCTTGTGTAACAGCTTGGTCATTGGAGCAGCTATTAGGGAAAATCCCTTCACAAATCTTCTGTAATACCCAGCTAACCCCAAGAAACTTCTGACCTCAGTTGTATTTCTGGAGGCTTCCATTCCATCACTGCTTCTATTTTCTTGGGATCCACCCTAATTCCATCAGCTGACACTATGTGTCCAAGGAATGCAATCTCATTCAACCAAAAGTCACACTTGGACAACTTAGCATACAGCTTCTTTTCTCTCAGGGTTTGTAGAACAATCCTCAAATGCTCATCATGTTCTTCCCTGGTCTTAGAATACACCAAAATATCATCAATAAAGATCACTATGAACCGATCTAGGTATGGATGGAAGATACGGTTCATAAGGTCCATGAATGCCGCTGGTGCATTAGTTAGGCCAAAGGGCATCACCAGAAACTCATAGTGCCCATACCGGGTCCTGAATGCAGTCTTGGGCACATCTACATCCTTCACCCTCAACTAATGATACCCTGATCTGAGATCAATCTTAGAAAATACTCCTGCCCCCTTCAACTGATCAAACAGATCATCAATTCTAGGCAACGGATATTTGTTCTTCACAGTCACTTTATTCAAGCTAGGTAATCAATGCATAGCCTCAAAGTCCCATCCTTCTTTTTCACAAAGACCTTTGGAGCTCCCCATGGTGACACCTTTGGGCGTATGAACCCCTGTTAGCAACTCTTGCAACCGAGTTTTCAACTCCTTCAATTCGATGGGTGCCATCCTATAAGGAGCAATGGAAATGGGTCTTTGTGGCGGTGTCTCAATAGCAAATTCAACTTCCCTTTCTGGTGGCAAACCAGGCAATTCTTCAGGAAATACCTCTGGGAAGTCTCTCACTGTGGGTATGTCACTCAAGTTTGGCTTAGCCTGCCTAGTATCCACCACATGTGCTAGGTAGGCTTCACAGCCTTTTCTCATCATTCTTCTTGCAACTGTGGCTGAGATGACATTGGACAGGAAATCTGTCCTTTCCCCCACAACTGTGATCTCATTACCCTCAGGAGTTTTCAAAGAAATTCTCTTCAATTTGCAATCAACTATTGCCTGATGACGTGACAACCAGTCCATTCCCAAAATCACGTCAAACTCGTGGAAAGGCAACTCAATCAGGTCTGCCAAGAATTCATACCCCTGAATCCTTAACGGGCAACCCTTGTATACTTTGTTCACCACTACACTGTGACCCAATGGATTAGTGACCAGAATGTCTTGGTCACTCTCCCCTACTAGTATCCCCCTTTCTACGGGTAGGTTGATGCAAATGTATGAGTGAGTGGATCCTGGATCCACCAATGCATGCACAGGTGTATTGTAGAGGAAGAACGTACCCCTGATGACGTCCGGGGCATCTTGCTCCTCCTGAGCCCTAATAGCATAAGCTCTTGCAGGTGGTTTCTTTGTCGGAGCCTCTCTGGCTCGGATGCGAGCCTCTGTGATGGTCCTCTGACCTCGGACTTGCAGATTTTCTACCTCTGTAGTGCGGGGCAGTGTGCATGCTTGTGTTGGAGCAGCTGTAGTAGTTCTGCGTGGACAGTTTCTCAATTGATGCTCTGTCGACCCACATCTTAAGCAGGCACCGGTTACTCTCCAACATTCCCCCTTGTGCCATTTCAGGCAATGCGGATATGCAGACGATGTTGGGGCTGGTCCCCTGAACCCCATCCCTGGAGAGCTGCCCACTGATGGTGTGGACTGACCTCTCCTAGGGGTGAACTGTGGCCTGGGCCCCTGAGGCCCGACCACGACCACGTGGGTGAGCCGAACTCGTGCGGGAGGACCCTTGAACTTCTTCCCAAATGCAGAGCTGAACTAGACCGACCGGGCCCCTCTTCTGCTGTCTATCCCTTCCAGTGCGCTCACCGATTCTTACTTTTTCCACCTTTATTGCAGCTTCCACTAACTTGGTAAATTCTGTGATTCCCAAGGCAGTGAGCTGGATCTTGATGTTGTCATTTAGTCCCTCTTCAAATCTCTTGCACCTTTCAGCTTCATTAGGGACTATCTCCCTTCCATAGCGGCTCAATCTTACGAATTCCTTCTCATATTTGGCCACTGACAGCTGTCTCTGCCTTAGGTTAATAAACTCTCTTCTTCTCTCTTCCAGGTATACAGTACCCACATATTTCTTCTCGAATTCAGAGAGGAAGAAATCCCAAGTTCTGACTTTCCGTCGCACTTCATCGACACGGTGTCCCACCACTCATATGCATCATCTTGCGGAAAGATATGGCGACTTCCGTGTTTTGCTCTGGAGTGCAGTGGAGTTGTTTTAGGACTCTGCCTGTTCTGTTCAACCAATTCTCGGCTGCAACAGAGTCATCTTCTCTCTTGCCATAGAAATCCACTGCCCAAACTTTCTTAGCCTTTCCAGGTGTGATTTCTGCTGTGGAGCTGGTGGTGGTGGTGGTGGTGGTGCTAGTATTACCCCGGCCATTTGTCTAAAGAAGTCGGCCATTTGCTGAAACATGGCATGTGGAGGCTGAGCAGGCTCTGCTTGAGCTGGCGGAGCAGATTCTCTCATGCCCCCAGTCTCAGCTGCTGCAGGTGGAGCATGACTCTCCACTTCCTCCTCAATGGCTCTCTGAGATGAAGGGTCCATATCCTATTCAAAATAAGAAAGATAAACAGATCTGCGTTAGTGTCACCTCGACTCTTACAAATGCAATGCATGGTATGGACTCAATCTAGGCCCATAAACGCCTAAACCGTGCTCTGATACCACTAAATGTGACACCCCTTACCCATGTACAGTATACCCGAGTAAGTAATGCCACACGGTGTACCGGCACACTCTAATATACCTTACTTATTTTATACCATGCTTTTGAATATAATTTGTGAAGTATACTTTATTTAAGCCATTTATCAAAATTATTATTTATTTGAGGTTCCGAAAATTTTAAAGAAAATCCGGCGGAGTACCGGCTAAAAATGGAGAAAACAGTTCTTCGGAACCTGTTAAAAACACTTCCAAATAATTACCAAACAATCCCAACTTCAATTTATCAGCAAAATCTCAATATTAAGATCTCAACAACATTTCAATTCCAGTTCTCAATCATCCATCACATGTGATGATCACATATAAATCACAAGTAAACATTTACTTTTCCATTCACAAGTACAATTTTCATAATTTACATAAACATCAATATACATTACACAAGTTTAATTACATAGGAGAAAAACAAAGTTAAGTTACAAAATGTCAAAATGACACCTAATGTCCTACCAATGCACCGCAAAAGTTGAGGTGACACGGACACTTTGCAGAGCTGCAGGA
Organism: Hevea brasiliensis; assembly: GCF_030052815.1. Classification (NCBI taxonomy): domain Eukaryota; kingdom Viridiplantae; phylum Streptophyta; class Magnoliopsida; order Malpighiales; family Euphorbiaceae; genus Hevea; species Hevea brasiliensis. The sequence goes on along the minus strand of NC_079499.1, from coordinate 22,748,375 downwards.
TGGACTCACCCAGTCTGTGGTCTACTGGGCTCACGATCTGTATCTCCAGTACCTACGCGTGGCAAAAGCAACGCGCTAAGCAATAATGCTTAGTGGTGCAATAATATAATAAAAGAAAATAGCAAGAAATTAAATGTGTAGTGAATGTATATGTTTTATTTGTTTGGTATTTGTATATCATTTACTTTTTCCACTTTAATTCAATTGGTTGCCCCAAGTAACCTACACTAGACATCGGATCGATAACGGGTAAACTGGCACTGGGTATCTAGTACCTCGGGCCGTCACACCATCGGTCACATATGCATCTCCCGGTGTGCAACAGAACAGCTAACAAGCTGTAAATAATATTAGGCACGTTGCCAAGTCTCAATATAATGTCAAAATGGCTAAAAGCCATAAAATCACGGAATGGCATATTGCCATGTGCAGTACTGCTAACTGAACCCTATTGGCATGCCAAACTATCCAAACCAATCTTGTTAGGTATACTAGGGCATTCGATACTTTAAAATTCTTCAATCTTTGAATTTCAAGTTTCGGTGTTACTATTCACCTCTATGGTCAACTAAAATGTTGACTTTTAGGTAGAAATTAGGTACATTGGTTTTGGCACTCGCAACATACCACATTTTGTGTTTAAAACTTGTTGGCATTGAGCGTTAATACCATTTCTAAGCATTAAACAAAAGGAGCAGATTTTTCAGATTTTGTACCATAACTTTACTGTTCCATTTGGAACTATAAAGGGAAATTTGAAGAAATGGCAAACATGAAAGTTATTCCTTATTTTGTCTAGTTGAATTTCCTTTTTTGAATCACTCCATTTGGAGTTTTGTAGCTCCAGATATGGTCCAAAAACCACAGCTGGCCAGATTTCCATTCTCCAGAAATTTCCATTCTTCATGAAAGTTGTTTATCTATGTCTTAACTTGTTGCTGTAAAACTTTCAGGTTAATTGACCAAATCTACAGTGAGTTATGGCCAAATGAACAGTTACTGTTCATTTGGTCAATTCTGCAGGGGCTGTTGCAGTGTGTCCGGATTGGGGCCAAGTTTTGGTCCTCTTGCTTTGGTCTTTTGGGAATGGTTTCTTCAGCAAAAATGTGCCATTATAAGCCTAGTTTCATGTCCAATTGGCCAAAAATCAATTGGACCTACACAGCCAAAGTTATGGCTGTGCAAGTGGACTGAAATTTCAGTCACTCTGCTGCACTAAGAAGGCAGCCTACACATTCACTTGGCTATACTATTTTTCAGTCCAATTCATGGTCAACATACCTAAAATGGTCACTAATTGACCCTTATAATGTTCTTTCACAATTTCATAAGCTAAATCCAAGTTTCACTTCTCAAAACCCTAATGTCCAATTTAAATTACCCATAAACCTCAATTAGCACACTAATTCAACATCCATGCATATTCATACCTTAAACATCATTTCTATCCATTCTAAATTCATTAAAACAATCAACCACATCCTTCCTTAGGGCTGCCAAAAATTGAAGATACCCTAACACATATAATTTACTTCAAATTCTTACAATTTCTTAACTTAAAATGATGCTCTAACAAGGATTAAAGGAGTGAGAGTGAAAGGATAGCACTAACCTCACTTTAACCTCTTGTAGGGCAGATTTCTTCAAGCTAAAACTTCACTTTCCTTCTTCTTCTTGGCTGCCAAAAGCTTCCCCAAGTGATATGGTCAAGGTTTAATGAAAGGGGTTAGGGTTTAGTGGTGTAACAAGGTAGGAAATTAAGCTTGCTTGATTGAACATCAATAGAGGGAGGAAGAAGAGAAACTCACGTTTTTGGCTGAAGAGAAGGCAGCTGGTTTTTGGTCTTCCTTGGTCTTTATTTAGCTCTTTTATTAGTTAGTCAAATGGTTACTTAATGGTGATTGGTTGGCAATTTTAAATGACACCATCAAGATGTCATAAATGAGCTTTTCTTTGATTTTTCTTTTCTTTTCATCACTACTCAATTTCAATTTAATTTCTAGTAATGTTTATTCATATTTTATGTCATATTAATTATTTACTCAACTAGACAAGTCGGCCAAAAATCACCTCTGAAGGCGAAATGACCAAAATGCCCTCCGTTTGGCTTAACGGGTCAAAATTGTCTGTACCAATTGAAAAATTTTTCTAGGTATTTTCTTGGCATTCTAATGCCATGGGAACCTCAATAACCCTTCTCTGGAGTCCCAAAAATTATTTTATAATTTTTTTCCCGGGTCTAGGGCTCCTCGTTGCGAGAACCGCAACTTCCCTCTGGTTACCCATCGCTAGGGCACCGACTCGTTTAACTTGGTTGTATTTTATTTCAAAAATTTTTACTAAATTTTTCTTATTAATATTTGAGTTAATTATGATTCCCGACTTTAGTTTTAATATTTTTTCGGACGTTCTAGCTGTCCGGACCGACACCGATCACCGAAATAGTAGAATGTACGGAGTTGGTACAGGGAGGCTGTTACAGGTGAGGTATTCCAACCAATAGGAAGAGAAGGAAAGGAGGTGGCACCAATAGGGAGTGAGGAAGAGAGTGGGGCCAATGGGGGAGAAAGAGTTTGTATGGGAGAGGGATAGAGAAAAAGATTTTTTTTTATTTTAATTTTTTAAAAAATAAATTAAATGGGTCATATTTAAAATTCCTAACTAGGCTTTCTTAAGTTCATGGAGCCCAATTAAACTTAATTATGTCTATTTAAGAACTACCCATATTAGATTTAAACAAATCAAGATTTTATTTAAATTAAATTAATTTCCCAAAAAACAAATTATTATTTTTTTTTCAAGATCATGCCACGGAATTAATAATTCAGCTCCATGCCTCCAATTAGATCTTACATTCATATAATTTTTCATCATCGGGTTTCCCACAGCCTTAATGCACATACTCATCACAAAATAAGGGTCTACAATTTGCCCCCCACTTTGGAGAAAGTTGAAATCAATACGAAAGCATTGTTCAACTTTCGTCAAAGTGAAACTCAAACATTGGCTATGAGGATCAAGTATATCTTGCTCGGTCGACATACTCTATGTTATGAGACTAGCTACGGTCTCATAATAGTAATAACTATGTCATGTGAAAAATGTGTATATCTTGCTCTGCCGATACACTCTGTGTCATGAGACTAGCTACGGTCTCATAACAGTGATAACTATGTCATGTGAAAATTGAGTGCATCTTGCTTTGTTTATACACTCTATGTCATGAAACTAGCTACGGTCTCATGACGATGGCAACTGTGTGATTTGAAATATTGTGGATTCGTATTTAGGACCGCAGTACTAAATTACCTATGTATCCCCCTCTCTATCCTGAGGAAGAATCAGACCCACTCATAATTCGATACTTGAAACTATGGTGATGCATGTTCTTCTACGCCTTACACACCTACAGGTGACATGTTGATGTTTGTTCTTCTACGCCTTACACAACTATGCCATGTGCCCTAAACAATGTTTAAGGACTTACCAAAAAATATATGTCATGAAATGTTATGGGTTCGCATTTAGGACGATGATCCTAAACTACCTACGTATCCCCCTCGCTATCCTTAGGAAGAATCAGACCCCCTCGTAGTTCAACACTTGAAACTGTGGTGATGCATATTCTTCTACGCCTTACACACCTACAGGTGACATGTTGATGCGTGTTCTTCTACGCCTTACACAACTATGCCATGTGCCCTAAACAACATCTAAGGACTTACCAAAAAACATCTGTCATGAAATGTTGTGGGTTCGTATTTAGGATCGCAGTCCTAAACTAACTACGTATCCCCCTCGTTATCCTGAGGAAGAATCAGACCCTCTAGTATTTTGACACTTGAAATTGTGGTGATGCATGTTATTCTATGCCTTACACACCTACAGGTGACATGTTGATGTATGTTCTTCTATGCCTTATACAACTATATCGTGCACCCTAAACAACATCTAAGAACTTACCAAAAAATATCTAATTCATGATTTGAAAAAATTAGGATGACTGGGTCTCAAAATTCTCTCTGATTTTTATGCTTCCTATATGTTGTTTCCTATCACGGGCATGCAAATTTTATTGGAGATTGTATAAAAAAACATAGTCCTTTGAGGGACCTCTTTTGCAAAAACTTTCTTTTAGCTTCAAATTTTTTGAGGAAAACCGTTCACTAAAAAGACTTCCTTAAAGTCACAATACAATTTCCCTCTGATTTTTCTTTTTCTTCTCTCCCCCATGCTTCATTATTCTATAGCTATTTCAAAACCTTATTCTGCCTTGAATTCTTTCTCTTTCATGAACTCAATTCTTTGTGCCCTAACTTTTGCCTAAAATGCTCTTTCAAGTTTTCATTTCAGCGAGCTTGCTCTAATTTTTGCCTAAGCGGCCCTTTCGGGTTTTCCACTTAGCGAGCTCTCTTTTTTTCTTTTCTTTTTCTTGTTCTTTTTTCTCTTTTTATTTTTTTAAAAAATTAGACAATCACCAGGGCATTCATATCAAGCACTTATTCTGTCATGCTCACAAAACAATAGGTTAAATCAAAACAATGCAGTTTAATTACTTAATCATTTGATGTATCTCTCAAGACACAAACATTCGTCATCATAATTAAATAAAATATATTTCTAGTTAATGCAATAAAAACTTCTTTATTTATTAAGGTACACCATTACTCCCTATTACATTTAGTTTTGTTAAATTTCTAACCTTCCAAAGTTAGAAATAAGCTTTATAACCTGCCGAATGGTCTTTTCAGTTTTCTATCCAGATCTTCTCTCATCTTTCCTTTTGCCTAGACTACCTTTTGCAGGTTTTCAATTTAGCATTTTTTCTTTTCTTTTTTTTTTCTTTTTCTTTTTTTTTCTTTCGTTCTTTTTTCTATGACCCTTACTTTTGCCTAGACCGCCTTTTGCAGGTTTTCAGCCTAGCGGACCTGTCTCACACAAAGTAACATTTGAGCCTATCTAAATTGACTGGTTCTTGAAAGTTATTCCTATCCAGGTTTGATATTCTTACAGTAGCAAGATCTTTTTAACTATGTATGGACCACCCTAGCTTGGGTTAAACTTTCCTCTTAAGTCAAAAGGAATGGGCCGAGCTTATTTCAAAACCATGTCTCCCTCTTTGATCTTCCTTGGCTTCACCTTCTTATTAAAGGCTCTAGCTATCTTCCTCTGATAAGCCTACATATGATACAAGGCTCACATCCTCTTTTAATCAAAGCTAGTTCTTCATATTTCTTCTAAGCCCACTTATTTTTTAGGATCATAGCTTCTAGCATCACTCTTAAAGATCTTAGCTCTTCCTTAATGGATAGCATTGCTTTAGTCTCATACACTAAAGAGAATGGGGTTGCCCCCGTGAATGTCCTTGTAGTACTACGATAACCTTCAAGAACATAAGGGAGTTTTTCAGACCTATCCTTATATGTTTCGAACATTTTTTCCCAACTAAAACCTTTCCATTCATATGGGGGCCACACATTCCTACATATACTTCTTTCATTATTTGCTCAGCCTATTTTTCTATCACACATAAGAGTTTGTAGAGTTGCCCCCCAGCTAAAGTAAGTTGAGTGGCTAATCCATGAATTATTGCTCTATCTCTTTTGTTAGCTTATTGTGAGTATTCTCTCACTTTCAGAGACCTCCTTATGTCTTCATATCATTTTCCTTCTCCCTCTAGGTCCACATGTGCTACTATTAATCCTTCATAGCACGAAATTTTACTCCTCATTAGGATAACTAGCTAAGTCAACTTTTGATCACTCTTTTCCTATGGGGACACCAGCATGGCTTGGGAATCGGCCATCTGATTTTAAGCTTGAGGCATGTGCTTCTTGGTACTCTATTAACAAGGCTATAATTTTATCTCTTTCTTTTTGGGTTAAATCTTCAGCTAACTTAATATCTTTAGGATTATTTGGTGTACCCAAATTAATAGAGATCGCTTTTGATGCATTAATAGAAACTGATTCTAAATGATTATGAATGCCATGCATATGCCCATTAGAATAAACATCAAACAAGTAAGCAGAAGGATTGGTTATGTTATTAATCTTCACCTTAAAATTTGCATCAAGTATATCAGAAATAGAAACATCAATATCACTACTATGAGCATTATAAAAGACAAACTCAAACTTAAGGATGTAGCTTTAGGTGTTTAGCTTTCCATGCAGTTCTTAGATCAATGGTCTTGATTTTCTGCTTTAGCACTTTCACATGTAGTAACCTCTAATCATATGTCTAGGTAATTGCCCCCTCTTTCAAGGACTTAGGAGCCTTTGGCTTTTCTTTCTCTTCAGTTGGCTCATAGCCTAAACCATAACTCGTGATCTGCCCCTTCATCTCAAGAAAAGTCACCAGGCCATCTATTCTTTCTCCTAGGCCCATGCTGGAAAAAAACTTCATCCCTTTCTTCACAGTAGCTACTTTTGGATCCATCAAGTTTTCATAGATCCTAACAACTTGAAAACTAGACATTGGTGGAGCTGAACCATCTACTTGCAATGCTACTACCTCCTCATCAGAATTGGTCCAGACATCTAAAGGACCCTCATCACAGCTAGAATTATCACAAATGTCAACAACCATTATAAACTGAGGTTCATTGGGCTTTTAGATGGGTTGGATAAAGTCAATAATCCTATCAGGGTTATTTGGGATGGTGGAGATCATGTAGAGACCTGGTGGAGGTAAAAATTTTGGTTAGGCATAGGGCTAGTGTGGGTTTTTTGGTCAATTTTTTAGGTTAATTATCCTTTTGGCATCAATTAGGTCTTAGATATCATGCTTAAGTTGGAAGCATCAGTCGGTATCATGACCGTGGGCTTAGTAGAACCAGCAACATTGGTTGATATCATAGCTAGGTAGGAGTAGTTTTGGTGGTGGTCTAGGTGCTAAGAGCTGCAGGAAGTCTCAAGCTTTGAGACACTCGAAAACTTTGGATAACGTTTGGTTGAAATGGAAAAATCTCCTTGGCGTGCAAGACACAATTTAAACCTCAATAACTTTAATGTCACTTTATTAGCCTACCTCCGGTCCTCTTTCCAAAGTTAACCATAATTTTCTCTTCTAGCTCAAACATCTTAGCATTTAAGGTTTTATCAAGCATGGCCATAGTTTCTTCCATCTTAAGTAGTACAGGTGAAATCCTTAGTAGTCTCTTCCCTTCCCTGACCCAAGTGACCTGATTGGAAGTCTCTTTGGTGTGTTTTGAGGCTATGTTTGCTAAAAAAAAATAGGATTTAAGGGTTAACCTAAACATGTTATGTACATGAATGCAATGCATGAATGGACCATTTTTTTTTTTTTTTTTTGCCTTTACTTTTACAAAACCAAAACTAAACCATACCAATAGAACCAAAACCAGACCATATAAACTGAACTAAAATCGGACCAAAGACTGAATTAAAATAAAAAAAAAATCTCAAGAACTGAATCTTTGCCTCCTTATACCTTCAACTCTCACGTGCGGGGTAAGAAAAAATTCTATCCTAGGCTACGGTACACTGGACACACCAACAGGGGGTGGTCCAGGACGATCTTCCCCTCACAAACAAATGATTTATATCCTTAAAGTTTAACCAAAAGTAAGTATCCTCTTGCTTAACATGGGTTTTGAAATGGACTTGAGCCTATACACACATTGGGCCTATGCATAGGCCTAGGTTTATCTCAACTACCGTTAAAACTTATGGTTTGAACAGTAAGGTTATAAATCTAGCACAACAAAAATCTATGGGGTACTTAGGATTGAAATCTATGACTCATGGGCTTCATTGAGTAGGAAAAAGGTCACCCATGCCAGAGCTTATCCATTAAACACAACGGCCGGAGTTGTGGCTCTTTTACATACTCTAAGGCACGAGCATGGGGTGCTAGCATTCACCAATTTATCATAGATCGAGTGAAACTATGTTCTCCTTAGCAAGTAGTAGCGGGGCTAAAAAGGGTAAGAGTGATCCGAGTGATAGTGCAGTGCAATGCAAAATGTTTAACAGAGGAATATTATTAGACTAATAGAAACATGTTGGAGTAACTATCCATTTAGTCCCCAGTGGAGTCGCCAAACTGTAGGGGGGTGGGGCGTGAGGCAAAATATCATCCATTAGAATTATATAAAATGCACCAGGTAATGCCCAGGAAAGATAGTGGAGTCACAATGGTCTCACTTAAGTACCACCTCCTTAGACAGCATTTCCTAGACATGCACTTCATACAATCCTAATAGAATTAAACCACTGGTAAGTACTGTCTTCCCATAACACTACCACAGTACTAAAGATTTATGCCATGAAGGCATAGATAGACAGGAGTCGCCACCCGGGTAATAATCAGGACATATTCAGTGTTTCTTTCGAGGGTCATGGATGGCAACTTACTCCTTTGTAGAGTTTCCACAACCGTCATTACCATAGCCCAATGTCTAGGTTTGGGATAGTGGGTACGTAAGGGGACGGTGTTAGGCACCCTTTACGCCTGGTCTAACCTCGTTAATTCAAGTGCCAGTCCTCTACTAATGTTTCTAGAAGCCTTGTTTATTATTCCTTTATTAAACTTTATCCTAAAAAATGCAATTTTAATCCTAAACACAGAAGTAATTCACAAAAGGGTTGTTGTTTACACACAATTTTCGTGCACAAGTAATTCCTATCTATGGGGATGCTAATTATTTAAATGATATTTACCAGAAGACTAAAATTAATTTATTATTGAGAATTTAATTTACAAACAAATTCAATTTCAAATAACTATACGTTTCTATTTAACTTACTTAATTAATTTTCACCAAGTTACCCTAAGGATAATTGAACTAAGTTAATTATGTACATGTGTAATTTATTTTAATATCATATAAGGCCCAAACAATCACAACCTAATAAAGATTTCTAACATGCAAATTTATTTTACAATTACCAAGATTAAATTAAATTTATTTTACATGCCAATGTTAGTTTAATTTACAAACAGGATTAATTTTAATTCATAAAGTATTTATTTAAATTAAGTACATGCAAAAGTCGGTTAAATTAAAGACAAAGTTAATTTTAATTTACCAAATAAAAATTCTATTATTACTATAATTTCATACCAATGATTATTCAAGGAATTTAGAGCTACGTACTTGTTGGTAAATGCAGTTGCCATTGGAGCAAGCTACCCTTAAAAAAGGATATTCTCTTCTAGTATGGCAATGATATCCCTGGCTTACTCCCGTTTAACTCCACATAAGCTCCACGAAAATGTCTTCTTTGGTACTTACCTTAGGGCTACTTACCAATTTTATTTGTAATAAAAAATAAAGAAACTAAAGAAAATAAAAGAAATAAAGAAAATATTAATAACAATTTACATAGGATTCTAACTCTAGTCTCCTAAAGGGTTAAGATTCCTAATTAGTTACAACTACCTAATGGTCTAAGTCTTCTAACATGATCCAAACACTTCATAACACTTCTTGAATTAAAAGAACACAGAAAAATAGATCAAATATCAATTAAAACCCAAGAAAATACAAGAAAATGCATAAATATATAATTTTCAAATTCTAGCAGATTAACGGTAGTAAGAAATCTGATTTTTTAAAAATAGTTAGACATGCCTAAAAATATTAGAAAAAATTATAGAAGACAGCCTATATATCATACAAGATCATAAAATTTATAAATCAAACAAAACCCTAGCCAAATGGTCTACATAAATCGTAACTTTTCTAAGTTACAGATGATACACTGGAATTGTATATATGTTTTTAAGCACATTTGCATACTATTTCATAGTATTTAGGCAAGTATTTTCATGCACAATAGTTGATTTCATTAGTTTTTATAATTTCCATTGTCAAGCCCTTAATTCCATGTTTTCTGCATCATTTCAGGTGTTTGGGTGAAGTTCTAAAGCATAGGAGTGCAAAGGAAAGCTTGGAGAAGTCAAGAGATAGAGAATTGCTGCTGATACAAAGTACACGGGCATGTAAACCAAGCCCCAGACCCGTGTAACTCTCTGCCAGAAGAAAGCCAAGAGAATCGATAAGAAACACAAGTACACGGGCCGTGTAAGTAGACCCGTGTAATCTGCAGGGACCCATATAAGTCTCTGCCGGACACAAGATTGAAGCACCTTATGGGAACAAAAGTACACGGCCTGTGTAACCAGGCCTGTGTAGTTGGCGCAGACTCGTGTAACTTTTTGTGCCAAATGCAAGATTCCACAATTCTCCTCCAGCAAGTTACACGGCCCTACATATAGGACCCGTGTAGTGACACACGGGCCATGTACTGTGTTGCAGCCAGTTTTATAACTCGAATTCTCCTCCTGTTTTCTGATTAAAATGAGACTCCTAAAGCCTTTTGGACTAAAAAATGACCTAACCCTAGAGCAACCAATATAAATAGAAAAGAAAACATCAGGAAGAGAGGGAGACTGTCGTCATCACCAACGGTCGTTGGGACTGCTGCTAAAGACTACTGCTGTCGAGCTCTACATCAGTACCAAAAGAAGTTTTCCAGCTGAAGCTCCATAAGAGAAAAGCTGCAAACTCTCTTTAGTTCCTTTATTTCATCTCCCTAGATAGATTTTTATTATTTAATTTCTTCTGCATAATTTTCTATTTACTATCTTTACCTTTTATCATGATGTTTGCTGAACTCACCATGAGTGAGTAGTTTTTTTATTCTGGATTTGGGAGAGTAGCTCTTGTAATTATTATTATGGATGAACACTAAGTTTTATTTATTGGATTTGAGATTTGTTTCTTGATTTAATTTATTGTGATCTTAATGCATGCTATGTGCTGGTACCCACTTAGCCATGATCGTAGATGTTAATTGAAGGACTGAAAGGTGAAGATTAATATTAGAAAATCAAGATCTTGAACCTAAGAATTCTGACCTAGACATAAGCTGATACCTTTGTGGAACTTCAAAATTGGTCAAAAATCTTAAAGGATTTTAATTAATTTAATCGCCATGAAAGTAGGGTTTGAGTTAATTAAAATACACCCTAGGTGCCTTGAGAGAGGATTTAGGATAACTTAGGACTGATTTCCATCATGGAAAATGACTGTCAATCTAGTAAATAAACTAGATAATATCCCTAGTAAGATTCAAATGTGAAATCTTAATTCCAGAATTGTTCCAAGATAAATAATTCATTTTAAGTTTACCATCCTAGTGTTTAAAGTTAACAAACTTCATTCCCTAATTATTCGATAGCCTAGACAGTCAAAATTTCTATGTAGATTGGTACTTGCTAAACAAAGTCCTCATGGGAACGATACTTTACTTATCGCTTTATTACTTGTTAGCGATCCATGCACTTGCGGGGTTGTAAAAACTAGCGAAACAAGTTTTTGGCGCTGTTGCTGGGGATTTTGGCTTTAGTAATATCAAGCGATAGGCAATTTAGCTGATTTAGGTAAATATATTTATTCTTTTATTTTATTTTACTGGCTGTATTTCTTATCTTTTCTCTTAGGTACCCAATCTGGTATATGACCAGAACAAAGCCAGAAGAAATTTTGGACTGTGTTCTGGAGATAGACAGAACTCTGAAAGCCATCAGGAGAGAAAGGAGACATCAAGAGAAGGGTCAAGGAGATCCTAAACTTCCAACCATGGCCGATAACAATGACAGACCAAGACTCTTGAGAGATTACGGAGCTCCATCTATCCAAGGATTTTAGCCCAGTGTCATTAGACCCACAGTGGAAGCCAATAACTTTGAATTAAAACCAGCATGGCTCCAAATGATTTAACAAACCTAGTTTGCAGGGTCACCAACAGAAGACCCGCACTATCACCTCCAGTGCTTCCTTGCCTTATGTGACTCATTCAAGATGAATGGAGTGTCTGATCAAGCAATAAGACTCAGAGCATTCCCATTCTCCCTTCAAGACAGAGCAAAGAAGTGGTTACTTTCTCAACCGGCTGGAATGTTCACTACTTGGGAAAACCTATCTCAAGCTTTTTTAGCAAGGTATTTTCCACCTGCAAAGACTGCAAAACTAAGGCTTGAGCTCAACATCTTCAGAAAAAAGGAAAGAGAATCACTCTATGACACATGGGAAAGATATAAAGACCTACAGAGGGAATGTCCACACTATGGATAAAAGATTGGCTATTAGTGCAAAATTTCTATAATGGGTTACTACCCTCTATAAGGAGCACAGTTGATTTAGCTGCAGAGGGTGATCTAATGGAGAAAACAGTGCCACAAGCACTTGAACTTCTAGAAAGGGTTGCATACCATACTTATGAGTGGTCAAATGAAAGGGGAAATGCAAGGAAAATTGCAGGGGTCCTGGAAGTAGATGCCCTAAGCATGATAAATGATCAGTTTGATCAGCTCATAAGAAAACTCGAAAGAATGGAAGCCAACGCATTTGGTACAAATAGTCAACATGAAGACAGCAATGGAGGGGGATATATGAGTTCAGAATATAGTAATTTCAATGAACCCTCCACAGAATAGATGAACTATGTGAATAATGGAGGAAACTTCAACCAGAGGCAGCCCAACAATCCATCTTCGAATAATTACAACCCTGGATGGAGGAACCACCCAAATTTCCCATGGTCTAATCAGCAGAACCAGCCAATAAACAAGTAACAAGGGTACAAACCACCAGCACTCCCTGGATTTCAGAATAGAGGTCAAAACTTTGCACAACTATCACAACCTCAACAACCTGAACCGAAAATGACCATGGAAACCATGATGGAAGGATTCCTAGCAGTCCAACAAGAACAAACTGAATTGATTAAATAGCTGACTTCCAGAATGGACCAACTTGCTACTCATAACAAGATGCTAGAAAATCAAATCGCTTAGCAAGCAAGTTCTTCAAGAAAAGCTACTGGCAAACTGCCCAGCCAACCAGAAATGAGTCCAAGGGAGCATTGTAAAGAAGTTTCACTGAGGAGTGGGAAAACTCTAGTACAACCAGAGGTAGAACCGACAGAGGAAATCATAGAAAAATCTGAAGGCCAAGCAGAAAAAAAGGAGGAAGAAGCTAAGAAAGATCAGGAAGAGGAAGTAAGGAAGACAAAAAAATTACCAGAGCCATACCAATTTCCCCTACCTTTTCCTCAGAGATTTAAGAAAGCCAAATTGGACAAGCAGTTTGGGAAGTTTTTGGAAGTTTACAGAAACTTTACATCAACATCCCCTTCACTGAAGCACTTTCTCAGATGCCATTTTATGCCAAATTTCTTAAGGAAATTCTGTCGAAGAAAAGAAAGCTAGAAGACTATGGAACAGTAGCTCTAATAGAGGAATGCAGTGCCAAACTGCAAAATAAACTGCCTCCAAAGTTGAAAGTTCCAGGAAGCTTCTCCATACCCTGTCTCATTGGTAACAAGAAAATAGATAAAGCCTTCTGTGATCTTGGGGCAAGCGTCAGTTTAATGCCTCTATCAATATGCAAAAAGCTAGAGATCGGCGAACTGAAGCCCACAACAATCTCATTGCAATTGGCTGATTGATCTATTAAATATCCTGTGGGCATACTTGAGAACATTCCTATCAAAGTGGTAAAATTCTTCATTCTAGTGGACTTTGTTGTCCTTGAGATGGAAGAAGATGTTCAAATTCCTATCATCTTGGAAAGACCATTCTTGGCAACTGCCGGAGCTAACATAGATGTCAAAAGTAGCCGACTAACTCTCAAGGTAGGAGAAGAAGAAGTGGAGTTCAACTTGTTCAACACAATGAAACACAAATTTGAACCTGATGAATGCTTCAAGGTTGACATAATTGATGAACAAGTAGAAGAGGAATTCCATAAGACACATCCTAAAGATCCTCTTGAAGCATGTATTGTGCACAACCACATAATGGATGATGAAAATACATAAATAGCAGCCTGTGCACAACAGTTAGCAGCTTATCCACCACTACCCTTAGCTAAGGCTTCCAAGATGGAAAAGTTGAAGGAGGAACAAACCAAAGGTAATCTCCAAGAAAACGCTAAACAGGTAGAGCTTAAACAGGTAGAGCTTATCCAAAATGCAAACAATGAACCAATCCTTACTAGGATAGTCACTGGTTAGCGAATGTGCATAGATTATAGGAAATTGAACAGTGCTACCAGAAAGGACCATTTCCCTCTCCCCTTTATTGACCAAATGTTAGAAAGGTTAGCGAAACACTCTTATTTCTGTTATCTAGATGGGTATTTAGGATTCTTTCAAATTCCTATTCACCCAGAAGATCGAGAAAAGACAACATTCACTTGCTCCTATGGAACATTTATATATAGGAGAATGCCTTTTGGTCTTTGTAATGCCCCTGCTACCTTTCAAAGATACATGATGGCTATCTTTTCTGATTATATTAAAGATATCATGAAAGTTTTTATGGATGATTTTCTGTCTATGGAACTACTTTTGATGATTGCCTAGCTAATCTATCAAAGGTGTTGCAAAGATGTGAAGAATTAAACCTAGTCCTAAATTGGGAAAAATGTCATTTCATGGTAAGGGAAGGCATAGTTCTGGAATTGTATAGATGTTTTTAAGCACATTTGCATACTATTTCATAGCATTTAGGCAAGTATTTTCATGCATAATAGTTAATTTCATTTGTTTTTGTAATTTCCATTATAAAGCCCTTAATTCCATGTTTTCTACATTATTTTAGGTGTTTGGGTGAAGACCCAAAGTATAGGAGTGCAAAGCGAAGCTTGGAGAAGTCAAGAGATAGAGAATTGCTGCTGATACAAAGTACACAGGTCGTGTAAACCAAGCCCTAGACCCGTGTAACTCTCTGCCAGAAGAAAGCCAAGAGAATCGATGAGAAATACAAGTACACGATTCGTGTAAGTAGACCCGTGTAATCTGCAGGGACCCATGTAAGTGTCTGCCGGACGCAAGCTTGAAGCACCTTATGGGAACGAAAGTACATGGCCTGTGTAGTTGGCGCAGACCCATGTAACTTTCTGTGCCAAATGCAAGATTCCAAAATTCTCCTCTAGCAAGTTACACAACCCTACATACGGGACTCGTGTAGTGACACACGGGCCGTGTACTGCGCTATAGCCAGTTTTATAACTTGAATTCTCCTTCTATTTTCTGATTAAAACAAGACTCCTAAAGCCTTCTGGAATTAAAAATGACCTAAACCTAGAGCAACCAATATAAATAGAAAAGAAAACATTAGGAAGAGAGGGGGACTGTCGTCATCATTAACGGTCGTCGAGATTGCTGCTGAAGACTGCTGCTGTCGAGCTCTACATCAGTACCAAAAGAAGTTTTCCAGCTGAAGCTCCACAAGAGAAAAGCTGCAAACTCTCTTTGGTTCCTTCATTTCATCTCCCTAGACAGATTTTTATTATTTTATTTCTTCTGTATAATTTTCTATTTACTGTCTTTACCTTTTATCATGATGTTTGCTGAACTCACCATGAGTGAGTAGTTTTCTTATTCTGGATTTGGGAGAGTAGCTCTTGTAATTATTATTATGGATGAATACTAAGTTTTATTTATTGGATTTGAGATTTGTTTCTTGATTTAATTTCTTATGATCTTAATGCATGCTATGTGCTGGTACGCACTTAGCCATGATCGTAGATGTTAATTGAAGGACTGAAAAGTGAAGATTAATATTAGAAAATCAAGATCTTGAACTTAGAAATTCTGACCTAGACATAGGCTGATACCTTTGTGGAACTTCAAAATTGGTCAAAAATCTTAAAGGATTTTAATTAATTTAATCGCCATGAAAGTAGGGTTTGAGTTAATTAAAATACACCCTAGGTGCCTTGAGAGAGGATTTAGGATAACTTAGGACTGATTTCCATCATGGAAAATGACCGTCAATCCGGTAAATGAACTAGATAACATCTCTAGTAAGATTCAAGTGTGAAATCTAATTCCAGAATTGTTCCAAGATAGATAATTCATTTTAAGTTTACCATCCCAGTGTTTAAAGTTAACAAACTTTATTCCCTAATTATTCAATAGCCTAGAGAGTCAAAATTTCTGTGTAGATTAGTACTTGCTAAACAAAGTCCTCGTGGGAACGATACTCTACTTATCACTTTATTACTTGTTAGCGATCCATGCACTTACGGGGTTGTAAAATCCAGCGAAATAATAGAATCGTACTACTTTTTTGTAAAATTTATAACTCATTAACTACAACAGATATGAATGCAAAACCAATTGAAAAAGATTCATAAGATTCTAAAATTAATTTTAGACACTAGATATACACAAAAATATTAAGAAACAAGGGAGATATGGGCTCCACAAGTCGAGTATCTTGCAAATCAGATTTTACAGGAACCCTAACTTCAAATAGCCATAACTTATAAAATATTAAAGCTTTTTTAGTGATTCTTGAGCCTAAAATTAATAGAATTTCGTGTAGAATATGAATATAATTTTTACAAATTTTTTACAGATTCAGAAAATAATGAAAAATAATAAAAATTTAAGAGACAAAAAACTGAACATATACAGAGTTGTGTATCCCCTCAAATTAAATATGATTACATGATCTTTATAAATATATAAAATGAATTAAAAACAAGAAACATAGAATTAAACATTACATGGCATAGATCTTGAAAAGAAAATAAAAGAACTAACCTTTAAGAAATATCACTAGAAAAAAAGAATAACTAAAAAAATTTTAGTTATTCCTCTCTTTAATTTTTTTTTTCTTTTTTTTCTTCTCCTCCACCCTTTTTTTTCCTCCTCCTTCTTTTTTTATTTTTTTATCAATGGGGTATTTATAGGGTTTTGGGAGAGAGGTGTGATAGGTTTTGGAGTCCTAGGGTGATAAAGTTCAGATAACTTAAACAACTAGGATTACAGAATTTGGGTGAGACTGAGATATGGATGAGATGTTTCAACCAATAGGAAGAGAGGGGAAGGGGAAGGCACCAATAGAAAGTGAGGAAGAGGTGTGGTAGCATTTGAAGTCCTAGGGTGATAAGGTTTAGATAACTTAAACAACTGAGATTGAGGAAATTGGGTGAGACTGGGATATGGGTGAGGTGTTCCAACCAATAGGAAGAGAGGGAAAGGGGGTGACACCAATAGGGAGTGAGGAAGAGAGTGGGGCCAATGGGGGAGAGAGAGTTTGTATGGGAGAGGGATAGAGAAAAAGATATTTTTTTTTTTATTTTAATTTTTTAAAAAATAAATTAAATGGTTATATTTAAAATTCCTAACTAGGCTTTCTTAGGCTCATGGGGCCCAATTAAACTTAATTAGGTATATTTAAGAACTACCCATATTAAATTTAAATAAAACAAGATTTTATTTAAATTAAATTAATTTCTCAAAAAATATATTATTATTTTTTTTTCAAGATCATGCCACGGAATTAATAATTCAGCTCCATGCCTCTAATTATATCTTACAATCATATAGTTTTTCATCATCGGGTTTTCCATAGCCTCAATGCATACTCATCACAAAATAAGGGTCTATAGATGACAGATACTCTTTTCATTAACTTTACTTTGAAAAAAGAAAATAATATGGCGTAAAAGATGCCCCATGTCCTTCTGATGAGTTCAATAATGATTTTTCATCAATAGTATATGCATTGTCCAAATTACTCATGGCATGTACATCAATATTTCCCAAAACAATGTGACTCAATAGCTTAAAGATCTTAAGTACTAAGCATCTTATAACAACCCCATGTCCATAATCATTATAGGCTTGGAGAAATTGAATTTAAAATTTTGAAATCTCCCTTGATATGGTTGGTTTTTTCATTGTCAAAATGATGTCGTTTTTATAATATCAGCATGCTCTTAACCTTTTGTTGTGCATCAAGAAAGTGTAAAACTACAAATAAATAAACCAAAGAAATAAAACAATAATTTTTTTGTGATTCACCCTTTAATAGGGCTATATCCATGAGTATGACATCTTCCACTATTTTCAAATATAATCATTAATTACAAGCTCAAGAATATAAACCCATCAACCCAATTACACCAAAGAAAATCCTCACTTCATAACTGCTCATAGTAAATATATTAGTTTGTTCCTCTCATTCTTCTCTAGCCATAATCTAATATATTTACTACTTTAACTATATTATACACCATAAAGGCTATTTTCAACTACATAGGCAGTAGCCCCCTCATCAATGGACATGAATTCTATTCCCTATCTCCATCTTAGGCCAAAGCTTCTTGCCCTTTATGGGACTATAATGGATAATAGTATCTTCTTCTTGGACTATGTCCTCTCTTTACCTTAGGCCAAAGCCTCTCTTCCTCTGTAGGATTGCAATAGGCAACTGACACTCTCTTTAATGGGAAAAAGCTTTTTCTTCCTTGGGAAAAAATTAACTAATCTTTTCATTGTATTCCTATTTATAGTGTTAATCCTTTCAATCCTAATATAATTTGGAATCCCACTCAATTTAGAATAACACTATAATAGGAGTTCTACTCTATATAGAAAATATTCCTTCATCCAATTAAGGAATATTTATCCTACTCAAATTAGAAAAAGGTGAGTCACAGAGCTAACACCTTTTTTATTATTTCTATGTAGTTGAGTTACTTTTGGCACTTTGAACTTTTTCCCAACTGACGAGTATATGCTTTTGTCAATAGTAGGAATAACTTAGCATTGATATCTTGGATTGATTAGAAGCCATTTTCATATTTAATAGATATTATAATCAATCTTAAGGTTGAGTTGACAATTGATTCTTACAAACCTTAGATTTGAAGTCGTCAGGAATCAACTTTCCAAGTTAATTGGATAGTTTATCTTAACTCAAAATTTTTTAATTATGTTCTACTAATGGTCTCTCAAATAATATTTCTTTGATAAAACATTATTTTGCCTTTTTAAAAGTTTCAAATGTCTGGGGCCTTGGATCATATTGACTTTATTTTTTATTATTGAGAGACCTGTATTTAACTTTATTGATAGATGCCTCTTGCTCGTAGACATCTTGAAATCTATCTTCTGCCTATATGTTGCCATTATTAATTAGTGTTACTCTTAACCTTTCTTGATTTGTAACATAACTAAGCTTTTAAATTTCACTTTGGATACTGATCAATTATGCCTTTAGATAATTATGTAAATGTGATATTCACTTTGCTTTTGTCAAGATATACCACTATCGACTTTCTTGTCATGATGATATTTTTTACTAATTAAAATTGATTATTTTGGCAAGTAAAAGAGCATACCTTTACAATTGATTCTTAAGTTTTAGCTTGATAGGAGGTTTGCATTTATAATGCCCTCCTTAAGAGATTAGATTCTTAGAATTAGCATCATTATCAGAAGAAGACAAGTACTCATAAATAAGGAAAGAACTATAAATCATCTTTAAAATTGATTACTAATTTTTTTTTTTGAACTTAGAATTTATTTTTTATCCTTAAGATTTTTATACATTCTATAGCTTTGGTTGTAAGTTAAACGAAATAAGTCCAAGTAATGATGGCCACATATAAACTCTTTTAGTACATTTTGCAACAAGTCATTGTGTATTGCATATCACAATGAGTTGAAATCAAAATCAAAGCATGGTCGAATTACATAAGGGTCTAGTTTTAAAATGGTCTATAAGAAGCATAAGCAAAGCTTAGATTCAAATCCTCGAAATCATATCATATCTACCATCACATAGGGGCACCATAAGGCTTAGAAGGACTAGAGTAACATGACAAATTATGGTAAGTCTTAGACGAAATTTAGGGTGCATAACATAGTCGAGTAAGTCATAAAATACCTACATCAACATATTACCATATGACAATTAAGGTCTAGAAATCATGTATTCTTGTATGCAATCATCATGGTAACCCATAAGGCTTAGAAGAAAAATATGGCATAACAGTTATGGTAACTCGTAAAACTTAGAAGAAAAGTAGGGCAAAATAAAATATCAAACCACATATGGGTTTGATTCTTCGCCATGAGATATGTAGGAAGCTTAGAGGTTCTAAATACAAATCCTCAAAATAATTTCATACCATTATACTTTTTTCAAGATTAGATAATGCATGGCAACATGTCTTGTTATGTAACTTGTAAGGCTAAAAAGGAGCAAAGCACATAATGTAAAGCCGCAAATGCATTTAGGCTCTAAGTGTGTAGTGTAGGGCTAAGTGTACGCATCAATATAATTAACCTCACCATTTTATCATCATTATATGTTAGTTATCGTACAAAAATAGCCTTTTGTACTATTATGAATTTTGATAATGCCTTGGCACAAAGGCCCAAACTTCGCCAAAGTAAAGGGCAAATTGTAGAAGTTTATTTTTTGTCATGTGCATGTATGGTTGGAGCTACTATAAAAGCCTATGATGAAGATCAAAGTCAAATTACTCATGTAAATATGAATTAAAAGTCCTAGACAACTAAAATTCCAAGTAAAGGGAAATTTGTAAACCTTAGAATTAGGGTATTTAGGTTTGAGTTAGGCTAGAAGGGAAGAAATACTTACAATTTGATCTATTGGGTTAATAAGTAGGTTAGGATTAGGCATAAGACTTGAACCACTTAGCTAAGGCTTACCCTTAAACCTTACTAAGCCTATAAAAGGCCAAGGGAAAGTTTAGATCAAGCTTGGCTAAAAGTCTTAGTCCTAAAGCCTATCTCCAAGCCCATTCGATTAGCTTAGAATTTTAATTGTACAAATGGAAGTTTGATAAGTCAATAATCTACCTAAAATGAGTTCAAGGAAGCTTTAAAAATTTTTTTTTTCAAAAAGAAAAGAGAATCACACAAGAGGGGAAGGGGGGCCAAAACTAAGGAAGTTAGAAGGAAAGGTAATTTCACAAAAATAAAAAGAGATTCCTTTCCATTTTAGGTGAAATCTTCCATTTTTAGCTATTTGACCTGGGTTAACTCCAACCACTATAAGAACACTATAACTAAATAGACATCTCTTACTCACCTAATAAAGTAGCCAAACTAAAGCACACAAATATTAGAAAAGCAACAAAATCAAAAACACCAAAAGAGGCAACAAAACCTTAATTAGCTAGGAAGGTTTTAGGGTTTTTCTTTGTTCCTCCTTTTGTTCTTACTTTTAGGGGCAAGAATTATGATTACAAGCTTCTTACTTTGAGGATCATTGATTTTAAAGGGAGAAACAAGCACTGAAAAGCAATTGAAACTAATTAAGCACCACTGTGACACCCATTACCTGTCTACAGTACAGCCGAGTAAAGCGTGCTACATTAGGTGTCGAAGCACCCTATCTTATCTTGTCTTATCCATTGTTAATTTTATACTTCATAGAAAACATGTGGTAAATTTTTTTTTCACAAATTATTTCTGTGGATACTCGAACAGAGCCTCCTCTGTTTTATTAGCATCTAGTGGGTTTCAATATTTACCTGCTAAAAACAATTTCATAACCATATCACGTCATCATGTACTCATATAATTTGATCATATCCATTTCAAGTAAATATTCTTCATTCCATTCATATAAAATTTGTAACACCCCTTACCCGTCTACAGTATATCCGAGTAAGATATGTCATACAGTGTACCGAAACAATCTATTTTATCACAATCATTTTTATTCTTCCTTAATTTATTTTTATCATAGTTTTGAATATAATTTGTGAAATATAATTCATTTAAGTCATTTATTGAAATTATAATTTATTTGAGGTTCCAAAAATTTTATAGAAAATCCGGCAAAGTACCGGCTAAAAATGGAGAAAAAAGTTCTTCGGAACCTGTGAAAAACACTTCCAATAATCATTTTCAATCATTCTCAAACTCCAATAATCATCAAAATCTCAATATTTTTCAACAACATTTCCATTTCTCAATCATTCATTTCTTATGGTATTCATATATAAGTAATAAATAAATACTCAATTTTTCATTCATAAATACAATTTTCACTATTTACATTAACATCAAAATACATGCCATAAATCTTAATTACACATGAGAAAATAAAAGTTGGTTACAAAATACCAAAATGAAACCTAGTGTCCTACCAATGCACTGAAGATGTTGAGGTGACACGGACACTATGCAGAGCTGCAGAAGGTCTCACCCAATCTGTGGTCTACTGGGCTCTCAGTCAGTATCTCCAGAACCTACGCATGGCAAAAGCAACGTGCTAAGCAATAATGCTTAGTGGTGCCAATAATAAAATAAAAAGAAATAACAGAAAATAAATATGCAGTGAATGTATCGATGTCTCATTGCAAATAAATTTTTGTTGAGTATTTGTAGTCTTACTTATTTTGTACTTGTTATATTCATTATTCATTAAATTTATCTACTTTCATTTTTGGTTGCCCAAGTAACCTATACTGGATGACTGGACTAGATAAGCGGGTAAACTGGCACTGGGTATCAAGTACCTCGGGCCGTCACACCATCGGTCACATATGTATCTCCCGGTGTGCAACAGAACAGCTAATAAGCTGTAATAACATTAGGCACAAGGCCAAGTCTCAACACAATGTCAGAATGGCTAAAAGCCATGAAATCACAGAATAGCATAATGCCATGTGCAGTACTGCTAACTTAACACTATTGGCATGCCAAGCTATCCAAACCAATCTTGTTAGGTATACTAGGGCATTTTACACTTTTAAGTTTCACAATTTTTGGAATTTAAGTTTTAGTGTTACTATTCCATTCATTGGTCAACAAAAATGTTGACTTTTGCATAGGCAATAGGTACATTGGTTTTAATCTCATCAACATACCACATTTTGCATTCAAAATTTGTTGGTATTGGTTGCCAATACCATTTCTAAGCTTAATGTTAGTTGGGCAGAATTTTAAGTTTTTATGCCTTGTTTTTACTGTTACATTGGTCAATTTTGCAGTGGGAATTTGGCAAAATGATCAACATGAAAGTTGTTCCTTATTTTGTCTAATTGAATTTCATTTTTTAAATCACTCCATTTGAAGTTTTTTAGCTCAAGTTATAGTCCAAAAACCACAACTGGCCAGATTGAAATTTTTCTGGACTGACCATATCTACAGTGCAGTGAATAGTGACTTCAACTCACTTGTTGGATAGGTTCTGGTCATAATTTGGGTTAGATTTCTTCATGAATGTTGTTGGTATATATCTCAGCTTGTTGTGGGTAAAATTTCAGATCAATTGGACTATTCTACACTGAGTTATGGCCAAATGACCAAATAATGTTCATTTGGTCATTCTGCAGAAACAGACTACAGGTCACCGGGATTGGAGCAAGCTTTTAGTCCACTTGGTTTGGTCTTATGGGCATGGTTTCTTCACCAAAGTTGTGCCATTTTGTGTCTAGTTTCATGTCCAATTGGCCAAACACCAATTGAACCTCTACAATTCAAGTTATGGCTGCCCAAACCTGCTGGACTCATGTCTAATTCTGCAGGTCACCAAGGGCGGCCACACTAAACCTAAATCCCATCACTAAACACACTTCATTTATTGTTTACCAATAACCAAATGGTCACTAATTGACCATTAAAACTCACTTTCATCATTATATGATCAAAGTCTCAATTTCATGCTCAAACCCTAACTCCAACAACTAAAATTTTAATACACATACAATCCATGGTTTACAACACCAAAATCATGTTCAATGGCAGCCATACACAAAATTTTTAGAAGAATTTAACACTAACCTTGACTTAGGCAGTTTCCAAAGCTTCACAACTTCACTTTCTTCCCTTCTTTTTGCTGTCCAAAGCTTGCTCTAGGTGTAATGATGAGTTTTTGTGAAGGGAGACTAGGGTTTTGAGGTGGCTTGGAGGGTGATTTCAAGCTCACCTTAAGCTTTCATGGTGGTTGGGGTGGGAAGGGTGATGCCTGGTTTTTCTTGAGGAAGAAAGCAGATGGCTTTTGTTTATTTTTTACCTCCTTTTACCTCTTTTTATTTGTTTTAAGTGGTTTGGTTAAATGTGATTGGTGGAGAAGGGTTTAATGACATCATATGATGTCAAAATTGGCATATTCTTTCATTTTCTTTTCCTTTCTTCTCTACTCAATTTTAATTTAATTTTTAGTAATATTTATTCATATTTTATGTCATAATAATTATTTACTTAACTGGACAGGTCGGCCAAAAATCATCTCTGAAGACGAAATGACCAAAATGCCCTCCGTTTGGCTTATTGAGCCAAAATTGTCTGTACCGATTGAAAAATTTTTCTAAGCATTTCCTTGGCATTCTAATGCCATAGAAACCTCAATGACCCTTCTCTGGGTCTCAAAAATTATTTTATGAATTTTTCCCCAGGTATAGGGCTCCTAGTTGCGAGAACCGCAACTTCCCACTAGGTTACCCATCGCTAGGGCACCGGCTCATTTAACTTGATTGTATTTTATTTATAAAATTTTTCCTAAATTTTTCTTATTAATATTTGAGTTAATTATGGTTCCTCACTTTAGTTTAAATATATTTCCTGATGTTCTAACTGTCCGGACTGACACCGATCACCGGAACAGTAGAATATACAGAATTTCTACAGGGAGGGTGTTACAACTCTTCCCCTCTAATTTAAATTTCGTCCTTGAAATTTACTTGATGCAAACAGTTGAGGGAACTGTTGCCTCATCGTCTCTTCACTTTCCCAAGTTGCCTCCTCGTTGTTGTGGTGCCTCCAAAGCACTTTCACCAGTGGAATCTGCTTATTTCTCAACTCTTTCACTTCCCGAGCTAGGATCCGCATGGGTTCTTCTTCATATGTCAAATCTGGTTGTACTTCAATTTCTTCCATGGAGATGACATGTGAAGGATCTGAGCAGTATCTTTTTAGCATAGACACGTGGAACACATTGTGGATCTTGTCCACTCCGTGGTAAAGCTAGCTCAGAAGCTACATGGTCCCACACGTTCAATGACTTCATATGGGCCAATGAACCTAGGGCTCAACTTACCTTTTCTTCCAAACCTCAGTACCTTCTTTCACGGTGACACCTTGAGGAACACTTTATCGCCAACCGCATATTCTATTTCTTTTCTCTTCAGGTCGGCATAAGATTTCTGTCTATCTGAGGCATTCTTCAGATTGGCTTTGATTAGTTTTACTTTCTCCTCAGTCTGTTTCACCAGGTCTGGCCCTACTAGTTTGTCTTCGCCCAATTCAGTCCAAAGACCTGAGTTCTACATTTCCTCCCATACAGTGCTTCATACGGGGCCATTTGGATGCTAGCTTGGTAGCTATTGTTGTATGCAAATTCTGCTAGTGGGAGGTATCTATCCCAACTTCCCTCCAACTCAATGACACAACTCCTCAGCATATCCTCAAGGACCTGACATATATTTCATGTTATTATTATCATTTTAGTTCAATATTTGTATTAATTCCATTGGTTTCAATTGTTTACCTGGATTACTCTTTCTGATTGCCCATCCGTTTGAAGATGGAAAGCTGTGCTAAAGTGGAGTTATGTACCCAAGGATTCATGCAACTTCTTCCAAAATCTCGATGTAAACCTTGAGTCTCGATCAGATATGATGGAAAGTGGAATTCCATGCAGTCTAACTATCTCACTGATATACAATTCTGCTAACTTCTCCAGTGAGTAGTCAGTTCTAACTGGTAGAAAGTGTGTTGAATTCGTCAATCTATCTACTATCGCCCATACTGCATCATGTTTCTTCTGGGTGAGAGGTAGACCACTTACAAAATCCATGGTGACCCGATCCCATTTCCATTCAGGTATGCGTATAGGCTATAGCAAACCCGATGGAACTTGATGTTCTGCCTTAACTTACTGACATGTCAAGTATTTAGTCACATAGTCAGCTATATCCTTCTTCATACCAGGCCAGCAATACTGAAACTTCAGATCATGATACATTTTTGTACTTCCTGGGTGCATAGCATATACACTGGTGTGTGCCTCTTTTAGAATACTGGCCTTCAATTCCCCATCATCTGGTACACACAGTCTTCTTTTGTAGTACAGATACCCATCTACTTTCACCTCATAATCAGTTGCTTTTCCCTCTGAGATTTTGCTCATGATAGCCATTAACTTTTCATCTGCCTTTTGCCCATCTAAAATCTGCTGTAGTAGGTTTGGCCTCACTTGCAACTCAGCCAAAATAACTCCATCTCGAACCAAAGATAGACGGGCATTCAATGATCTCAAAGCTGTGATGGATTTTCTGCTCAAAGCATCAGCAACTACATTTTCCTTCCCAGGATGGTAGTCAATTACACAATCGTAGTCCTTCAGGAACTCAATCCATCACCTCTGTCTAAGGTTGAGCTCCTTCTGAGTTGGCAAATATTTTAGACTTTTGTGGTCTGTGTAAATGTAGCACTTTTCACCATATAAGTAGTGCCTCCATATCTTCAATACGAAGATAATTGCTGCAAGTTCTAAATCATGGGTAGGGTAATTCTATTCATGTGGCCTTAGCTGCCTGGAAGCATAAGCGACCACCTTCCCCTCTTGCATCAATGCACACCCTAACCAATTTTGAGAGGCATCACTGTAGACCACAAAGTCCTTTCCCGACACTGGCTGTGTTAACACTGGTGCCTCTGTCAACATAGCCTTTAACTTCTCAAAACTAGTCTGACACTTGTCATTCCAGTCAAATCTGACATTCTTATGTAACAAATTGGTCATTAGAGCAGCTATTAAGGAAAATCCCTTCACAAATCTCCTGTAATACCCAGCTAGCCCCAAGAAGCTTCTAACCTCAGTTGTATTTCTGGGAGGCTTCCATTCCATCACTGCTTCTATTTTCTTGGGATCCACCCTAATCCCATCAGCTGACACTATGTTTCCAAGGAATGCAATCTCATTCAATCAGAAGTCACACTTGGACAACTTAGCATACAGCTTCTTTTCTCTCAGGGTTTGCAGAACAATCCTCAAATGCTCATCATGTTCTTCCCTGGTCTTGGAATACACCAAAATATCATTAATAAAGACCACTACAAATCGATCTAGGTATGGATGGAAGATACGGTTCATAAGGTCCATGAATGCCGCTGGTGCATTTGTTAGGCCAAAGGGCATCACCAGAAACTCATAATGCCCATACCGGGTCCTGAATGCAGTCTTTGGCACATCTACATCCTTCACCCTCAACTGATGATACCTTGATCTAAGATCAATTTTAGAAAATACTCCTGCTCCCTTCAACTGATCAAACAGTTCATCAATTCTAGGCAACGGATACTTATTCTTCACTGTCACTTTATTCAACTGCCGGTAATTAATGCATAACCTCAAAGTCCCATCTTTCTTCTTTACAAACAGCATTGGAGCTCCCCATGGTGACACACTGGGGCGTATAAACCCCTTATCCAGTAACTCCAGAATCGATTTTCGATTCCTTCAGTGCAGGCGCCATCCTATAAGGGGCAATAGAGATTGGTGCTGTACCTAGCAGTGTCTCAATAGCAAATTCAACTTCCCTTTCTGGTGGCAAACCAGGCAATTCTTCAGGGAATACATCTGGAAGTCTTTTACTGTGGGTATGTCACACAGATCTGGCTTAGCCTGCCTAGTATCCACCACATGTGCTAGGTAGGCTTTACAGCCTTTTCTCATCAGTTTTCTTGCAACTGTGGCTGAGATAACATTGGACAAGAAATCTGTCCTTTCCCCCAAAACTGTAATCTCATTACCCTCAGGAGTTTTCAAAGAAATTCTCTTCAATTTACAATCAACCATTGCCTGATGACGTGACAACCAGTCCATTCCCAAAATCACGTCAAACTCATGGAAAGGCAACTCAATCAGGTCTACTAAGAATTCATACCCCTGAATCCTTAATGGGCAACCCTTGTATACTTTGTTCACCACTACACTGTGGCCCAATGGATTAGTGACCAGAATGTCTTGGTCACCCTCCCCTACTAATATCCCCCTTTCTATAGGTAAGTTGATGCAGATGTATGAATGAGTGGATCCTGGATCCACCAATGCATGCACAGATGTATTGTAGAGGGAGAAAGTACCCCTGATGACGTCCGGGGCATCTTGCTCCTCCTGAGCTCTCATGGCATAGGCTCTGGCAGGTGGTCTGCCCTCAGGCCTCTCTGCTGGCTCAGATGCAAGCCTCTGTGATGGTCCCACTGCTATGGCCATTATGAGTTCTTGGTCATGCCATTCGGGTTAACTAATGCTCCGGCTACTTTTATGGATCTGATGAACACTATCTTCAGACTGTACCTCGACTAGTTTGTTGTGGTATTTATTGATGATATATTGGTCTATTCGAGGAATACAAAAGAGCATGATAGACATCTGCGGATTGTACTGCAGACTTTGAGGGAGAAACAGCTATACGCTAAATTTTCAAAATGTGAATTTTGGCTGAAGGAGATATCCTTTTTGGGGCACATAGTATCAGCAGAGGGTATTAAGGTAGATCCTAGCAAGATTGAAGCTGTCCTTAATTGGAAGACACCTAGAAATATCACAGAGATTCGCAGTTTTCTGGGGTTAGCTGGATACTACCGTCGATTTGTGAAGGGATTCTCCATGTTGGCATCTCCATTGACCAAGCTACTTAGAAAGGATGTGAAATTTCAGTGGATGGACAAATGCCAGCAAAGTTTTGATGAATTGAAAAGATGTTTGACTGAGGCTCCAGTCCTGACTTTACCTACACCGGGTAAAGAATATATAGTTTATAGTGATGCTTCTCACAATAGGTTAGGTTGTGTGTTGATGCAAGATCGAAATGTCATTGCCTATGCATCACGTCAGCTAAAACCGCATGAGAGGAATTATCCGACACATGACTTGGAGCTTGCAGCTATTGTGTTTGCTCTTAAGATCTGGAGACATTATTTGTATGGGGAAAAGTGTTACATCTACACAGATCATAAGAGTTTGAAGTATTTGGGCACCCAGAAAGAGTTGAATTTGAGACAGAGGAGATGGTTAGATTTGATAAAAGA
Organism: Hevea brasiliensis; assembly: GCF_030052815.1. Lineage (NCBI taxonomy): Eukaryota > Viridiplantae > Streptophyta > Magnoliopsida > Malpighiales > Euphorbiaceae > Hevea > Hevea brasiliensis. Next base: position 22,719,516 of record NC_079499.1, on the reverse strand, counting down.
CTATGATTGCCTGATAGACTATCAGCTAGGGAAAGCTAATGTTGTAGCTGACGCCCTAAGTCGCAAGACTATGGCAAGTCTACGGGTTACTCCTTTGTCTTTGGTACATGAGTTGAGATCATTACATGCCAGTTTAAAGATTAATGATGAGAGGCAAACAGCAGTTGCATGGCATGTACAGCCAATGTTGATTGATCAGATTAGAATGGCTGCTCAGAAAGATCAGAAGTATCAGAGATTGTTGGAAGAAGTTCAGCAGGGCAAGAAACCCGAATTCTCAATTAGAAATGACGGTCTATTGCTACACCAGGGCAGAATGTGTGTTCCTAATGATGTTGATTTGAGGCAGATCATTTTGAAGGAAGCACATGAGTCTCCTTTTGCCATGCACCCTGGTGGTACAAAAATGTATAGAGGGCTAAAGGAGCATTACTGGTGGATGGGTATGAAGAGAGATGTGGCAGAGTTTGTATCCAAATGCCTAACTTGTCAGCAAGTAAAGGTAGAGCATCAAGTACCCACTGGGTTGTTACATCCACTACCAGTGCCAGAATGGAAATGGGAAAGAATAACTATGGACTTTGTGATGGGACTTCTAAAGACACAGAAGAGTCATGATGCAGTATGGGTCATTGTTGACAGACTGACTAAGTCTGCTCATTTTCTGCCAGTCCGAATGGACTACAGTTTAGACAGATTGGCCAGGTTGTACATCGATGAGATTGTGAGGCTTCATGGAGTGCCAGTATCCATTGTATCAGACAGAGATCCTAGGTTCACTTCTAGATTCTGGGGTAGTCCTCAGAGAGCCCTAAGAACTAGATTGAACTTCAGTACTGCATTCCACCCACAGACAGATGGCCAATCTGAGAGGGTAATTCAGATCTTGGAGGACATGCTACGGGCTTGTGTGATTGAGTTTGAGGGTAGTTGGGATACACACTTGCCTTTGATTGAGTTTGCTTATAACAACAGCTACCAATCAAGCATTGGGATGCCTCCATATGAAGCTTTGTATGGCAGAAAATGTAGAACCCCATTGTGTTGGGATGACATGGGTGAAAGAAAAATGATTGGACCCGAAATTGTTCAACAGACTGAAGAGAAAATCAGGGTGATCAGAGATCGACTTAAAAGCGCATCGAGGCACGAAGTCCTATATTGATTTGAAAAGAAGAGATATTGAGTATGCAGTGGGTGAGAAAGTTTTCCTCAAGGTTTCTCCTTGGAAGAGAATTATGAGATTCGACAGAAAGGGAAAACTAAGTCCTCGTTTTATCGGGCCATATGAGGTTCTGGAAAGAGTGGGTCCTTTGGCATATCAGTTGGCACTACCTTCAGAGTTGGAGAAGATACAAAATGTCTTCCATGTGTCTATGTTGAGGAGGTATCGATCAGACCCATCTCATGTACTACCAGTAGAAGAAATTGATGTAAATCCAGACCTCACATATGAGGAAGAACCCATAAAGATTCTGGCTTATGAGGTGAAGCAGTTACGGAACAAGCAGATACCATTGGTAAAAGTGCTGTGGAACCATCATTCGGTCCAAGAAGCTACTTGGGAACGAGAGGAGGACATGAGGTGACAGCACCCACAGCTGTTCAAAGATTGATGCCGGGTAAAATTTCGAGACGAAATTTATTTTAAGGGGGGGAGAATTGTAACACCCCCATTTGCATAGCCTGGTAGATTTCACTGTTTGGGTGACCGGTGTCCGTCCGAATAATTAAGGGGATTAGAACCACACTTAAGACAACTAGAGAAGCCATAAATACAAATAATTAGTAATTGCCAATTAGTTAAGTATAAATAAGAAAAACGGAATATAAGAAGTTAAATGAGCCGAGAGTCACAGCGATGGGTGACCTTCTCGGGAAGGACTGCGAAGTCATTTTAAACTCAAATCTCGAACCGTAAAATGTGACGCTGCGGTCCTTAGGACCCTTATGAACACAGTGGAAAAGAGAAAATCACGAAAAAGAACTGTTAAGCCAGTCAAATGATTAGGTCAGGGAGCCGGAAGAAATATTAGATTATTTGCAAACCGGGATGAACCGGCGAGGGACAATTTGGTCCATTGACCCTGAGAGCTGACTCCTGACCTAACTGTCAAATAAAATTTGAGAAAAAAAAATTTCAGAGTCGGGAATTAAATTAAAGAACTAAGAGAAAAAAAAAACAATATAAAAAAAAAGAAAATTGAATAATGACATCACCAAATGACATAAGATATGACATCAAAATTAATTTTAATTTAATTAACCAATTTGACTAAGTCAAATTTTTCATAAATACACATTAAATGAAAAAAAAAATAAAATAAAAAGATCCATCTTCTTCTTTCCCGTAGCTCTCTTTCTCTCTTTCTCCCAAAGCTCTCTCACCCTTAAAACCTCCATGAAAGCTCATCTTTGAGCTTGAAAAACCAAAAATCTCACCATAGAAAATTACTCTACCATGGTTAAAGCTTGTTTTGGCAACTAGAAGAGGTGATTGAAGAATAAAGAAAGAAGAAAGGAAGAGGTTTGAAGGGAAAGAAAATTCTGCACTAAGGTTAGTAAACTAAATTTGATTTTCTAGTTGAATTAGTTGTGTTTATAGCTTAATTAACTTAGAAATAAACTTAAAATGAAAAGAAATTAATTGTTGGAGGACTAGATGGAAATTCTGGCAGCTAGGGTTTGTGATGAAAAGCATGTGTTTTGATTGAATTTATTATGTTAGGCAAGCTTATGTGAATGTAGTAATGAGATTGAAATGTTTAGATTTGGTTAAATGCAAAGAAATTGTGAACTAGGGTTTTGGGAGTTAGGGTTTATGAACCACAAATGTGAGAAATGAGTAAATGGTGTCTTTGACCTATTGTGAAGTGAAAAATGGTCACTTATGACCAAATGAGTTGTGTTGGAATGATAGGAATTAAAGCTAAATTCGGAGGGAGTGTGGTCATGCTGCTGGCAGCATGACCAAGTCAATTTTGAAGGGCCAAAAATGAAATTTTACAAGTCCAATTGATATGGTACCAATTGGGAATGAAAATAGACATAAAATGACACAATTTTCATTTAGGAACCATGCCCAAAAAGTGACCAAAACCTAGTGAACAAATTGACCAAAGTTGGATAAGTGCAGGCTGCCCTGTACAAACTGACCAAATGAACAGTATTTGCTCATTTGGTCATAACTCGAGCTACGCAGGTCCAAATGATCTGAAATTTTACCAGTGCTTAGATGAGATATAGACCTAAAACTTTTATGAAGAACACAAACCCAAATTCTGCCAGAAACCAAGTCATTTGGCCACCCCAAGTTGGTGACCCAAAACTGCCAGCACCAAAATTGCCTAAAAAATCTGGGTTGTATTCACTCTGGCAGCCATGGTTCAAATGGCCATAACTTGAGCTAAAAAACTCTAATTGGCGTGATCCAAAAATGAGAATAAACTTAATACAATAAGGAACATTTTCTATGAAGGAAGTTTTGCCAAATTCCAACAGTAGAATGACCCATGGAATAGTGCAACTAGGGACATCAAAACTAAAAATTTGACAATTTTGCCTAAAGGACTTAAGCTTTGAGAAAATGACCAAAACCAACAAATTTAATGACCAAAATGTGGTATGTGGGTGAAGTTGGAGTTCCCATACCTATTAAGCCTTAAAAAGTCAACAATTTGACTTGAATAGTATAGTGAATAGTAACTCGAAACATAAAAATTTCGAGAACGTCGAATTTTGCATGTTAGAGCTAGGTAAAAGTGAAGTTAAATTTATTTTTGGATTTATGCTAACATATGGTACTAAAACACTATGAAACTGTGTGTTTCAGCTGAAAAAGACTTGGAAGCTCGGAGAGACTGAGTCAAGGCCTAAAGGCGACTCACGTCAGGTCTGTGCACAGTAATTTTTGTTTAAATATATGATTCTTGAAAATTTGATTTTTTTTTTCTTTTAAGTTAAATATGAATTGTGTTGCCATTTATGATTGTGGATATGACTTTGAAAATTTACCAGATTTCCAATAAATTATTTGAATAAATTGTTTTGAATAGATTTTGTGTTCACACTTAGCATGACAGTATCACATTATTCCTCCTCCATTTATGGCGTTGAGATCGTTTATTTTCCTCCCTCTCTGGCTTGCCAGTTGAGGTTGAGATCAGATGAGTACTCATTAGCTAGCTAGCCACCTCCCTCATTGATTTCGATTAATGGGGTTGTAGATTGCTTTGTTGTGGTATACAACACGGCATTGATCAGAAATTTTGTGTCATTACTTAAGTTGTGTATGATTTTGGCAACACTGTGTTTATAAAATTATTTGACTAAATTGTGTTATTATGAACTCTGATAGTTTGCGAAATGTGATTGAGAAATATTTAAACTGTGTTTTGATAATGAATGATTTATGTATTGCATTTCAAATTTTTATTGTGCACCACTGAGTATTTTTATACTCATTCTGACTTTTATTTTGCTGTCGCAGATAAGAGCAAGGAGAAAGCAGCAGAGTGAGCTGCTATTGAATTGAGAACTACACCGGTCTTTTTGTACGGGTATTATTTTATACCCTTGTATTTAATTTTGATGTAAATATAGAAAAGTTATATGTATCAATGTAAAGTTGAGCAGTTGTAAAATAAATTGTAATAATATTATTTTTGGATTTTCTTCTATAAATTAATATTTGTACTTGTGAATTTCATACTTTATGCCTCGTGAATGAAGTTATTAAATATTTTGTGATGATAAATTTTGATTGGATTGTGGAATTATTTTGAAGTGAATTGAATTGAGTTGATTTGAGGTTTATTGGAGGTTGGGAGTTGTGAAAAATTTTTTGAAGTATTTTTCTCAGGTGTTTGAAGAACTGTTCTCTCCAATTACAAATGGAACTCTGTCAAAATTTTTATAAAATTTGCGGCAAAATTAAAATGTACAAAAAAATTTTTATTAGTATTTAAACTTTGAATAAATGGTTTTTAATTCCTACCAAAATGCTCACCACTTCCAAAATGTAAGAAAATTATTTTAAAATTCCTTGTAGGGTACTTGATGAGTTATCGGTAGGTGAAGTTCGGTAGCTCATTAAGTATTCTACGGGATCATATTATGCCTTACAGAGGGGTAAGGTGTGACACCATCTCGAACCAAAGATAGACGGCCATTCAATGATCTCAAAGCTGTGATGGATTTTCTGCTCAAAACACCAACAACTACATTTGCCTTCCCAGGATGGTAGTCAATTACACAATCATAGTCCTTCAGGAACTCAATCCATCACCTCTGTCTAAGGTTGAGCTCCTTTTGAGTTGGCAAATATTTTAGACTTTTGTGGTCTCTGTAAGTGTAGCACTTTTCACCATATAAGTAGTGCCTCCATATCTTCAATGTGAAGATAATTGCTGCAAGTTCTAAATCATGGGTAGGGTAATTCTGTTCATGTGGCCTTAGCTGCTTGGAAGCATAAGCGACCACCTTCCCCTCTTGCATCAATACACACCCTAACCCATTATGAGAGGCATCACTGTAGACCACAAAGTCCTTTCCCGACACTGGCTGTGTTAACACTGGTGCCTCTGTCAACATAGCCTTTAACTTCTCAAAACTAGTCTGACACTTGTCATTCCAGTCAAATCTGACATTCTTATGTAACAACTTGGTCATTGGAGCAGCTATTAAGGAAAATCCCTTCACAAATCTCCTGTAATACCCAGCTAGCCCCAAGAAGCTTCTGACCTCAGTTGTATTTCTGGGAGACTTCCATTCCATCACTACTTCTATTTTCTTGGGATCCACCCTAATCCCATCAGCTGACACTATGTGTCCAAGGAATGCAATCTCATTCAACCAGAAGTCACACTTGGACAACTTAGCATACAGCTTCTTTTCTCTCAGGGTTTGCAGAACAATCCTCAAATGCTCATCATGTTCTTCCCTGGTCTTGGAATACACCAAAATATCATCAATAAAGACCACTACGAACCGATCTAGGTATGGATGGAAGATACGGTTCATAAGGTCCATGAATGCTGCTGGTGCATTTATTAGGCCAAAGGGCATCACTAGAAACTCATAATGCCCATACCGGGTCCTGAATGCAGTCTTTGGCACATCTGCATCCTTCACCCTCAACTGATGATACCTTGATCTGAGATCAATTTTAGAAAATACTCCTGCTCCCTTCAACTGATCAAACAGATCATCAATTCTAGGCAACAGATACTTATTCTTCACTGTCACTTTATTCAACTGCCGGTAATCAATGCATAACCTCAAAGTCCCATCTTTCTTCTTTACAAACAGCACTGGAGCTCCCCATGGTGACACACTGGGGCGTATAAACCCCTTATCCAGTAACTCCTGTAACTGGATTTTCAGTTCCTTCAATTCTGTGGGCGCCATCCTATAAGGGGCAATAGAGATTGGTGTTGTACCCGGCAGTGTCTCAATAGCAAATTCAACTTCCCTTTCTGGTGGCAAAACCAGGCAATTCTTCAGGGAACACATCTGGGGAGTCTTTTACTGTGGGTATGTCACACAGATCTGGCTTAGCCTGCCTAGTATCTACCACATGTGCTAGGTAGGCTTCACAGCCTTTTCTCATCAGTTTTCTTGCAACTGTGGCTGAGATAACATTGGACAAGAAATCTGTCCTTTCCCCCAAAACTGTAATCTCATTACCCTCAGGAGTTTTCAAAGAAATTCTCTTCAATTTACAATCAACCATTGCCTGATGACGTGACTGACCTAAACTCTGTGTAGGTGGACCTTTGAACTTCTTGCCAGGTATAGGAGATGAACTAGACTGACCCAGGCCCCTCTTCTGTTGTCTCTCTCTTCTGGTCTGCTCACTTATTCTTACTCTTTCAACTTTTATTGTAGCTTTCACTAACTTGGTGAAGTCTGTGATTCCCAAGGTAGTGATCATGATCTTTATATTGTCATTTAATCCTTCTTCAAATCTCTTACACCTTTCAGCTTCATTAGGGAGTATCTCCCTTCCGTAGGGGCTCAATCTGACAAATTCCTTTTCATACTCGGCCACTGTCAACTGTCTCTGCCTTAGGTTAATGAATTCCCTTCTTCTCTCTTCTAGGTATACACTACCCACATATTTCTTCTTGAATTCGGAGAGGAAGAAGTCCCAAGTTATTACTTCTGGCTGTACTTTACTGGACACCGTATCCCACCATTCATATGCATCATCTTGCAACAGAGATACAGCAGCTTCTAGATTTTGTTCAGGAGTGCAGTGGAGTTGTTTTAAAACTCTGCCTGTTCTGTTCAACCAATTTTCGGCTGCAACAGAATCATCTTCTCTCTTGCCAAAGAAGTCCACTACTCCAAATTTTCTCAATCTTTCCAAGTGTGATTTCAGTTGTGGAGGTGGTGGTGGTGGTGGTGGCATTACCCCAGCCATTTGTTTGAAGAATTCGGCTATTTGTTGGAACACGGCTTGTGGAGGTTGAGCAGGCTCTGATGGAGCTGGTGGAGCAGGTTCTCCCCTACCCCTAGTCTCAGCTGGTGCAGGTGGAGCATGACTCTCCACTTCCTCCTCAACTGCTCTCTGTGATGCAGGGTCCATATCCTATTTAAAATAACAAAGACATACAGATCTGCATTAGTGTCACCTTGACTCTTACAAATACAATGCATGGTATGGACTCAATCTAGGCCCAGAAATGCCTAAACCGTGCTCTGATACCACTAAATGTGACACCCCTTACCCGTCTACAGTATATCCGAGTAAGATATGTCACACAGTTTACCGAAACACTATATTTTATCTCAATCATTTTTATTCTTTCTTAATTTATTTTTATCATAGTTTTGAATATAATTTGTGAAATATAATTCATTTAAGTCATTTATTGAAATTATAATTTATTTGAGGTTCCGAAAATTTTATAGAAAATCCGAAGAGTACCGGCTAAAAATGGAGAAAACAGTTCTTCGAAACCTATGAAAAACACTTCCAATAATCATTTCCAATCATTCTCAAACTCCAATAATCATCAAAATCTCAATATTTTTCAATAATATTTCCATTTCTCAATCATTCATTTCTCATGGTATTCATATATAAGCAATAAATAAATACTCAATTTTTCATTCATAAATACAATTTTCACTATTTACATTAACATCAAAATACATGCCATAAATCTCAATTACACATGAGAAAATAAAAGTTAGTTACAAAATATTAAAATGAAACCTAGTGTCCTACCAATGCACTGAAGATGTTGAGGTGACATAGACACTATGCAGAGCTACAGAAGGTCTCACCCAGTCTATGGTTTACTGGGCTCTCGGTCAGTATCTCCAGAACCTACGCGTGGCAAAAGCAACGCGCTAAGCAATAATGCTTAGTGGTGCCAATAATAAAATAAAAAGAAATAACAGAAAATAAATATGCAATGAATGTATCGATGTGTCATTGCAAATAAATTTTAGTCGAGTATTTGTAGTCTTACTTATTTTGTACTTGTTATATTCATTATTCATTAAATTTATCCACTTTCATTTTTGGTTGCCCCAGTAACCTATACTGGACGACTGGACTGGATAAGCGGGTAAACTGGCATTGGGTATCAAGTACCTCGGGCCGTCACACCATCGGTCACATATGTATCTCCCGGTGCGCAACAGAACAGCTAATAATCTATAATAACATTAGGCACAAGGCCAAGTCTCAACACAATGTTAGAATGGCTAAAAGCCATTAAATCACAGAATGGCATAGTGCCATGTGCAGTACTGCTAACTGAACCCTATTGGCATGCCAAGCTATCCAAACCAATCTTGTTAGGTATACTAGGGCATTTTACACTTTTAAGTTTCACAATTTTTGGAATTTAAGTTTTAGTGTTACTATTCCATTCATTGGTCAACAAAAATGTTGACTTTTGCATAGGCAATAGGTACATTGGTTTTAATCTCATCAACATACTACATTTTGCATTCAAAATTTGTTCGTATTGGTTGCCAATACCATTTCTAAGTTTAATGTTAGTTGGGCAGAATTTTCAGTTTTTATGCCTTGCATTTACTGTTCCATTGGTCAATTTTGTAGTGGGAATTTGGCAAAATGATCAACATGAAAGTTGTTCCTTATTTTGTCTATTAGAATTTCATTTTTTGAATGACTCCATTTGGAGTTTTTTTTATCTCAAGTTATGGTCCAAAAACCATAACTGGCCGGATTGATATTTTTCTGGACTGACCATATCTACAGTGCAGTGAACAGTGATTTCAACTCACTTGTTAGATAGGTTCTGGTCATAATTTGGGTTAGGTTTCTTCATGAAAGTTGTTGGTATATATCTCAGCTTGTTGTGGGTAGAATTTCAGGTCAATTGGACCATTCTACACTGAGTTATGGCCAAATGATGAAATACTGTTCATTTAGTCATTCTGCAGAAACAGACTGCAGGTCACCCGGATTGGAGCAAGCTTTTGGTCCACTTGGTTTGGTCTTATGGGCATGGTTTCTTCACCAAAGTTGTGCCATTTTGTGTCTAGTTTCATTTTCAATTGGCCAAACACCAATTGAACCTCTACAATTCAAGTTATGGCTGCCCAAACCTGCTGGACTCATGTCCAATTCTACAGGTCACCTAGGGCAGCCACACTAAACCTAAATCCCATCACTAAACACACTTCATTTCTTGTTTACCAATAACCAAATGGTCACTAATTGACCATTAAAACTCACTTTCATCATTATATGATCAAAGTCTCAATTTCATGCTCAAACCCTAACTCCAACAACTAAAATTTTCATACACATACAATCCATGGTTTACAACACCAAAATCATTTTCAATGGCAGCCATACACAAAATTTTTAGAAGAATTTGACACTAACCTTGACTTAGGCAGTTTCCAAAGCTTCAAACTTCACTTTCATCCCTTCTTTTTGCTTTCCAAAGCTTTCTCTAGGTGTAAGGATGAGTTTTTATGAAGGGAGACTAGGGTTTTGAGGTGGCTTGGAGGGTGATTTCAAGCTCACCTTAAGCTTTCATGGTGGTTGGGGTGGGAAGGGTGATGCCTGGTTTTTCTTGAGGAAGAAAGTAGATGGCTTTTGTTTATTTTTCACCTCCTTTTACCTCTTTTTATTTGTTTTAGGTGGCTTGGTTAAATGTGATTGGTGGAGAAGGGTTTAATGACATCATATGATGTCAAAATTGGCATATTCTTTCATTTTCTTTTTCTTTCTTCTCTACTCATTTTCAATTTAATTTTTAGCAATATTTATTCATATTTTATGTCATAATAATTATTTACTTAACTGGACAAGTCGGCCAAAAATCATCTCTAAAGACGAAATGACCAAAATGCCCTCCGTTTGGCTTATTAAGCCAAAATTGTCTGTACCGATTGAAAAATTTTTCTAAGCATTTTCTTGGTATTCTAATGCCATAGAAACCTCAATGACCCTTCTCTGGAGTCTCAAAAATTATTTTATGAATTTTTCCCCGGGTCTAGGGCTCCTAGTTGCGAGAACCGCAACTTCCCACTAGGTTACCCATCGCTAGGGCACCGGCTCATTTAACTTGATTGTATTTTATTTCTAAAATTCTTCCTAAATTTTTCTTATTAATATTTGAGTTAATTATGGTTCCTCACTTTAGTTTAAATATTTTTTCGGATGTTCTAACTGTCCGGACTGACACCGATCACCGGAACAGTAGAATATACGGAATTTCTACAGGGAGGGTGTTACAAAATTCATCTACAATAATTTACAATTTATTTACAATATTTAAATTGAATTACATATCTCAAAAAGATTTACATCGTTTACTTATGTGCAATAAACAAAATGCAAAACTAAATATACAGGGGCCTACCAAAACTACTTTGCTGAGGTGACTAGCAGACACTGTCAGATCTAATCAAATCTTTGTCAGGGCACTACTGCTGCAGCTGCTGCTGTGGCTGTGTCTGATCTCTAGTACCTACGCGATGGAAAACCAACACACTAAACAAGTTGCTTAGTGGTGCATAACTTTAAAGAAAAGTAATTAAATAAGTAAAATAATAATTGTAGGCAAATTTCATAAATTCTAAGTCTTTATAGATTTATTTGACTTTAGAATCAATTTTATTTATCAGGATCTTATCTGTACATTTATTTCATTTTCAGTCTCTTTAAAATCATATTAGTGCCCAAGTAACCTATAACAGACTATAAAGGTTGGATACACAGGAGTATACTAGTTAGACAACCATATGTCTACCCTGTATACAACTGTCATGTCAGACACAAAGCCAACAGGCAGGCTTTTAAAGCCAGAAATGAAATTAGGCGCAATGGCCAACGGCAGGCATATAGCATGCAGAACAATCATATCAGACATATTTTATAGATCAATGATTATTCATGTAGGCAATACTGCTATCTGTAGTCCCTAATTAATATACCAATCGATCCAAACTATATATATAAGCCTAGGTTTACTTTGGGCAATTAAGTATTATTAATTTCTCATTAGAAATTTCATGTCAAGTTCTAGTGAAAAAATGGGTCCCACATACCTATTTCATGTAATTTAGTATTTAGCAACATATTAGGGTTAAATCCCTACCATAAAATAGTTTGTCTTGTAAACCTTTCTTTAGGTTCAGTTTTAATGTCTTAAATTTACCTATCAATTTGATCAATTTGTGGCCACTTTTTGGCCATACTTCCTTTATGAAAGTTATTCCTCTATGTCATGCCTTTTTTTTTTTCCCTTTTTAAATCATATCATTTGAATTTCTAGAACTCAAGTTATGGTCAAATAACCATTACTGGTTTATTTCCTAATTCTGGATCCTTAGCTAGGCAAATTTTGGAGTTACAATTTACCAATTTAATTGAACATGTTGCAGTCACTTTAGGCTTAGTTTCTTTATAGAGTTTATTGCCCTATGTCTTATGGTCACTCAAAATTTTGGATTGCAATTTTTAAGTTTTTTTAGAATAGCCAAATCACTAGCCTAGACTCAAGTACCCTCTGCCAACAAGATTCCAGTTCAGGTCAGTGGTTTTGACTCAACTTTTAGGGTTCTTACATTCATAATTTGAGAAATGTGTCTAAAACAAAGTTGGAACCCTATTTATTAGGTTTCCAGAACAATATGGTTCATCCCAATTGGAGTTTTCTAGTGGACATATGACTTGAAGACTGTTCTGGGGTCAAATGGTCACTTAGGCAATTTCCAGAATTTGCATACGAACTTGATCTAACCAATTGACCTAGTTCTTTTGATTTTTGGATTTTGGTCAAAATACTAATATTGTAAAATTATGTCTTTTGGAAATTTTGCCACTAGTTTCATTGCATTTGGGTTTCTGTAGACCAAGTTATGGCCCTTTTGCCAAAACTAGTCAGGTAAGCCTATGTCTAGCAATTTCTGGGCAATATGGTTCTGGACAATTTTGTAACCTAACTTGGGCCAACAATTTGGTTTGGTTTAAGGCATTTCTGGGTTTTGTGGTCTTCATGAAAGTTGTAGTCCTATATCTAAGCTTTCAATGGTTTAAAATTCAGTTCATTTGGACCTGTCTAGAGGGAGTTATAGCCAAATGAATGTGTACTATTCATTTAGTCATTTTTCTGAGTTCACTATATGGTCATCTGGATTAGGACAATAATTTGGTCAAGTTATGGATAGAATTTGGGCATGGTTTCTTCATGAAAAATGGAGCATTTTAGGTCTAATTTCAACTTTAATTGGCTTAATACCAATTGGAGCAACACAATTTCAGTCAAGCTCAAAACATTCATTGGATTACAAAGTCTCAAACCTACATGGAAAATGTATACTTCCAACTTTTATTTCCTTCAACTTCCAAACTACAAATTGACATTCATGGCACTTCTAAACCTCATCAATTCATCTCAACAAAGTCAAATTCCAGCAATTACATAAAGTCTCCACTAGTTAGGTCAAAACCCTAATACCAATTTGTCAATCACAACATGCACATGCAATCAAATTTCTAACACATACAACTTCATCTACTTATCCATCAACATCACTAATCACCATTTACATGCATGAATTTATCAATCTCCCATATTTTTTAAGGCTTCCAAAATGAGGGTTTCAAAGTTTCTTATCATTTGCTTTCAATTTCATGTTATACTTACTCATTTCAACCTCAATTCAAGATTTAACAAAGAAAGGAAAAGAAAACGTGCACTAACCTTATTCAAGAATTTCTCAAGCTTGTAAAACTTCAAGATTTCTCTTTTCCTTTGCTTCCTAGAGCTTCCTTAAGGTGTGGGGATGAATTTTTGTGAAGTGGACTTATACTTTTATGTTGAAAATGGAGGGGATTTTAAGCTTGGAAGATGAACATTCATGGAGGAAGAATGGAAGAATTAGTTCGGCCATGAGAGAGTGTTTAGGAAGAAGATGAAGTTTTGAGTGGGTGAGTTTTGTCACCTTATGCCTATTTATACCCCATTAAAATTAATTTATTAATTTCAATAACTAAAGTTTTAAATTTCTAATAATTCCCTTTACTTACTTTAATTGCTTAACATATAGTTTCATGCTTTTATGGGACTTTCAAAATTTTAATATTACTCATTTTAATGGACATTTAGGTCAAAAGTCAACTCTAGGTGCTAAATGACCAAAATGCCCCTCTTCAGGTTATAGTCAGACTTTTTCGATAATATCGACTAAATTCCTGATCCGACGGTTCCTGTAATTTTTATACTGTCTATTTCATTTTTATTTTCATCTGTACCGATTAATTAAATTTTCTTTGACATTTTTAATATCATTTTTACCTCAGTAAACCTTTAATTAAGTCCTGAAAATTATTTCCTAGGGCTTCTCGTAGGTCTGGGGTCGTCAACTGTCTATGCAGTGACTTTCCGGTATGGTCACCCATCGTCGTGGTTTCGGTTCTTTTAACCTAGTTACATTTCATTTCTTTTATTTTCTCTTAATTTTTCTTGATATTTGTTTCATCAATTTATATCTCCTCACCCTAGTTTAAGTGTAGATCCACACATTCTGACTGTTTGAACAGACGTTAGTCATTGGAATAGTAGAACGTACGGACTACCTACAATAAGGGCATTATAACCACATTCTCTCGTAAAACATAGGTTTATACACATGGGATATTTAGATTATATTTGAACTTTGGGGCCATAAATACCCACTTTTTAACTTTCCTTGGTATTACTTAGATGAAAAGTACCTCTAATTTCTATTCATTTAAGCTACATATCATAAGGTATGGTCCAAAAGCACCAATGAACTCAATTATGCACGATGTACTACATATTTAAATGTTTTAGGATATTAGATATATAGCTTATATATCCATTAAGTCCATTCTCTAAAGTAAAATTAATTTAAAAGCCATTTTCATTACATGCACGCAATTGAGTGCCCTTTAGGGTAATGATATGAACCTGCCTAACTCCGCCTTAAAAGCTAGCTCACAAAGGGAGGTTTGCAAACTCATATATATAACACCCAAGACCTCCCTGCAAAATTGATGTGGGACGCATCATTCCTGACCCCTTTAGACTGAACGTCCTCGTGAAGTAACCGAGGTAATGACTCGTTCACCCCGACCTCTCCCGAATAATGTCAGGGAACCTTTGTACATGGCCCACCGACCCATACAGAGTGAGGCTCTGATACCAAATGATATGAACCTGCCTAACTCCACCTTAAAAGCTAGCTCACAAGGGGAGGTTTGCAAACTCATATATATAACACCCAAGACCTCCCTGCAGAATCGATGTGGGATGCATCAGGTAATTTATTGATTTAATATAATTTTAGGGTTATTTAGGTTAGTTTAATTTTCCAATCAATTTATGATCATTTTAGAACTTTATATATGCATCTCAAGGCTACATCTAAACCATTTAAACATTAGAATTCGATTCAGTAATCTTTCTGTCATTTATTGTTTTTCTCTTATATTATAGTAGTTAGAATATTTTAGTCTCTTTATAATGACTTGAATGGATGGTGGAAGGCTTACGACCTTTAATAGAATCCTAAAATAAACCTTATTTTGGCTTGGTTGAATAACTTTTGGTCCGATGTTTTGAATTTTAATTAATTTGATATTGTTTGGAATGTTTAGTTAATTTTTTGTGTATATTTTAGGGTGTTAAATTTTTATTTATTATTAAACTTTTCTTATAATGACATAAGTTGGTAAGTGCATTATGTCCTTATTTGCTTACTTTGGGTCTGATAATAGAATCAAGTGCTTCTTAAGCTAAAAACATATCCTATAGGTCCAATAAAGGCCTTAAAAGCCTTAAAGCACGCTATTAGAGGGCAAAAGTGTAATCTGAGATGGAATCAAGTATTGAGGGTCCAAGGAAGGCATGAACTAAAAGGAAGACCTAATGTTAAGGGGGTTTTGGCTGATTGTACTTGTATTCTTTATTTTATTATTTGGTTTTATTTAATTTTTTTGGTATGTATTAATTATTTTCTTCTCTTATTTCTTTAGTTTTAGTTCTTTGAATTTTAATTAATGGGTTATAGTCTTTTCTCTTTATCAATTCTTTAGATAACTTATTAGGTTTTACTTGTTTACTTTATTTTGTTTTTATCTTTATTAAATGTTTAATGTCATTTAAAGCAGATTTGCATAAAAATAATTTAGGAACATGATAATGATGGTAATATGGTAATAGGGTAATTTCACTAACATAGAAATATGGCATGATTAGGATTTCCTTTTCTATCTTATATGCTTAAATTCTAGTTACCTTGCTCTTAAAATTCGTGAGTCCCTTTGTGAAATAATTTGTTTGCATATGCTTATTCAAATGATCTAATAAAAGAATGTTAAGAAAGGCCTAACAACATGGTAAATAAAGGTCCATTCAACACTTCATATAGGCAAACATAGGTAGATAGGGTGCCTAACACATTCCCTTCTCCATACCTACTATCCCGAACCTGTGTTCCTTAGGCTATGGTAATGAAAGATAATGGTCCTTTCAAGGAGTACATTGCCACCACTAGTCCTTTATTTGTTCCAATTATTTCCTAGGTGGCGACTCTTATCAATCCTCCAACTTTGTGGCATACTCTCGAGAACTGTGTAGCATTGGTGAAAATGGAGCTAAATAGGTTTAGATAAAGTAATACCTTATTGTTTTAAGATGATTTTGCACATTGTCAAATTGCATTTAAGTAAATAATGCCATATAACATTTTTTTCATGAATACCCTTTCTGTTCTTATAGCTTCATTATGCATTACTATAGATGTCTATTATTTGTAACCTTGGGTTACATGCATATATAGCGGTAGTGAGGGGATCAATAATGAAAATTTAAAGGATTTAAAGCCTGTATGAATACCAAAAGAAATAAATAAAGGATAACACTACACAAAATTAAGATTTAAAGGGACTAGAACTATAAAAATATTCTAAAGTGAGCTTCAGTAGGTTATTTTGGGCTTGAGCCAAGGTATGAGGCCTGTGCCATTTGGCCAAGCTAAGATCTAAGGCCCTCAAGGTGATTAAAGGGCTAAGAGAGCCTTGGATCAAACTTAGTTGAAGGCCAAGCTCTAATGGACCAAGTCTTACAGCCCATTTAGTGAAGGTAATGAGATTGGGATTGAATGTAGACTTATTTTACTACTTTGGATAGATTTATATAGTAAATGGGAAATAAATAAAATCATTTAGGAAGTCCAAAAAACAAAATAGGTAACTTCAGGACCTCTTAGCCAATTTGGTGGAGAGAGGAAAGGAAATGAATAAAACATCGAATTGGAAAGGTTCTTCCTCCCTTTTAGAAGAATATCTCCTCTTATGTATGCTATAAATACCCTACCCCAAAACCAATTTCAAAACTTTTAACACACCCTTAGTAGTTCTAAAAAGTTCTCATCGCACTCTCAAAACCTCCCCTCAAAACCTTAATTATTGACCACACAACACACACAACCCCATCAAACTAGCTGATAAGGTAAGTTTAGTGTTCATTTGGCCATCAACCCTCCACTAATGTGTAAAAGGTCAATTGCCATCCTTTCATAAGCATTTTAAGGTATTCAAAGTGACTTTAAATACCAAAGAAACCAACATAACAAAGGTAAACTCTAAAGGCAATCCAAACAACTCTTATTGCATGTTTTATTGTTTTTGTGTTCCATCTGGTTTTGACCCTTTAATAACAAGTTTTTTGTTTTGCTTGATTTTATTTTTAATGAATTCTTTAGTTGTTTACATATGATTTAGGCGTTCGAAACACCCAAAAAGCCTTTTTCTAGCCTAAATTATGATTAAAAAATTTTAAATACTCAAAAGTATGTCTCTGCGCACACCTAACTTTGTGATAGGCATAACCTAAGTTCTAAAATTGCTTATTTTATGATTATTGAAAGTGTGATTTATGCAATAGAAGTTTTAAAAATTTTGATTTGCCTAGCTTACATGCATCTCATACCAAACTAGTTTTATACTACTTTGTTCAAAACAATAAGGTTACAACACTTGTAACCACAACCAATAATCAAGCCCATTTTGCAATTTAGGAAAACTTAAAGAAATAAACTCCTAAACTAAGTTTAAGACTTTATCAAATGGGGCACTAAATGCTATTCAATCATCTAAACTAGGTAGTTAGGCCTCCAAATGAAGATCATCTAATTTGTTAACACAAACTCAATAATCAAGATAACTCAAAACTTTGAACAGCAATCCCCTCGGGCATACTCCCTCTTGTGTCAACTAAAGTTACACAAAAGAGGTTTTTGGTTCTCTTTGTTTTACTTGGATAATTGAAGAAGTAAGTTCCTTAATTTCTAATTCAAGAGTGATAACTTCTTATATCTCTTAAATTAGGCTAAGAAGAAAAGGAAGCTTTTAGTTATGGAGGTTTTGATAGAAAAAGAAAAAGATGAAGATGAAGCTCTAAGTTCACTCTAAACTTACATTTGGGTTTCCCTTTTAAAATTTAAAGATTCCATATCACTAAAGTGGGGAGAAATCCCTAATTTTTAGTGATTTTAAATCCTTAAAGTGAGTAAGTGGAGAAGGAATTTTGTCCTTTTAAGAGACAAACTTGACATTTGTCATACAAGTGCTTTTCTTGTCTCCCACTCACATGTCATATGACATCACATGTTAAGAGACTTTAAAACCCACTAAAGTATCTTTTTTCTTTCATGACTTCATAAGTCAAAAGGTATGACATGCCTCATGCAACTTTTGCCTAGGTGCAGCATGCCCCCTGCAACTTTTGCATGTTCTATGCAACACTTGCATGAGTTGTGGCATGCCTCATGCCATAGGCCATTCAAATCTTGGCAACTTTGAACCTTTTCTTCCAATTTTATCTAATTCTTTAAATCTAGTTTTAAGTCATGTTAAAGACTTTACAATCTTATTGCAAACTAAATTCATTAATTTAATTAATCAATTAAGTCATCTAATCAATTAGTTAAATCAATATTATCTTGATCACTTAAGTTTTATTGTGTGTGACTTCTTAATTTCATAACTAATTGGCAATGAGAATGATATTAACTCTTAATATCAATGGAACTCCTTCCATACCTAGAATGCAATTCCTTTACCTTTCTTTGTTCTCATAAATTATGATTCACACCTAGCATGCTATATCTTGACTACCTAACTAGTGATGATTGAAATTCATCCCTTACTAGTGATGATTGAAATTCATCCCTTACTTAGACCTTAATGTAGACATCTATTTTTTGACCTTTGGAATGCATGATTTGTAAAAGTAGTGAGCAGCCTGATGATGAAAATACCATTGGATAATGAGAAATCATAAAGCACTTAGGAGATTTTAGAATGACCAAAATATCTTTAGTTAATCAATTCGATCGATTTAATTTTAGCCTGCTAATTGGAAGCATAAAAAGGTTTTCTTTTTTTCTTATTGTAAGAGCCTAAAAATCTAAATTATTTAATTATGATTAATTTAATATTTTCAAGGCTTTAAGTGAGCCTAGAAAATAATTAAATAAATTTAATTAAATATCCAAACCCATTAAATTTATTAAATTTTTCTATTGTAAAAAGGGCTTGGACTTTTTGGCTTTATTATATTTTAATGCCTTTTAGAAATTGTTTTTTAGAATAAAAATGGAAAAATAAAAAAGAGAATAAAAAAACATTTGAGGGATAATTATCTCCTATAACCCGTTGGTTAGAGTGATAAATATCCCTCATTTATCTATCATATTTTTTAGATAGAATTTTGATATTATCTGAGGGATAATTATCCCTCATAACCGGTTATTTAGAGAGACAATTATTTTCCATTTATTTTATTTTCTTTTTGAATTTAGATAGGCTTTAAAATTATCTTTTCTTTGCTATAAAAACCCTACCCAGATCACCTAAGGAGAGGAAAAAAAAATCAACCAATAATTTACTGAAGCACTCTATGGATATTCTAAATTAATTAGAATGCTCTCTTTTATGTCATTAGAGCCACAATTGCTGATCCTTTCATAAAAATGACCTTAGTTAATTTTTAGATTTAGGCTCATTCTAGGTGCCTAATTGACCAAAATCACATCTCCATTGATCTTGGATATATTCCTATCATTTGGAGTTATTCTTGAGTGTTATAAGATCTAATCCAAGAATTGAAGATCAATTTAAAAGTAAATCTAATTTGGTAAATCTTGCTTCCTTTATGCATTTAAATAGGTGAGTTAATTCAATAACCTTGGGTAAATGGTTTTATTTTTAATATTATTTCATTAAATTATTGTTAGGATATCAGCCTCAATTCCATGTCTTTTAAATTTGAAATAGCCTTAGTTTTTTTTTTATGTATATAAATTTAATTTGCTTGATAGGTTAGTTTTTGAATGTATACTATATATGGCATATCACTTTCATTTGGTTTATTTCATTAGCCCAATCAGTTTTTTGATAGTGTCACCTTTTTTTTTTCTCATTGTATATTAACCCATGAATATTTTTTATTGATTTATTTTCCTATTTTGGATAACTTTAGAGTGAACACAAGTGGTACCCCATACATTGTGATTCTAATTTTTTTTATTCCTAATGTTTTATAGCATTTAATTTTTCTTATTATACTAACTTTATTTATTTTGTTATGCATGACTTTGATGTTTGACTTTTGAGAATATTAAAAGATTGAATGGAAGAAATTGGGATTGAAGTCCCAAACTTGAGATCTAAAATTTCAAATAAGTTTTATTAATTCTGAATCTTAAATTTGGTGTTGTTTTTTTCTTTTAATGTTTTGTTCTTTTGAGCATGAAAATGTTAAACAAGGTATGAATGGATCCAACGAAATTTCAAAAGGAATCAAAGCAGGCAAAAGAAGATGAAACATGGTCAAAAGAAAAAAATTATAGTAGAGCTTGAAGGCATAAACTAAAAATTGAAACAAAATGAATTGCATCAAAGTTTAAGACCCCTTTCATGGGTAAAAGGCTAAAAAGCCATGTAATAGTATATATTTATTTTTATCAAAAGGGCCTTTTTAATTTGGTTTAAGGATTATTTTCAATTCTCCTCCCTTTCTTTTAGTTTTAGGTTTATCTTTATTTTTTTTCCCCTTTAGTTTGTTTTTTTACCTTTGAATATCACCATGGCATACAAATTACTTAGAAATTAAAATTATGTGAATTTAGGTTAACTTAGCAAATTAAAATCAGATCTAACATGATAGAAATCCTCAGGTATATTTAACTTAGAGATTATGCATGTTTAGGTTCCTTGCAAGCATAATTGACCTAGTTAATGTACATATAAGGGAACTTGACTTAATAAAAGAAAATATGCATGTTAGACTTAGTTTATTTAATTATTTTTAATTTTAATATGTGTGAAAATGGATTTGTATATAATTAACTTAGTTAAATATGCATGTAGGGCAAGGTGGTAAAAGGGTAACATTACTGAATTAGCAACTTGGCATGTTAAGAACTACTTGTACATGTACATGGTTGATTTATTGGATTTAGTTGTGCATGTAACTTTAGACTTGCATAAATGTATGAACAAGGAATTAAATAAAAGAAACAATAAGATAGACTTAAGGAATCATTAGTCGAGGCTGGCCCTTATTCAAAGGTAAGTCTAGGTGGAGAAGGTGCCTAACACATTTCCTCTCTTTTACCCACTATCCAAAACCTAGGCCATTGGGCTCATGGTTAAAAAATGGTGGTAGACCTCTATAAAGGATAAGTGCCACCCATATCCCTTCTTATGAATTTGTCTTGGTTATTACCCGGGTGGTGACTCCTTTCCTCCACCTTTGTGGCATTAATATCCAAGCATCATGGTAGTGTTACGGGAACATGATGCTAAACCAGATTCGAGGGACCCACACTTGATCATCATACTATGAACTAAGGTCTCTCTATTATAAAATCCCTATCCTAACTAGGGCCACAGTACATGTCAAACCTCAATTGCTTTAAATTATATGTTCTCGTCTTAGTTCTAATTCTTGATTGATGAGAATTTTCATTAAAAACTCTTTTCTAAATATGTCTATTTGTCATAGCTAAGAACTTTGTATATCAAGAACAATTTAGATTGCATAGGAATTTATCCCTATTTACTTAGGGTAAAAGATCCCATCTTAATTGAACACCTATCTCCATAAATAACTAGTCAGATTTAACACATGCTAGCATGCCTATACATTGTATAAGCATGCAAGCAGTATAAAACTAAATAACCTATACATGAGATGAGATTGCCTTGTCAATAGTATGAGCTATGCAGATTTTGCTTCAGGACACTTCATAAAGTGATCTATAGTTATAATGACATACTACTTAGACCCTGAAGACTTAGGGAAAGGACTAAATATAGCAATCCCCCAATAATAGAATGGCCATGGAATGCCAATAGTAAAGAGTTTCTCTATTGAGGTTTAAGGAATAAAACCATGCTCCTAACACTTTCACAGTTTCTGAATTAGATCCTTAGCATCATTAACTGCAATGGGCCAAAAATAGCCTTTTCTGAAGGCCTTCTTAGTAATGGTCTGAGCTCCTTCATGGCTTATACATAAATCTTCATGAATATTAATAAAGATCGCTAGACCTTCCTCGAGAGAGATGCACTTGAGCCACGGTCTCATAAAAGACCTCCTGTAAAGTCATCTATTCAGAATATTGTATCCTAAAGACTTCTACACGATCTTCTTTGCCTCAAAGGGATTGTCTGGAATGGTGCATTGCCTTAAATAATAAAAGATAGGAGACATCCGTGTTGATCTGACATCATTTGGCAAGATTTCCTTTTGATCAATTATTGGTTGAGAGATCTCCTTATATGAGATTGGTTGAGTTAAGTGTTGCTTACCAGCTACGGCCATCTTTACTAGGGCATATGTGCTATTGTTCTCCCCTCATGGTACTTGGAAGATTGTGATCTCTCCAAGGTTAGATCTACTCTTTATGATCAGCTTTTAGATCCAAACCTTGTACTTAGCCAAGTTTGTGTATTTTATTTAAAAATTGCTTTAATATTAATTAAAAACCAACTGTGAGTTATAGAAAATGAGGAGTATTTACCTTTGCTATGAACCAGGGAGCCATGAGTAATGCCTCGTACTCTGCCATATTGTTTGTATCTTAAAAAGTCATCTAAGTTGCATACTTAAGTTGTGACACCCCTTACCCGTCTACAGTGTAGCCAAGCAAGATATGCCACACAGTGTGCTGGAGCACCATATAACAATTTACCTTTCCTAATTTATTTATTTATTTATTCACCAAGTGCAAAATTTTACAAATCATATCATTATTTACAAATTTGGTTAATGTGAATTTTCCATAAATTTTTATAGAAAATCCGGCAGAGTGCCGGCTGTAAATTGGAAAAACAGTTCTTCTGAACCTGTTAAAAACACTTCTAATATGGTTTTCAGATCCTGAACTCCAATATGCATACATATCAACTCAATCTCAACACAATTTTCAAAATTTTTGTTCACATCACAATTCAAATCAATTTCATGAATAACTCCCCAACATTTTATTTTTCAACATAATATACAGATAATTTCAGTAACATGAAATTTCATATATTTACATTATCATATGATTTCATGAGTTTGTAATTACAATCAAGAACTAGTACAAAAGTACAAAATACAACCCAAAATCCTAATATCCTACCAAGTGCACTGCAGATATGAGGTGACTCTGGACTCTATGCAAATCTGACTAATCTCCAGGTCTGAGGTCTGCTGGACTACCCAGCTATGTCTCTAGTACTTGCGCGTGGCAAAAGCGACGCGCTAAGTAATTCTGCTTAGTGGTGCCAATATAAAATAAAATAGCTAAAATAAAATGGATGTGCAGAATATATGCTAACATTTTTGTAAACTAAGTTCCTGGCAATTATTGTAGTATTATTTGATTAAAATTTGATAAGATTTATTTAGATTGCCCGAGTAACCTACACTAGTTGACCGGACTAGATAAATGGGTAAACTGGCACTGGGTACTAAGTACCTTGGGCCATCACACCATCGGTCACATTGTGTCCCTCGGTATACAATAGAACAGCTAATAAGTTGTAATAAATATTGGGCACAAGGCCAAGTATCAGATTGATATCAAAATGGCTAAAAGCCATAAAATCACAAAATGGCATAATACCATATGCAGTACTGCTAACTGAACCCTATTGGCATGCCAACCTATCCAAACTAATCATTCTAGGCATACTAGGGCATTTTACACAGTTAATGATTCAATTATTTATTTTTATAATGTATAGGTCACTATTCACTTGACTAATTTCACTCAAAGGATGACTTTTTAATTTATAATAGATTTGTTGAACCTAATTTTACCAAGATACCACATTTTAGTTTACAAAAGTGTTGGCATTAGTTGCCAAACAATACTTAAAACCAATGGAGAATAATTCAGAAATTTCAGTTTTGAGTGTTAGAGTTCACTATTCCATTAGGCCATTCTACAATGAGAATTTGGCCAAATGTTCTTCATCAAAATTATTCCTAATTATGTCTAGTTACATATCATTTTTTGAATCACTCCATTTGGAGTTTTGTAGCTCAAGTTATGGCCTAAACACCATAACTGGCTGGATTGCAATTTTTCCAAAATTTCCGAGCAGAATACTTTTTTTGAATCACTCCATTTGGAGTTTTGTAGCTCAAGTTATGGCCTAAACACCATAACTGGCCGGATTGCAATTTTTCCAAAATTTCTGGGAGAATCAATTCAGTAGTTTTTGTACACTGACTGCAAGTCAATTTTTGAACATGTTATGGTCAAAATTTGGATTTGGTTTCTTCATGAAAGTTGTAGGGCTATGTCTTAGCTTTCTACTGGTAAAAATTCAGGTCAATTTAACCTTTTTATACTGAGTTATGACCATTTGAACAAACACTATTCATTTAGACATTTTCTAGGAACAGTATGTTGGTCACCCGGATTAGGGTAGTTTTTAGGTCAACTTGGTTTGGTTTTCTGGGCAGGGTTTCTTCACCAAAGTTATGCCATTATGTGTCTAGTTTCATGTGCAATTAGCCTTACACCAATTGAACCTACACAACCCAACTTATAGCTGCCCAAACATGCTGGACTCATATCTAGACCTATAGGGCACTCAGGGGTAGCATGCCTATCCTTAATTCCATTATCCTAAATCACTTCAATTCCTCCTCACATATAGTCAAATGGTCACTAATTGACAATTACAATGTTCATATACCATTACATGAGCAAACCCTAATTTTGTTCAAGTCTCCAAATTTTCAAATCAAATTTCATTCATGCATTACACTTGCACTTAAATATTCAATCACTCAACTCATGTCAAGGGTAGCTCACATACCACTTTGTTTCAAGGAAATTCATCAAACCCTAACCAACCCTAAGCTGCCGAAATTGTAGGGATGAATACACATAAATTTTATTCCGTTTTTCTTACAATTTCTACTTATCTCATGGCCTTAAACATGAATTGAATAAGAGAGGGAAGAGATTGGACACTAACCTTGAATGGAGTCAATTCCAAGCTTACAACAACTCCTTTTCTACTTCTTTTTGCTTCCAAAATCTTCTCTAAGATAAAATATTAAGGTTTTGTGTTGGAAACTTAGGGTTTAGTTGAAAGAAAAACTAAGGAAATGGAGCTTTGGAAAACTTAGCAATGGAGGAGAGGGAAGAGGAATATGGTGCGGCTTTGAAGGAGGAAGATGGCTGATGATTATTCCAGATTTCTGACTTCTTTTCTCTCTTTTTAATGTATTATGAATGATTTTTATGCATTTTGATTGGCCAAAGGTGTAACACCCCTCACCCGTCTACAGTGTAGCAGAGCAAGATGTGTCATATGGAGTGCCGGAGCACCTGATCTTATCTGATTTCATTATAGTTCTTGATTTATTTATTCAAAAACTTTCACTAAGGTTTAGGCTATTTTTACTTTTATCAAAATCTAACTAATTTGGAAATTTCAAAAATTTAAACATAATCCAACAGAGTGCCGGCTGTAATTTGGACTAACAGTTCTTCTAAACCAGCCAAAAACAATTTCAATATATACTCAAATTCATATATCAGATTATCTCAAAGTATTCTCAACAGTTTCTCAAACTCAGATTCAGTCTCAAAATTTCTCAAACTCAATCTCATTTAGAATCATTATGATTACATAATCAACTCAGATATCAGAATTTTTATATTTCATTAACGTATATAATTTGCCAATTAAGTACATAAATTTGTCAAGTACAGGATATACAAATGAAGTTACAGTTACTAATTCACATTACAATATAAGCAGTAATTATAATGTACAAATTAGAAAACATGCTTAAAATGAGCCCTATCTGCATGCATTACTAAGGAGGTGATAACCTTGAACTCTTCTGACACTTCTGCAGATCTGGACTCCAAAAATCTCAATCAACTGTCTACTGGTTTTACCTTCAGTACCTGCATGAGAAAACAATTCCATCGCGCTAAGCATTTCTTCTTAGTGGTGCAATAGTATAACAAGAAATAATATATACAAATAAAGAAAGAAATAAATCATAATTCGGATATCCAGGAATCAATTATTCTAACTGTATTGTATTTTAAGTCTCTATGGTTCTGCAAATTATATTTTTGTTATGTTTCTATTGATAATCTGTTTTACTCATTTCATTCAATGCTTAATTTTAATTGTATTGAAATTTCTATATACTTAACTTAACTTAACTACCTGAATTGAATAATGTTTTAATTAACTGCCCATGTAGCCCATACACTGACCAGACTGGATAAACGGATTTACTAGCACTTGGTACCTAGCACCTCAGGCTGTCACACCATCGGTCACAAAGTATCTCCCGGTGTGCAAACAGTGTGGCTAAAAAGCCATATAATCAATCAGGCATTAAGCCGAGTATAATGACACAATCTGTATAGCCATAGGCTATTAAAATCATAGTATGGCATAATAAGCCATAAAACACAATATGATGTAAAGCCATTTACAAAACAGCTGTCAAAATCCTATTAGTATGCCAACCTATCCAAACTAGTCAACGAGGCAAACTAGGGCATATTATAAGATTAAATATTTATTTTTAGGGTTTACTGGTCATTATACAATTCACTGGTCAATGAAAATGTTGACCTTTTCATACATCATGTCACACCCTACTCCTCCGTAAGATGTAACATGATCCCGTAGTACACCTAATGAATTACCGTACTTCACCTACTGATAACACATTAGATATACTACAAGGGATTTTACAACAATTTTCGTGAAATTTAAATCATCGCTTAAAATCTGGTGTTATAATTTTTTTTTTTTTTAAATTTCAGCAAAGTGCCGGCTGTGTTTTGAGAAAACAGTTCTTCAAACCTAAAAAGGAAAATACTCCCAATATGTTTTCTCAAATCCAACTCCAACTCACAATTCAAATCTCAATAATCAAATCAACTCATTTTCAAACCAATCTCATCATAAAGAACATTTCATTAATTACAAACTCAAAAATTAATATTATAAAACTATACAGGTAAATAAAATCTCAAATTTATATTACAATGATTTGCATTTAATTACATACCAAAATATTTTACAAGAGTTTTTATGCAACTGCTCAAATAATTTACATACATATTATCACATGCATACATTAAAACCTATGTATATAGGTATACCTACGATATACTTGGAGCTGATCTGAATGTGTCTTCAAAGAAGCTTACTCAATTTCTCTATGCTCTTTTCACCTGCGACAGCATACAAAGCTATCGCTGAGTGGTGAACTCAGTGGTGCACAACTATAATTTAAAACATAGTACAATATACCTTAACAAAAATTACAGCAAATAATTTGGAAATCTGGATACTCATCAAATTCCAAAACTCAAAATATTCATTGTCAATAATATAAATTATTTGTATAAAATGACTTTGATCACGAAATTCAATTTATCAAATCATAACTAACCGTTTAAGATAATTCTAACAAAATCAATTATACATAAATCATAATTGAAATCACAAATCTTTACTATTCAAAAAATTCTTTATCTCACTAGCTATGCAAGACTAATCCGAAAGGGCCATCTTCGGGGTGATTCTAACTCCATATGGTCGGGGAGGTTGAATCATCGTGCACAATACACATCACAATAATGAATCTTTCAAAAGGGCCATAACATAAAACTTAGATCTAACCTCTAATAAGAAGAGAATCTAAGCCTGTGCATGTACCATGGTAATCAAAACACAACTAACTCCATTGTCTTCTCAACAAATGAGAGAGACATGTAATAACCTAGTCAAACATCTATTGTGAGATATAAAACAATATTACAATCTTTTTAGTGAGCATAAATCACAATACAATTCGATTCAAGTCAATTCCAATATCTAATAATTTTTATGCTCATCACAATTCAAATCATAAATTTGCATTTTTCCATGCAAATTGCCCATCACAATTCAAAACATGTTCTATCACAATTTTCCAAAACATAATTTATTCAATTCACAACAATGCTTAATACTTGTGGAAATACCATTTCACAAAGCTAAATTCATACAGACTATAACAATTTCAATAATCATTGAATCAAATCCAATGCTTGTTAAACATAATACATAAGAAAAATATTCAGAACAAAATCAGTTAAAAACTAGTTGTGCACAAACCTGATTTGAGTCGCTCTTAGGCCTTGACTCAATGTTCTTTATGCTTCTCAATATCCTTATCAACTAAAACACACAATTTAATGTGTTTCAGTACTCAATGAATTTGTTTTCAATCAAAAAATCTAATATCTAAATTTTCTTGGTATTATTCCCTTCAATTCATTTCATTAGTCAACTTATAATGTTGACCCCTGATGCACTCTAAGTGAGTCAATTCTAATGTTACCAATATGTCACATTTTATAGCCCTTTAGTGTTGGTATATGTTACCAATTTCATTTTCCAAGTGTATTGCATTTTATTGCAATTTACCGGATTTCGGTGTACTATTTTGACCTAGCTGGACGACCTAGTTCCCTCGGTTTTTAGGTTTCGGTCCAAACTAAAAACTTGTAGGTCTATGTCTCATTGCACGCGGGGCAAAATTTTAGGTCATTCTAAATTGTGTAGACCAAGTTATGGTCAATTTACCAATGCTGGACAGAATGCACCAAAATGGTAACTTTAGGTCATTTTTAGGTCACTTTTGGTTCGGCCAGTTTTGGTACCTGAATTTGTGCAAGCTATTTGGCTCGACTCTTGCCATTTCTAGGCTTTGGTGTCTTCATAAAAATTGTAGATATATGTCTAAAATATTCATGGTAAAAATTTCAGGTCATTTGGACCTGTTTTGAGTAAGTTATGGTCAAAACACTAATTGCTACCCAAATGGTCAATTTTCAGGTTTTCAAGTCACTAATCCGGATTTGGTCATTTTTCAAGTCACCTTCCAGAAAAAATTTAGATAAGCTTCCTTCATGAAAGTTGGCACATTTTATGCTTAGTTTCACCTCCAATTGGTCTCATACCAATTGGAGTTACACAATTCCATTTATAACCTAAAATGTATACTATTTTTACTAACCATACTTTGCATTGAAAATTGGCACTTCTAATGAACACCATTCACATTTCATTTTGGTCAATCGTCCAACCACAACTCAATTTGTCAATTTTTTCCAGCAACAACTCAGTTTAATGAAATGAAATGCCCAACAATACTCAGTTCACTTAAACATCCAGTAGCTATTCTATTTAAGTAAACATCCATTACACTCAATTCAGTGAAATCAATATCCAACTCTTATAAAAACCTTCAAACCCTAATCCATTGATCAAAACCACTAATGTACATTCTATTAACTCATAATCAACATTAATATACATGAAATTAAAGCTCTCTTACATACATCAAAACTGCCCATTGTACATATGTTTCAAGTTTCCATATTCATTTTACAACCCTACTTCAAAGTGTCCATTTCAAGCGTACACATGACAATTAAGCTCTAGTACATGTAAGCCCTCTAATCAACCTCACTAATCACCATATACATGAAAGAACAAATCATATTCCCATGGAATTTAAGGCTGCCAAAATTGAACACATTAATTACTCATCAAATCCTTCAATTTTCTCAACCAATCAATTCACCATAACCTTAATTCAAAGTTTAATTAAACAAGAAAGAGAAAATGGACACTTACCTCAACTTGAGCTTAACAAAACCTTGAAATTTTCTCTCCTTTTTATTGCCTATATGTTTCCCAAGATGTGCAGGCAAAATTTAGTGAAGGAAAATGCAAGGATCATGGCTTGAAGATGGAAGAATGGGGTTTGCATAGTTGGCCGACCATGGAGGATTTGAGAGCATTTCATTTGGGCAAAGAGAGCGAGGTTGAAGAAGATGAGTGAAGTGGCTGTCCTTTTGTCCTCATATGCCTTATATAGCTCCACTAACCCTCCACTAACCTTAGTTTAAACATTATAATAATTAAAGTTTAATTAATTCTAATTACACCCTCATTTTTCTCTATTTACATTATGTGTAATTTTATATCTAATTTCATTTTTCATGTGATTTTCAAAATTTAATATCATTTATTTTTAATGAAAATTTAGGTCAAAAGATGACTCAGGGTGTCAAATGACCACAATGCCCCTATTCGGGTTGCATTCTCGATTTTTCGATAACACCGAGTTTTGTCATTTTCTCGATTTCTTGTTTTTCTTTGTACTAATTAATTAATTTTTCTTTGATATTTCTAATGATATTTATACTTCAATAGACATTTATTTAAGTCCTAAAAATATTTTTTAGGGTTCCCTGCTGTCCAGGACTGGTCAACGATCCACGTCGCAACTTCCCGATGTGGTCACCCATCGCTATGGTTCTCGGCTCATTTAACTTGGTTACATTTCATTACTATTATTTTTCCTTTGTTTTTCTTGTATTTTCTTTTCTTGTATTTCATTATTTTATATCTAAATGTAGTTCTAGCCATCTTAGCTGTCCGGACAACACTGGTCACTGGAACAGTAGAACGCACTACCAAGCATAGGGGTGTTACAATTCTCCCCCCCTTAAAATAAATTTTATCTCGAAATTTTACCTGGCATCAGTTTCTGAACAGCTGTGGGTACTGTCTCCTCATGTCTTTTTCCAAGGAGAAACTTTAAGGAATACCTTATTACCCACTACATATTCAATATCTCTTCTCTTCAGATTAACATAGGACTTCTGACGGTCTGATGCAGCCTTGAGTCAATCTCTTATCAATCTAATCTTTTCCTCTATCTGCTGAATAATTTCTAGCCCAATCATCTTCCTTTCACCTACTTCATCCCAACATAGGGGAATTCTGCACTTTCTGCCATATAAAACTTCATATGGAGGCATCCCAATGCTTGATTGGTATCTGTTGTCATAAGCAAACTCAATCAAAGGCAAGTGTATATCCCCAACTACCTTGAAACTCAATCACACAAGTCCATAGCATATCCTCCAATATCTAAATTACCCTCTCAGACTGGCCATCTGTCTGTGGGTGGAATGCCGTGCTGAAGTTCAATCTAGTTCCTAGGGCTCTCTAAAGACTACCCCAGAATCTAGAAGTGAACCTAGGATCTCTGTCTGATACAATCGATACTAGCACTCCATACAGTTTTACATTCTCATTTATGTACAATCTGGCCAATCTCTCCAACTATAGTCCATCCGAACTGGCAAAAAGTGAGCAGACTTGGTTAGTCTATCAACTATGACCCATACTGCATCATGACTATTCTGTGTCCTCGGAAGTCTCATCACAAAATCCATAGTTATCCGTTCCCTTACAATGTTTCATAGGGTGCCATTTGTATGCTAGCTTGACACTTATTATTATATATAAATTCTGTTAGTAGGAGGTATCTGTCCCATCTCCCCTCGGATTCAAGGACACAAGTTCTCAGTATATTCTCGAGAGCTTATTACATTTTATAGGTTATTATTATCATTTCATTTCATTATTTACAGAAACTCAATGAGTTTCAGAATTTACCTGAATTACTTGTTTCGACTGTCCATCCGTCTGAGGATAATAAGTCGTACTGATATCTCTATACTTATAGCAATTATTGTGGCACAGGTAGTTCACATTATTGTAACCAAGTTACTGACTCCAGCTACCTTACAAGTGTAGTCTTTCGACAGGCTAGTTCTGAAGTTTTAAATTTCTAACTAAAATTTTCACATTTATTTCCCGTAATAGTACTCTATCGAGGTGTAACTGTATCAATTTATAGATTACTTACAAATATTCTTATTTTATTATACCACGAGGAAGCACGTAGCTTTACACAATAATTCCGTGTCGGTATTGTAATCTGCAGCTTACAATACAAACATCGAGAACATTATATAGTCACTACGTTATAACCTCATGGACTAGGTTTTCTAACATCTTATCTTTCTCGAATCCACTAATATCCTAAACCGATTCTGATTACAATATCCATTAACAATTACTAACAGTAACATCTTTGCCCTCATCTAGAGCAATTCTATTACTGTAACTTACTTTTACATCCTCTTGCTTACATTAAGTAGGCTTGCTGTTTAACTTTATAATTTATAGTGTGTTAGAAAATACTTTTCGCTGATAAACTCTTCCAGAACTAATTTCACTTATTATCACATTCCTTATCTTAAAGGACTAATCACTACTGCATCGAAATTTATTCCCATGTAAAGGAATAGCAACATAACATATAGTTCTAACACTAACATATAACTAAGTAGTGCTGGGATCAAACAAAAATAATTAATTGTTTCTTTCAAAAATTAAGAACTTAACAACAGCTACATCTAAAGTTTCTATTCTTTCCCCTTGGCGCATAGTGGATGCTCTGACTGGTGCACTACTATGTTTGGGTTGATTCACTATGTTATGGTTGTGAGGAGTACCAACTCTATTTCTATCTTGACCTTTACTGATTATCTGTGAACTTTGGTGAGTAGATCGAGGTGTTCTAGTACAATCTTTAACAAAGTGTCCAAGTTTTTCACAATTGTAGCAGGCTCTAGAGGCCTTACGATAAATACCTCAATGTAGCTTACCACAAACATGGCAGAAACGGGCAGAATAGGAACTTCTGGTTGTTCGACGACTAGATCTTGGTGTTCTCTGCCCTCATGATCTGCCTCTGTCATATCCTAGAGCTCGGGGTTCCTCAAATTCTTTTCTCTTCCCCAAATTACTGTTCGAGCTTTGACCCATAGGTCTCTCCCTCTTTTCTATTTCATGTTGCCCTTGTAGGGGTTAGGTCTGTACTTGAGTTTGAGCTGACAGAGTATCAGCCATTTGTTGAAAGAAAGTGGCCATCCATTTGTACAGTATTTTGTATCGGTAAAACTGGTACAGTCAGGCCTTCGACACTTTGTGGAGCTGGGGCCTCAACTTGTACTTCTGTCGTCACAAACTGTTATATTGTCTCATTCTTCTCTTCCATATCTTTTTCACAGGATTTTTATTCCTGTACAACCAACACAAGGAGATTTCTCTCCATTAGTTCATATTTATGATGTAAATGTACTATATGTATCAAACATTTGAGCAGTTGTAATTACCGACAAAAAGATTTCAAATTCACAGTTCAAAATTTACTTTAAAACCATTGCTCTGATACCACAAAACATGTCACACCCTACTCCTCTGTAAGATGTAATATGATCCCGTAGTGCACCTAATGAATTACCGTATTTCTCCTACCGATAACACATTAGATATACTACAAGGGATTTTAAAATAATTTCGTGAAATTTAAATCATCGCTTAAAATCTGGTGTTATAAAAAATTTTTTCAAAATTTTGGCAAAGTGCCAGTTGTGTTTTGAGAAAACAGTTCTTCAAACCTGAAAAGGAAAACACTCCTAATATGTTTTCTCAAATACAACTCCAATAGCTTCATTTCAACTCACGATTCAAATCTCAATAATAAAATCAATTCATTTTCAAACCAATCTCATCATAAAAAGCATTTCATTAATTACAAAACTCAAAAATTAATATTACAAAACTATACAGGCAAATAAAATCTCAAATTTATATTACAATGATTTGCATTTAATTATATACCAAAATATTTTACAAGAGTTTTTATACAACTGCTCAAATAATTTACATACATATTATCACATGCATACATCAAAACTTATGTACATGGGTATACCTATGATATACCTGGAGCTGATCTGAATGTGTCTTCAAAGAAGCTTACTCAATTTCTCTATGCTCTTTTCACCTGCGATAGCATACAAAGCTATTGCAGAGTGGTAAACTCAGTGGTGCACAACTATAATTTAAAACATAGTACAATATACCTTAACAAAAATTACAGCAAATAATTTGGAAATCTAGATACTCATCAAATTCCAAAACTCAAAATATTCATTGCCAATAATATAAATCATTTGTATAAAATGACTTTGATCACGAAATTCAATTTATTAAATCATAACTAACTGTTTAAGGTAATTTTAACAAAATCAATTATACATAAATCATAATTGAAATCACAATTCTTTACTATTCAAAAACATTCTTTATCTCACTAACTATGCAAGACTAATCTGAAAGGGCCATCTTCGGGGTGATTCTAACTTCCTATGGTCGGGGAGGTCGAATCAACGTGCACAATACACATCACAATAATGAATCTTCCGAAAGGGCCATAACATAAAACATAGATCTAACCTCTAATAAGAGGAGAATCTAAGCCTGTGCATGTACCATGGTAATCAAAGCACAACTAACTTCATTGTCTTCTCAACAAATGAGAGAGACGGGTAATAACCTAGTCAAGCATCTATAGTGAGATATAAAACAATATCACAATCCTTTTAGTGAGCATAAATCACAATACAATTCGATTCAAGTCAATTCTAATATCCAATAATTTTTATGCTCATCACAATTCAAATCATAAATTTTCATTTTTCCATGTAAATTGCCCATCACAATTCAAAACATGTTCTATCACAATTTTCCAAAATATAATTTATTCAATTCACAACTATGCTTGATACTTGTGGAAATACCATTTCACAAAGCTAAATTCATACATACTATAACAATTTCAATAATCATTGAATTAAATCCAATGTTTGTTAAACATAATACATAAGAAAAATATGTCATTTAATCATATGAAATATTCAGAACAAAATCAGTTAAAAACTAATTATGCACAAACCTGATTTGAGTTGCTCCTAGGCGTTGACTCAATGTTCTTTATGCTTCTCATTATCCTTGTCAACCAAAACATACAATTTAAAGTGTTTCAGTACTCAATGAATTTTTTTCCAACCAAAAATTCCAATATCTAAATTTTCTTGGTATTATTCCCTTCAATTCATTTCATTAGTCAACTTATAATGTTAACCTTTGATGCACTCTAAGTGAGTCAATTCTAAGGTTACCAATATGTCATATTTTATAGCCCTTTAATGTTGGTATATGTTATCAATTTCATTTCCAAGTGCATTGCATTTTATAGCAATTTACCAGATTTCGGTGTACTATTTTGACCTAGCTAGATGACTTAGTTCCTCAGTTTTCGGGTTTCGGTCCAAACTACAAACTTGTAGGTCTATGTCTTATTGCATGAGAGACAAAATTTCAGGTCATTCTTAGTTGTGTAGACCAAGTTATGGTCAATTTACCAATGCAGGACAGAATGTACCAAAATGGTAACTTCAGGTCATTTTTAGGTCACTTTTGGTTCGACCAGTTTTGGTACTTGAACTTGTGCAAGCTATTTGGCTTGGTTTTGGCCATTTTTGGGCTTTGGTGTCTTCATAAGAATTATAGATATATGTCTAAACTATTCATGGTAAAAATTTCAGGTCATTTGGACCTGTTTTGAGTAAGTTATGGTCAAAAAACTAACTGCTGCCCAAATGGTCAATTTTCAGGCTTTCAAGTCACTAATCCGGATTTGGTCATTTTTCAAGTCACCTTCTAGGCAGAATTTAGGTAAGCTTCCTTCATGAAAGTTGGCACATTTTATGCCTAGTTTCACCTCCAATTTGTCTCATACCAATTGGAGTTACACAATTCCATTTATAACATAAAATGTATACTGTTTTTACTAACCATACTTTGCATTGAAAATTGGCACTTCTAATGAACACCATTCACATTTCATTTTGGTCAATTGTCCGACCACAACTCATTTTGTCAATTTTTCCAGCAACAACTCAGTTTAATGAAATGAAATGTCCAACAATACTCAATCCACTTAAACGTCCAGCAGCTATTCTATTTAAGTAAACATCCATTATACTCAATTCAATGAAATCAATATCCAACTCTTATACAAACCTTCAAACCCTAATCCATTGATCAAAACCACTAATGTACATTCTATTAACTCATAATCAACATTAATATACATGAAATTAAAGCTCTCTTACATACATCAAAACTGCCCATTGTACATATGTTTCAAGTTTCCATATTCATTTTACAACCCTACTTCAAAGTGTCCATTTCAAGAGTACACATGACAATTAAGCTCTAGTACATGTAAGCCCTCTAATCAACCTCACTAATATCCATATACATGAAAGAACAAATCATATTCCCATGGAATTTAAGGCTGCCAAAATTGAACACATTAATTACTCATCAAATCCTTCAATTTTCTCAACTAATAAATTCACCATAACCTTAATTCAAAGTTTAATTAAACAAGAAAGAGAAAATGGACACTTACCTCAACTTGAGCTTGACAAAACCTTGAAATTTTCTCTCCTTTTTGTTGCCTATATGTTTCCCAAGATGTGTGGGCAAAATTTAGTGAAGGGAAATGCAAGGATCATGGCTTGAAGATGGAAGAATAGAGCTTGCATGGTTGGCCGGCCATGGAGGATTTGAGAGCATTTCATTTCAGCAAAGAGAGTGAGGTTGAAGAAGATGAGTGAAGTGGCTATCCTTTTGTCCTCATATGCCTTATATAGCTCCACTAACCCTCCACTAACCTTAGTTTAAACATTATAATAATTAAAGTTTAATTAATTTTAATTACACCCTTATTTTTCTCTATTTACATTATGTGTAATTTCATATCTAATTTCATTTTTCATGTGATTTTCAAAATTTAATATCATTTATTTTTAATGGACATTTAGGTCAAAAGATGACTCGGGGTGTCAAATGACCACAATGCCCCTATTCGGGTTGCATTCCCGATTTTTCGATAACACCAAGTTTTATCGTTTTCTCGATTTCTCGTTTCTCTTTGTACTAATTAATTAATTTAAGTCCTAAAATTATTTTTCAGGATTCCCCGCAGTCCAAGGCTAGTCAACGGTCCACGCCGCAACTTCCCGGTGCGATCACCCATCGCTATGGTTCTCAGCTCGTTTAAATTGGTTACATTTCATTACTATTATTTTTCCTTTGTTTTTCTTGTATTTTCTTTTCTTGTATTTCATTATTTTATGTCTCCTCACCCATATCTAAGTGTAGTTCTCAGCATCCTAGCTGTCCGGACAACACTTGTCACTGGAACAGTAGAACACACTACCGAACATAGGGGTGTTACACATCATGCATATGTTGATTCTAGTATCACAAGTCACAATTTGTATTTCAATATGCTACCGATATAGTGCAATTTACAATTCTCACAAGTTGGCATTTATTGCCAATTTACTTCAAGGCTTGATTGTATGTTAATGTCAAATTTTCAATTTTTGTGTGCTAGATTGGTCTAGCTTAAAGTTCTATTTCCCTTAGTTTTTAGCTTCTGGTCAAAGAAGCAAAATTGTAGCTCTATGTCTTATTGCACTTTGGGCAAAATTTCAGGTCATTCTGAGTTGTATAGACCAAGATATGGTCAATTTACTAAATCTGGACAGATTGCACCTTTAGTGCAAAATTTTGTTAATTTTAGGTCTTATTTACTTCTGGCAGTTTTGGTATCCAAAATTGTGCAAGCAATTTGACTTGGTTTTGGCCATTTCTGGGCTTTGGTGTATTCATAATAATTGTAGCTCTATGTCTAAGCTATCCATGGTAAAAATTTCAGGTCAATTGGATCTGTTTTGAGTGAGTTATGGTCATCCTAATGACTACTATTTATATGGTCAAAAATCTGGGTTGCAAGGTTACCATTCCGGATTTGGTCATTTTTAAGGTCAGCTTCTAGACAGAATTTTGGCAATATTTCTACATGAAAGTTGGCCTATTTGGTGTCTAGTTTCACTCTCCATTGGCCTCATACCAATTGGGTTCACAGTTTTGCACTTATGACCTAATTTATGTGCTGCCAACATACACAACCTGCATTTGAACATCACACTTTCAATTTTGACAATCCTCCTCCTCCCAATACTTCAATATTTAATCATGGAACTCCTATATATATTGTACACAATTTCAGCAAGCATTTTGGGCAAACACTCAAGTGCTTAATACACATATTACTACCCTAATTCTCAAAATTAAATTCAACACAATATATATATGTATTCACTTAATTTTTACTACATACAATTCCATCACTACTTCACATATACTGCTCTTAAACCATAATTACCATAATTCATCAATTTAATTCATGATATCAAGCATCAATTCATGCACTTCAAGGCTATCAAAAATGGCAGTTTGCTAAGGTCTCCAAATTTCTTTCCAAAACCCCTAAATTCAATACTTACTTACACATACATGGGATTTAATTGGCTAGCACTTCAATTTAACTCCATCAACACTAATTCCCATCAATTTAATGTAACAAAAATTCAAAGAACATGAGCTCCCATGGCTGCCAAAAATTGTACACATCAATAACTCATCAAAACCTTCAAATTTCCTCACCATTCAACTCATCTCAACCTTAAAACAAACTTTAATGAAGCAAGGAATGAAAAACTAACTCTAACCTTAACTTGAGCTTCACAAATCCATGGAATTTGCTCTCCTTTTTGCTGTCTATATGTTGCCCATGGTGTGTAGACAAACTTTAGTGAAGAAATATTGAAAGATGGAGGCTTGAATCAAGAGAGAGAGAGAGAGCTTGGTTGGGACGTCCATGGAGGTTCTTCATTGAGTTGGTTTCGGCTGGATTTTGGAGAGGTTGAAGATGACTTCATTTTCTGTCCAAAGGCCTTTTATATGTCCACTTCATGTGTAGTTAGTGCTCCACTAAGTGTAGTTTATAATTAATAAATTTCCAAGTTCCATAATTTGCCAATTTGCCACCAACTTCCACTATTTACATTATGTACTACAATTCTTATTTTTCATGACATTTTTAAAGTTTAATATCACTTATTTTTAATGGACATTTAGGTCAAAAGTCCACTCTAGGTGTCAATTGACCAAAATGCCCCTCTTCGGGTCAAATTCAGACTTTTTCGGTAACATCGATTTACTCTTTGCACCGCCGATTTCTTTAATTTTCGTTTTTCGTTTATACTAGCTTATTAATTTTTCTTTGACATTTCCAATGTCAATTACACCTCAGTAGACCTTTAATTAGGCCTCGAAAATATTTTCCCGAGTTCCCTGTGGTTCAAGGCTAGTCAACAGTCCTCGCCGTAACTTTTCGGTGCGGTCACCTATCGCTATGGGCTCGGCTCGTTTAACTTAGTCACATTTCATCTCTTTTATTTTCTCTTAATTTTTCTTATATTTTCTTACTTTGTATTCGATCATTTTATGTCTCCTCACTATCATCAAAACATAATTCCAAATTTTTAGTATCAGATTCGACATTTGTCCACATCTCGTTATCGGACAGACATCACCGTCGATCTGATGAGAATGTACCAACTACGTAAGTGAGGATGTTACAAAAGGTTTTTAATGACCTCATGCTTACTTCATTAAATCAATATTATCTCTTTTCTTTTTTTTCTTTTCTTCTCTTTACTACTCACTTTCACTTTCATTTTTAGCAATGTTTATTTATATTTGATATCATATAATTTATGTACTTAATTGGACAAGTTGGTCAAAAATCATATCTGAGGACGAAATGACCAAAATGCCCTCCATTTGGCTTAACGAGCTAAAATTGTGTGTACCGATTGATTAAATTCTCCTTTTGTTTTCTTAGCAATTTATTGTCATTGAGACCCCAATAATCCTTATCTGAGATCTCAAAAATTATTTCATGGAGTTTTTCCCGGGTCTAGGATTACTAACGGCCTTCGCTGTCACTTCCCGTTAGGGTCACTCATCACTGGGGCTACGGCTCATTTAACCTTAGTGCATTTCATTTCTAAAAATTTTCCTTAATTTTTCTTATTATTATTTGGTTTATTTATAACTCCTCACTCTAATCTAATTATAATTCCAAATATTCTAGCTGCTTGGATTGACATTAGTCACCGGAACAGTAGAACATACGGATTAGCTAAAGTGAGGATGTTACATAAGCTTTATGCTTTGAGGACCTTCTAGCATAATTTTGATTCTTGATCCTATTGAGTCAGCTGCTTCATTTATCCACACATTCCATGTTTCTTTGTGTTCCTTTTTTGGTTTAGGTTTTGGTGTCAGTTCAGACACAAAAGTCTACTAAGGCCTAGGCTTTCAGTGCTATTCTGAGGGCATATTTGATGTCCTACACCCAAGAATGATTAACCAAGTGGCAAGCCAACTTGAGTTGTTTAGTCTTTACAAGATCTTCCTTAAAGGGTAGTTAGTCCTGACTTCTATGGTATGTGACTCAAAGTATGGTCTCAGTTTAATTGCTACATTCATTACAAAAGCAAGCTTCTCCAATATCGGATAATTGAGCTCAACTACCTTCAAAACTTAGGCTAGTGTAGTAAATTGGTCTCTGTCCACCATCTACTTATCGAACTAAAACTAAATACTCTTTCCTTGGTCACCGCAAGGTATAAAAAAATACTTTTCCCTAATTGGTCAAGTCAAGTAAAGGTGGGCTAGTTAAAAAAATCTTTCAATTTATTAAATACTACTTGGCAGTCCTTCCCCCATTTGAAGTTCTTTTAAGCTTTTAATGTCCAGTAGAAGGGGAGGCATTTCTAAGCTGAGTAAGACATAAAGTACCCCAATGCTGTGAACTTTCCATTTAATCTCTAGATCTCCTTAATGCTCTTTGACAATTGTGTTTCCTTTATAGCTTTGAAAGTTTTCAGGTCTTTTACCTCATGTCCTACTGTTGTAGTCGACTAACTCAAGGGACTTGGTTGACCACTTGGGAGTTTTTATGGTTGGTTCCATTTTCCTAATCTCAACTGACCAACTCAAGGGACTTGGTTGACCACTTGGGAGTTTTTATGGCCGGTTCCATTTTCATGATCTCAACTACCCAACTAAAGGGACTTAGTCGACCAACTCGCCCAAACTTTGCTTCTAATGGCTATTTTTATCTCTCTATAGGTTAGGACCTATAAATACTTGGTTTTAAGGTTAAAAATAGAACTTCAACCCTCTGTATTGACTAGCTTTTACTCTCTTTCCATCTCTTACTCTTATATCTCTCTTTAAGCCAAAAATTTGAGTTGAGAAATCATGTGGGTTGTGAAATTAAGAGTTTGGGGAGAGATTTGTATAACTAAAGATTATGGTTAGGGTTTGAGCAAAAAGAGGAAATTTGCAAAGATTTGTGCAAATTCCTCAAAATTCCGGTTGTAAAGGGTTTGGTCTTCACCTTTAAGAAGACAAATAATGGATTTGGGGAGACACTCCGGGAGGGAATCTTGAGTAGAGGACTACGTGAGAAAAATGCCGAACCTTTATAAATATCACTTGCAATCTCTTATATCCCTTCTTTCTTTATATTTATTGCACATTATTATTTTTGTAATTAATTGTAGTAGTTGTCTTGAATTTATTATGGTTAAGCTTATTGGGTATTTATTGTTATTTTTACTTTGCATTATCTGAGGTTGTTGAGTGTCCTAGAAATTGTGAGGAATTTATTTATTATTGATGTTGCATTGCATTTTTTGAGATTGTTAAGTGTTGTAAAAATTGGTTTAGGAGAACTTGTGTGATTTGCGCAAAATTTTTGAAACCCAATCCACCCCTTTCCTAGGTTATCTCCAAAGCTTTACCTTTAAATCATTCTCATGCATTCATATATTGCTCAATTTTACATATCCTTAACTAAATAAATTTTATCCATCTACATACTCAAATATCCATTAAAAGTCCAATTGTCCTACTAATATCCAAGTAAACCCAATAAGAAGTGAATTCAATGCAAAATTATCTTCAACAGTCCAAAATCATTCATATATAATTTATAATCAGTATTCACACTTTTGTACAATATGTCTATTGTATTTTAAAATGCCAATTCAAACTACCTATTATGTCAACATTCAAAAATTATTTTAGAGCTTACTAGCACAAATTATGACTTTGCGGATGCAACTGATAGGTCCCAAAATTTAGCAAATGACTTTCATTTCATGATATTCCTTTGAGTTTTCAAGCTCTAATCAAAACCATGTGTTTAATTTATTTCATTGTCCGATCTTCAATGGAGTTTTATCAATCCAAGGGTCCCTCCTAAATGCAAGAAGTTGTTAAACATAGATATGAAGTCTATTTTCCAAGCTTCCTCTCTGTTTGTCTAAAATTGACCAAATATGTCACACCTTATCCTTTCATAAGATATGACATGCTCCCATAATATGCCTAATGAATTACCGAAACACCCTCTACCGATAATCTATTAAACATATTACAAGGGATTTAACGATTCCAAATTCATTTTCAAGTTAAACTTGTCAATAAAAGGTTTAATAGTTATTTTAAGGTTTAAGAAAAATACCATAAACTTAAATAAAAAAAATAAGTATTTTTAAAACTTAAACAAATTAGATTAAAATTCAGCGTGCTGACGGCTAAAAATCTGTCTACCCAAAAATTTAAAACCTATTAAAAAAACTGTAGCAATATATTTATATCACTAAATTTATCAAATTAACATTTCAATAAATGCTTTCCTCTTTCACAACCAAAAGAAATAAATCCTAAAAAATTTACATTCATTTGATATCAATAAAATAATATTACATCACCATTATATAACTGCTCAAATATTTCTTGCATATATAGAGTCATTAGTTCCATCAGAGAAAAAAAAATCAAAAGTGTAAACCTAGAATTATACCCCGCTTGCAAAAAGAATGTGACGTCTATTACGCTGACTCAGTGATCTATTCCTTTCCTTTACCTGCGATAGCATAAAAAAAACCATCGCTAAGTACAAACACTTAGTGGCGCACAACAGTCAATTTATAAAACCTCAAGTAAAATGTAACTATCGTTTCATAATAAAATATTTCATTTATTCACAATTTATGAAACACGAAAATAGCAACAAAAATTTCAATAACACATTTCTTATACCATTTAAAAATAGTTAGTATTGCCAACATCTCACAGTTTGTGCAATGACACAAACTTTCCGATCAATGCTGTGTTGTACACCACGACAAAGCTATCTCAACTCCAACTAGTCGAAACTAATGAGGGAGGCAAAGCTAGCTAGCAAATATGAGTGCACCCATCCGATCTCAACCTCCATTGGCAAGCCAAAGAGGGAGGATAATATAATCAATCTCCACCCCACAAGTGGAGGAGGAATATATCTAATCTCGACCTCATAAAGTGAGGGAGGAAATCAAAATATGTCATACCAACTGTGGTTTGAAAATAATTTCCATTCAAATAAACGAATATTTCAAATCATTACAAATCATCATATATAGTTACCAACACATCAATTTCACAACACTTCTAAATCACATACATCCGGCCACCCCCGTGCTATATGGCCAAACATCCGTCTTTTCATCACAATAATAAATTCTTTTCAAAATAAAAAATGTTCCCAAAACAATATAAATAATTCGCAATCAATCACACATTTTTTTTAAGACAAAGGAAATTCACATTTGAGCTTATAGAAAGTCTATTCTTTTCATTTGCAAATTTAAAACACAAGAATATTAGAGTTGTGCACAAACCTTATCTTAGTCACCTTTCTTTGACCTATTTCTCTCTTTACTTTCAACTTTTCTTCTCCATTGAAACATGCAATTTAAAAAGCTTCAATACTTATTCTAACTTCTGCTAGTAACTAACCAAATAAATTCCTAGTGAAATTCATAAAATAACTACACATTCTAAATATTCCGCCAATAATCAGCTCAGGTAAAAGCAAGAATTAGCTTGTGCTTTCTTCATAAGATTTTTAGATTTATGTCTTAGCTTTCATTATCATTTTGAATCACTCAATTTAGAGGTCTAGATCATTACTTATAGTGTCACACCCTACTCCCCTGTAAGATATAACATGATCCCGTAGTACACCTAATGAATTACCGTACTTCGCCTACCGATAACCCATTAGATATAGTACAAGGGATTTTAAAACAATTTTTCTTGAAATTTAAATCATCGATTAAAATCTGGTGTTATAAAAATTTTTTCAAAATTTTGGCAAATTGCCGGCTGTGTTTTGAGAAAATAGTTCTTTAAACCTAAAAAGGAAAACACTCCCAATATGTTTTCTCAAATACAACTCCAATAACTTCATTTCAACTCACAATTCAAATCTCAATAATCAAATCAATTCATTTTCAAACCAATCTCATCATAAAGAATATTTCATTATTACAAAACTCAACATTTATATCATAATAATTTACATTTAATTACATACCAAAATATTTTACAAGAGTTTTTATACAACTGCTCAAATAATTTACATACATATTATTACATGAATACATCAAAACCTATGTACATGGGTATACCTAGAGCTGATCTAAATGTCTCTTCAAAGAAGCTTACTCAATTGCTCTATGCTCTTTTCACCTGCGACAGCATACAAAGCTATCGCTAAGTTGTGAACTCAGTGGTGCACAACTATAATTTAAAACATAGTGCAATATACCTTAACAAAAATTACAGCAAATAATTTAGAAATCTGGATAATCTGGATACTCATTAAATTCTAAAACTCAAAATATTCATTGCCAAATAATATAAATCATTTGTATAAAATGACTTTGATCACGAAATTCAATTTATCAAATCATAACAAACCATTTAAGGTAATTCCAACAATTTACTGGAAATAAAGATTAATTCCAATAAAATCAATTATACATAAATCTCATTTGAAATCGAAATTCTTTACTATTCAATAACCATTCTTTATCTCAAAAGCCATTCTTTATCTCAAAAAAATCATTCTTTGTCTCAAAAGCCATTCTTTATCTCAAAAACCATTCTTTATCTCAAAAGCCATTCTTTATCTCAAAAACCATTCTTTATCTCACTAACTATGCAAGACTAATCCGAAAGGGTCATCTTCGAGGTGATTCTAACTCCCTATGGTCGGGGAGGTCAAA
Source organism: Hevea brasiliensis (assembly GCF_030052815.1). Lineage (NCBI taxonomy): Eukaryota > Viridiplantae > Streptophyta > Magnoliopsida > Malpighiales > Euphorbiaceae > Hevea > Hevea brasiliensis. The sequence continues at coordinate 22,674,603 of NC_079499.1, read as the reverse complement.
TCGGATTCTAACTCCCTATGGTCGGGGAGGTCGAATCATGGTACACAGTACACATCACAATAATGAATCTTTCGAAAGGGCCATAACATAAAACTTAGATCTAACCTCTAATAAGAGGAGAATCTAAGTTTGTGTACGTACAATGGTAATCAAAACACAACTAACTCCATTGTCTTCTCAACAAATGAGAGAGATGGGTAATAACCTAATCAAGCATCTATAGTGAGATATAAAATAATATCACAATCCTTTTAGTGAGCATAAATCACAATACAATTCGATTCAAAGTCAATTCCAATATCCAATAATTTTTATGCTCATCACAATTCAAATCATAAATTTACATCTTCCCATGCAAATTGCCCATCACAATTCAAAACATGTTCTATAACAATTTTCCAAAACATCATTTATTCAATTCACAATAATGCTTAATACTTGTGGAAATACCATTTCACAAAGCTAAATTCATACATACTATAAAAATTTCAATAATCATTGAATTAAATCCAATGCTTGTTAAACATAATACATAAGAAAAATATGTCAATTAATTATATGAAATATTCAAAACAAAATCAGTTAAAAACTAGTTATGCACAAACCTGATTTGAGTCGCTCCTAGGCCTTGACTCAATGTTCTTTATGCTTCTCAATATCCTTATCAACTGAAATACACAATTTAAAGTGTTTCAGTACTCAATGAATTTGTTTCCAACCATAAAATCCAATATCTAAATTTTCTTGGTACCATTTCCTTTAATTCATTTCATTAGTCAACTTACAATATTGACCCTTGATGCACTCTAAGTGAGTCAATTCCAATGTTACCAATATGTCACATTTTATAGCCCTTTAGTGTTGGTATATGTTACCAAATTCATTTTCAAGTGTATTGCATTTTATTGCAATTTATCGGATTTCGGTGTACAATTTTGACCTAGCTAGACAACCTAGTTCCCTCGATTTTTGGGTTTCGGTCCAAACTACAAACTTGTAGGTCTATGTCTTATTGCATGCAGGGCAAAATTTCAGGTCATTCTGAGTTTTGTAGACCAAGATATGGTCAATTTACCAATGCTAGACAAAATGCACTAAAATGGTAGGCTTAGGTCATTTTTAGGTCATTTTCACTACGGCCAGTTTTGGTATCCGAACTTGTGCAAGCTATTTAGCTTGGTTTTGGCCATTTCTGGGCTTTGGTGTCTGCATAAGAGTTGTAGATCTATGTCTAAACTATTCATGATAAAAATTTCAGGTCAATTGGACCTAGTTTGAGTGAGTTATAGCCAAAAAACTAACTGCTTCCCAAATGGTCAATTTTCAGGCTTTTAAGTCACTAATCCAGATTTGGTCATTTTTCAAGTCACCTTCTAGGCTGAATTTAGGTAAGCTTCCTTCATGAAAGTTGGCACAATTTGTGCCTAGTTTCACCTCCAATTTGTCTCAAACCAATTGAAGTCACACACTTAAGATTCTAAGCTAAAACATACACTGCCCTGCTACACCCTTTTCAAACACCAAACCAAACACAAGTTAACTAATTACATCTTCATTTCCCCATCATATTCTGCATTTGGCACTAACCAAAACCATTCCATTCTCTACATTATAGGTCAACTTGGACAGAATATAACCACTTCAAATACACCAAATGCAGTCATAATTCACAAAGTTCAATCCCAACAATGTATACACATAAATACTTCTAATCATCACACAAACTTCCATCATCAAATTACATACCTATCACTACTATTCCACACACATATATGCTGCCAAATTTTTGTACAATATTTCAACAACATTTCATGCATTTGAACATTACAAATTTCCATTTTAAGGCTGCCCAAAAATTATACATACACATCAACTTCCATTTTCACTTTTCAAGCTTACCATTCAACTTCACACATGGAATTCAACTTCAATACAATTAAACATTTAATTCAACATCTCAAACTAACATCTACATGCACAAGCAAGCTATACAATATGAAGTTCCATGGCTACCAAAACTAAGGTTCACCAATACTCAATCATTTCCTCAATTTTTCTTAGCAATTCAACTTACCCTAAGCTCAACACAAGGATTAGTGAAGGAAAATAGAAAGATTAAGCATTAACCTTTATTTGGTGCTTGCTAAACCTCACCAAAACTTCTTCTTTTTGCTTCCTACATGCTGCCCATGAGGTAAGGACAAGTTCTTGTGGAGGCACCTTGTGGTTTTATGTGGAAAAATGGTGAGGATTGAGAGCTTTGATTGAAACCTTCCATGGAGATTTTGAGAGAATATGTTTCGGCCATGGTTGTGAAAAATGAAGAAATTAATGTTAAAGTGGTCATTGCAGTCCACTTATGGGTATTTATATGGTCCACTAATCCTCCACTAAGTTCCACTAATTATGATTAACATTATAATAATTCAAAGTTATCATAATTGCCATAATGCCCTCATAATTCTTTTAATTACATGTTATCTTGAATTTCATTTTTCATTAAATTTTCAAAATATAATACCACATATTTTTCATGGACATTTAGGTCAAAAGTCAACTCTAGGTGTCAAATGATCAAAATGCCCCTCTTCAGGTCAAATCCAGACTTTTTGGGTACCACCGATTTACTCCTTGTACCACCGATTTTCTTACATTTTCGTTTTTATTTGTACTGACTTACTAATTTTTCTTTGACATTTCCAATGTCAATTACACCTCAGTAGACCTTTAATTAGGTCCCGAAAATATTTTCCCGAGTTCTCCATGGTCCAAGGCTAGTCAACAGTCCTCACCGTAACTTTCCAATGCGGTCACCATCGCTACGGGTTTGGCTCGTTTAACTTAGTCACATTTTATCTCTTTTATTTTTCCTTAATTTTTCTCATCACATATTTCATTATTTTATGCTTGTTTACTATCACTGGAGTGTAGTTCCAGACATTTCGACTTTCTGGGTTAGACATTAGCCATCGAAATAGTAGGACGTACGGACTACGAAAATAAGGGTGTTACAACTCTTCCCCTCTAAAAAGGAATTTCGTCCTCGAAATTCATCGAATTTAAGCAACTAAGCTTATCGTTATCTCATAATTTTTATTCACTTTCCCATCATTGTTTTCCTCTGCCTTTAGTATTTCTACTCATGAACTTCTTTTATTCATTAGTTTCTTGATCTCCCATACTAGGATTCTTTACCAGTCCTTTAGTCTCTTTTACCAATTCCAATTCTATTAAATTACACTTTGTCTCATACAAAGCTTATATCTTGCTATCATCATACTTATTTAATAACTATCACTACACACGAACTCCATCAATGAAAGGCATCTATTCTTGCTTTCAGCAGGAATAGCACTATAACTTCTAAATATATTTTCAAATACCTAAATCATTCTTTTCTGACAAAAATATAAAAATAATTATAAGACTCTATATCAATGTCTAGATATCTTTTCCCAACTAAGTTCAACATACTGGTGTTCTGCACTTTTTCCCTTACAGTGTTTCATAGGGTACCATTTGTATGCTAACTTAACAGTTATTATTGTATACAAATTCTGTTAGTGGGAGGTATCTGTCCCATCTCCCCTCAGATTCAATAACACAAGTTCTCAGTATATTCTCGAGGGCTTATCACATATTATAGGTTATTATTATCATTTCATTCCATTGTTTACAGGAACTCAATGAGTTTCAGAATTTACTTGAATTACTCGTTTTGACCTTCAATTCGTCTGAGGATGATAAGTCTTACTAATATCTCTAAGCTTATAGAAATTACTGTGGTACAGGTAGTTCACATTATTGTAACCGAGTTACTGACTCTAGCTACCTTATAAGTGTAGTCTTTCGATAGGCTAATTCTGAAGTTTTAAATTTCTGACAAAAATTTTCACATTTATTTCCCGTAATAGTACTCGATTCGGGCGTAACTGTATCAATTTATAGATTACTTACAAATATTCTTATTTTATTATACCACGAGGAAGCACGTAGCTCTACACAATAATCCTGTGTCGGTACTGTAATCTGCAGCTTACAATACAAACTTCGAGAATGTTACATAGTCACTACGTTATAACCTCATTGACTAAGTTTTCTAACATCTTATCTGTACACTTATTTCCTTCTCTGTCTTTTAAAGTCATATCAGTGGTCTCTTCATATAATTTTTTAAATTTAAAACTCATTACTTATATTTATGCCCAAGTAACCTATCAAAGCACTTGTAGGCATTACGTATCGCCGTCCCCACAAGCCTCTTCTCTGTCTTTGGTGGCAATTAAGGGTACCTATCAAAGCACCTGTAGGCATTACGTATCGCCATCCCTACAAGCCCCCTGATACCGATATTCATTATCTTTTAAAATCATATCAACCATATATTATCAATCCATGACTTTCCATGTAGGCAGTACTACTATCTGTAATCCTTAATTGGTATACTAATAGATCCATACAATAAACATAAGCCTAGGTTTACTTTGAGCAATTAAGCATTATCAATTGTCTAACAAAATCTTCATGTCCATGTATTGTGGAAAAGGTGGGTCCCACATCACTATTTCATGTGATTTAGCATGTAGTGATAACAAAATTTCCATGTCAATGTATAGTGGGAAAGTGGGTCCCACATACCTATTTCAAGTAATTTAGTTTATAGTGATTTAGTAGGGATAAACCAATAATGTTTTTCAAGAACCTTTCTTTAGGTTCAATTTCGAGATTTTAACTTTGCATATCACTTTGGACAATTTGTGGCCACTGTTTGGCCCCATTTCCTAAAAGAAAATTATTCTTTTATGTCTTGCTTTTATTTCCCAAATGACTATTCGAGCTCTAACTCATAGGTTTCTCCCTTTTCTCTATTTCATGTTGCCCTTGTGGGGTTGGGTTTGTACTTGGGCTTGGGCTGACAGAGTATCAACCATTTGTTGAAAGAAAGTGGCCATTTGCTAGGCCATTTGTACAGTAATTTGTACAGGTGGGACTGATAAAGTCGGACTTCCAACTCTCTGAGGGGCTAGGGCATCACCTTGTACTTTCACTATCACAGACTGTTCTATTTTCTTATTCTTCTCTTCTATATCTTTTCACAGGATTTTCTATTTCTTATACAACCAACACAAGGAGATTTCTCTCCATTAGTTCATATTTATGATATAAATGTACTATATGTATCAAACATTTGAGCAGTTGTAGTTACTGACAAAAAGATTTCAAATTCACAGTTCAAAATTTGCTTTAAAACCATTGCTCCGATACCACAAAACATGTCACACCCTACTCCCCCGTAAGATGTAACATGATCCCGTAGTACACCTAATGAATTATCGTACTTCGCCTACCAATAACCCATTAGATATACTACAAGGGATTTTAAAATAATTTTCGTGAAATTTAAATCATCGATTAAAATATGGTGTTATAAAATTTTTTTCAAAATTTCGGCAAAGTGCCGGCTGTGTTTTGAGAAAACAGTTCTTCAAACCTGAAAAGGAAAACACTCCCAATATGTTTTCTCAAATACAACTCTAATACTTCATTTCAACTCACAATTCAAATCTCAATAATCAAATCAATTCATTTTCAAACCAATCTCATCATAAAGAACATTTCATTGATTATAAGACTCAACATTTATATCACAATAATTTACATTTAATTACATACCAAAATATTTTACAAAAGTTTTTATACAACTGCTCAAACAATTTACATACATACTATTACATACATATATCAAAACCTGTGTACATGGGTATACCTAGAGCTGATCTGAATGTCTCTTCAAAGAAGCTTACTCAATTGCTCTATGCTCTTTTCACCTGCGACAGTATACAAAGCTATCGCCGAGTGGTGAACTCAGTGGTGCACAACTATAATTTAAAACATAGTACAATACACCTTAACAAAAATTATAGCAAATAATTTGGAAATCTGGATACTCATCAAATTCCAAAACTCAAAATATTCATTGCCAATAATATAAATCAATTGTATAAAATAACTTTGATCACGAAATTCAATTTATCAAATCATAACTAACCATTTAAGGTAATTCCAACAATTTATTGGAAATAAAGATTAATTCCAATAAAATCAATTATACATAAATCCCATTTGAAATATAAATTATTTACCATTCAATAACCATTCTTTATCTCAAAAGCCATTCTTTATCTCAAAAAAACCATTCTTTATCTCAAAAGCCATTCTTTATCTCAAAAACCATTCTTTATCTCAAAAGCCATTCTTTATCTCAAAAATCATTCTTTATCACTAACTATGCAAGACTAATCCAAAAGGGCCATCTTCGGGGTGATTCTAACTGTCTATGGTCAGGGAGGTCGAATCATATTCGAACTCCCTATGGTCGAGGAGGTCAAATCATCGTGCACAGTACACATCACAATAATGAATCTTCCGAAAGGGCCATAATATAAAACTTAGATCTAACCTCTAATAAGAGGAGAATCTAAGTCTGTGCACGTACCATGGTAATCAAAACACAACTAACTCAATTGTCTTCTCAACAAATGAGAGAGACGGGTAATAACCTAGTCAAGCATCTATAGTGAGATATAAAATAATATCATAATCCTTTTAGTGAGCATAAATCACAATACAATTCGATTCAAAGTCAATTCCATTATCCAATAATTTTTATGCTCATCACAATTCAAATCATAAATTTGCATCTTTCCATGCAAATTGCCCATCACAATTCAAAACATGTTCTATCACAATTTTCCAAAACATAATTTATTCAATTCACAACAATGCTTAATACTTGTGGAAATACCATTTCACAAAGCTAAATTCATACATACTATAATAGTTTCCATAATCATTGCATTAAATCCAATGCTTGTTAAATATAATACATAAGAAAAATATGTCATTTAATCATATGAAATATTCAGAACAAAATCAATTAAAAACTAGTTGTGCACAAACCTGATTTGAGTCGCTCCTAGGCTTTGACTCAATGTTCTTTATGCTTCTCAATATCCTTATCAACTGAAACACATAATTTAAAGTGTTTCAGTGCTCAATGAATTTGTTTCCAACCATAAAATCCAATATCTAAATTTTCTTGGTACCATTCCCTTCAATTCATTTCATTAGTCAACTTATAATGTTGACCCTTAATGTACTCTAAGTGAGTCAATTCCAATATTACCAATATGTCACATTTTATAGACCTTTAGTGTTGGTATATGTTATCAAATTCATTTTCAAGTGTATTGCATTTTATTGCAATTTATCGAATTTCGGTGTACTATTTTGACCTAGCCGGACAACCTAGTTCCCTCAGTTTTCGGGTTTTGGTCCAAACTACAAACTTGTAGGTCTATGTCTTATTGCACGCTGGGCAAAATTTCAGGTCATTGTGAGTTGTGTAGGCTAAGATATGGTCAATTTACCAATGCTGGACAAAATGCACTAAAATGGTAGGCTTAGGTCATTTTTAGGTCATTTTCACTTCGGCCAATTTTGGTACCCGAACTTGTGCAAACTATTTGGCTTGGTTCTTGCCATTTCTAGGCTTTGGTGTCTTCATAAGAGTTATAGATCTATGTCTAAACTATTCATGGTAAAATTTCAGGTCAATTGGACCTGGTTTGAGTGAGTTATGACCAAAACACTAACTGCTGCCCAAATGGTCAATTTTCAGGCTTTTAAGTCACTAATCCGGATTTGGTCATTTTTCAAGTCACCTTCTAGGCTGAATTTAGGTAAGCTTCCTTCATGAAAGTTGGCACATTTTGTGCCTAGTTTCACCTCCAATTTGTCTCATACCAATTGAAGTCACACACTTAAGGTTCTAAGCTAAAACATACACTGCCCTGCTACACCCTTTTCAAACACCAAACCAAACACAAGTTTACTAATTACATCTTCATTTCCCCACCATATTCTGCATTTGGCACTAACCAAAACCATTCCATTATCTACATTATAGGTCAACTTGGACAGAATATAACCACTTCAAATACACCAAATGCAGTCACCATTCACAAAGTTTAATCCTAACAATGTATACACATAAATACTTCTAATCATCACACAAACTTCCATCATCAAATTACATACCTATCACTACTATTCCACACACATATATGCTGCCAAATTTTTGTACAATTTTTCAACAACATTTCATGAATTTGAACATTACAAATTTCCATTTTGAGGCTGCCCAAAAATTATACATACACATCAACTTCCATTTTCACTTTTCAAGCTTACCATTCAACTTCACACATGGAATTCAACTTCAATACAATTAAACATTTAATTCAACATCTCAAACTACCATCTTCATGCACAAGCAAGCTATACAATATGAAGTTCCATGGCTGCCAAAACTAAGGTTCACCAATACTCAATCATTTCCTCAATTTTTCTTAGCAATTCAACTTACCCAAAGCTCAACACAAGGATTAGTAAAGGAAAATGGAAAGATTAAGCACTAACCTTTATTTGGTGCTTACTAAACCTCACCAAAACTTCTTCTTTTTGCTTCCTACATGCTGCCTATGAGGTAAGGACAAGTTCTTATGAAGGCACCTTGTGGTTTTATGTGGAAAAATGGTGAGGATTGAGAGCTTTGATTGAAACCTTCCATGGAGATTTTGAGAGAATATGTTTTGGCCATGGTTGTGCAAAATGAAGAAATGAATGTTGAAGTGGTCATTGTAGTCCACTTATGGGTATTTATATGGTCCACTAATCCTCCACTAAGTCCCACTAATTATGATTAACATTATAATAATTCAAAGTTATCATAATTTCCATAATGCCCTCATAATTCTTTTAATTACATGTTATCTTAAATTTCATTTTTCATTAAATTTTCAAAATATAATACCACATATTTTTCATGGACATTTAGGTCAAAAGTCAACTCTAGGTGTCAAATGACCAAAATACCCCTCTTTGGGTCAAATCCAGACTTTTTCGGTACCACCGATTTACTCTTTGTACCACCGATTTTCTTACATTTTCGTTTTTATTTGTACTGACTTACAAATTTTTCTCTGACATTTCCAATGTCAATTACACCTCAGTAGACCTTTAATTAGGTCCCGAAAATATTTTCCCAAGTTCCTCGCAGTCCAAGGCTAGTCAACAGTCCTCGCCGTAACTTTTCGGTGTGATCACCATGAAGCAACGAAAGCGTGAAAAACACATGTTTATACCATTGAATTCAAAAATTTTCACCTAGGGTCACATGCATCATGCAAGATTTATTTTTATCTATTTGATTTCAATGATAAACAACATATTAAAACTCTTTTAATATGTTTTTGGATCTGTATTTGCCATTTAAGATTTTAAAACTAATCAGATTAATTTTAGAACCCTAGATTAAATCAAGAACGATTACACTAACCTCTTGATGCACTGCAGCGTGTCTGCGCCTTTGAGATTCGTCTTCAGGACACCAGATGTTGTCCCTCTAGCTTGTCCACACCAAGAACACCTATGGCAGCCCTTGAACAGCTTCTAAAGCCTTTTCTATTAATTAGAAATTCAAGTTCTGCCTTTTAAGAGATTAGAGATGTAAACAGGACACTAGAAACAATTCCTAGTGTTCTTAATTCAAGAGATTGATGGCTAATCTCTTTGAATTGATAAGAGATGAAGAAGAAGAGATAAAAACCCTCAAAGTGGCGTGACAAAAGGAGTGTGGCTGCTGGTTGTGTTTTATTTTCTCATAACAACACTTAAATAGCTAGGTTAACACATTAAACCCTTGCCACATGTCACCCTTTGATTAGCTCTAGGTTTAAGTGACCCAATCACATTGTGCCAAGTGTCAAACCTATATTTAATCTTGATTTTAATCATCTAACATGATTAAAAAAACATTTGGCAAGCTTATGTGTTATGCCATGTGTCACCATCTCATGGTGCCACGTGTCACACTGCAAAATGACCAAAATGCCCCTGTGTCTTAATTTTGAGTTCTTAACCCAAAATAATTATTTTCTTCTTCTAATTAATTTATATCAAATATAAATTAATTAATTAATCTCTATAATTAATTTCTCATTAATTAAATTCATATTTAAACACTTTAAATATAAATTTAACTTATATTATACATCCAATAATCTAGATTTGGTTTCAAGTCATGCTAGGGACTTTGCAATCTAATTGCAAACCAAACCTATTTAATTAATCAATTTAAAATCTTTAATTAATTAATTAAATCATATTTAATTAGGTGATAACTTGTGTATGTGTGTGACTTACTAGGCTCATCACTAATTGGCAATGAGACATGATATCAACTCTTAATATCATCAGAACTCTTTCTTACCATAAATGATTTCTCTAAATCATTTTATGAACCTCATAGACCATGGTTAACACCTAGCATAGCATTCCATGGCCACCCAATTAGTAATAAGGTTTACCTTAAATGAACCTATAATCATATGCTACCATGCACTAGAATCTCTCTGTTACAAAATCCCAACTCAAGCTGGAGTCATGGTTTATGTCAAACTCTATTTGCTATGAATATTATGTTCTCTTTTAATTCCAGTTCTTGATTAAAAAGATTTTCTCATCGTAAACTCTTTTACGAATAAATCTATCTCTGCGGCCAGAACTTGAAACATCAAGAACAATTAAATGAACATAGGATTTTATCTCTATTTACTTAGAGGAACAGATTCCATCTTGATCAACACCTACCTCCATATATAACTAGTAGGAGCCAACACATGCCCATATACCCATACATAGTACAAGTATGAAAGCAGTAGCAAACTCAAACTACCTATATACAAGATAACTGTGCTATCTCAGGTCTAAAGATTATATGCACTGATATGATTTATGACAAAACATTGACAAGAGTAAACTCCATGTGCTTGTCATAAGTGTCACTGATTCGGCCTACTTATCATTTATAAGTGCCTATCATGTTTGTCATATGGCATGAGACTCACCATTCCATCTTATTTATATCTCATATAAATAACTTGGTAACAAACATGAATACAATCTTTCTGGATAAGTCATGTCCTTATTATGAAGTATCCTCGATTGTGAACCTATTTATGATACTTTATGCTAGAAATATTGTCACTCATATTCTTAACAACTTAAGAATAATATTTCTAACAAAATATCAATGGACCTTTTCTATTACACATAAATATATTATGTAAACGGAAAAGTGGAAATGCCTTTTATTAATAAAAATATATACAAGATACATACTAAATGATATGCTCTAGGGCATACTACTAACAATCTCCCACTAGCACTAGAGCCATTCATTACAATCTCTTAGACCTATCTTCTCAAGATGTCGATCTAACTGAACTTGTGACAAAAGCTTAGTGAATGGATCAGTTGGATTTTTCAGCTGATGTTATTTTTCTACATGGCTATATCGCCTTGCCCAACTATATCTCTGATAATATGGTAGTGCCTTTCTATGTGTTTGGATTTTGGTGAGACCTTAGTTCCTTAGCCTGTATGACTGCTCCATTGTTGTCACAGTGAAATGGAACTGTTGACTCAATGGAAGGAACTACTGTAAGTTCTGTCACAAACTTCTTTATCCAAACAGCATGCTTTGCAGCATCTGATGCAGCAATATACTCAGCTTCTGTAGTGGAATCTGCAGTCGTGCTCTGTTTGGAACTCTCCAACTGACTGCACCTCCATTACAAATAAACACATATCCAGAGGTAGACTTTCTATCATCGATATCTGATTGGAAATCAGAATCAGTATAACCATCCAATTGCAAGTCTCCACCTCCATAAATCAAGAATAAATCCTTAGTTCTTTTCAAGTACTTAAGGATATTCTTGACAGCTATCCAATGTTCCAAACCTAGATTGGATTGATACCTGCTAGTCAAACTAACAGCATATGCGATATCCGGCCGAGTACACAACATTGCATACATTAAACTTCCAATAGCCGAAGCATATGGAATCCTGGCCATCTTATCTCTTTCTTCAGGTGTCTTTGGAGACATCTCTTTAGAAAGATGGATACCATGTCTCACTGGTAACAATCCTCTCTTGGAATCAAGCATGTTAAACCTCTTTAACACCTTTTCCAAGTATAGACTTTGGGATAAACTAATTATTCTTTTCGCTCTATCTCTATAGATGCGAATCCCAAGAATATAGGTTGCCTCCCCTAAGTCTTTCATGGAGAATGTATTTGACAACCATACCTTTATAGCCGTCAACATACCTGTGTCATTACCCATCAACAGTATGTCATCCACATATAAGACAAGGAAAGTGATAGCACTGTCACTAACCTTCTTATATACACATGGCTCATCCTCATTTTTGATAAAACCAAAGGATTTAATGGCTTCATCAAAACGAATGTTCCAACTCCTCGAAGCTTGTTTCAACCCATAAATGGATCGCTTTAGCTTGCATACCTTGGAACCATCTTGGGATTCAAATCCCTTAGGTTGTTCCATGAAAATGTTTTCTTCAATGTATCCATTGAGAAAAGTCATTTTGACATCCATCCGCCAAATCTCATAATCATAGTACGCACTATTGCTAATAAAATCCTAATTGATTTAAGCATGGCAACAAAGTAGAAAGTCTCCTCATAGTCGATTCCTTGCCTTTGGCGAAACCCTTTCGCTACTAGCCTTGCCTTATAGGTCTCTACCTTTCCATCAAAACCAATTTTCTTCTTGAAAACCCATTTGTTCCCTATAGGTATAATACATTCAGGTGGGTCAACAAGATCCCAAACTTGATTCTTATACATGGAATCAATCTCGGATTTCATAGCATCAATCCATTTTGAAGAGTCTATATCTAATATAGCTTCTTCATAGGTAAGTGGATCATCTCCATGATCTACTTCTTCATGAGTAGACAACTCTTATTTTTCTTCATGAAGAAAACCATATCTCACTGGTGGGTGAGATACCCTGGTTGTTCTACGAGGAACAGCTGTAGATGTTTCATCAACGGGTATTGGTTGACTAGATGGATCTATATCCATCTGATCTGTTAGTTGGTCAGAATTCTCCAATTCTAACTCTATTTGCCTTCCTTTGCCTCCTTCTTGAACAAACTGTTGTTCAAGAAATGTGGTATCTCTACTTATCACAACCTTTTGTGAAGTAGGCAAATAAAAATAATATCCAAAACTATCTTTTGGATATCCAACAAATCGACCTTTTTCTGATCTGGTCTCCAATTTACCAGTGTTCAGCTTTTTGATATAAGCTGGACAACCCCAAATCTTAACATGCTTAAGACTTGGTTTTCTTCCATGCCATATCTCGTAAGGTGTGGAAGAAACTGATTTTGATGGAATCCTATTCAGAATATACAAAGCTGATTCTAATGCAAATCCCCAAAAGGAGATTGGCATATCAGTATAGCTCATCATACTATGTACCATATCCAATAGGGTACGATTTCTCCTTTCAGATACACCATTCAGCTGTGGCATTTCTGGAGGAGTGAGCTGAGAAACAATGCCATGCTCTCTCAAGTATTCATCAAATTCAGTACTCAAATATTCACCTCCACGATCTGATCGAAGAGCTTTAATATTCTTTCCTGTTTGATTTTCTACTTCAGATTTAAATTCTTTGAACTTTTCAAAAGATTCATGTTTGTATTTCATCAAATACAAATACCCAAACCTTGATTTATCATCAAGAAAGGTAATAAAATAATGAAAACCCCTCTAGCCATTTCTTTAAATGGACCACATACATCACTATGTATTAGCTCCAAAATATTTTCAGCTCTTAGCCCTGTCCAACAAAGGGTGATCTAGTCATTTTGCCTCAAGGCAAGATTCACAAGTTGGAGTAGGCTCAGAGCCCAATGAGGATAGAATCCCCATTTTCTCCGCTTTGCAATCCTATCTTCTGCTACATGACCTAACCTTAAGTGCCAAATATATTTTGAACTTGAGTTAGTTTTCACCATGGCATTGCATTCTTTTAGATCACTTGCATTCAATTTGTGTTTGTCATTATTATCCAAATAATAAAGACCATCATTCATATAACATTAACCAACAAACTTATTTCCAAAATAAAAATTCCAAAAGTCATCTTTGAATTGAAATATATATCCATTTCTATTAAAAATAGAAATACAAATGATCTTCTTAAAAGCATCAGTTAAAAATAAAATATTATCAAAAAACAAAACATGTCCAAACATGTAAAAGATTTAGATCCTATGGCTAAAGCTTCAACAGTTGAGCCATTGCCAATCCGACTCTAATATCTTGAGAACACAAGTCGCCATCGCTTGCTAGTTCTGCATATCATTAGAAATGTGAGAACGGCACCGATATCTAAAACCCAAGTGTAGATGAACTATGAGTATCATCGAATCTACATAACAATATATGGACATACCTTCTGAAGGTGTATCCTTCTTGTCCTTCAGAGAAGCAAGATACTGGGCGTTCCTTTTCCAAAGTGCCCATCCTTTTGGCGGTGGAAACACTTTCCTTTGCCTCCATCGACTTTAGTCTTCCTTTCTGCTTAGCTATTTTCTTGGAAGGACCAGAACTGAGGTTTCTTTTTCCTATTGCCCTTCTTCTTGTTGGACTTTCCAGAAGAAGATGCAACCAAAGCTACCTCTTTTCCTTTATTGCCCGGCATATTCTTTTGGGCAATAACCAGATGTTGAGTAAACCACTAAGGTGCATTCTTGTTTAGTCATATGAAAATTTGTCACAAAATTCCCAAAAGACTCGGGAAGGGATCAAGGATCAAATCCGTCTGTAGTTGGAAATCCATGTTGAAGTCAAGATGTTCCAACTACTCAATCAGCCAATCATCTTGTGGACATGATCCCCAACATTACATCCCTCGGACATCCTCATACGGAATAGCTGTCTAGATATCTCATACCTAGCATTCTGTGTGCTAACCATACAACTCTTGTAGGTGAAGGAGGATCTCACTCGCACTCTACATGTTCTCATGTTGCTTCTGTAACTCATTACTCATGGAAGCAAGCATGTAACACTTAGCTCTCATATCATGCTCCTTCCACTTGTCCAAAGTATCATGTTCCTCTTATGTGGCCTCTGGAGGTAAGGGACCAGGAACATTTGAATCTAGAACATATCCTATATGTTCAAGGTTCAGGACAAGTTTCAAATTTCTTAGCCAATCAGACAGATTAGGTCCTGTCAACCTATTGTGATCAAGTATGCTTGCAAGGATATTGGATGGTGGTGGTTGTTTTGTGCTCATTTTTATCAGAAAATTAACTGCAGAAAATAATCAGATTAATTAGTAAATGTATCGTGTAATTAACCAAAATGATTATGGTCTTTTAATCAAATTGGTCCTCCCACTAACTTAGCGAATCCTACACTTCCAAAGTAGAAAACGGAAATCCTAGTTGGATGGATTTCTAGTGGGTGATTGAATTCTTATAATTCTATTGATCATCCTCAGTACATCCATTATTGGAATTACAATAAACTATAAGTGAGCAACTCTTTGCCCATCACATCTCATGTGAGGTTCAATCCTTTACCTAGCCCCTAATGCTCAAAATCTCAGGTACATCCATTATTGACTTATCTTACATTAGTTAAGTTGATCCCATTGAGCCAGTAATTATGCAAATAATTTTAATGTCCTCAGGTACATCCAATGTTGGCCACTAAACCATTTACATATTTACAACATCTCATGCTTAACAATTATTCTTAAGAAAATCTCTTAAATAAATTGCATCTTATGCAACTATTTAAAATTTCTTAAAATAATTGCCCCAATGGAGGGCCTATATTATAATTACTTTAATTATAGCATTTCCAACTTAATCATTTGTTTGGAAGATTTTATGGTCATTCTATTTACTATTAAGGTCTCACTTTGCACATTATCCATCTAGCATGCATATATCATATAATTGCATACATTCCCATACATCTCATGCATTCATGGATAAGCAGTAAATATGGTATGATCATGGACTTTCTAAGGGATTCAATTCTGAGCCACCAAGAATTGAATCAGGGCATTCCTAGGTGCATTTCATTCATTCATTTTACAAGAGTTGCTGAAGGAGTACATAATCAACACTTGATCTAGAATTCCTCCCACTGGTCCCACCAATGCTCTTGACCTCCTTGAACTTCTTGCAATCCAATATTACATAGTAATCCTTGGCATACCAAGGCGAATTTACAAGAACTTAAATAAATGAAATTACAACCCAAAAATTATTACAAACTTAATAATACATGCCCAAAATAAATTAAAATAAATTAATTAATTTACAATCCCAAAGAAACATAAAAGAAATAAATCCAATCACATTGGTCTTTTATAGTCCATGATCATCCATCATGCATATCACTATTTAACAATTAAATAAAACATACATACTTAAATTAAATTGAATATCTCATATTCAACTTAAAAATCCAGATTTGAATATGATTCAAATAAATTTAAAAATTCAGATTTGAATCTCATTCAAATAAATTTAAAAATTCATATTTGAATCACATTCAAACAACTTCAAAAATTCAGATTTGAATCACATTCAAACATTTTTTAAACAATCAGATTTGAATCACATTCAAACATTTTTTAAAAAATCAGATCTGAATTTTATTCAATCAATTTTAAAAAATCAGATTTAAATATGATTCAAACAACTTTAAAAATTCAGATTTGAATCACATTCAAACAACTTTTAAAATTCAGATTTGAATCACATTCAAACAATTTTTAAAATTCTGATTTGAATCATAATTTAATTGTGTGATAAAAAATACTAATTAAACACTTTAATTAGTCAAAGAATAGGCCTTAGATCATACAACAATTGCAGAATTAAAAGCCAAACCTTAAACCACCCATGGAAGCCAAACCATGCGCACCATTGATGGTGTTTTTTCAAGTATGCCGCCAACTTGCTTTGCAACCAGCAATGAACATTTGATCTCATGATCAAACACATAATTAAATCATATAATCAACAATCTAAATGGCAAATATAGTGGCTCTGATACCAATTGAAGCAACGGAAGCGTGAAAAACACATGTTTATACCATTGAATTCAAAAATTTTCACCTAGGGTCACATGCATCATGCAAGATTTATTTTTATCTATTTGATTTCAATGATAAACAACATATTAAAACTCTTTTAATATGTTTTTGGATCTGTATTTGCCATTTAAGATTTTAAAATTAATCAGATTAATTTTAGAACCCTAGATTAAATCAAGAACGATTATACTAACCTCTTGATGCACTACAGCGTGTCTGCGCCTTTGAGATTCGTCTTCAGGACACCAGATGTTGTCCCTCTAGCTTGTCCACACCAAGAACACCTATGGCAGCCCTTGAACAGCTTCTAAAGCCTTTTCTATTAATTAGAAATTCAAGTTCTGCCTTTTAAGAGATTAGAGATGTAAACAGGACACTAGAAACAATTCCTAGTGTTCTTAATTCAAGAGATTGATGGCTAATCTCTTTGAATTGATAAGAGATGAAGAAGAAGAGATAAAAACCCTCAAAGTGGCGTGACAAAGGAGTGTGGCTGCTGGTTGTGTTTTATTTTCTCATAACAACACTTAAATAGCTAGGTTAACACATTAAACCCTTGCCACATGTCACCCTTTGATTAGCTCTAGGTTTAAGTGACCCAATCACATTGTGCCAAGTGTCAAACCTATATTTAATCTTGATTTTAATCATCTAACATGATTAACAACATATGGCCAGCTGATGTGTTATGCCATGTGTCACCATCTCATGGTGCCACGTGTCACAATCGCAAAATGACCAAAATGCCCGTTTCTTAATTTTGAGTTCTTAACCCAAAATAATTATTTTCTTCTTCTAATTAATTTATATCAAATATAAATTAATTAATTAATCTCTATTAATTAATTTCTCATTAATTAAATTCATATTTAAACACTTTAAATATAAATTTAACTTATATTATACATCCAATAATCTAGATTTGGTTTCAAGTCATGCTAGGGACTTTGCAATCTAATTGCAAACCAAACCTATTTAATTAATCAATTTAAACTCTTTAATTAATTAATTAAATCATATTTAATTAGGTGATAACTTGTGTATGTGTGTGACTTACTAGGCTCATCACTAATTGGCAATGAGACATGATATCAACTCTTAATATCATCAGAACTCTTTCTTACCATAAATGATTTCTCTAAATCATTTTATGAACCTCATAGACCATGGTTAACACCTAGCATAGAATGTCATGGC
This sequence comes from Hevea brasiliensis, assembly GCF_030052815.1. NCBI lineage: Eukaryota > Viridiplantae > Streptophyta > Magnoliopsida > Malpighiales > Euphorbiaceae > Hevea > Hevea brasiliensis. The sequence goes on along the minus strand of NC_079499.1, from coordinate 22,656,329 downwards.
CACCCAATTAGTAATAAGGTTTACCTTAAATGAACCTATAATCATATGCTACCATGCACTAGAATCTCTCTGTTACAAAATCCCAACTCAAGCTGGAGTCATGGTTTATGTCAAACTCCATTTGCTATGAATATTATGTTCTCTTTTAATTCCAGTTCTTGATTAAAAGATTTTCTCATCGAAACTCTTTTACGAATAAATCTATCTGTCCTGGCCAGGAACTTGAAACATCAAGAACAATTAAATGAACATAGGATTTTATCTCTATTTACTTAGAGGAACAGATTCCATCTTGATCAACACCTACCTCCATATATAACTAGTAGGAGCCAACACATGCCCATATACCCATACATAGTACAAGTATGAAAGCAGTAGCAAACTCAAACTACCTATATACAAGATAACTGTGCTATCTCAGGTCTAAAGATTATATGCACTGATATGATTTATGACAAAATATTGACAAGAGTAAACTCCATGTGCTTGTCATAAGTGTCACTGATTCGGCCTACTTATCATTTATAAGTGCCTATCATGTTTGTCATATGGCATGAGACTCACCATTCCATCTTATTTATATCTCATATAAATAACTTGGTAACAAACATGAATACAATCTTTCTGGATAAGTCATGTCCTTATTATGAAGTATCCTCGATTGTGAACCTATTTATGATACTTTATGCTAGAAATATTGTCACTCATATTCTTAACAACTTAAGAATAATATTTCTAACAAAATATCAATGGACCTTTTCTATTACACATAAATATATTATGTAAACGGAAAAGTGGAAATGCCTTTTATTAATAAAAATATATACTAGATACATACTAAATGATATGCTCTAGGGCATACTACTAACACACCATCGCTACGGGTTTGGCTCGTTTAACTTAGTCACATTTTATCTCTTTTATTTTTCCTTAATTTTTCTCATCACATATTTCATTATTTTATACTTGTTTACTATCAGTGGAGTGTAGTTCTAGACATTTCGACTTTCTGGGGCAGACATTAGCCATCGAAACAGTAAGACGTACAGACTACGAAAATGAGGGTGTTACATATAGCCAAAATGCCAGGTACTATTTCTGGGTGCCTTATCCTAAGATTTTTAGGTTTCCAAATTTTTACTTGTATTTGCACTCAATATCCAAGCACTTCACACTAAGAATTGGCACAAGATCTCTAAAGCAATTTTAAAAGTTTATGTCAGAAGAAAATTTTGGTTCAAATTTCATCTCAATTGGAGTTCTACAACTCAACTTATAGACAAATTAGTACCAGCTGTTCATCGGTCACAATTTCAAATTCTCAGTCAATTCTGGCCAACAGAGCATCAAGTGAAAAATTCTACCAAAAATTATTGAAATAGGATTTGTTGTCACACTTTATAGAATTCTACCAAAAATTCTACCAACTTTCACATGTCTATTTAAATCTCCAATTCGAAGTACATCAAAATCAAGGTTGTGTTTCAAGTTATGACTAGAAATATACAACCTACTCTAGACTCCAGTCTCAATCAGAGTAGTAATAAGAAATGCAAAAATATCATCATGCAACCAATAGAATCAATTCTTGGCCATAACTACAAAGTTTTAGAGCTCTCATCAAGCTTTCCAAGGACTTAAGAATCACACCATTTCGAGTTCTGTAGCTCAAGATATGAATTTTTAAAAGGGGCTGTCCTATTTCTGGAAATCATTAGGTCAGTTTTTCAGATTTGAGCAATAAAAAGTTTTGCCTTCAAACACCATCCTAATAGGGGAATTAGGGCTGGTACAAGCATACAAAGTTTTAGAGCATTCTCTAAGGTTTCCATAGGCATAGGAATCTCAACAATTCAATAATCTTAGCTCAAATTATGAATTTTCAAATGTGACTGTCCTAGCAGCCTCTTGGGCAAAACCAAACCCTAACACACACTTACAAGCTATCTCTATCATTCCTTTGTATTTCTTTCCTATCCCTAACGAAATTCCTACTAAAACATAATCAAAATAAGTAAGTTATAACAATAACCTTGGTTGAATCTAGCTGCTGCCCTTTGTTTCCTTCAAATCTTCTCTAATCCTTTAAGAAATCACTTCCTTTAAGCTTGATCTTTCAACTCTTCTTGCCCCCTCGTGCTTAAGCTTTTAGAATGCTGCTTTCTAGGGTTTGATTTGGGGTTCTTCTACTTTAATTTTTCAGAAAATTAGCTATTAAAAGAGGAAAATAAAAATGGGAAATTAATGGCGTGTTGGCAGGCTAGAATGGGAAAATAAGGAAAGGTATTGTCCTTTGGTTTTTACCCATTGGTCCTTAGTGAGTTTTCAACTTCTAATTGGTTGTTCATTTGTCATTTCTAATTTTTCCCTCAATTTTATAATTTATTCAATTTAGTCTTCTTATCTTTTAATTGCCCCTAAACTTTTTATTCAATTCAATTTAATCTTCAAATTCTTAGTGATCACTTCCTAGGTGTGGGTGAAAGTGATTGCACACAACTAATTTTACAATTTATGTGAGTACCCTTTTTTTTAGTAAGATGAGAATATTAAAAATGAGGATGAGGGTGTTACAACTCTCCCCTACTTAAGATATTTCGTTCGAAATTTACCTAGTATCAAACTCTGAACAGCTGTGGATGTTGCCTCCTCCTATCCTCTTCGCGTTCCTAAGTGGCTTCTTCTTTTGAGTGGTTCCTCCATAACAACTTTGCCAGAGGAATTTGCTTATTTTTCAATTATTTTGTCTCCTTTGATAGAATAGCCACGGGCTCCTCATGATAAGTAAGATCCGTACTAACTTCAATAGACTCCAATGGTAATATGTGTGAAGGATTTGACCTATATCTTTGAAGCATTTATACATGGAACACATTATGAATCTTATCCAACTTTGGAGGCAAGGCAAGTCTATATGCCAATGGACTCACTCTTTTCAGAATCTCATATGGTCTTATGAAGCAAGGACTTAATTTTCTCTGTCTCACAAATCTCATGATCTTTTTCCATGGTGAAACTTTCAAAAATACCTTATCACCTACATTATACTCAATGTCTCATCTCTTCAAATTCACATAGGACTTCTACTGGTCAGATGCAGCTTTTAGTCTATCCCGAATGATTCTAATTTTCTTCTCAGTCTACTGCAAAATCTATGGGCCAATCAACTTTCTTTTGCCCACTTTATCCCAACATAAGGGAGTTCTACATTTTCTGCCATACAATGCTTCATAAGGAGGCATTCCAATGCTTGATTGATAGCTATTATTATAAGCTCATTCAATCAAAAGCAAGTGTATGTCCCAACTTCCTTCAAACTCAATAACACAACCCCTAAACATATCCTCGAAGATTTGAATCATTCGCTTAGATTGGCCATCTGTCTGTGGTTGGAATGATGTGCTAAAATTCAATCAAGTTCCTAGGGCTTTTTGAAGACTACCCCAAAATCTACAAGTAAATCTCGAATCTCTATCATATACAATAAATAATGACACTTAATGTAATCTCACCACTTCATCAATATATAGTTTAGCCAACCTATCCAGACTATAATCCATCTTCACTAGTAGAAAGTGTGCAGACTTAGTTAACTTGTCTACAATTACCCAAACTGCATCATGACTCTTTTGAGCATGAGAAAGTCCCATCACAAAATCCATGGTGATCCTTTCCCATTTCTACTTGGGGATAAGCAATGGCTGTAACAATCCTGCTGGTACCTGGTATTCTGCTTTCACTTACTGGTAAGTTAGGCATTTAGCTATAAATTTTGTAATGACTTTCTTCATCCCTATCTATCAGTAATGCTCTTTTACAATTCTGTACATTTTAGTCCCACTAGGATGCATGGAAAATGGTAATCATGTGATTCCTATAAGATGATCTGCTTCAATCCAACATTATTAAGAATGCACATTCTACCCTGGTATAGCAACATGCCTTCACCATTTAATGAAAATTCTGATTTCTTACTGTCCCCAGCCTCTTCCATTAACTTCAAGTAACTATCATCATTTTGAGCTGCTGCTTTAATCTATTCAGTTAGCATTGGTTTCACTTACAGAGTAGCCAAAATCTACCCATCAGTATCTATCACCAATTCTACATGTAATGCTCCTAAGTCATGCACCATAGATAGGGGTGAAACATTTAAGCTAGGAATGGTCTTATGACATAAGGCATCTGCCACAATATTAGCTTTCTCTGGTTGATAATTAATCAAACAATCATAATCTTTTTATCAACTCCAGCCATCTCCTTTGCCTTAAATTCAGTTCCTTCTGAGTGTCCAAATATTTCAAACTTTTATTATTTATATAAATGTAACATCTTTCCCCATACAAGTAATGTCTCCAAATCTTAAAAGCAAAGATAATTAGTCACACCTTACCCTTCTGTAAGGTATAACATGATCCCATAGAAAATACCTAATTAACTACTGAACTTCACCTACCGATAACTCATTAAGTACCTTACAAGGGATTTTAAAATAATTTTTTTACTTTTTGGAAGTGGTGAGCATTTTCTAATAGATATTAAATATTTAATTAAAGTTTATTAATTAGTTAAAATTTTTGTCCCTCTTTATTTTTCTGTAAATTTTAGAAAAATTTCGGCAGAGTGCCGTCTGTATTTTGAGAAAACAGTTCTTCAAAAACCTGTAAAAACACTTCCAATAATTATTATCACAACTCCCAACCCAAATCAACTCAAGTCAACACAATTTAATTCAATTCCACAACTCAACAAAAAATTTATCATCTCAAAATACTTCACAAATTCAATCATATTGCATATAGTACTTAATTTAGAAATACATATCTTAATTTATAAAAAGAAAATCCAAAATAACATTATTATAATTTACTGTACAACTGCTCAACTTTATATTGATACATAAGACATTACAATATTTACATCAAATAACTACAAGGTATAATTAAATACCCGTACAAAAAGATCGGCGAAGTCCTTGCCAATTCAGCAGTTCACCCTGCTGCTTTTTCCTTGCCCTTATCTGCGATAGCAAAATAAGCTATCGCTAAGTATAAAACTACTCAGTGGTTCACAAAAAAAATTTGAAATGCAGTACATAAAACATTCATTAACAAATCACAATTTAAATATTTCACAATCACATTTCACAAATTATCAAACTCATTATAGCACAATTTTGATCAAATAATTTAATAAACACAGTGTTGCCAATTCATACACAACTTAGGCCATGACACAAAATTTCCAATCAGTGCCGCGTTGTACACCACGACAAAGCGATCTACAACCCCACTAATTGAAATCAATGAGGGAGGTGGCTAGCTAGCTAATGAGTACTCATTCGATCTACAACCTCAACTGGTAAACTAGAGAGGGAGGAAAATAATCGATCTCAACCCCATAAATGGAGGAAAAATAATAAGGCACTGTCATGCTAAGTGTGAATCCGAAATCAATTTAAAGCAATTTGTTCAAATATTTCATGCAAATCACACTAAATTTCCAAAGTCACTTTTTCATTCACAAAGTGGCAACACAAAAATTCTTAAACTTATAATTAACACAGAAATTTCTTAATGCGTACGAAATCAATTTTTCAATGATAAAATGCTTAAATAAGGTTTATTTTGCACAAACCTGACGTGAGTCGCCTCTAGGCCTTGACTCAATCTCTTAGACCTTCCGAGTCTTTTTCAGCTGAAACATGAAATTTATAGTATCTCAGTATCTTTGCCTCACAATAATTCCAATAATTAATCCCAATATGCTTAAACTTACATCCTTGAAAATTTTCATATTGAGGTTACTATTCATGGTACTATTCAAGTCAAAATATTGACTTTCTTATGCTTAAAAGGTATGGGAACTCCAACTATACTCACATACCACATTTTGGTCATCAATTTTGTTGGTTTTAGTTGTTTTCTCAAAACTTAAGTCTTTTAGGCAAAATTACAAATTTTCAGTTTTAGTATCCTATTTTGTATTGTTCCATTAGTTATGTTGCTATTAGAATTTGGCTAAGTTCTCTTCATAGAAATTGTTCTTTATTGTCTTAAATTTATTTCTCTTTTTGAATCACTCCATTTGAAGTTTTGTAGCTCAAATTATAGCCCTTTGAACATGGCTGGCCAGATTGGCCTAACCCAAATTTTTTGGGCACCAAAACTGGTTCTGGCAGTTTTAGGTTACTAATTTTTGGTGGCTAAATGTCTTGGTTAAGGGAATAATTTGAGTTTGCGTTCTTCATGAAAGTTGTAGGTCTATATCTCAGCTTTCTACTGGTAAAAATTCAGATCATTTAGATTTGCCTAACCCAAGTTATGGCCAAATAAACAAATACTGTTCATTTGGTCATTTTTGTACAAGGCAGAACACCCAATTTCGGATTTAGCCAATTTTTTCACTATGCTATTGTAACACCCTCCCGGTAGCAACTCCGTACATTCTACTGTTCCGGTGACCGGTGTCGGTCCGGACAGCTTGAACTTCTGGAAAAATATTTAAACAAAAGTGAGGAACCATAATTAACTCAAATATTACTAAGAAAAATTTAGTAAAAATTTTAGAAATAAAATACAACCAAGTCAAATGAGCTGGTGCCCAAGCGATGGGTAATCAGAAGTAAGTTGCGGTTCTCGCAACGAGGAGCCCTAGACCCGGAAAAAAATTCATAAAATAATTTTTGGGACACCAGAGAAGGGTCATTGAGGTTCCTATGGCATTAGAATACCAAGAAAATATTTAGAAACATTTTTCAATCGGTACAGACAATTTTGACCCGTTAAGCCAAACGGAGGGCATTTTGGTCATTTCGCCTTCAGAGACGATTTTTGGCCGACTTGTCCAGTTGAGTAAATAATTATTATGACATAAAATATGAATTAATGTTGATGAAAAATTAATTTGAAGTTAGTAGAAGAGAAAAGAAAAGAAAATACAATAAAATGCCAATTATGACATATTATGAGGTCATTTAAAATTGTCCACCAATCACAATTAAGTAACCATTTGACTAATTAATAAAAGAGATAAATAAAGAACAAGGAAGACCAAAAACAAGCAGCCATCTTCTTCTTCAAAACGTGATCCTCTCCTCCATAACCCTCCATGGAAGTCTTCTTTAATTACTTCCATTTTCCCATGAATTTGCACTATAAAACCCTAAGTCCCTTCACTAAAAGCTTGTCTCTACCTCTTGGGAAGTGTTTGGCAGCCTAGAAAGTGAAGGAAAGTGAAGTTCTGAGTTGGGAAAAATCTGCCTACAAGAGTTTAGTGCTTACTTTTACAAATATTTCTTTATTTCTATGTTAGGGACTTGAACTTAGTATGAAATTGTAAATTAAATGGACTAAGCTCATGTGTATCTATACCATGAATTTCGGCTGCCCTAAGGAAGGAATAGGATTGATTGTTTTGATGGACTTAGAGTGGACTAAATATGATGTTTAAGGTATTTATATACATGGATAATGAGTTAGTGTATTAACTAGGGTAACTAGTGTGAATCACAATGGGAAACTAGCGTTTTGGAGAGTGAAATTTGGTTTTGGCTTATGAAGTGGTAAGTGAACCTTATAAGGGTCAATTAGTGACCATTTTAGGTAAGTTCACCATAATTTGAAGAGATTTAGAGAGATGCAAACTGAATTGGCAGGCTGCCTAGGGTAACCAGTAGGGAGGCTGTGATTCCAGCCCACTTGGACTGCGATATCTTTGGCTGTGTTGGTCCAATTGGTGTTTGGCCAATTGAACATGAAACTAGGCTTATAATGGCACATTTTTGCTGAAGAAACCATGCCCAAAAGACTAAAGCAAGAGGACCAAAAGTTGGCCCCAATCCGGATACCCTGCAAGACTGCGAAATGACCAAATGAGCGATGCTCGTTCATTTGGCCATAACTCACTGTAGATATGGTCAATTGACCTCAACTTTTACAGCAACAAGATATGATATAGACAAAAAATTTTCATGAAGAACATCACCCCAAATTATGCCATTAACCCATTCAAATTATTGAGCAAAGTTAAGTTATCAAACCTGCAACTCTGCAGATTTTCACTTGAGCAGTAATGTTTGGATGGCTATAACTCTCTCTAGAAAACTCGGATTTAGGCGATTCTTGAACTGATGGAAACCTAAGGCATAGTAGAACATTTCATCTGAAGAAAGTTAGACCAAATTATGAACTTAACTTGGTCAAGTTACTGACCAAAGTTGGACCAAAATCTGCCAGAACCCAAAATCTCAGCATGAACAGTGTACGTGAACAGTAAATTTATTTTGGCTATAACTTGAGCTACAAAAATCCGATTGAGGTGATCCAAAAATGAGAATACAATTAAGACAATAAGGAACATTTTCTATGAAGGAAGTTTTGTCAAATTCCAACAGTAAATCGACCAATGGAACAGTGCAACTTCGGAGCACTAAAACCGCAAATTGGCAATTTTGCCAAAATGACCTAAGCTTTGAGAAAGTGACCAAAACCAACAAGTTTTAAATGCAAAATGTGGTACATTGGGAGCATTAAAACCAATGCACCTGTTGTCTATGCAAAAGTCAACATTTTAGTTGACTAATGAAGTGAATAGTGACATGAAAACTTGAAATTAAAAAATGTGAAACTTAAAAATGAAAAATGCCCTAGTAGGCCTAATGTGATTGGTTTGGATAGTTTGGCATGCCAATAGGGTATTGTTTTAGCGGTACTGCGAAAGGCTTTATGCCTGTATTCATGGCTTTATGCCCGTATTCATGGCTTTTATGCTCGTATTCATGGCTTTTATGCCCGATTATGTGATATCATGGCTTTTTAGCCATATTGACTGCATACATGGTTGACGTCCTGCGTCCCATGGTATGACGGCCCGAGGCACCGCGGTGTCCAGTGCCAATGACCCGTTATCTAGTCCAGTCGTCCAGTATAGGTTACTTGGGCATGGAAAAGTATAACTGTGATTGAACTGATTATTAAAGAAAATACGAAAATTAAGAATCATGAATGATTACAAAAATACAAAGAAGCTCAAGATCATGAAGAAAATAATTAACGAAATGCATGAAGAAGTTAATATCATAAAACATGATTAGCCCTCGACTAAACAATAAGTTAGTAATTATTCATTTCTTATGAACACAATAGCAAGGAAATTATTATTTTTATTTGCATATTATATTTTCTTGTATTATTTGCACCACTAAGCTTTATGCTTAGCGCGTCGCTTTTGCAACGCGTAGGTACTGAAGATTTGGACAGAGGGCCCGGTAGACCACAGATTAGGTAAGGCCATTCACAGTTCTGCATAGCGTCCGTGTCACCTCACAGACTACAGTGCATTGGTAGGACACTAGGTCCCATTTTGTATTTTGAGATTTTTGTAAATTTGGTAATTAAACTCTTATTTTATCATATGTATTTGAAACAAATGTAATATAATTTTGTATTAATGTAAGTACTTGTAATTTGTGATTATAAATCACATGTGAGAATTTATTTATGATTTGAGTCTAAAGATGATGTGAAATGACAAATAGAGGAATCGTTAAGAAATTGTTGTAACTTGATGTGATACAAAATGTGAATTGTATATGAGTACCATGAGATGAATGATTGAGAAATAAATGAAATTGACGAGATTATTCTAAAACTTTGTTGATAATTGGAGTTTGGATTGATTGAATATGATCATAGGAAGTGTTTTTCACAGGTTCCGAAGAACTATTTTCTCCATTTTTAGCCGGTACTCCGCCGGATTTTCTATAAAATTTTCGGAACCTCAAATAAATTACAATTTCAATAAATGAATTATATTTCACAAGTTATTTTCAAAACTATGATAAAAATGAATTAAGATAAAATAGAGTGCTCCGGCACACTGAGTGGCATAACTTGCTCGGCTACACTGTAGTCGGGTAAGGGGTGTCACATTTAGTGGTATCAGAGCACGGTTTAGGCGTTTCTGGACCTAGATAGGTTGCATATCATGCATTGCATTCATAAGAGTCGAGGTGACACTATTGCAGATCTGTATTTCCTGTTTATTTTAGGTTAAGGTATGGAATAAGAGAGTGAAGAGACAATGAAATAGCGAATGGAGATGAGAAGGAGACTGTATTTAAGATGAAAAAGGATGAGTACATAACTGTTTGAGGATAGGATTGAGACTAAGGAGAAAGTGAAGTAGGATAACACGAAAAGGTGAAGAAATAAAGAGGTAGTAGCTCCTTGGCTATTTACATTGGGTAAATTTCGAGGACGAAATTTAAATTAAAGGGGAAGAGTTGTAACAACCTCACTGTAGTAATTCCGTACATTCTGCTGTTTCGATGGCCGGTGTCAGTCTGGACAGCTAGAACATCTGGAAAAATATTTAAACAAAAGTGAGGAACCATAATTAACTCAAATATTAATAAGAAAAATTTAGGAAAAATTTTAGAAATAAAATACAACCAAGTTAAATGAGCTAGTGCCCTAGCGATGGGTAATCAGAGGTAAGTTGCGGTTCTACAACGAGAGCCCTAGACCGGAGAAAAATTCATAAAATAATTTTTGGGACACCAGAGAAGGGTCATTGAGGTTCCTATGGCATTAGAATGCCAAGAAAATATTTAGAAAAATTTTTCAATCGGTACAGACAATTTTGACCCGTTAAGCCAAACGGAGGGCATTTTGGTCATTTCGCCTTCAGAGACGATTTTTGGCCGACTTGTCCAGTTGAGTAAATAATTATTATGACATAAAATATGAATTAATGTTGATGAAAAATTAATTTGAAGTTAGTAGAAGAGAAAAGAAAAGAAAATACAATAAAATGCCAATTATGACATATTATGAGGTCATTTAAAATTGTCCACCAATCACAATTAAGTAACCATTTGACTAATTAATAAAAGAGATAAATAAAGACCAAGGAAGACCAAAAACAAGCAGCCATCTTCTTCTTCAAAACGTGATCCTCTCCTCCATAACCCTCCATGGAAGTTTTCTTTAATTACTTCCATTTTCCCATGAATTTGCACTATAAAACCCTAAGTCCCTTCACTAAAAGCTTGTCTCTACCTCTTGGGAAGTGTTTGGCAGCCTAGAAAGTGAAGGAAAGTGAAGTTTTGAGTTGGGAAAAATCTGCCTACAAGAGGTTAGTGCTTACTTTTACAAATATTTCTTTATTTCTATGTTAGGGACTTGAACTTAGTATGAAATTGTAAATTAAATGGACTAAGCTCATGTGTATCTATACCATGAATTTTGGCTGCCCTAAGGAAGGAATAGGATTGATTGTTTTGATGGACTTAGAGTGGACTAAATATGATGTTTAAGGTATTTATATACATGGATAATGAGTTAGTGTATTAACTAGGGTAACTAGTGTGAATCACAATGGGAAACTAGCGTTTTGGAGAGTGAAATTTGGTTTTGGCTTATGAAGTGGTAAGTGAACCTTATAAGGGTCAATTAGTGACCATTTGAGGTAAGTTCACCATAATTTGAAGAGATTTAGAGAGATGCAAACTGAATTGGCAGGCTGCCTAGGGTAACTTGATGGGGAGGCTGTGATTCCAGCCCACTTGGACTGCCATATCTTTGGCTGTGTTGGTCCAATTGGTGTTTGGCCAATTGGACATGAAACTAGGCTTATAATGGCACATTTTTGCTGAAGAAACCATGCTCAAAAGACTAAAGCAAGAGGACCAAAAGTTGGCCCCAATCCGGATACCCTGCAACAGCACCTGCAGAAATGACCAAATGAATAACTGTTCATTTGGCCATAACTCACTGTAGATATGGTCAATTGACCTGAAATTTTTACAGCAACAAGATATGATATAGATAAAAACTTTCATGAAGAACATCACCCCAAATTATGCCATTAACCCATTCAAATTATTGAGCAAATTTAAGTTATCAAACCTGCAACTCTGCAGATTTTCACTTGAGCAGTAATGTTTGGATGGCTATAACTCTCTCTAGAAAACTCGGATTTAGGCAATTCTTGAACCGATGGAAACCTAAGGCATAGTAGAACATTTTATATGAAGAAAGTTAGACCAAATTATTAACTTAACTTGGTCAAGTTACTGACCAAAGTTGGACCAAAATCTGCCAGAACCCAAAATCTCAGCATGAGCGATTATGCGTGAGCGAGAAACTTATTTTGGCTATAACATGAGCTACAAAACTCCGATTGAGGTGATCCAAAAATGAGAATACACTTAAGACAATAAGGAACATTTTCTATGAAGGAAGTTTTGTCAAATTCTAACAGTAAATCGACCAATGGAACAGTGCAACTTCGGAGCACTAAAACCGCAAATTGGCAATTTTGCCAAAATGACCTAAGCTTTGAGAAAGTGACCAAAACCAACAAGTTTTAAATGCAAAATGTGGTACATTGGGAGTGTTAAAACCAATGCACCTATTGTCTATGCAAAAGTCAACATTTTAGTTGACTAATGAAGTGAATAGTGACATGAAAACTTGAAATTCAAAAATGTGAAACTTAAAAATGCAAAATGCCCTAGTAGGCCTAATGTGATTGGTTTGGATAGTTTGGCATGCCAATAGGGTATTGTTTTAGCAGTACTGCGAAAGGCTTTATGCCTGTATTCATGGCTTTATGCCCGTATTCATGGCTTTTATGCCCGTATTCATGGCTTTTATGCCCGATTATGTGATATCATGGCTTTTTAGCCATATTGACTGCATACATGGTTGACGTCCTGCGTCCCATGGTATGACGGCCCGAGGCACCGCGGTGTCCAGTGCCAACGACCCGTTATCTAGTCCAGTCGTCCAGTATAGGTTACTTGGGCATGGAAAAGTATAACTGTGATTGAACTGATTATTAAAGAAAATACGAAAATTAAGAATCAGGAATGATTACAAAAATACAAAGAAGCTCAAGATCATGAAGAAAATAATTAACGAAATGCATGAAGAAGTTAATATCATAAAACATGATTAGCCCTCGACTAAACAATAAGTTAGTAATTATTCATTTCTTATGAACACAATAGCAAGGAAATTATTATTTTTATTTGCATATTATATTTTCTTGTATTATTTGCACCACTAAGCTTTATGCTTAGCGCGTCGCTTTTGCAACGCGTAGGTACTGAAGATTTGGACAGAGGGCCCGGTAGACCACAGATTGGGTAAGGCCATTCACAGTTCTGCATAGCGTCCGTGTCACCTCACAGACTACAGTGCATTGGTAGGACACTAGGTCCCATTTTGTATTTTGAGATTTTTGTAAATTTGGTAATTAAACTCTTATTTTATCATATGTATTTGAAACAAATGTAATATAATTTTGTATTAATGTAAGTACTTGTAATTTGTGATTATAAATCACATGTGAGAATTTATTTATGATTTGAGTCTAATGATGATGTGAAATGACAAATAGAGGAATCGTTAAGAAATTGCTGTAACTTGATGTGATACAAAATGTGAATTGTATATGAGTACCATGAGATGAATGATTGAGAAATAAATGAAATTGACGAAATTATTCTGAGACTTTGTTGATAATTGGAGTTGGGATTGATTGAATATGATCATAGGAAGTGTTTTTCACAGGTTCCGAAGAACTGTTTTCTCCATTTTTAGCCGGTACTCCGCCGGATTTTCTATAAAATTTTCGGAACCTCAAATAAATTAAAATTTCAATAAATGAATTATATTTCACAAGTTATTTTCAAAACTATGATAAAAATGAATTAAGATAAAATAGAGTGCTCCGGCACACTGAGTGGCATAACTTGCTCGGCTACACTGTAGTCGGGTAAGGGGTGTCACAGCTATGGCCACTTTTTGGGCATCATTCTTAAATGAAAAATGTGTCACCCGAAGGTGACACATTAAGGCAGATGAAGCCCTTGTCAAGCAGCTCTTGCAACTGTACTTTCAACTCTTTCAATTCTAGTGGTGCCATTCTATATGGTGTTATGGAAATTGGATCCACACCAGGCATAACATCAATTTCAAACTTCACTTCTCTTTTCGAAGGTAATCCTGGCAATTCATCAGGGAACACATCTGAAAAGTCACATACTATGGGGATGTCCCTCAATGCTGGACTACCCACTTGGGGGTCTATCACATGTGCCAAGTATGCCTCACACCCCTTCCTAATCATTTTTTTGGCCAGTGTAGCTGAAATGATGTTTGATGGCAATAACTGCCTCTCCCTATGTATTACTACATCACCATACTGAGGAAGACCAAAAGTGACAATCTTCAGTCTACAGTCAATCATTGCATGATGTCTGGCTAACCAATCCATGCCCAAGATAATATCATAATCTTTGAAGGGCATTTTAATCAAATTTAACAGAAAAACATGTCCTTGGATCACCAAAGGACAGCCTCTATAGATTCTATTGACCCTAACCTCCTGACCTAATGGACTAGTTACTAGCACATCATAGTCCATTTGTACACACTGAATACCAGTCGAACACATCACACTAGCACTGACATATGAATGTGTGGAGCCAGGATCAAACAACACATATGCATCTTGGTCAAGGATAGAGAAAATACCAGCTACTACATCTGATGTTTCAGCATCCTCTCTCTATTTCATGGTATAGACTCTAGCTGGCTGGTTAACAGTACTCTGACTTCCATGAGTGCTACCAGGACCCCTACCTCTGCCTCTACCTCGACCAGCTGGTTGTGACCCTCTAGGTGCAGAGACATGGGTTGATCCCTCCAATGTGGCAGGAGGTCCAGATTGGCGCGGACTAGTACAATCTTTAGCAAAATGTTCTCTCCCTTCATAGTTAAAACACGCACCAGTGGCCTTGAAACACACCCCATCGTGTGTTCTACCACAAGTCTCACACTGCCAGACTGATAAACCTCCTCGAGATGCCTGCTGGGTCTGCTGACCAGACTGGGGTGGTCTTTGGCCAGAGAATCTGCCTCTGCTAGATCTGCGAGAGCTGGATCCCCTAAACTGTTTCCTCTTCCCAGAACCACTCTCAGTAGTTAGGCCCATAGCCTTTTCAGTCTTTTCTTTCTCTTGAGTGCCCTTCTTCACCGCCCCTTCTAATTCTATCCTTTCCAGTTCTAGGGCTTGTGAAATCAGCTCAGAAAAATTCTGGTGTCTGAATCCCATAACTTGCATTCTTAAGCTAGGCCTCAACCCAGCCTCAAACCTCTTACATCTGTCTCTGGGGGTGGAGAGTAAGCTTCCAGCATAATAACTTAGCCTTGAAAAGTCCTGCTCATACTCTACTATTGTTCTTTCCCCTTGCTTCAAGCTCAAGAATTCTTGTAATTTCATATCTACATAAGCATCGGGAACCCATTTATGTCTGAATTTCCTCAAGAAGTCTGTCTATGTCAGCACAGGTGGCTCAACCAGGCTGTGGGGGATGGTCTTCCACCATTCATATGCATCCCCCTACAATAGAGAAACAGAGTACTCGAACTTCAGCTCTTCTACACACTGCAGCTTCTGAAAACCCGTTCCATTCTCTCTAACCACTGTTCTGCCTCCAGTGGATCCACAGTGCCCTTAAACTCGGTGGCCCCAAATTTCATTAATTTTTCATATTGCCGAGCCGAGGGCTGTGGTTGTGCTGCAGGTGCTTGCATCTGAGCTTAAGGTGGCACATTTCCCATCATTTGTTAAAAAAATGCAGCCATCTGCTGTGCAAACTGAGTAAGAAACTGCGGTGCTGGAGTAGAAGCTGGAGTGGCTGATCCACTCACATTCTGAAGTGCTGGGGCTTATTCTTAGACCTCAGCTTCGACATATTGCTCCACAGAATGATCTCCCTCTTCCATTCCGTTTTCAAAAACTTCCTACTTCCTGAGATCAAACACAAGGAGGTTGACCTCCGTTAGAGCATATTCATGATGTAAATATGTCATATGTATCAATTAAAGACACTTGAGTAGTTGTAGTTATCAAAGAAATATTCACATACATAGTCAAAATTCATTGGAAAACCATGCTCTGATACCAGCAAAACATGTCACACCTTACCCCTCTGTAAGGCATAACATGATCCCGTC
This sequence comes from Hevea brasiliensis, assembly GCF_030052815.1. Classification (NCBI taxonomy): domain Eukaryota; kingdom Viridiplantae; phylum Streptophyta; class Magnoliopsida; order Malpighiales; family Euphorbiaceae; genus Hevea; species Hevea brasiliensis. Next base: position 22,640,295 of record NC_079499.1, on the reverse strand, counting down.
GAATACTTAATGAACTACCGAACTTCACCTATCGATAACTCATTAAGTACCCTACAAGGGATTTTAAAACAATTTTCTTACTTTTTGGAAGTGGTGAGCATTTTCTAATAGGTATTAAACATTTAATTAAAGTTTATTAATTAGTTAAAATTTTTGTCCCTCTTTATTTTTCCACAAATTTTAGAAAAATTTCGGCAGAGTGCCGTCTGTATTTTGAGAAAACAGTTCTTCAAAAATCTGTAAAAACACTTCCAATAATCATTTTCACAACTCCCAACTCAAATCAACTCAAGTTAACACAATTTATTTCAATTCCACAACTCAACCAAAAATTTATCATCTCAAAATACTTCACAAATTCATTCACATTGCATATAGTACTTAATTTACAAATACATATCTTAATTTATAAAAAGAAAATCCAAAATAACATTATTACAATTTACTGTACAACTACTCAACTTTACATTGATACATAAGACATTATAATATTTACATCAAATAACTACAAGGTATAATTAAATACCCATACAAAAAGATCAGCGAAGTCCTTGCCAATTCAGCAGTTCACCCTGCTGCTTTTTCCTTGCCCTTATCTGCGATAGCAAAATAAGCTATCGCTGAGTATAAAAATACTCAGTGGTGCACAATAAAAATTTGAAATACAGTACATAAAACATTCATTGACAAATCACAATTTAAATATTTCACAATCACATTTCATAAATTATCAAACTCATTATAGCACAATTTTGATCAAATAATTTAATAAACACAGTGTTGCCAATTCATACATAACTTAAGCCATGACACAAAATTTCCGATCAGTGTCGCATTTTACACCACGATAAAGCGATCTACAACCCCACTAATCGAAAACAATGAGGGAGGTGGCTAGTTAGCTAATGAGTACTCATCCGATCTACAACCTCAACTGGTAAACCAGAGAAGGAGGAAAATAATTGATCTCAACCCCATAAATGGAGAAAAAATAATAAGGCACTATCATGCTAAGTGTGAATCCGAAATCAATTTAAAGCAATTTGTTCAAATATTTCATGCAAATCACACTAAATTTCCAAAGTCACCTTTTCATTCACAAAGTGGCAACACAAAAATTCTTAAATTTATAATTAACACAGAAATTTCATAATGCATACTAAATCAATTTTTCAATGATAAGATGCTTAAATAAGGTTTATTGTGCACAAACCTGACGTGAGTTGCCTCTAGGCTTGACTCAGTCTCTTAGACCTTTCGGGACTTTTTTAGCTGAAACACGAAATTTATAGTGCCTCAATATCTTTGCCTCACAATAATTTCAATAATTAATCCCAATATGCTTAAACTTACATCCTTGAAAATTTTCATGTTGAGGTTACTATTCATATACTATTCAAGTCAAAATATTGACTTTCTTATGCTTAAAAGGTATGGGAACTCCAACTATACTCACATACCACATTTTTATCACCAATTTTTTTGGTTTTGGTTGTTTTCTCAAAACTTAAGTCTTTTAGGCAAAATTGCAAATTTTCAGTTTTGGTGTCTTATTTTGTACTGTTCCATTGGTCACGTTGCTGTTAGAATTTGGCTAAGTTTTCTTCATAGAAATTGTTCTTTATTGTCTTAAATTTATTTCCCTTTTTGAATCACTCCATTTGGAGTTTTGTAGCTGAAGTTATAGCCATTTGAACATGGCTGGCCGGATTGGCTTAACCCAGATTTTCTGGGCACCAAAACTTGTTCCGGCAGTTTTAGGTTACTAATTTTTAGTGGCTAAATGACTTGGTTAAGGGGATAATTTGAGTTTGTTTTCTTCATGAAAGTTATAGGTTTATATCTCAGCTTTCTACTGATAAAAGTTTAGATCATTTAGATCTGCCTAACCCAAGTTATGACCAAATAAATAAACACTGTTCATTTGGTCATTTTTGTACAGGGTAGAACACCCAATTCCGGATTTAGCCAATTTTTTCACTTTGCTATGGCCACTTTTTGGGCATCATTCTCAAATGAAAAATGTGTCATTTTGTGTCTAGTTTCATTCCCAATTGGCCTCACACCAATTGGGTTGGTAAATTTTCAGTTTTAGTCCCTAAAAAGGACCTTGGTCATGCTGCCTGCATAATGACTATATCCAATCCGAATCTCCATTTGATTCCAACACTTCCAACATACCACAATTGGTTATATATGACTATTTCTCAGCTCAAACAAGTTCAAACACACCATTTGACCAATTTTCAAAATTTTGTCTCCCAAAACCCTAGATCCAAAACCCTAACTTCCTTAATTTGTTACATTTTATTAATTCCAAGCATACAAACATACTTTCTCAATTCATTCAAGCTTTCTAACATGTTTAATTCAATCAAACTCATGCATTCTCAACTTAAACCCTAGATGGCCGAATTCACACATAGTCCTCCAAAGATGTTTTCTTTTCGTTTTAATTATATTTCTAGGTTTATTCAACTATAAACACAATAATTCAACTAGAAATTCAAAGTTTAGCTTACTAACCTTCTCTTTGAAATTCAACCACCCAAATCCTTCCTTTTCCTCTTTTCTTTTCTTGCTTAATCTTCTTCTCTAGTTGCCCAAACAAGATTTAATTAAGGAATTTGCAATTTCTATGGCTGAAATTAGGTTTCTTCAAGCTCACAAATGAGCTTTCATGGAGGTTTTGAGAGGGAAAGGGTGAGGGAGAGTGTCATGGCAATATGGAGAAGAAGAAGACTTTTGCTTTATTTTTTTTATCTTTTCTCTCTTGTGTTTTTAATCTACTTTAATCCACAATTATCCAACGAAATTTTCAAATTTTTAATTATTAAGTTTATTGCATCATGCATGATGTCATGCATGATGTAATAACTTTTTCACTTTTTCTTTTTCTTCTCTTTTTTTTTTAGTTCTTTAATTTAATTCTTGATCCCAAAATTTTCTTTTCTCTGATTTTATTGAATAGTTAGGTCAAGAGTTAGCTCTAGGGGTCAATTGACCAAATTGTCCCTCACCAGTTCTATTCGATTTGCAAATAATTCCATATTTCTTTCGGATCCCTGACCTAATTATTTGACAAGTTTAACAATTCTTTTTTTGATTTTCTCTTTTTCACTGTGTTCCCAATAGTCCTAAGGACTGCAGCGTCACATTTTACAGTTCGAAATTTGAGTTTAAATCGACCTCGCAGTCCTTCCCGAGAAGGTCACCCATCACTGTGACTCTCGCTCATTTAACTTCTTATGTTATGTTTTTCTTATTTATATTTAACTAATTGACAATTACTAATTATTTGTGTTCAGGGCTTCTCTAGGTGTCTTAGACGTGGTTCTAATCCCCTTAATTATCCGGACTGACACCGGTCACTGAAATAGTAAAATATACCAGGCTATGCAAATAGGGGTGTTAAATAATTGCTGCAAGTTCCAAATCATGGGTAAGACAACTTCTCTCATGTGGTTTAAGTTGGTGTGAAGCATAGGCAATGAAATTCCTATCTTGCATCAACACACAACTTAGTCCATTATGAGAGGCATCATAGTAGATAGTATACTCTTTACCCAGTATGTGACGCCCCTTACCCGTCTACTGTATAGCCGAGCAAGAAGTGCCACATTCGATGCCAGAGCACCCTATCTTGTTTTATCATATCTATTGTAAACTTTTGATGTTATTTAAAACATGTATTCTACGTGTAGAAGTTTTTTTTTTAATATATATCTTATTTCTATGGAGACCCGGATAGAGCATCCCCTGTTTTATTAGCATCTGGCGAGTTTCCACTAATCACCTATTAATATGCCCATATTCATTTCACACATTTCCATATCATATTCTATTGTATCATTACCTTCACAATTATTTATGAGATCTCAAAAAAAATATCATCTATTGCATTCATATAGAAATTCATAGATAATAAATTACAAGTTTTCATTTCAATCTCAAGTTTAATTACAAGTCCAAAATGAAATACATCATGACTAAACATAATGAACCAAAATACTAGTCTATACATGGGCCCTACCAAAATACAAAAGACTGGTGAGGTGACTCTAGTCGGTGGCAGATCTGGTTGGAACTCTGTCCGAACACTACTGTGGCAGCTGCTGCTGATCTTTAGTACCTACGCGATGGAAAACCAACGCGCTAAGCATAATGCTTAGTGGTGCATAATTTATAATAACAATAATTAAATAATTAAATTAATATCTGTAAACCATAATTTCTGGGTCTTTTACATTTTTATTGCTCTTTAGAAACAATTAACATTATCGGGATCTTTTATGATTACTTATTGTATTTTAAGTCTTAATTAATTTTTATAGTGCCCAAGAAACCTATAACAAATTATAAAAGCTGGATACACAGGTGTATGCTGGTTAGACAGCCATATGTCTGTCCAGTATATGTCTGTCAGGCACGAGACCAGCTGTCGGGCATGAGACCCGTTGTCAGGCTTGTAAAGCCAGAAATAAAGTAGGCACAATGGCCAGTAAGTAGGCATATAGCCTGTAGAACAATCATACCAGACATATATTGTCAGTTCATAATTTGCTCTATAAGCAGTACTGCTATCTGTGGTCCCTAATTAGCATACCAATTTATCGAAACTAAATAAATAAGTCTAGGTATATTATGGGCAATTAAACATTTTTAATTATTTTAGCACTATTCACTGTTACTATTTTTTGGTACTATTCAGTGGTACCATTAATTTCATATTAATAGGACATTAGTCCCAATTTACATATTCATATCATTTTTAATATTTAATTAGCCTTATGAGTATTTTAATCACTATGTTTAGCATTTTTCCCATGAACTTTTCTTTAGGTTCATTTTGATGTGTTATTTTTATCTAGGATTTTGACTAGGTTAGGATGTCTATTTGGTCACACTTTCTTCATAATAATTGCTCCTCTATGTTTAAAATTGAATTTTAGTTTTTGAATCATTGAATTTAGGGTTATAGAACTCAAGTTATGATCAAAATAGCATAATTGGTCCCTTTGCCTCTAAGCTGTCCAGAATTTACAATTCCTGGTTAATAAATTTTGACCAGTTATTTAATTATTTTATGGTCATTTTTAAACTTAGGTTCCTTCACAAGATATGTTCCTCTATGTCTTAGGGACTCCCAGGTACAATTTCATAATTTTTCAAGCTTGGTATAGTGAGTTATAGTCAATGTATTAACCTGGACTCTTAATCCTATAAAGGCAATAGTCAATCTTCAGGACAGTATATTTGTCCCTCTTTTTAGGTCTTTACACTTAAAATTTGGCAAAGGTGTCTTAATCAATGTTGTGTCCCTAAGTATCATGTTTCCAGATAATATTGGAACATCTCAAATGGAATTTCCTAGTGGGAGTTATGGCTAAATGAACACACGGGTATCAAATGGCATTCTGGGTTCAACTTAACATTTTCCCGATTTCAATTCCTAACTTTGGCTAATATTTTCCCTAGGATGCAATGGGTTTTGGAGCTTGGTCAAAACATAAAAATTGTTGTGCTATGTCTTATAATACTTTTGGCACTAGTTTCACTCAATTTGAAACTTTGAAGACCAAGTTATGGCATTTTTGCCAAAACTGGTCAGGCATACCAAAGGAACAGTATTTTGGACAATTTCTGGGATGGCAATTTTAGTGACCCAACTTGTGCTAACAATTTGACTTGGTTAAAGGCAAAACTGGGTCAAGTGGTCTTCATTAAAAGTGTAGCCCTATTTCTAAGCTTTCCATTGATGTAAATTTTAGGTCATTTGGACCAGTATAGAAAGAGTTACCTGTAGGGGTGAAATGACCAAAATGCGCTTCATGGCGCTCATTGGGTTATTTTTATTATTTTATACCAATTAATAAATTCTTTAAATTTTATTTTATTTCTCAAAATTTTTCCTATTTTTTTTTAATATTCATTTCATTAATTTATGTCTCCTCACTATAGTTTAGGTGTAGTTCCAGACATTTTGACTGTACAAACAGATATTAGTCGTCGGAACAGTGAAATATACGGACTACCTATGGTGAGGGCGTTACACGGTATAGGTAAAGTCAAGATTGGAGCTTCAGTCCAACACCTTTTTAGCTTATCAAAGCTCTCCTGGCACTGGTTAGTCCATTGAAATTTTACATCTTTCATAGCAACTTAGTCAATGGAGATGCCAATATAGAAAATCCCTTCATAAATCTGCGATAATATCCAGCTAAACCAAGGAAACTACGAATTTCTGTAACATTCTTCGGTGGTTTCCAATTAAGGATAGCTTCCACCTTACTAGGATCTACTTTGATTCCCTCGACTAATATGATATGTCCTAAAAAGGTAATCTCCTTTAGCCAAAAATCAAACTTGGACAATTTGGCATATAACTGCTTCCCCTCAAGATCTGCAGTATAATTCTCAAGTATTTATTATGCTCCTCCGCATTCTTCAAATACACTAAAATATCATCAATAAATACCACCACAAACTGATCAAGATATGGCCTGAAGATTGCAGCTGGAGCATTAGTCAACCCAAATGGTATCACTAAAAATTCATAGTGGCCATATCGAGTCCTAAAAGTAGTCTTTGGAATACTTTGCTCCTGCATCCTTAGTTGATAGTACCCCGATCTCAAATATACTTTGGAGAACACAACTGCATCTTTTAACTGATCAAACAAATCATTAATCCTGGGCAGAGGATATCTGTTCTTCACTATCACCTTATTTAGTCATCTATAATTTATGCATAGATGGAGAGTACCATATTTCTGCAAATAAATAGCAATGGCACTCCCCACGGTGACACATTAAGGCATATGAACCCTTTATCAAGCAATTCCTGTAATTACACCTTTAATTCTTTCAATCCTACAGGTGCCATTCTATATCGAGTGATGGATATTGGCTCCACTCTAGGCATAACCCCCATCTAAAACTACACTTCTCTTACTGAAGGCAATCCTGGCAATTCATCAAGAAAAATATCTTAAAAGTCACACACTGTAGGGATATCCTTAAGATCTAGACTCCCCATACGTGTGTCTACCACATATGCCAGATAAGCCTCACACCCCTTTCGAATCATTTTCTTAACTAGTGCAGCTGAAATAAGTAGTGATATTGTCTGCTCTGGGCTGAAGCCCTCACGGTTTTAAAACGCGTCACTAGGGGTTACGAACCACCAACTTATAAACCCAGCATCTCTCCCGTGTTTTGTCGATGTGGGATTTGCCTAGGGTGTTACAATCCACCCCCCTTATGGGACTCAGCGTCCTCGCTGAGGTTTGCCCCACCATCATTCAAGGTTGCACGCGGAGTGGCTCTAATACCACAAATGTAATGGCCCGGCCCACTAGTGATATTGTCCGCTCTGGGCCGAAGCCCTCACGGTTTTAAAATGCGTCACTAGGGGTTATGAACCACCAACATATAAACCCAGCATCTCTCCCGTGTTTTGCCGATGTGAGATTTGCCTAGGGTGTTACAGCATAGGTTTGCATGTATTGGTGTAATCTCTGGCAAAGTGTCCAATTTCTCCATAGTTATAGCAAGCTCCTGTGGCCTTGAAATATACTCCCCCATGCATCTTGCCATAGGTCTCATATGTGCGAACAGACAATGATCCTCTAGACATCTGCTGAATAGGTCTGGTTGACCTCTACACTGATGATCTGCCTCTGCTAAATCTCTGGGTACTAGGTCCCCTAAAACTCTTCTTCTTCCCTGAACCACTGCCTATACTCTGAATAATTGTCTTCACACTCTTTTCTTTGTCTCTCACTCCTTTCTCAGCTATCTCCTCAAGTTCTACTCTCTTTAGCTCAAGAACTTGTGAAATTAAATCTAAGAAATTCACATACCAAAAGTCCACTACTTGCTTCTTAATGCTTGGCCTCAAACCTGCCTCAAACCTATTACACCTATCTCTGCTGGTAGTAAGTAGGCCTCCTATATAGTGATTCAATCAGGAGAACTCTCTTTCATACTCTGCTATTGTCCTATCCTCCTATCTCAAACCTAGAAATTCTTGGAATTTCATATTAACATAGGTGTCAGGAGCATACTTCTGTTTGAATTCTCTAAAAAAATCACCCCATGTCAAAATAGGAGGCTTCATCAGACTATTTAAGACAGTTTTCCACCACTCATAGGCATCCCCTTGAAGTAATGAAATTGCATACTCAAATCTCCATGCATCAGTACACTGTAACTTTTTGAAAACTCTGTCCATTCTTTCTAACCACTGTTCTGCCTCCAGTGTGTCACACCCTACCCCTCTGTAAGGTATAACATGATCCCGTAGTATACCTAATAAATTACCAACTCCGTCTACTGATAACCTATTAAATACACTACAAGGGATTTTAAAAACTTTTCTTACTTCTTTTACAGTGGTGAGCACTATTTACAGGTGTAAAAACCTTTTTTGAACTGAAGTGACAGAACTAACACATTTGAATTATTTGGAATTTCTGTAAAAATTTTGGCAAAGTGCCATCTGTATTTTGAATAAAACAGTTCTTCAAAAAACCTGTAAAAGCACTTCAAATATATTCCTCAATCTCAAACTCCAATATAATTCAACACAATATGTTTTTCAACTCAAATCCACAATAATTTTTCAAAGACTGAGATAACAACACAATATGTTTTTCAACTCAAATCCACAATAATTTTTCAAAGACTGAGATAAAAGAAATACAATACAAATTTTACAAGCCAAAATAACTCATAATTTATTTTGCAACTGAAGGAACGGAAGCGTGAAAAACACAAGTTTATACCATTGAATTCAAAAATTTTCACCTAGGGTCACATGCACCATGCAAGATTTATTTTTATCTATTTGATTTCAATGATAAACAACATATTAAAACTCTTTTAATATGTTTTTGGATCTGTATTTGCCATTTAAAATTTTAAAATTAATCAGATTAATTTTAGAACCCTAGATTAAATCAAGAACGATTACACTAACCTCTTGATGTGCTGCAGCGTGTCTGCGCCTTTGAGATTTGTCTTCAGGACACCAGATGTTGTCCCTCTAGCTTGTCCACACCAAGAACACCTATGGCAGCCCTTGAACAGCTTCTAAAGCCTTTTCTATTAATTAGAAATTCAAGTTCTGCCTTTTAAGAGATTAAAGATGTAAACAGGACACTAGAAACAATTTCTAGCGTTCTTAATTCAAGAGATTGATGGCTAATCTCTTTGAATTGATGAGAGATGAAGAGAAATAGCTGGAGAGGCTCAAAGTGGCGTGACAATTGAGAGGAGAGGCTGCTGGTTGTGTTTTCTTTTCATAACCCCACTTAAATAGCTAGGTTAACACATTAAACCCTAGCCACATGTCACCTTTTGATTAGCTCTAGGTTTAAGTGACCCAATCACATTGTGCCAAGTGTCAAACCTATATTTAATCTTGATTTTAATCATCTTACATGATTAAAAATATTTGGCAAGCTTATGTGTTATGCCATGTGTCACCATCTCATGGTGCCACGTGTCACACTGCAAAATGACCAAAATGCCCCTGTGTCTTAATTTTGAGTTCTTAACCCAAAATAATTATTTTCTTCTTTTAATTAATTTATATCAAATATAAATTAATTAATTAATCTCTATTAATTAATTTCTCATCAATTAAATTCATATTTAAACACTTTAAATATAAATTTAATTTATACTACACATCCAATAATCTAGATTTGGTTTCAAGCCATGCTAGGACTTTGCAATTTTATTGCTAACCAAATCTATTTAATTACACAAATAAACTCTTTAAATAATTAATTAAATCATATTTAAATAGGTGATAACTTGTGTATGTGTGTGACTTACTAGGCTCATCACTAATTGGCAATGAGACATGATATCAACTCTTAATATCATCATAACTCTTTCTTACCATAAATGATTTCTCTAAATCATTTTATGAACCTCATAGACCATGGTTAACACCTAGCATAGCATGCCATGGCCACCCAATTAGTAATAAGATTTACCTTAAATGAACCTATAATCATATGTTACCATGCACTAGAATCTCTCTGTTACAAAATCCCAACTCAAGCCGAGTCATGGTTTATGTCAAACTCCATTTGCTATGAATATTATGTTCTCTTTTAATTCCAGTTCTTGATTAAAAGATTTTTCTCATCGAAACTCTTTTCTCGAATAAATCTATCTGTCTGGCCAGAACTTGAAACATCAAGAACAATTAAATGAACATAGGATTTTATCTCTATTTACTTAGAGGAACAGATTCCTTCTTGATCAACACCTACCTCCATATATAACTAGCAGGAGCCAACACATGCCCATATACCCATACATAGTACAAGTATGAAAGCAGTATCAAACTCAAACTACCTATATACAAGATAACTGTGCTATCTCAGGTCTAAAGATTATATGCATAGATATGATTTATGACAAAACATTGACAAGAGTAAACTCCATGTGCTTGTCATAAGTGTCACTGGTTCGGCCTACTTATCATTTATAAGTGCCTATCATGTTTGTTATATGGCATGAGACTCACCATTCCATCTTATTTATATCTCATATAAATAACTTGGGAACAAACATGAATACAATCTTTCTGGATAAGTCATGTCCTTATTATGAAGTATCCTCGATTGTGAACCTATTTATGATACTTTGTGCTAGAAATATTGTCACTCATATTCTTAACAACTTAAGAATAATATTTCTAACAAAATATCAATGGACCTTTTCTATTACACATAAATATATTATGTAAACGGAAAAGTGGAAATGCCTTTTATTATTAAAAATATGTACAAGATACATACTAAATGATATGCTCTAGGGCATACTACTAACAATCTCCCACTAGCACTAGAGCCATTCATTACAATATCTTAGACCTATCTTCTCAAGATGTCGGTCTAATCGAGTCCGTGACATAGGCTTAGTGAATGGATCACCGGATTTTTAGTGATGTTATTTTTCTGCATGGCTATATCGCCTTGCCCAACTATATCTCCGATAATGTGGTACCGCTTTCTTTGTGTTTGGATTATGGGTGACACCTTGGTTCCTTATCCTGTATGACTGCTCCATTGTTGTCACATTGTAATGGAAATGCTGACTCAATGGAAGGAACTACTGTAAGTTCTGTCACGATCTTATTTATCCAAATGACTTCTTTTGCAAGATTCGATGCAAGAATATACTCACCTCGAGTGGAATCTGCGATGCGTGCTCGCTTGGAACTCTTCCAACCGATCGCACCTCCATTACAAATGAACACATATCCAGAGGTAGACTTTCTATCATCGATATCCGATTGGAAATCGTAATCGTGATAACCATCCAATTGCAAGTCTCCACCTCCATAAATCAAGAATAAATCCTTAGTTCTTCTCAAGTACTTAAGGATATTCTTGATGACTATCGATGTTCCAAACTGGATTGGATTGATACCGCTAGTCAAACTAATAAAGATATGCGATATCCAGCCTAGTACACAACATTGCATACTTTAAACTTCCAATAGCCGAAGCATATGGAATCCTGGCCATCTTATCTCTTTCTTCAGGTGTCTTTGGAGACATCTCTTTAGAAAGGTGGATACCATGTCTCACTGGTAACAATCCTCTCTTGGAATCAAGCATGTTAAACCTCTTTAACACCTTTTTCCAAGTATAGACTTTGGGATAAACCAATTATTCTTTTCGCTCTATCTCTATAGATGCGAATCCCAAGAATATAGGTTGCCTCCCCTAAGTCTTTCATGGAGAATGTATTTGACAACCATACCTTTATAGTCGTCAACATACCTGTATCATTACCCATCAACAGTATGTCATCTACATATAAGACAAGGAAAGTGATAGCACTGTCACTAACCTTCTTATATACACATGGCTCATCCTCATTTTTGATAAAACCAAAAGATTTAATGGCTTCATCAAAACGGATGTTCCAACTCCTCGAAGCTTGTTTCAACCCATAAATGGATCGCTTTAGCTTGCATACCTTGGAACCATCTTGAGATTCAAATCCCCTAGGTTGTTCCATGAAAATGTTTTCTTCAATGTATCCATTGAGAAAAGCTGTTTTGACATCCATCTGCCAAATCTCATAATCATAGTATGCAACTATTGCTAATAAAATCCTAATTGATTTAAGCATGGCAACAGGCGAGAAAGTCTCCTCATAGTCTATTTCTTGCCTTTGGCGAAACCCTTTCGCTACTAGCCTTGCCTTATAGGTCTCTACCTTTCCATCAGAACCAATTTTCTTCTTGAAAACCCATTTGTTCCCTATAGGTACAATACCTTCAGGTGGGTCAACAAGATCCCAAACTTGATTCTTATACATGGAATCAATCTCGGATTTCATAGCATCAATCCATTTTGAAGAGTCTATATCTGATATAGCTTCTTCATAGGTAAGTGGATCATCTCCATGATCTACTTCTTCATGAGTAAACAACTCTTGTTCTTCTTCATGAAGAAAACCATATCTCACCGTGGGTGAGATACCTCGGTTGTTCTACGAGGAACAAATTGTAGATGTTTCATCAATAGGTGTAGGTTGACTAGATGGATCTATATCCATCTGATCTGTTGGTTGGTCAGAATTCTCCAATTCTAACTCTATTTGCCTTCCTTTGCCTCCTTCTTGAACAAACTGTTGTTCAAGAAATTTGGCATCTCTACTTATCACAACCTTTTTTGAAGTAGGCAAATAAAAATAATATACAAAACTATCTTTTGTATATCCAACAAATCGACCTTTTCGATCCGGTCTCCAATTTATCGTTGTTCACTTTTTGATATAAGTGGACAACCCCAAATCTTAACATGCTTAAGACTTGGTTTTCTTCCATGCCATATCTCATAAGGTGTGGAAGAAACGATTTTGATGGAATCCTATTCGAATATATAAAGTGATTCTAATGCAAATCCCCAAAAGGAGATTGGCATATCAAGATAGCTCATCATACTACGTACCATATCCAATAGGGTACGATTTCTCCTTTCAGATACACCATTCACCGTATGCGTTCTGGAGGAGTCACCGAGAAACAATGCCATGCTCTCTCAAGTATGCATCAAATTCAGTACTACAATATGCACCTCAACGATCCGATCTAAGAGCTTTAATATTTTTTCCTGTTTGATTTTCTACTTCAGATTTAAACTCTTTGAACTTTTCAAAGTATTCATGTTTGTATTTCATCAAATACAAATACCCAAACCTTGATTTATCATCAAGAAAGGTAATAAAATAATGAAAGCCCCTCTAGCCATTTCTTTAAACGGACCACATACATCACTATGTATTAGTTCCAAAATATTTTCAGCTCTTAGCCCTTGTCCAACAAAGGGTGATCTAGTCATTTTGCCTTGAAGGCAAGATTCACAAGTTGGAGTAGGCTCAGAGCCCAATGAGGATAGAATCCCCATTTTCTCCAATTTTGCAATCCTATCTCTCGCAACATGACATAACCTTAAGTGCCAAATATATTTTGAACTTGAGTTGGTTTTCACCATGGCATTGCATTCATTTAGATTGCTATACTCGCCGATGGAAACACTTTCTTCGCAATGGAAACACTTTCCTATTGGCAATGGAAACACTTTCTGTTGGCGGTGGAAACACTTTCCTTTGCCTTTGTCACTTTGGTCTTCCTTTCTGCTTAGCTATTTTCTTGGAAGGACCAGAATCAAGTTTCTTTTCTTATTGCCCTTCTTCTTGTTGGACTTTCCAGTGAAGAAGATGCAACCAAAGCTACCTCTTTTCCTTTATTGCCCAAAGATATTATTTTGGGCAATAACTAGCATGTTGAGTAAACCACTAAGGTGCATTCTGTTTAGTCATATGGAAATTTGTCACAAAATTCCCAAAAACTCAAGAAGGGATCAAGGATCAAATCCGTTTGTAGTTGGAAATCCATGTTGAAGTCAAGATGTTCCAACCGCTCAATCACCAATCATCTTGTGGACATGATCCCCAACATTCTGTCCCTCGGACATCCTCATACGGAATAGCCGTCTAGATATCTCATACCTAGCATTCTTTGTGCTCACCATACAACTCTTGTAGGTGAAGGAGGATCTCACTCGCACTGCATGTTCTCATGTTGCTTCAGAACTCATTACTCATGGAAGCAAGCATGTAACACTTAGCTCTCATACCATGCTCCTTCCACTTGTCCAAAGTTTCATGTTCCTCTTGTGTGGCCTCTGGAGGTAAGGGACCAGAACATTTGAATCTAGAACATATCCTATATGTTCAAGGTTCAGACAAGTTTCAAATTTCTTAGCCAATCGCATGATTAGGTCCTCACAACTGTTGTGATCAAGTATGCTTGCAAGGATATTGGATGGTGGTGGTTGTTTTGTGCTCATTTTTATCAAAAATTAACTCAGAAAATAACCAGATTAATTAGTAAATGTATCATGTAATTAACCAAAATGATTATGGTCTTTTAATCAAATTGGTCCTCCCACTAACTTAGCGAATCCTACACTTCCAAAGTAGAAAACGGAAATCCTAGTTGGATGGATTTCTAGTGGGTGATTGAATTCTTATAATTCTATTGATCATCCTCAGTACATCCATTATTGGAATTACAATAAATTATAAGTGAGCAACTCCTTGCCCATCACATCTCATGTGAGGTTCAATCCTTTACTAGCCCCTAATGCTCAAAATCTCGTGTACATCCAATATTGACTTATCTTGCATTAGTTAAGTTGATCCCATTGAGCGATAATTATGCAAATAATTTTAATGTCCTCAGTACATCCAATATTGGCCACCAAACCATTTACATATTTACAACATCTCATGCTTAACAATTATTCTTAAGAAAATCTCTTAAATTAATTGCATCTCATGCAACTATTTAAAATTTCTTAAAATAATTGCCCCAATGGAGGGCTTATGTTATAATTACTTTAATTATAGCATTTCCAACTTAATCATTTGTTTGGAAGATTTTATAGCCATCCTAATTACTATTAAGGTCTCACTTTGCACATTATCCATTTAGCATGCATATATCATATAATTGCATACATTCCCATACATCTCATGCATTCATGGATAAGCGATAAATATGGTATGATCATGGACTTTCTAAGGGATTCAATTGAGCCACCAAGAATTGAATCAGGGCATTCCTAGGTGCATTTCATTCATTCATTTTACAAGAGTTGCTGAAGGAGTACATAATCAACACTTGATATTGAATTCCTCCCACTGGTCCCACCAATGCTCTTGACCTCCTTGAACTTCTTGCAATCCAATATTACATAGTAATCCTTGGCATACCAAGGCGAATTTACAAGAACTTAAATAAATGAAATTACAACCCAAAAATATTACAAACTTAATAATACATGCCCAAAATAAATTAAAATAAATTAATTAATTTACAATCCCAAAGAAACATAAAAGAAATAAATCCAATCACATTGGTCTTTTATAGTCCATGATCATCCATCATGCATATCACTATTTAACAATTAAATAAAACATACATACTTAAATTAAATTGAATATCTCATATTCAACTTAAAAATCCAGATTTGAATATGATTCAAATAAATTTAAAAATCCAGATTTGAATATGATTCAAATAAATTTAAAAATTCAGATTTGAATCTCATTCAAACAAATTTAAAAATTCAGATTTGAATCACATTCAAACAACTTCAAAAATTCAGATTTGAATCACATTCAAACATTTTTTAAAAAATCAGATTTGAATCACATTCAAATATTTTTTAAAAAATCAGATCTGAATTTTATTGAATCAATTTTAAAAAATCAGATTTAAATATGATTCAAACAACTTTAAAAATTCAGATTTGAATCACATTCAAACAACTTTTAAAATTCAGATTTGAATCACATTCAAACAATTTTTAAAATTCTGATTTGAATCATAATTTAATTGTGTGATTAAAACAACTAATTAAACACTTTAATTAGTCAAAGAATAGGCCTTAGATCATACAACAATTGCAGAATTAAAAGCCAAACCTTGAACCACCCATGGAACCATTGTTGCCACCACCAATGGTGGCTTCTCCATGTGTGACGCCACATCTCATGATCCAACCAGCAATGAATCTCTTGATCTCATGATCAAACACACAATTAAATTATATAATCAACAATCTAAATGGCAAATATAGTGGCTCTGATACCAATTGAAGGAACGGAAGCGTGAAAAACACAAGTTTATACCATTGAATTCAAAAATTTTCACCTAGGGTCACATGCACCATGCAAGATTTATTTTTATCTATTTGATTTCAATGATAAACAACATATTAAAACTCTTTTAATATGTTTTTGGATCTGTATTTGCCATTTAAAATTTTAAAATTAATCAGATTAATTTTAGAACATAGATTAAATCAAGAATGATTTAAACTAACCTCTTGATGTGCTGCAGCGTGTCTGCGCCTTTGAGATTTGTCTTCAGGACACCAGATGTTGTCCCTCTAGCTTGTCCACACCAAGAACACCTATGGCAGCCCTTGAACAGCTTCTAAAGCCTTTTCTATTAATTAGAAATTCAAGTTCTGCCTTTTAAGAGATTAAAGATGTAAACAGGACACTAGAAACAATTTCTAGCGTTCTTAATTCAAGAGATTGATGGCTAATCTCTTTGAATTGATGAGAGATGAAGAGAAATAGCTGGAGAGGCTCAAAGTGGCGTGACAATTGAGAGGAGAGGCTGCTGGTTGTGTTTTCTTTTCATAACCCCACTTAAATAGCTAGGTTAACACATTAAACCCTAGCCACATGTCACCTTTTGATTAGCTCTAGGTTTAAGTGACCCAATCACATTGTGCCAAGTGTCAAACCTATATTTAATCTTGATTTTAATCATCTTACATGATTAAAAATATTTGGCAAGCTTATGTGTTATGCCATGTGTCACCATCTCATGGTGCCACGTGTCACACTGCAAAATGACCAAAATGCCCCTGTGTCTTAATTTTGAGTTCTTAACCCAAAATAATTATTTTCTTCTTTTAATTAATTTATATCAAATATAAATTAATTAATTAATCTCTATTAATTAATTTCTCATCAATTAAATTCATATTTAAACACTTTAAATATAAATTTAATTTATACTACACATCCAATAATCTAGATTTGGTTTCAAGCCATGCTAGGGACTTTGCAATTTTATTGCAAACCAAATCTATTTAATTAATCAATTAAACTCTTTAATTAATTAATTAAATCATATTTAAATAGGTGATAACTTGTGTATGTGTGTGACTTACTAGGCTCATCACTAATTGGCAATGAGACATGATATCAACTCTTAATATCATCAGAACTCTTTCTTACCATAAATGATTTCTCTAAATCATTTTATGAACCTCATAGACCATGGTTAACACCTAGCATAGCATGCCATGGCCACCCAATTAGTAATAAGATTTACCTTAAATGAACCTATAATCATATGTTACCATGCACTAGAATCTCTCTGTTACAAAATCCCAACTCAAGCTGGAGTCATGGTTTATGTCAAACTCCATTTGCTATGAATATTATGTTCTCTTTTAATTCCAGTTCTTGATTAAAAGATTTTCTCATCAGAAACTTTTTTCTAAATAAATCTATCTGTCCTGGCCAGGAACTTGAAACATCAAGAACAATTAAATGAACATAGGATTTTATCTCTATTTACTTAGAGGTCAAAATTCCTGTTTGATCAACACATACCTCCATCAATAACTAGCAGGAGCCAACACATGCCCATATACCCATACATAGTACAAGTATGAAAGCAGTATCAAACTCAAACTACCTATATACAAGATAACTGTGCTATCTCAAGTCTAAAGATTATATGCACTGATATGATTTATGACAAAACATTGACAAGAGTAAACTCCATGTGCTTGTCATAAGTGTCACTGGTTCGGCCTACTTATCATTTATAAGTGCCTATCATGTTTGTTATATGGCATGAGACTCACCATTCCATCTTATTTATATCTCATATAAATAACTTGGGAACAAACATGAATACAATCTTTCTGGATAAGTCATGTCCTTATTATGAAGTATCCTCGATTGTGAACCTATTTATGATACTTTGTGCTAGAAATATTGTCACTCATATTCTTAACAACTTAAGAATAATATTTCTAACAAAATATCAATGGACCTTTTCTATTACACATAAATATATTATGTAAACGGAAAAGTGGAAATGCCTTTTATTATTAAAAATATGTACAAGATACATACTAAATGATATGCTCTAGGGCATACTACTAACAGCAACTTCAATGTACAATTTTAATTTACAACTGCTCAAAACCAAAAACAATATATACATACAGTGAACATACATTACAGTACAAAATGCAAAATATGGTATACTCAATATGCCCGATGATTTCTCGTTGAATGTACTAGCAGCTTAATCTGCTGCCCTGTCAATCTGTCTACCTGCGACAGCAATGAAAAGCTATTGCTGAGACAATGTCTCAGTGGTGCACAACATTAACCAAATACAAGTTTAAATCACAATTAATAAATCATATAAATGATGGATACAAAAACCATAGTTAAATTCGAGACAATGAATGTCATAAGGAATTTAACACAATATCACATTAAATCTCAGTAATCAAAACATAGTTAAATTTAAAAGACAGTGAATGTCAATAAGAATTTAAACTCCATTTCACAATATCACAATAAATCCCAATAGTCAAAACATGGTTAAATTCAAAAGACAGTGAATGTCAATAAGAATTTAAACTCCAATTCACAATATCACAATAAATCTCAATAGTCAAAACATGGTTAAATTCAAAAGACAGTGAATGTCAATAAGAATTTAAACTCCATTTCACAAATTATCAAATCGCATAATAACAAAATTTAGTCGAATAATTTAAGAATACAGTGTTGCTAATTCATACACAACTTAGGCCATGACACAATTTTCCGATCAATGCTAGCATTTAAGGGTACTTACCAAAGCACCTGCAGGCGTTACGTATCGCCGTCCCTGCAAGCCCTTGGGTGGTACCTATCAGAGCACTTGCAGGCTTTA
The DNA here is from genome assembly GCF_030052815.1 of Hevea brasiliensis. Classification (NCBI taxonomy): domain Eukaryota; kingdom Viridiplantae; phylum Streptophyta; class Magnoliopsida; order Malpighiales; family Euphorbiaceae; genus Hevea; species Hevea brasiliensis. Next base: position 22,621,200 of record NC_079499.1, on the reverse strand, counting down.
CGTATCGCCATCCGTGCAAGCTCCTGAGTTCACTCGTGAGAGTTCCCAAGAATCGTAGGCGTTACGTATCGCCGTCTCTACTTTGCTCTGATAACACTAAACACATTTTATCTCAAAATTTCCAAAGTCATAATTTCATTCACAAGATGGCAACACAATTCATAATTGACTTCAACTTTCACAAATTACACTAAATCAATTTTTCCACAGTTTCAAACCATTTATAATGCTTTTCAAGCAATAAGTATCCATTCAAACACATTTCCATAATTGAAAATAATAATATACAAATAGTCATAATTTATTTCAATTGAAAAATTCAAAAGAAATAAATGTTGTGCACAAACACAATTTAAAACAATAACATACAATTAATCATATGAAATATTATTCAGAGCAAAATCAGTTGAAAACTAGTTGTGCACAAACATAATTTAAAACAATAACATACAATTAATCATATGAAATATTATTCAGACTAAAATCAGTTGAAAACTAGTTGTGCACAAACACAATTTAAAACAATAACATACAATTAATCATATGAAATATTATTCAGAGTAAAATCAGTTGAAAACTAGTTGTGCACAAACACAATTTAAAACAATAACATACAATTAATCATATGAAATATTATTTAGAGTAAAATCAGTTGAAAACTAGTTGTGCACAGACCTCTGATAACTGTCTCCTGGCCTTGACTCAGTGTTTCCTTCCCTTTCCCTGAGTCTTTGCTAAATGAGAAACACAATTTGAAGTGTTTCAGTATTTAATTAAACTGTCTCTAATGATAATGTTTGATAAATAATTCACTGAATGCCATTATTTGCTTAATCAACCTAATATATCGACCCTCGATGCATTCTAGGTAAATTAGATTTTAGTGTTACTAATATGTCACATTCGATAGTTTTTTAGGGTTGGTACATTTTACCTAACTCATTTCCATGTATACTGCGTTATCTTGCAATTTGCTAGATTCCGGGATACTAGTTTGACCTAGCCGGACGACCTAGTTCCCTCGGTTTTCGGGTTTTGATCAAAACTAAAAACTTGTAGATCTATGTCTTATTGCATGCGGGGTAAAATTTCAGGTCATTCTGAGTTATGTAGACCAAGTTATGGTCATTTACTATTGCTGGTCAAATTGCATAAAAATTGGTCACTTTAGGTCATTTTAGGTCAATTTTGGTTCGGTCAGTTTTTGGACCCGAAATTTTGCAAGCTATTTGACTTGCTTATGGTCATTTATGGGCTTTGGTGTCTTCATAAGACTTGTAGATATAGGTCTTAACTATTCATGGTCAAAATTCCAGGTCAATTGGACCTGTTTTGAGTGAGTTATGGCCTAAACACTAACTGCTGCCCAAATGGTCAGTTTTTAGGCCTTAATTGCACTAATTCCGATTTGGTCACTTTTCAAGTTACCTTACAAGCAGAATTTTGGCAAACTTCCTTCATGAAAGTTGGCACATTTTGTGCCTAGTTTCACCTCCAATTAGTCTCATACCAATTGGAGCCACACACTTAAAGTTCTAGGCCAAAATGCATACTGCCCTATTGCACTTTCTTTATTACTCATCAAAGCTCACTTTTAGCATTTACCAATTCACACATTCTTACCCAATCTGGTTTGTATCATAACCTAAACATATTTTACCACATATTGTTGATCATTTTGGCAGCTTACAATCACATTCAATATGCACATTATAGTCCAGAATTTACCAACTTCAATTTACACACAATTTAACTACATAACAAGCTCATTTACATGCCTAAACTCAAACCCTTGTACACTTATACAATCTGCCATAGCAAGCACCATAATTCAACCATGTAATTTCATAAACCAACCCATGAAATAACATTTTTTTGGTTCACAATGCAAGCTTCCAATTCATACATCACACTCCATTAATTTCCAAGCTTCCAAATTCAAATACACATTCACAATATACTTAGTATACATCACCCAATTTATTCCTACACATATAAACACATAATCAACCCTTTAATATACCATTTACAAGCAAGAATAAACTGCCCTCAAGTAGTTTCCATGGCTGCCAAAAATAAACATCTCCCTTAGAACATTAAACTCCAAAATTCTTTCCACAATTCAAGTACCCATAACCTCCTTACTAACTTTAATGAAGCACTAACCAAAAATACAAACTTACCACTTTGGAAACTCTTCAAAACCTTGACTAAACTTGATCTTCTTGCTGCCTATCTACTGCCCAAGTGGTGTAGAACAGTTTTTGTGAAGGAAAAGGTAAGAAAATTGGCTTGGAGATGAAGGGATGAAGCTTGCATGAAGCTTGAAACAAATGGCCATGGAGGTTTTCTTCCTCCTTGTTCTCGGCTGGAATTTGAGAGGTAGAAGAAAGTGGTTTTATGCTGTCCAAAAATCAGATTAATGGTCCACTTTAGGTGTTAGTGGACCACTAAGTGGAAGGATAATGTTAATTTAATCTTAAGGTTTCATTTTCCCACATTTAACTCCCAAATTTTGCTATTTAAACTATGTACCACCAATTTAATTTTTCATGATATTTTCCAAGTGTAATATTATTTATTTTTAATGGAAATTTAGGTCAAAAAATAATTCGGGGTGTCAAATGACCACAATGCCCCTGTTCGGGTTGCATTCCCGATTTTTTAGTAACACCGGGTTTTGTCCATTTTTTGATTTCTCACTTTTCTTTGTACTAATTATTTAATTTTTCTTTGATATTTCTAATGATATTTATACTTCAATAAATATTTATTTGAGTCCTAAAAATATTTTCCAGGGTTTCCCGCAGTCTAGGGCTAGTCAACGGTCCACGCTAGGACCCATCGCTAGGGTTCTCGGCTCGTTTAACTTGGTTACATTTCATTGCTATTATTTTTCCTTTGTTTTTCTTGTCTTTTCTTTTCTTGTATTTCATTATTCTATGTCTCCTCATCCATATCTAAGTGTAGTTCTAGGCATCCTAACTGTCCGGACAACACTGGTCACTGGAACAGCAGAACGCACTATCGAACATAGGGGTGTTACACAGTGGGTCTACAGTACCTTTAAATTTAGTAGTTCCATACTTTATTAGCTTCTCATACTACCTCGGTGGGGTTTGTGCTTGTACATTACCAGCCAGTTGCTGGAAACATGTAGCCATCTGCTGAGGAAAATGAGTAGGAAACTACACTGAAAGGGCTTGTGCAGCTAGCCCTTCTACACCCTAAGGGGCTGGGGCCTCTCTTCGAACTTCAACTGCTACCGATTGTTTCGCAAAGTTATCCCCCTCTTTCATACTACCACGCAATGGAAAACCAACACAAGGAAATCTACTCATGAGTTCATTTCCATGATGTAAATGTACTATATGTATCAATCTATAACATTTGAGCAGTTATACTTATCAAGAAAATATTTTTAGTACATAACTCAAATCTTGCTCTAATACCACCAAAACATGTCACACCTTACCCTTTCATAAGATATGACATCCTCCCATAATATGCCTAATGAATTACTGAAACACCCTCTACCGATAATCCATTAAACATATTACAAGGGATTTAACGATTCCAAATTCATTTTCAATTTAAACATATCGATAAAAGGTTTAATAGTTATTTTAAGGTTTAAGAAAAATACCTTGAAATTAATTTAAAAAAATAAGTATTTTTAAAACTTAGAGAAATTAGATGAAAATCCGGTGTGATGACAACTAAAAATCTGTCTACCCAAAAATTTTAAACCTATTAAAAAAAAAACTGTAGCAATATATTTGTATCACCAAATTTATCAAATCAATATTTCAACAAATGCTTTCCTCATTCACAACCAAAAGAAATAAATCCTTATAAATTTATGTTCATTTGATATCAATAAAATAATATTACATCACCTTTATATAACAGTTCAAATATTTCTTGCATATATATAGTCATTATTTATATCAGAGAAAAAAAATTCAAAACTGTAAACCTAGAATTATACCCCGCTTCTAAAAAGAATGCGGCATCTATTATGCTCATTGAGCAGTCTGTTCCTTTCCTTTACTTGCGATAGCATAAAAAAAAAATCATCGCTAAGTACAAACACTCAGTGGTACACAACTGTTAATTTATAAAACCTCACGTAAAATATAACTATCATTTCATAATAAAATATTTCATTTCTTCACAATTTCATGAAACATGAAAATAATAACAAAACTTTTAATAAAACATTCTTATACCATTTAAAAATAGTTAGTATTGCCAACATCTCACAGTTTGTGCAATAACACAAAATTTCTTATCAATGCCATGTTGTACACCACGACAAAGCTATCTCAACCCCAACTAGCCGAAACTAATGAGGGAGCAACACTCATCTGATCTCAACCTCAACTGGTAAGCTAGAGAGGGAGGATAATATAACCAATCTCCACCCCATAAATGGAGGAGAAACATATCCAATCTCAACCTCATAAAGTGAGGGAGGAAATCAAAATCTATCATGCCAACTGTGGTTTTAAAACAATTTTAATTCAAATAAATGAACATTTTAAATCATCACAAATTATCATATATAGTTGGCAATACATCAATTTCACAACACTTCTAAATCACACACATCCGGCCACCCCCGTTCTATAATATAATAAATGGCCAAACCTCCATCTTTTCATTACAATAATAAATTCTTTTCAACATTAAAAATGTTCTCAAAACAATATAAATAATTCTCAATCAATCACATTTTTTTTAAGAAAAAGGAAATTCAAATTTGAGCTTGTAGAAAATCTATTCTTTTCATTTGCAAATTTAAAATACAAGAAGATTAGAGTTGTGCACAAACCTTATCTTAGTCTCCTTTCTTTGACCTATTTCTCCCTTTACTTCCAACTTCTCTTCTCCACTGAAACACATAATTTCAAAAGCTTCAATACTTATTCTAACTTCTACTAGTAACTAACCAAATAAATTCCTAGTGAAATTCTTTAAATAACTACACATTCTAACGATTCCACTAACAATTAGCTCAGGTAAAAAGCAAGAATTAGCTTATGTTTTCTCCATAAGATTTTTACATTTATGTCTTAGCTTTCATTATCATTTTGAATCACTCAATTTGGAGGTCTAGATCATTAGTTATAGCCAAAATACCAAGTATTGTTCCTAGGTGCCTTATCCTGAGATTTTCAGGTTTCCAAATTTTTACCTGAACTTGCACTCAATATCTAAGCACTTCACACTCAGAATTAGTACAAGGTCTCTAAAGCAATTTTTAAGGTCTATGTCTTAAGCAAATTTTGGTTCAAATTTCATCTCAATTGGAGTTCTACAACTCAACTTATAGGCAAATTAGTATCAACTGTTCACAAGTCACAATTTCAAATTCTCAGTCAATTCTGGCCAACAGGGCAACAAGTGAAAAATTCTACCAAAAATTATAGAAACAGGATTTGATTGTCATATTTTCTAGAAATCAACTATCACATGTCTATTTGAATCTCCAATTTGAAGTACATCAAAATCAGGGCTGTGTTTTAAGTTATGATTAGAAATATGCAACCTACTCTAGACTCCATTCTCAGTCAGAGCAATAATAAGAAATGCAAAAATATCATCATGTAGCCAATAGAATCAGTTCTTGGCCATAACTACAAAGTTTTAGAGCTCTCATCAAGCTTTCCAAGGACTCAAGAGTCACACCATTTTGAGTTCTGTATCTCAAGATATGAATTTTTAAATTTGGCTGTCCTATTTTTGGAAATTATCAGGTCAGTTTTCCATATTTGAGCAATAAAAAGTTTTGCCTTCAAACACCATCCTAATAGGGGAATTAGAGCTGGCACAAAACTATAAAGTTTTAGAGCATTCTCTAAGGTTTCCATAGGCATAAGAATCTCAGCAATTCAATATTCCTAGCTCAAGTTATAAATTTTCAAATGTGACTATCCTAGCAACCTCCTAGGCAGAACCAAACCCCAACACACACTTACAAGCTATCTCTATTATTCCTTTGTATTTCTTTCGTATCCCTAATGAAATTCCTACTCAAACATGATCAAAATAAGTAAGTTATAATACTAATATTGGTGGAATCTAGCTGCTACCCTTTGTTCCTTTCAAATCTTCTCCAATCCTTCAAGAAATCACTTCCTTCTAGCATGATCTTTCAACTCTTCTTGGCCCCTTGTGCTTAAGCTTTTAGAGTGTTGCTTTCTTGGGTTTGATCTGGGGTTCTTCTCATTCAATTTTTCAGAAAATTGACTGTTGAAATAGGAAAACAAAAATGAGAAATTAATGGCGTGTTGCCGACTGGAATGGAGAAATAACGAAGGGTATTGTCCTTTGGTTTTTACCCATTGGTCCTTAGTGAGCTTTCAACTTCTAATTGGTTGTTTATTTATCATTTCTAATTTTTCCCTTACCTTTATAATTTATTCAATTTAGTCCTGCTATCTTTTAATTGCCCCTAAACTTTTTAATCAATTCAATTTAATTCTCAAATTCTTGGTGATCACTTCCTAGGTGTGGGTGAAAGTGATTGCACATACTACTAATTTTACAATTTATATGAGTACCCTTTTTTTTAGTAATGTGAGAATATTAAAAATGAGGATGAGGGTGTTGCAAAATAAATTTCCATTCGTGGGGTATCTTGGTCTTTCAGTGTTAGAAATGCAATGCCAAATGGTATGGGAATGTGAGGATTAGGATGATGGCCTCAAATGGTTGAAAAATGTGTTAGAATTGCAAAGAAGAATGGCGATGATCTGGACTTCACAACCAGCTTAGGTTGCTCCGTTGGTCAAGAAAGATAAATCATGATGAGGGGAGCCCAACGCCGCTAGTTTAGACGAGTCAAACTCCAATAGTGGCCCAAATGGCCTCCAGAAGCTCTAATGGCCACCTTTTGCCTCTTTTCGATTGCGCATTTATTGTTGACATTCTATTATGATTTTAAGGGTCATTGGCATTGCTTGTGTGTAGCTAGGAACCACTGGCAACATCAACCGGCGATGGTGGATGGTTGGGCGATAGTAACAAGAGGTAGGGTTTGGTGATTACTCCTCCTTGCTCGGCTTGATGTTTCTCTTTCTCTCAGCAGTGTATCTTTGCTGCCATCCTTGGGGAGAAATTAGAAATAATGCTAAAATAAAATATTTTAAATTAAAAATTTTAAGAAAACTTACGGGACAATCATGAAATAATTTAGAACTTGAAAAATAAATAAAATTGCCAATCAAACTTATTAGACATGTAAAACAAAATACGAATTTAAGGAAAACAAATAAATTTATAATTTGTTTTAAAAAAATTTGAAGCACAAAAAAATTTGGAGCATTAATATTTTTTTTTTCAATTTATAATAATTTAATAATATATTAATAAATATTAATTTAAAATATTTTAAAGTTGAACTTGCATCAGAAAGTCCGACTAGTATCGAAAAAAGAAAACATATGGGCAAGAGAAATCTGAAAGTGAACAGAAGGAGAATTAATGAAGTATAAATGCAGGGAAAGAAAGAATTGCTAGGAGTGAGACAATAGGACTACACTTCTGCGGCAGCAGTTGCAGGCAGAGCAAGCAGCTCTCTAAACATACAAATAGTCAAAAAGTGATATGCAACCTTTACGTGTTTAGCAGAAAGGTAGGCCCATCCTCTCCCCTGTGAGGAGTCGAGGGAATGAAGACTCAACCACTGTGTCTTGTTCCCATCCCTCCATGTCCATTGCATCATCATTTACTCAATCAAAATCCTCAAGCTAACAGGCAAATCCATAGTCAAAATCCACATCCATGCATTAATATATACCAAGTTTCTTGCATTTCCTTTCTCGAAATTGTCAGCTTTTTCTTTTCTTTAATATACAATATTAATTGGCCCTCTGAGATCTCATCTTGTTAAGACTAGCTGACTAGCTCCACTAAAGAATATATATAAGAATGTATATAATTACAAAGACCTCCTTTCTTTTACTCTTCCCGAGTTTAGCTTCTTTGTTGTTGCTATTACCATTATGTCCCATGGAATTGAAAGGCAATAAATGAGGTTTGTTGGAAGTTCTTAGCCACACAGATGTTGATATATCAAACTCTTAACCGTAAATCCGAGGTGCTACAGTTAATGTCTGCATATAACCTCCCTCAAGGCTCAGCCTTCTTATACCAATTGCATCCTGTTCGCCCCTCTTGGCTTCTTTCTTTTTGTCTCTCTGATCCCTTTCAAATATATAGTCTCTGTTTGGTTTTGCTCAATTCTGGGTTTTGTTTGTTCTTGCAAAATTTCTTGGAATATAAAGTACTACTACTGGTTGAAATGAGATTAGCTGTTCTAGTCATAGCAGTGCTGTGTTGCCTTCTGATTTTTGCATGTATTGGGTCTGATGCTGTACAAAAGAAAGCTTTCTTATTTCACATTCATGGTGCTAAGAAGAAGAATAATACCTTATCAAACAGGTCACTTGAAGCTGTCAACAAATACTTTTCCATGAAAGGGAAGAAGAACAACAACACTTTGGATGAGAAGAGAATTGTTCCAACTGGTTCAAATCCCTTGCACAACAGGTAGAAAAATGTAACACAGAGTAGATGAAAGGATTCAATTTGCTCTTCGATGGTTAATTTTTTTGGGAGGAAAGTAAAGATTCTCTTTCAAATCCTTCTTAATTTTTACATTTCTTTTTTTTTTTTTCCTTCCATCTTTGGTCAAGTTCCAGTTAGATATGCAAAGATTCTCTCATTCATAGCCTGAAAACAATGATCCTTGACTATTGTTAAATGACTTATATAATAATAGAACTTTTTCGTTTCTTTGATTTTAACTGAAGATTGAATTTGAGATCTCAGAGAATACAGCAATATATATATGGTTTTGCTGCATATATTTTGAATCTTTATTATCTATTTGATTGCAACAAAGTAAATAAAGCAGTTTTATAAGTTTAGATCTTGGGCATTCCAATACTGTAAGTGATGGTAGAAGAGTGACGGATTTAGAAAGTAAAGATAGGGTGACAGAAGGAAGAATTGTTTAGATTATTTGTTTTGGTGGGGTTCAAGGTGGAAGGAGAAGTTGGTCTGTATCGATTTGTATACCTGTGTTGATGTGATACGCTTCCTTATTAGGAAATATAGCATTCAATTCTTGTCAGCCAAACTTAAATGCCATATGTAATTTTTCTTTTTTAAATTTCATGAAATTTTAATGGGAATTCGAACTTAAAACTTTAAAGACGAATCAAATATCATTAAATTATTCTTTTAATCTTTTTATTAGCGTGAGATACATATTATATACAATATTGCTGCCTTTGCTGCACAGCCAGAGTCGAATTCCAAACCACTTGTGCGTTGATCTACCTTAACTTAGATTTATCAGACAAAATAGAAACCAACACAATGTTTGGGAAGGCTTTTAGAGGGAAAGGAAAATTCAGGAGGAAAAATGTTAAATATTGAGAAAAAAAGTGAGGAGAAAAGATAATTTTATTTTCTTTTATTATTTGGATAATATATAAGAAAAAATGGATAGTATAATATTTATTTAACTCTTTTTAATTATTTATGAGTGAAATAAATATTTTCAAGGGCCCTTAAAAAAATATTTACAAGGGTAAAATTGTAATTAGCTCATTTTCTTTCCACTTGCTTGGAGAGAAAATAAAAAATAATCCCATTATTTTATTTTACTCTCTTATTTTTCCTCCTCTATTTTCTTTTCTTTCAAACATGATCAAGGTTTTTTTTTTAAAAAAAAAAAAAAAACCTTTGATTTTCCTATTTTATGTTCTTTAATTGCCTCCCATATTGTCTTTCCATCCAAATATAGTGCAAGAGCTGAAACAAACTGAACATATGACTAGGAACAGTTAGTTGAACCTAAAGCAACTTAAGAACATTTTTAAATGGTCCAGAGTTTTAGTATTACTATAGGCTTGTATAAACACGTATAATTATAATTCATCTTTAATCATAATAAAATTTTATCATGATTTGTAAAATTCTATAACAATGGAAAAGCTACAACAATTTCACTATTTTAATCAACATTTTTAGGGCATTCATTGAAAAAGCCTTTTCAACGAAGGCAACTTTCCCGATGATCTCTATAAACTTGAAATAATTAAAATTAATATATAAAGAAAGAATGAATCGAAAGAAAATAGCTCCATTTGGTAGAGTTTTAATAGTGAATTATTAAAATTAATGTTTTTTAAGCAAAAATTATTAAAATGATTTTTTTTAATCACTCCGTTAATGGTAAGATGTGTATTTATACTATTACCAATAATTTAGGGTGTAATTATTAAAAAATTTAAAATATAATTATAAAAAATATAAAATTTGAGAATTTTTTTTTTACCATTTTCTCATAAACCCATATATATATATATATAATTAACTCCATCAGGAGGGATGCATAAATCATAAGAAAAAGTATCCTGTTAAACAAAAGGAATGAATCTAACTAGCTGGGACATCTTCCCTCGAAATTGGATTACGAAGAGAAAAAGCTTATTGTGCCAAATTTTGATCAACAAAATTATATAGACGATGAACATAAACTAAAAGAAATAGAATCAAAGCTGCAACTAATAAACAAGATATCAACAACCAATAATTTCGTCAGCTACAAGCCTGGAACTGGAGAATGAATATCACCAATAAGCAATTGAGAGTCACCACCAACTTCACCTCAAGGGAGCCACCATCTATAGCAAAAGAGAGGCTGAACAATACGGCTAAGCTCTCAGCTACAAGAACATTAAAAACACCATCCACCCTCTTCTTTGCAGACAATACAACCTATCTCAAATAGTCACGGACCACCACTTCTAATTAAGCTAGCCACAAAGGACGCCCGCGGTACCGTATCATTTGCATTAATCTTATAAACTTGGCATGGAAGCGGATAACATGTATGCATACGGGAAGGTGTCACATCTTGTTGATCAAAAGTTGCCTTATACTCATCCCATTCATTATAGTAGGAATCAATGATTACCCACTAAATTGTCGTACTCTAATTTAGAAGTATATGTAACAGTAATTTGCATAAATTTTGATTTGTCACTTGAAACCTTCTCCACCTCTATTTAAATAATATCAAACCTTTGACGGTTGATTTCCAAACTACTTTTGTTGACGTGACACTTATGAGATTAAAAAATTATATTTTCTTTCTATGATTTAACATTAGTCAAAAAGAAATTTTAATTAATTAAAAAATAAATTTATAACAAATTTCTTTCTATTTCCTCTCTCTCTCCCTCTTATGAGTCTCCTCTCTCTTTGATTCACTCTGTTTCAGCCATAGGCAGAAAAACCAAGCTCGACCCATCAAAAAAAATCATCTAAGAAATTATCTTCCACAATCGAAACTTGAAGCACAAAAGTTGATCACAAATTCAAAGGACCACGTGAATTCAATAAAAAAATTAGAAGCAACACTGAACAAAACTTAACAAATCAACTTCAATGAAAATTTTAAATTCCAATTACAAATTGCTACATGGCTTTTGGGCTCATAAATTTTATTTAGTGATTTTTGAATTAAATTAATTTCACTAAATAAGCACACTTAAATATTATCATATATATGATAAATAGCTAATTAAAGTATGCCATGTCACTTATTAAAAGGGGAACAAGTTGACCAATAAAATTGTGACATTTGTCAAATTGCAATTGGGTCATCTACTCCCAAATTCACTATAAACAGAGATAGAGATGTCCTGCTCTTCACAAAGATCATCAAAGAAGATCAGAAGACCAAGTCTCAAGCCACCGAAGCTCTGTCCAAGTTGCAAGTTGCAAGTTACAAAACTCTATAGATCTTCCATTCAAGCAACAAGACTATCCAAATACTACAAGCCCTTCTTCTCCAAATCGAAGAGGTCTTCCTCGTCGATTTAAGAACAACCTCTCCAAGCTCTTGAATCACACTTTCCAAAGAAAATTGATGGTTGTCGAATCCACCAAAATTTAAATTAACTAAAATTACCAGCTATAAAATATTTTCTGCAGTAAGTGGTAAATCTAGGTCGAACCCTAGAGACTGAATTACTAAAATTTCATGCACTTGTGTAATGGAAAAAGAAAGAAACAAAGGTTGGGGGGGGGTGTAATTTGCAGTCCAAAGAAGAAATCAGAAATCAGAAATTAAGAACTAAAATTAAATATGAAACTCTCAAATTAAACAAACTTCAGTCCAAGGTAATTCTCATTCCAATGTATTGATTCGATCATTGACAAAAGAAATACAATTATCTCTTATTTAATACTTAACGTAGATTTACCAAATAGCGAGGTAAACTCCTGACTTCCCTATACTCATCAATTCGAGCCCAGCACTCTTATTGACTTTAATTATTAACTAAATTGGTATTAAGCAATCCTCATCAAATTAATAACTACTTTAAGGATAGGAAGTAGTTAAGTTGAACAACAATTTATAAAGCATAAATCATTTAATTCACTCTATTATTTCCTTAGGTTATTATCAAAAACTGGGATCATAATCAATAAAACCTAATTGCTACTCATGTTCAATCTTACACAACAATTACGGATTATGAAGATGAACTAGTAATTGATCACATCAAACAATTAACTAATACGCCTTTTTAGCAAATTATTCAATAGATCAAAGACAATCAAATCAGAAATAATAGATATTCAAAAAGAAAAAATTAAATTAAGAACCTGATCTCACAAATCAAGCAAAAGAACTTGAATCCCTTGAACTGAATTAAAAACTTAGCCACTCATGTTCATGGGTTACAGAAAAATAAAGGAAAAATAAAGAAGAAATCTAAAAAAAAAAAAAAAGGAATGGAGAATGAAGGTGTTTTTGAGGTCGAGAGGTTACTGAATGGTTTGTTTTAGCTGCTGCCCAAAGATGCATTTATAATAAAAAAAACCTAATCCCAAAGATAGGAACCAAACTAGGAAAAGTTTTAAAATTCAAAAGACAGATTTTCAGCCTGCATTCATGTCTCTGAAATCAAGGTCGATTTTCAGTGACTTCCTTTCCGAATTTGTCTCTTCCCTCTTCAGAAAAGTTGTAGCCCTATTTCTTAACTTTCCAACGGGTACTCATTCGCCCAAATCCGAGGTCTACAGCTCAAGTTATGGCCCAAAAACTGGGACTGGTTCAGACAGACTGTCCAGCCCATAGTGACGACTATATTACTATTTTTGACAATTAAAATGGCCTTATCTTGCTTCGAGCCCTTCATAGAAGTTGTAGAGGTGGCTCTTAAGGTTCAATTGGGATTAGGCTTGCTTCATTTGGACATCAGAAACTCTAGATACAAATTAAATACTGAAACTAGTCGTGACAATCAAGTGTGGGCTTTTGCAATAGATCCATAGCTCATTTTGTCAACCTTGGAGATTGATTTGGGCTTTGGTCCCTCTTTATCATTTGTAGTGCTCTATCTTAGCTTTTCAATGGATTAAACAACACTCAATTTGGAGACCCACAACGTTAGAAATACCTGAAAAATACAGCAAATGTCAAATGCTGAAAATTTCTTCATTTAACACAATTATTCCAACAACTATCTAAAAATATGCCTAAATGATGAATATACTTTAATCAACTGAATTATGCATAAAAACACACTAGAAACACTAAATGTGATGGGAATAAAATTAATAAATTATGCACTTATCAAATTCCCCCACACTTATTCCATGCTTGTCTTCAAGCATAACTTAAACTCTCAATCAACTCCACTTAGAAGTTCCTTAACTTCACCCTATCATAACATTCTCTAATAAAAGATTAAAAGTTTGAAAGAAGAGGCAAGTAAGGTAATAACCATCACAATAAATTTCATCAACACCATACCAATGTATCAACAATTTTTCAACACAAAACAAAAGGCTTGAAATCAATTAAACTCACACAATTAAAGTTCCATAAAATTTTAAATCAATACACACCAAAATACAAGGCTAATTTATCAAGGCACAACAATTATAACTCTTTGCAAATCTTAGGGGAGATAGAAATGGGTTTTTTTTTATTTCAACCGTCACTTTCAGAAATATACCTTGCTCATATCCTAGCTAGCTTTTGGCCTGAGAATCGATATGGGATTCATTAAGATCCCTGGTTACTTTGCTTAACTAAAATAGCGGAACAATTTTCAAGTTTAACATTTTATTTTCCCCAATTTATGCATCTACATATTATAAAGTGCCTTGATAGATTAAACAAAGTTCTGAAATATGCATGACATTAGTTTGAAGCACACATAACTAATCATTTTACCATTAAATCAAGCCTAAATGATTTATGCAAAAAAAAAAAAATTACTCTATGGTATGGAGAAGAGGGAAAATCCATCATTAAAGTTACTATTACCTTGCCTAAAATTTCAAAAATTCAACCTAAATAGAAAAGTTATTTCAAGGACAAAGCACTTCTCTCCGAGAGTTAATATAGAATCATAAATCCAGCTTATAAGAACAATTTTTTTTTTATTTTTTTATTTTTTATATTATTTTTTTTAATCAATAAAAAAGATTGCAGCAACAAATTTCTCCTACCCCACACTTACAACTTATATTGTCCCTAATGTAAAGCCCAAATGCAAAAGAAAAGAAAAGAAAAAAAAATGCTAAAAAATAAAATAAAATAAGGGAAAGAAAATAAATCTGATTGTGGCTAACAAGCCACCCATGGGTTGCCTCCCAAGAAGCGCTTTTATTTATCGTCGTTAGCTCGACATGGCAAAGCTCCTTAATCCACTGAATGCTCTTGAAACCCCTCATAAAATGGCTTGAGTTCATGATCGTTGACCTTGAACACTTTGTTAGTTCCTAAACTTTGAATTTCAACTGCACCATAAGGAAACACATTAGTAACAATAAAGGGTCCAATCCAACGAGAACGCAACTTACCAGGCATCAGCTTCAATCTGGAATTATACAATAAAACTTTTTACCCAATCACAAACTGCTTTCTTATTTTGTCATGGAATGCCTTTGTCTTTTCTTTACAGATCCTAGAATTTTCACAAGACTTAAGGCGAATTTCCTCTAATTTATGCAATTGTGATTTTCTTTCCACACCAGTAGTATCCAAATTCAAGTTACAATGTCTAACAGCCTTATATTCTAACTCATCCTCCATGCTTAACTCAAACACATCCTGCACAAATGTATCAACAACATCAATAGAAAAGACAGAATGATCATCAGCAGGATATTTCATAGCATTAAAGATATTAAATTTGACAGTCTCTCCATCAAACTCCATAGTTAAGGTACCATCATCCACATCAATTTTTGTCTTGGCAGTATTTAGGAAAGGTCTTCCAAACAAAATCAAAGCTGACTTTGATGTGGGAACACTATCCTCCATATCCAGAATGTAAAAATCTGCAAGAAAAATCAATTCTCCAACCTGCACCAACACACCCTCAACTACGCCCAATGGATAAGCATTAGAACGATCAGCTAACTGAATAATGACACTGGTTTCTTTCAAAGGACACAAATTTAAAGTTTGAAAAACTAAATTTGACATAACATTAATAGATGCTCCTAAATCTGCCATTGCACTTTCAAATCTAGAATCACCTATTTTGCAGGGAATAGAAAACTAACCTGGATCCTTACACTTAGGGGGTAATTTTTGCTGAATTAATGCCTACACATTTTCCCCCACACTGATCTTCTTATTAGTACTCAACTTGCGCCTTGTAGTGCATAATTCTTTAAGGAATTTGGCATACCTGGGAACTTATTTGATCGCATCAAGTAAAGGTATATTAACCTCTACCTTCTTGAAAGTCTCTAAAATTTCTTTCTCTTGTTCTTCTTTCTTCGTCTTGGCCAACCTGCAGGGGAATGGAGGAAGAACAGAATTATTAACTTTATTCAAGTTAGGTTTGGTATTTACGTCAACTTCAGGAACTTCAGACTCTTTTGGCTCTTTTGCTCCTAGCTTTTTCTTTTTCATTGGCTCATGTGGAGTCTGGTTATCAACTTCTTTCCCACTCCGCAATAGTATAGCACTCGCATTTTCTCTGGGGTTCATGACAGTTTGTGATGGAAGCTTTCCAAAACCTTGAGCTTCCAGCTTACTCACAGATGAGGCTAATTGACCAATCTGCCTCTCTATGTTTTAAATGCTATTTCTTGTCTCCTGTTGAAACTGTTGTGTATTGTTAGCCAAAGCCTTAACAATTTCATCAAGTGACATACCTTGATTTGAGGGAGGTGGAGGTGGAGGTGGTTGATTCACTTGTGGTCTTTGCTGCTGGTATCGGTTTTGCACCAGTTGATTCCCATAACTCAAATTGGGATGATCTCGCCATCCTGGATTATAAGTATTAGAAAAGGGATCATACCTGTGTTGTGGCTGTCCATAATTTCCTACTACATTAGCATATTGCATTGATTCATCCTCTTGTAATGCAGGACACATGTCAGTAACATGACCCGAACCCGAACAAATTCTGCATACCTTAACAGTTTGCATGTTCCCTATAGCCAATTGCCTCACCAAAGAAGTTAAATAAAAAATCTATTTCTCAAGGTTAGATGTACTTACCTCATTAACCTTTATAGGTATTTAAAACAAAAGAGAAATTCAAGTTGTGCACAAACCTTATCTTAGACTCTTTTCTTTGACTTAATTCTCCTTTTACTCCAAAGTTCTCTTCTCCACTGAAAATACACAATTTTGAAAGTTTCAATACTCATTATAAGTTCCGCTAACAGCTAATCAATTAAATTCATAATATATTCTTAACCTAATTACACATTCTAATTATTTCAGGTTATAAGGCAGCATTAGAACCTTTCCTTAGAACTCAATTTCAGTCTAGTTTTAGCCATAATTTGTCAACTTGGTCCTCACGAAAGTTATTCCTCTATGTCTTAGATTTAATTATCATTTTGAATCACTCAATTTGGAGGTCTAGATCATCAGTTATGGTCAAAATACTAGGTACCATTCCGGGTGCCTTATCTTGCAGTTTCAGGTTTTCTAGATTTTCACCTCAAATTGAATTTAGTATACGAGCACTTTATACTCAGAATTTGTATCAAGTCTCCGAATTAAAGTTTTAGGACTTTGTCTTAAGTTTCCAAATCATTTTGTATGACCTCAATTGAAGATGTACAAAGAAAGTTATGCTCTATTTACTACCCGGAGGTCACAGGATAGAATTGCTAAGTTGCAAGAATTTCAGTTTTGAAGTTTTGACTTACTCTAACATTTCAACCACTTCGACCTTACATTTGGGTCTAGGTCAAAACATGAAAGTTGTAGTTCTATGTCCTATGATTATTTTGGCTTTAGAATCATGCAATTTGCATTTGTATAACTTAAGTTATGGTCATTTTTCCAAAATTATTCAGGTGATAATTTCTCAGGTTTTAGGTCAGTACCAAAATCAAGGTAGATTTCTAAGCTTATTTTGTCTAGCAAATTTGGGCAGGTTATAGTCATAATTTGGCTTCATAGTCTTCATATGAATATTCCCCTGTGTCTCTGTAACACCGCTCACCCATCTACAATGTAACCGAGCAAGGTATGCCGCATTCGGTACCGGAGCACCCTATCTTATCTTGTCATGTAGACGGGTCTAGGTCAAAACATGAAAGTTGTAGTTCTATGTCCTATGATTATTTTGGCTTTAGAATCATGCAATTTTCATTTGTATAACTTAAGTTATGGTCATTTTTCCAAAACTGTTCAGGTGATAATTTCTCAGGTTTTAGGTCAGTACCAAAATCAAGGTAGATTTCTAAACTTATTTTGTCTAGCAAATTTGGGTAGGTTATAGTCATAATTTGGCTTCATAGTCTTCATATGAATTATTCCCCTGTGTCTCTGTAACACCGCTCACCCGTCTACAGTGTAGCCGAGCAAGGTGTACCGCATTCGATGCCCGAGCACCCTATCTTATCTTATCATGTACATTATTAATTTAATGTCCATTTATTTTTATTATCACACATATAAATTTTTTTTATCACATTTCATTCTTATGAAGACTCAGATAGAGTCTACTCTATTTTATTAGTGCATGCCGGGTTCCACTATTTACCTATTAAAATTTTCATATCATAAGTTCAACCTATATTAATTTACCTTTTGTCATATCCTTCTCATTAACTTCCATGTATCACATCATATCATCAATTCATATCATATGTCATATAATCAATTCATGTAAAACACATTTACTTATATTAATAGAAATCATATACAATAATTTACAATTTATATTACAGTCTCAAAATGAATTACATCTTTGACTTATGTACAGAAATCAAAAATACAAAATCTAAATACATATGGGCCCTACTAAAAATACTCTATTGAGGTGACCCCCACACTAGTGTAGATCTGCTCAGAATCTCTGTCTGTACTCTACTGGTCAATCTCTCCAATACCTACACGAGAAAACAATCCATCGCGCTAAGCGTATTGCTTAGTGGTGCATAATTTAAAATAAAAATAACTGAATAATCAAGGATTATTATTTCATGTATAATTTTATATAAAGATTCATATTTCATGAACTCTGAGTTAATTACATGTTTATTGAACTTTAGAAGCAATTAAACTTGTCAGGATCCTTTCTAATAATTTATTCCATTTTTCAGTCTTCTTAATTTCATATCAGTGGTCTCTTCATGTAATTATTTAATTTTTAAAGCTTATTACTTATGAGTCATTTCATAACTTTAGCTGCTCCATAAGAGCATATTAATTTATTGGGATCTCTTCATATAATCAATTGATTTTTATAGCCTATTACTCATATCTGTGATCTTTTCGACATTTAATTACATTTAAGACTCATTACTCATATTTATGCCCTAGTAAGCCATAACAGACTGTAAAGTAGGATACACAGGAGTATACTGGTTAGACCTCCATATGTCTACCCTATATACAACTGTCATGTCAGCCACAAGGCCAGCGAACAGGCATAAAGCCAGAAATCATATCAGACACAATGGCCAACGGGTAAGCATAAAGCCAATAAAATAATCATATCTGACATATTTTGTCGATCAATGATTATTCATGTAAAAATCATATCAGTGTATTCTCAGTCTTTTAAAATCATATCAATGCCAAGTAACCTATAACAGTCTATAAAGACTGGATACATGGGAATATTCTATCCTGTATACATCTGTTAAAGCCAGAAATACAATTAGGCACAATGGCCAATGGGCAGGCATATAGCCTGTAGAACAATCATATCAAACATATATTGTCAGCCCATGATTTTCTATGTAGGCAGTACTGCTATCTGTAATCCCTAATTGGTATAACAATCGATCCAACTATATATATATAAGCCTAGGTTCACTTTGAGCAATTAAGCATTATTAATTGTTTAACAAAATTTTCATGTCCATGTATAGGGGGAAGTGGGTCCCACATACCTATTTCATGTAATTTAGCATGTAGTGACTTATTAGGGATAAGTCCTTACTTAAAACAATTTAATTCAAGAACCTTTCTTTAGGTTCAGTTTTACTATTTTGATTTTACATATCAAATTGAGTAATTTGTGGCTACTATTTAGCCCCACTTCTTTCATGGAAGTTGTTATTCTATGTCTTGTCTTTATTTTCTTTTTTGAATCACGTCATTTGGATTTGTATAACTCAAGTTATGGTCAAATAACCATAATAGATTTAGTTGCAAATTCTGGTTCTTTTAGCTAGGCAGTTTTGGTATCATACTTTGTCAAATTATTTGAATAGGTTGTAGTAACATTTAGGCCTAGTGTTCCTCATAGGATACATTACCTTATGTCTTATAGTCACCAACATACCACATTTTGCATTCTAAAATTGTTGGCATTGGTTGCCACTACCATTTCGAAGCTTAGTGTTGGTTATTTAAAATTTTCAAATTTTAAGCACTAAGTTTACTGTTCCATTGGTCATTTGTATAGTAGGAATTCGATAAAATTCTCTTCATGAAAGTTGTTCCTTTATGTGTCTTCTTTAATTCTGTTTTTGAATCACTCTATTTGGAGTTTTCTAACTCAGGATATGCTAATTTTAACAAGACTGGCTGGATTGGTGTCTACCCAAAATTTTTGGGCAGAATTCCATTCTGCTAGCTTGGTGTTCTGATATTTGGTGGGCAATTTCATTAGGTTATGGTCAGAATTTGAAGTTGTGTTCTCCATAAAAGTTGTCCTAAATTGTTTAAGCTTTCCAATGATATAAATTTCAGGTCAATTGGACTTTTCTACACTGAGTTATGACCAAATGAATGAACATTGTTTATTTGGTTATTTTCCCAGATAGAATGTGTGTTACCCGGATTTGGTCAATTTTTAGGTCAGTCTATTGTGATTTTCTGGGTAGGATTTCTTCATCAAAGTTGTGCCATTATGTATCTAATTTCATGTCCAATTGGCTCTGCACCAATTGAACCTACACAACTCAAGTTACAGCTGCCCAAACTTGCTGGACTCACATCTAGCCCTGCAGGTCACCAAAGGTAGCATATCTAACCTCAATTCCATTGGCACAAATCACTTCAATTTCTCATCAAATATAGCCAAATGATCACTAATTGACCATTACAACTTTAATTTATATTTAATTTCCTCATAACAAAGGAACTTCAATTGCAAAGAATTGTATAAGTAAAAGTGTAATATGCCCTAGTAGGCCTAGTGTGATTGGTTTTGATAGATTGGCATGCCAATAGGGTTCTGATAGCAGTACTGTGCATGGCTTCACTCCATTCTGTGTTTTATGGCCTATTATGCCATTCTGTGATATGATAGCCTATGGCTATAATAATTATGATGTTATGCTTGGCTTTATACCTTATTGCTTTTATGGCTTATTAGCCATTCTGTCTACACACCAGGAGACACATTGTGACCGATGGTGGATTGCCCGAAATACTTGGTACCCAATGCTAGTTTACCTGTTTATCTAGTCCGATCAATTTGTATTGGTTACTCGGGCATGAAAAAGTATTAATAAAATTTAAATTAAGTTTAAAGGAAATAAATTAATATTAAGTTAAGAAACAAGAATGATTCCAATTAAAATAAATGTTCTTAAGGGTTAGAAAATGAAGATAAATAAATACATGAGGCTTAAAATCATTATGAGATTGATTAATAACATGCTAGGAAGAGTTAATATCATAAGATTTAATTAGCCTTAAACAAAACAAAAATTTAGAAATTATTTATTATTCTTATAATCACAATAACTAAGAAATTATTATTTTTATTTGTATATTATATTTTCTTGTATTATTGGCACCACTAAGCTTTATGCTTAGCATGTCGGGTTTGCAATACGTAGGTACTAAAGATTTGGCCAGAGAACTCAGTAGACCATAGACTAGGAGATTAAAAGTTTTTATCTGTATTTGGGTCCCGAGTGTCACCTCCTCAGCAGTGCATATTTTGGTAGTGTCCGACATCTTCTATTTTATTTTTTGTCATTGTAATCAAAGTTTGGACATTTAATGTAAATTATGTATTTTTGTACATTAAATGTGCATATGATGTAAATTAATACAGTTTAAAATTTTCAATTTTGAATTGTATATGTATGGAAATGATTTAAATTTTCTTATGTATTTATATGAGTGAAACCTATTAATGTTCTAAATGAGAAAACAATATTGAGAATCTGTACAAAAATAATTATTTCACACAGGTGGGAAAATCGTCAAATTATTAAGAAATGAGGGGAAACTCTGTCAGTTTCTCCACACAAAAAAAATAAAAATAAAATAAAATAAAATAAAATAAATGAACAATTGATTAAATTTAATGAAAATTGAATGTGATAATTAAGAAGTAATAAATTTAGATAAGATAAGATAGGGTGGTCCGGTACTGAGTGTGACATATCTTGCTCAGCTACACTGTAAACGGGTAAGAGGTGTCACATTTAGTGGCATTAGAGCAGGTTTAGGCATTTCATGGTCTAGATAGAGTCCATACCATGCATTGCATTTGTAAGAGTCGAGGTGACACTAATGCAGATCTGTTTGTTTTTCTTATTTTGATCAGGATATGGACCCTACGTCAGAGAGGGAAGTTGAGGAAGAAGTAGAGAGTCAGGCTCCACCTGCAGCTGAGACTGGAGGCAGAGGAGAACCTACTCCACCAGCACCAGAAGTGCCTGTGCAACCTCCACAGGCCATGTTTCAGCAAATGGCCTAGTTTTTCAGACAAATGGCCGTAGTTATGCCATGACCACCACCTCCATAGCAGAAATCTCACCTGGAAAAACTTAAAAAATATGGAGCTATGGACTTCTTGGGTAAGAAGGAAGATGACCCGGTGGCAGCTGAAAATTAGCTAGACCGCACCATAAGGGTATTGAAGCAACTCCATTGCACCCCAAAGCAGAATCTGGAAGGTACTGTGTCCCTGCTCCGGGACAATGTCTATCAGTGGTGGCACACAGTATCCAGTGAGGTTCGGCCAGAGCTGATAACTTGAGATTTCTTCCTCGTTAATTTTAGGAAGAAGTATGTGGGAAGTGTGTACCTAGAAGATAGAAGAAGAGAGTTTATTAGCTTGAGGCAGAGATAGCTGACTGTAGCAGAATATGAGAGAGAATTTGTGAGATTGAGTAGATGTGGAAGGGAGATAGTCCCCACAGAAGCTGAGAGGTGCAGAAGGTTTGAAGAGGGGCTAAATGATAATATTAAAATTATGATAACAGCTTTGGGAATTTCAGATTTTACAAAACTGGTTGAAGCCGCACTGAAAGTGGAAAGGGTCAGAGTAAGTGAACATAATAGGAAAGATAGGCAGCGTAAGAGGGAATTTGGACCAGGACAGTCAAGTATACCGACTGATAGTAAAAAGCTTAATGGTTTTGGTTCATAAGATCAGACACAGGGCTAGAAAGGCCAGACTGGGATATCTATAGCTAGCTCCTCGGGCATAGTAACGAGGGGATCAGCCCTAGTGCCAGAATGTATGCACTATGGCAAGAGACACAAAGGGGAGTGTCGACTGTTAACTGGAGAGTGTTTCAAGTGTGGAGCTACGGATCACTTCATAAGAGATTGCCCTCAAAGGAGTGATTTAGAAGTTCCAGCACGAGCTGATAGACCTACCCCCACAATGCAAAGGGGTAGAAGATCTAGTAGAGGAGAGATGGCTGATATTTCACAGAAGGTCATTTCTGAAACGGTCGAAAGGCCCGAAGTCAGGGTGGCACCACGGGTATATGCCATGGATGCTAGAGAAGAGCTCAACCCAAATATTGATGAGGCAACACAAGGAAGTGGAGAAGCAAGGAGATAGCAGTTCCTCGACTACTTACGACAGGTAAATTTCGAGGACAAAATTTTATTTCGAGGGGAAGAGTTGTAACACCCTCACTTTAGCCTAATCGTACGTTCTACTTTTCCAGTGACTAAGGCCTGTCCAGATAGCTAGAATGTTTGGAATTGTACTTAGACTAGAGTGAGGAGTCATGAATAATTCAAATAAGTGTAAGAAAAATTAAGGAAAAATTTTAGAAATAAAATACAACAAAGTTAAATGAGCCGGTGCCCTAGCGATGGGTGACCTAACGGGAAGTTGCTGTGAAGACAGCTAGTGGCTCTAAACCCTAGGGAAATTCCATGAATTAATTTTTGAAATTCCAGAGAAGAGTCATTGAGGTTTTGATGGTATTAGTATACCAAGAAAATTCTCTTAGAATTTATTCAATCGGTACAGATGATTTTGGGTCAATAAGCCAAACGGAGGGTATTTTGATCATTTCGTCTTCAGAGATGATTTTTGGCCAACTTGTCCAATTAAGTAAATAAATTGTAACACCCTCACTGTAGTAATTTCGTACATTCTACTATTCCGGTGACCAGTGTCGATCTGGACAGCTAGAACGTCTGGAAAAATATTTAGACTAGAGTAAATAACTCAAATAAGTGTAAGAAAAATTAAGGAAAAATTTTAGAAATAAAATACAATCAAGTTAAATGAGTCGATGCCCTAGCGATGGGTGACCGCACGGGAAAGTATCGGTAAAGATAATTACCGACCCCAGACCCGTGAGAAAATTCATGAAATAATTTTTGGGACTCCAGAGAAGAGTCATTGAGGTTTCTATGGCATTAGAATGCTAAGAAAATGTTTAGAAAAATTTTTCAATCGGTACAGACAATTTTAGTCTATTAAGCCAAACGGAGAGCATTTTGGTCATTTCATCTTCAGAGATGATTTTTGGCCAACTTGTCCAGTTAAATAAATAATTATTATGATCTAAAATATGAATAAATATTGCTACAAATTAAATTGAAATTAAGTAGAAAAGAAAAGAAAATGAAATTTAATTAGGATTATGACATCATGCACATGTAAGCATGATGTAATAAAAATTTGTTAGCCAATCACTATTCAACAAGCATTCATAAAAAGGATAAAATGAGATAATAAAAAAAACCCAAAATTCACTCATCTTCTTCCATTTTCTAGAGTTGGCCGAACCATTCCCTAAAAAAAGCTCCATAGCTTCTTCTTTTTTTCAAGCTCTATTTCTCTTAATTTCCTCCATAAATCTTCATACTCCCTTCACAAAAAATTCATTTCTAGTCTTGGGAAAGCTATTGGTAGTAACAAAGAGAAGAAATATTGAAGTTTTGGAGAGCTTAAATTGATCTCAAAGAGGTTAGTGCACTAATTTATTTCTATTTCTTTTCTAAGTATGACAAGCTTGCTAAATTAAGTTAGATTGATATAAAATTAAAAGAAATTTGTAGGGATAGGAAATTACTAAATTTCAACAGCCATTATATGAGTTGTGGTTTGATGGTTTTGAGGAAATTATTTGTGTTTATTAGTGATATTGATGAGTAATTGTGATGAACAAATTGATTGGCATGTGTTTACATGAATTGAAGAATTGTGAGTTAGGGTTTTTTACCTAACTTTGAGGAATTGATGTGTGTCTTGAAATGGATGATGTTGAGATGATTTAATGACCATTAGAAGTGCTATATATGTTAAATGAAGTTTGTGGAGTTGGGAGAATTGAGTTTGGGAGTGTTGATTTTTATGCAGGAAAATCGGACCTTTGAGTCCAGTGCATTGTTTGAGTTATAACTGGAGTTGTGTTGCTCCAATTGGTGTGAGGCTAATTGGAGATGAAACCTAGGACAAAATGCCCCGTTTCTCATGGAGAAACCATGCCCAAATTCTGTCCATAAGTTGACCAATTTATTGTCCCAATTCGAATGTCCAGACCTTGAACCCAGAAAATTGGCCAAATGAATAGTGTATGTTTATTTGGCCATAACTTCTTCTAGACAATTCTAAATGACCAGAATTTTAACCAGTGGAAAGATTAGACCTAGGACTACAACATTCATTGAGAACACTAAGCCCAAAATTGCCTCTAACCAAATGAAATTGTTGACTCAAGTTAGGACACCAAACTAACCTGCACCATGCTGCCCAGAATTTTCTGGACTAAAGCTCACCCGACCAGTTTTGGCAAAATGGCCATAACTTGGTCTATAAAAATCCAAATGCAATGAAACAAATGGAAAAAGTTATATAAGACATAGATATACAATATTGATCTTTTAACCAAAACCCAGAAACCTAGGGAACTAGGTCAATTGACTAGGTTAAGTTAACATATAAATTCTGGAAATTTTCAAAAGGACCATTTGACCTCAGAACACATATTTAGCTATATCTCCTACTAGAAAACTCCAATTAGGTTGGGCCATACAGATCTGGAACCCTAAGAAACAGGGCTCCAACTTTGTTTTAGACTTGGTCCTCAAATTATGAACATAAGAACCCTAAAATGGGAGTCAATGTTTCTGATCTAAACATGAGTCCTGGTAGAACAGAGTACATGAGTCTAGGCCAGTGATTTGGCCATAATTAATTCTACAAAACTTGAAAATTTGTAATAAAAATTTTTGAGTGACTATAAGACGTAGAGAAAAAAATTCTATGAAGGGAGTCAATCTGCTATGTAAAGACAGTGCACCAAATCTGGACCTAAAGAAAAGTCCATAAAACAATTAGACATATGAGATGAAATGAATTAGAATAAATTGTTAAGCATAAAAATAACATGAATTAATGAAATTATAAATACTTAATAATATTATTCTGCCCAAAGTACACCTAGACTCATTTATATAGCTTGGATAGATTGGTATACCAATTAGGGACTACATATTGCAGTACTGCCTACAGGGATAATCATTGACAGACAACATATGTTTAAGATGATTATTCTACTGGCTTTATGCCTACCCGATAGCCATAGTGCCAATTTTTATTATTACTGGCTTATGCCTGCCCACTGGCCTTGTGCCTGATATGACCGTTGTATACTTGATAGACATACGGCTGTCTAACTTGTATACTCCCGTGTATCCAGTCTTTATAGTCTGTCATAGGTTACTTGGGCACAGAAATGAGTAGAAATCCTTAATTGAAATAAATACATGAGAAGATTGTTAAATTGAACTTCATTGAATTATGTTAGTAGTATGCCCTAGAGCATATCATTTAGTATGTATCTTGTACATATTTTATTAATAAAAGGCATTTCCACTTTTCCGTTTACATAATATATTTATGTGTAATAGAAAAGGTCCATTGATATTTTGTTAGAAATATTATTCTTAAGTTGTTAAGAATATGAGTGACAATATTTCTAGCACAAAGTATCATAAATAGGTTCACAATCGAGGATACTTCATAATAAGGACATGACTTATCCAGAAAGATTGTATTCATGTTTGTTCCCAAGTTATTTATATGAGATATAAATAAGATGGAATGGTGAATCTCATGCCATATAACAAACATGATAGGCACTTATAAATGATAAGTAGGCCGAACCAGTGACACTTATGACAAGCACATGGAGTTTACTCTTGTCAATGTTTTGTCATAAATCATATCAGTGCATATAATCTTTAGACCTGAGAGAGCACAGTTATCTTGTATATAGGTAGTTTGAGTTTGATACTGCTTCCATACTTGTACTATGTATGGGTATATGGGCATGTGTTGGCTTCTACTAGTTATATATGGAGGTAGGTGTTAATCAAGATGGAATCTGTTCCTCTAAGTAAATAGAGATAAAATCCTATGTTCATTTAATTGTTCTTGATGTTTCAAGTTCCTGGCCAGGACAGATAGATTTATTCAGAAAAGAGTTTCTGATGAGAAAATCTTTTAATCAAGAACTGGAATTAAAAGAGAACATAATATTCATAGCAAATGGAGTTTGACATAAACCATGACTCCAGCTTGAGTTGGGATTTTGTAATAGAGAAATTCTAGTGCATGGTAACATATGATTATAGGTTCATTTAAGGTAAACCTTATTAATAATTGGGTGGCCATGGCATGCTATACTAGGTGTTAACCATGGTCTATGAGGTTCATAAAATGATTTAGAGAAATCATTTATGGTAAGAAAGAGTTCTGATGATATTAAGAGTTGATATCATGTCTCATTGCCAATTAGTGATGAGCCTAGTAAGTCACACACATACACAAGTTATCACCTATTTAAATATGATTTAATTAATTAATTCAAGAGTTTAATTGATTAATTAAATAGGTTTGGTTTGCAATAAATTGCAAAGTCCCTAGCATGACTTGAAACCAAATCTAGATTATTGGATGTGAAGTATAAATTAAATTTATATTTAAAGTATTTAAATATGAATTTAATTAATGAGAAATTAATTAATAGAGATTAATTAATTAATTTATATTTGATATAAATTAATTAGAAGAAGAAAAATAATTATTTTGGGTTAAGAACTCAAAATTAAGACACAGGGGTATTTTGGTCATTTCACAGTGTGACACGTGGCACCATGAGATGGTGACACATGGGATTACACATAAACTTGCCAAATGTTTTTTAATCATGTAAGATGATTAAAATCAAGATTAAATATAGGTTTAACACTTGGCACAATGTGATTGGGTCACTTAAACCTAGAGCTAATCAAAGGGTGACATGAGGCAAGGGTTTAATGTGTTAACCTAGCTATTTAAGTGTGGTTATGAAAAGAAAAAATAACCAGCAACCTCTCCTCTCCTTTTTCACGCCACTTTGAGGCTTTTCATCTATTCTTCTTCATCTCTCATCAATTCAAAGAGATTAGCCATCAATCTCTTAAATTAAGAACACTAGAAATTTTTTCTAGTGTCCTGTTTACATCTATAATATCTTAAAAGGCAGAACTTGAATTTCTAATTAATAGAAAAGGCTTTAGAAGCTGTTCAAGGGCTACCATAGGTGTTCTTGGTGTGGACAAGCTAGAGGGACAACATCTGGTGTCCTGAAGACGAATCTCAAAGGCGGAACATTGCGATTGCATCAAGAGGTTAGTGTAATCGTTCTTGATTTAATCTAGGGTTCTAAAATTAATCTGATTAATTTTAAAATCTTAAATGGCAAATATAGATCCAAAAACATATTAAAAGAGTTTTAATATGTTGTTTATCATTGAAATCAAATAGATAAAAATATATCTTGCATGATGCATGTGACCCTAGGTGAAAATTTTTTAATTCAATGGTATAAACTTGTGTTTTTCACGCTTTCGTTCCTTCAAATTAAGCATAAGATACATGATAAAAAGAGTCCGATTAATTTATTTTGTCCAAAGTTCTATAAACATGTAAAAGACCTAGAAAATTCATAAAATTTTATATTTCCTTATAAGAATACACGTAGAATAATTATTTCAGTTATTTGTTTATTTTTATTTCAATTTATGCATCACTAAGCATTATGCTTAGCGCATTGGTTCTTACCACGCGTAGGTACAGGAGAGCCACAACAGTAACAACAGTAGAGCCTAGACAGGACTTGAGCAGATCTGCTACAGTGTAAATTGTCACCTCACCAGTTCTTTTTGGTAGGGCTCATGTATAGTTAGATTTTGTATTTTGGTTATTGTATGTAATAAATCAAATTGAGATATGCAACTAAATTTTGGATTGTATATAAAATTGTATATTATTATGAGTAATGTTATATGAATAAAATGCAGGTTTATTTTATTTGAAAATTTTATGAGTAATGTTATCATATGGTACATGAACAATTAACATGAGAAATGATGTGACAGAATGGGATAAAAAAAAAAATTTCTACACATAATATAATATAATTGAATTAACATTGTACATAACAAGACATAATAGGGTGCTCTGGCACCAAATGTAGCACACTTTGCTCGGCTACACTATAGACCGTGTAAGGGGTGTTACATAAATTATATGATATAAAATGTGAATAAATATTTCTAAATATTTAATTAAAAATGATTAGAAAAGGAAAGAAAAGAAAAAGGGAACTAAATTAGATTTATGACATAGATATGACCTAAGCATGATGCAATTAAAATCTCCCAACCAATCCCATTTAGACACATACTTATAAAACCATTAAAAAGACATAAAAATTGACTAAAATTTTGTTGTCTTCCTTATTTGTTCAGCTAGCCAAAATTTTTGAGAGAGAAAACCTCCACGGAAACCTTGATCCCAAGCTTGCTTTCCACCCAAAATCACCATAAAACCTCATCCTCCCTTCACTAAAAATTACCCTTACCACTAGAGCAAGACTTGGGCAGCAATTAGAAGAAGAAAAAGTGAAAGAAAGTGAGATGTGAACAAGCTTAAAAAATCACCAAAGAGGTTAGTACCATATTCTTTACTCTTACTTCCTTCTAAGTATGAATTTAAGTTAAGTTAAGTTGACAACTTAATGAAAAATGAATTAAATATGCATGATTATGTTCTATGGAATTTTGGCTTGCTTTGACATGAGTCAGGGTTTGGTGAATTTCTTGATTTAAAGTGACTATTAGCTACCCCTAGTATGAATTATATGATTAGTACAACAATTAGGAGTAAGATGCATAAATTGAAGGCTTTGGTCAATTAGGGTTAGGGTTTTAAAACTCAAATTTGGGGGTTGATGCAATTGAACATAAATTAAAGTTGTAATAGTCAATTAGTGACCATTTGGCTATATTTGATGAGGAATTGAAGTGATTTGTGCCAATGGAATTGAGATTAGATATGCTGCCCTTGGTGACCTGCAGGGCTGGATGTGAGTCTAGCAGGTTTTGGTAGCTGTAACTTGAGTAGTGTAGGTTCAATTGGTGCAAGGCCAATTGGAAATGAAATCAGATACATAATGGCACAACTTTAATGAAGAAACCCTGCCCAGAAAACCACAATAGACTGACCTAAAAATTGACCAAATCCGGATAACACACATTCTGCCTGGGCAAAATGACCAAATGAACAATGTTCATTCATTTGGTCATAACTCAGTGTAGAAAAGTCCAATTGACGTAAAATTTATATCAATGGAAATCTTGTACAATTTAGGATAACTTTTATGAAGAACACAACTTCAAATTTTGACCATAACCTAATGGAATTGCCCACCAAAAATCAGAACACCAAGCTGGCAGAATGGAATTCTGCCCATAAATTCTGGGCAGACACCAATCCTGCCAGTTTTGTTAAAATTTGCATATCTTGAGCTAGAAAACTCCAAATGGAGTGATTCAAAAAGGGAATTAAAGAAGACACATAAGTAAACAACTTTCATGAAGAGAATTTTATCAAATTCTTACTGTAGAAATGACCAATGGAACAGTAAACTTAGTGCTTGAAATCTGAAAATTTTAAATAACCAACACTAAGCTTTGAAATGGCATTAGCAATCGATGCCAACAATTTTAGAATGCAAAATGTGATATGTTGGTGATATTAGAACAAATATACCTATTGTCTATAAAAATTGTCTTAGAGCAGGGACGCAGTACCCTCCAGATTCAGCTCTGGGGTGCAATAGAATTGCTTTAATACCCTTACGGTGCGGTCTAGCCAATTTCCAGCTGCCACCGGGTCATCTTCCTTCTTACCCAAGAAGTCCACAGCTCCATACTTTCTAAGTTTTTCCAGGTGAGATTTCTACTGTGGAGGAGGTGGCGGTGGCATAACTCCAGCCATTTGAATGAAAAACTCGGTTATTTGCTGAAATATGGCCTGTGGAGGCTACACAGGCACTTCTGGTGCTGATGGAGCAGGTTCTCCCCTACCTCCAGTCTCAGCTGCAGGTGGACATGACTCTCCACTTCTTCCTCAATTGCCCTATGTGACGTAAGGTCCATATCCTAATCAAAATAAGAAAAACAAACAGATCTGCATTAGTGTCACCTCGACTCTTACAAATGCAATGCATGGTATGGACTATATCTAGACCCAGAAACGCCTAAACCTACTCTGATACCACTAAATGTGACACCCCTTACCCATTTACAGTTTAGCCGAGCAGGGCATTTCACACACAGTGCCAGAGGACCCTATCTTATCTTATCTCAATTTATTACTTCTTAATTATCACATTTAATTTTCATTAAATTTAATCATTTGTTCATTTATTTTATTTTATGTTATTTTATTTTATTTTTTTTTGTGGAGAAACTGATGGAGTTTCCCCTCATTTCTTAATAATTTGTCAATTTTCCTACCTGCGTAAAACAATTATTTTTGTACAGATTCTCAAAATCATTTTCTCATTCAGAACATTAATAGGTTTCACTCATATAAATACATAAGAAAATTTAAATCATTTCCATACATATACAATTCAAATATGAAAATTTTAAACTGTATTAATTTACATCATATGCACATTTAATGTACAAAAATACATAATTTACATTAAATGTTCAAACTTTGATTACAATGATCAAAAATAAAATACAAGCTGCTGGACACTACCAAAATATGCATTGCTGAGGAGGTGACACTCGGGACCCAAATGCAGATCAAAACTTCTAATCTCTGAGTCTATGGTCTACTGGGTTCTCTGGCCAAATCTTCAGTATCTACTCCTTGCAAACAACAACGCGCTAAGTATAAAGCTTAGTGGTGCCAATAATACAAGAAAATATAGTATACAAATAAAAATAATAATTTCTTAGTTATTGTGCTTATAAGAATAATAAATAATTTCTAAATTTTTGTTTTGTTTAAGGCTAATTAAATCTTATGATATTAACTGTTCCTAGCATGTTATTAATCGATCTCATAATGATTTTAAGCCTCATGTATTTATTTATCTTTATTTTCTAACTCTTAAGAACATTTATTTTTATTGGAATCATCCTTGTTTCTTAACTTAATATTTCATCAATTTATTTCCTTTAAACTTAATTTAAATTTTATTAATACTTTTCCATGCCCGAGTAACTTATACAAATTGACCAGACTAGATAAATGGGCAAACTAGCACTGGGTACCAAGTACCTCAGGCCGTCGCACCATAGGTCGCAATGTGTCTCCCGGTGTGCAGACAGAATGGCTAATAAGCCATAAAAGCTATAAAGCATAAAGCCAAGCATAACATCATAATCAGTTTAGCCATAGGCTATCATATCATAGAATGGCATAATAGGCCATAAAACACAGAATGGCATGAAGCCATATGCAGTACTACCATCAGAACCCTATTGGCATGCCAATCTATCCAAACCAATCACACTAGGCCTACTAGGGCATATTACACTTTTAATTATGCAATTCTTTGCAATTGAAGTTCATTTGTTACTATTCATTCTATTAGTCAATTAAAATGTTGACCTTTTTATAGACAATAGGCATATTGGTTCTAATATTACCAACATACCACATTTTTCATTCTAAAATTGTTGGCATTGGTTGCCAATACCATTTAAAAACTTAGTGTTGGTTATTTAAAATTTTCAGATTTCAAGCACTAAGTTTACTGTTTCATTGGTTATTTGTACAGTATCAATTTGATAAAATTCTCTTCATGAAAGTTGTTCTTTTATGTGTCTTATTTAATTTCCTTTTTGAATCACTCCATTTGGAGTTTTCTAGCTCAAGATATGCTAATTTTAACAAGACTGGCCAGATTAGTGTCTACGCAGAATTTTCGGGCAGAATTCCATTCTACTAGCTTGGTGTCCTGAATTTTGGTGGGCAATGTCATTAGGTTATGGTCAGAATTTGAAGTTGTGTTCTTCTTAAAAGTTGTCCTAAATTGTCTAAGCTTTCCATTGATATAAATTTCAGGTCAATTGGACATTTCTACACTGAGTTATGACCAAATGAATGAACACTATTCATTTGGTCATTTTGCCCAGGCAGAATGTGTTTTACCCGGATTTGGTCAATTTTTAGGTCAGTCTATTGCGGTTTTGTAGGCAAGATTTCTTCATAAAAGTTGTGTTATTATGTATCTAATTTCATTTCCAATTGGTCCTGCACAAATTGAACCTACAAAACTCAAGTTACAGCTGCCCAAACCTACTAGACTCACATCCAGCCCTACAGGTCACCAAAGGCAGCATATCTAACCTCAATTCCATTGGCACAAATCACTTCAATTCCTCATCAAATATAGCCAAATGGTCACTAATTGACTATTACAACTTTAATTTATGTTCAATTGCATCAAACCCCAAATTTGAGTTTCAAAACCCTAATCCTAATTGACCAAAGCCTTCAATTCATGCATCTTACTCCTAATTATTGTACTAATCATATAATTCATACTAGGGGCAGCTAATATGTCACTTTAAATCAAGAAATTCACTTAACCCTAACTCATGTCAAGGAAGGCTGAAATTCCATGGAACATAATCATGCATATTTAATTCATTTTTCATCAAGTTTTCAACTTTACTTAACTTAAATTCATACTTAGAAGGAAGCAAGAGTAAAGAATATGGCACTAACCTATTTGGTGATTTTTTAAGCTTGTTCAAACCTCACTTTCTTTCACTTTCTCTTCTTCTAATTGCTGCCCAAGTCTTGCTCTAGTGGTAAGGGTAATTTTTAGTGAAGGGAGAATGAGGTTTTATGGTGGTTTTAGGTGGAAAGCAAGCTTGGGATCAAGGCTTCCATGGAGGTTTTCTCTCTCAACAATTTCTGCCAGCTGAACAAATAAGGAAGACAATAGAATTTTAGTCAATTTTTATGTCTTTTTAATGGTTTTATAAGTATGTGTCTAAATGGGATTGGTTGGGAGATTTTAATTGCATCATGCTTAGGTCATATCTATGTCATAAATCTAATTTAATTCCCTTTTTCTTTTCTTCTCTTTTCTACTCATTTTTAATTAAATATTTAGAAATATTTGTTCACATTTTATGTCATATAATTTATTTACTTAATTGGACAAGTTGGCCAAAAATCATCTCTAAAGACGAAATGACTAAAATGCTCTCCGTTTGGCTTATTGAGCCAAAATCATCTGTACCGATTGAATAAAAATTTCCCTCAAGTTTAGCGCCACTAGCTGTCTTCACGCCAACTTCCCGTTAGGTCATCAATCGCTGGGCACTGGCTCATTTAACTTTGTTGTATTTTATTTCTAAAATCTTTCCTTAATTTTTTTTACACTTATTTGAATTATTTATGACCCCTCACTCTAGTCTAAATACAATTTCAAACATTCTAGTTGTCTGGACAGACCTTAGTCACCGAAAATGTAGAACATACGGTTAGGCTAAAGTGAGGGTGTTACAACCTATATAAAATTGGTTTATCAAATTCCCCCAAACTCAAATATTTGCTTGTCCTCAAGCAAATTAAAAACAATTATATGCAATTGGGATACCTTTTTTCTTAGATTCATGAAAATTACTCATCCAAGCTTTCAAACTTATCTCTAGGCACCAACAAACCATAAACCCACCTTCAAGGTATAAGGAATTCAATTCTCACCAAAGTTATCACCGCTTAGCCTTGGGTCAATTATTCATTTCATCAAACCCAAACCAATCAATTACATAGAGAAATCATGCTCAAATAGGATCTAAAATATTCCATAAACTAAAGTGTCTCAAATGATGATGGAAATAGTTAAATGAATGAATAATGTGCCAATCCCATAGGCAAACCAACTAATCCAATCTTCACTAATGTAGCAAAACACAATCAAGAGATCAAAAGGACTTTTAATGGTTGTAATGGGGCTAAGGGGTAATAATGTGGCTAACAAAGAAAAGGTAAAAGGGAAGTAAAATACGAGAATAATTAAATTGTTAAAAAGATCAAGATACACTTTTTTTTTTTTAAGAATCAAATGGGAGGAAGAAATTTACAATAAATCACCAATGCTAGCATATAATTTTTGAACTCTTTTAGGGACTCCATAAATAACATTGAATTTTGCATTCCAATTGTTCCTTTTTAATCAACCCCCAAACTCATTTCTTTATGTCCTTGGGTGGTAAATAATTTTTACAACATGATATAATTGCTAGCCAATTTTACTTTAGTACTTTTCCCATTTAATTATTATATTCTTCTCTTTTTTTTTTAAGGTATCTATCACTTAAACAAATTATTCTCATAAAGTGTAGATAAATGTTTAGGTTTATGGCTAGGTAGATTATGGGTACTAAGAAAATAAGGGATATAAATGAAGGTTCAAATTGGTTTCAAAAGGAAATTTTAAAGTTGGGTTGGTTAAGGTTAAAAATGTAGATTTAAAATTCAAGAATGCCTTGATCATTTCTCTTTCAAGTGAATACTAAGATTTCACCTCGAAAGTTCTAGAAGGCTTGTTCTAGGATTGGTGAGAAACAATTAGTTATTTCTTACTCTAAAGTTTTCTTTAAGCACTCAAAACTCAATGTAATTAATTGGGTGGCCCTTGGCTAAGAAGATATAAACCTAGATAAAAATCTTATAGCCTTATACCAATCCGAAACTTTCAATCCATCAAACCCATCTAGAGGCAAGTTCAATTGCTTTTCAAAATGATTCTCAATCTTCTAAGAATTAGGCAGAAATTTATTTTTTTTTATGTATGCATGATTCCTAAAATGAATGTAAAACTTAAGTAATAAAAAAATGAAATAAAAACTATATATAATATATATGATATCTATATGCAAGTTTATATATTTACATGGTGTAGGTGTATGGTGTGTGGTGCATGTGAACTAAGTAACTAAGTATAAATGAAATGCAATTTAAGTAATGTAAAAAAAAAGATTAAAAATTTTGCAAATATTTTGCCCTCCCCCAAACTCAAATGAGACAATGTACTCATTGGCTTAATCGAAGTGGCGAGAATGTAAATTAAATCAATAAATGGTAGCTCGAGAGATATAAACCAAGAAAGAGTGGAAAAGAGTTACCATGTAGAATATACATACCTAGAGT
Organism: Hevea brasiliensis; assembly: GCF_030052815.1. NCBI lineage: Eukaryota > Viridiplantae > Streptophyta > Magnoliopsida > Malpighiales > Euphorbiaceae > Hevea > Hevea brasiliensis. Next base: position 22,584,973 of record NC_079499.1, on the reverse strand, counting down.
TGAATGATCAGAATATGTACATGAGGCATGTTAGTTTTAATATTTGGAGCATGAGGCATGTTGATCAAAAACATGAGGTGTATTGAAGTAAAGGTAAATTGACATGCCCTGTGCTGAATGCTGAGCAACTGACACTGGGTAGCAACATGGGACATGTCATGCTTCATGAAAATTTTGGTGAGTTTTAAAAATTTTGCAAATTTGGAGCAATTCAAATAGCTCAAATGATAGCATAACCCTTAGCATGAGGCATGGTAAAGGAAAGCAGTGTCAGCATGCGGCATGTGAATATCCAGAAGTTACCTTAGATGTTGAATTGTCATAGCTAACAGAAGAGCAGCTGCTGTATTTTCAATAATCCAGTTATATGACTATCAAAAAGTAATATCAGTAATGCTATTATAATAGCCCATAGAAACTTAGATTAAAGAAAATGATCAATGCAACAGAAATCTGGATTACAAAGACAATGCATTCATCACAGCAAAAGAAACCAACGAAGCCATCAACAATGAACAAGCCAACTTAAGATGCATGAAACAAACAGAAATAAAGAAAAACAAAAATTTAAACCATTCACAAATAGATAAAATATGTAGAAGTTCAAATAACTAGGAAATGAACAGTTCAAACATAAACAGACTGAGCAGATTACACAATTAAAAACTAAAGTTTCATAAGGTAACTTGAAACTAACAAAAACAAAGTTCTAAAACTAAACAGTTGGTTGGTCTTCTTCATTTGTGGATTGCATTGGCTCATTTGCTGTTGCAGGTGCTTGCTCATTGGATTTCTCAGAAGCAGTGTCCAGGTTTTCTACCATAGCCTTCATTTCTTCAAAAATATCTTAGCCCCATTTGTACAACTGGTTAAAAGAGGCTACCAGCTTGTTATAAATGTCAATCATTTTTTTGTCATGAATTTTCTACTTTTTCCTGAATGAAGAAAACTTCTTTTTAATCTTTTTCTCAAGCTTGGCTTGCTTTTGTCCAAGTGCATCAACCTTAGCTTCTAAAGCTTTCAGAACAACCACAAGATCAGAACTATCATAAAAAACAGGTGGCTGTGCATCACTAATTTTGTCAATTTTGGCTTCCAAATTTTTAAGAAAAGAAAATAAGTCTAATTGCCCAGTAGTAGGTGGGTGAGAGCTAGAAGGACCAGCATCAGTTTGCTAGCCTATACCCTGTGATTGCTGCTACTCTTCACCCTCATGTCCCCCATTTACTAGCATATAAACATCACCCCTTTTTACACAAATTTTCATTTGAGTCATGATAATCCTGTCCAGAAAGGACTGGCTAACCATAGATACCATAGCATACTGGTCAGGGTTAAAACCAAATGATTTGGTAATTACAGTCACCATCCCTCCAACAACTATACTACTAGCTGAATTCTTAGACACTATGTGTTCCATATGAGAGTCAAGAAAATAAGCACCATTTATCTTTTTCTTCTCTTTCATGCACCATAAAAAGAATAAATCATTCTTTCCTACAACTCCATTACTCTGTCCTCTGCCTAGTATGGTGTGAGACATGAACCTTTACAAGTATCTCAGAGCAGGGTCTTGGATAGCTGAGGCTTTAGTAGAACTAGGGTTGTAATATTTTCCATATGGTGCAATTGACTTCCAAAATGAAGGGGGATCATAAATAGTCCTTTCCCACTCAATCACTTTTGCACTATCATTACAAAAACCAAATAAAGCATTCACTTGAGTAGTGTCAAGTTCTCTATCCTGACCCAAACACCTAAAGGAAATGGTGTCCCTATGGTTATTGTTTGTGGGCTGAAAATCCAATTGCAGTGAGCTTAAAAATTCAAATGTCAATTCCTTAGAAGTAGGTTCTTGAATTTTAGCAAAATTACTCCAATCTACATTCTCTAAATATTCATTAACAGAGTCATAAAGCCCTATCTCCCTGAGGCTGTGTTTATCAATGTACTTGGTGGCTAGAATTTTCTTTTTAGCAAGTGCTTCATAATTTTTCCTCATTTCAAAATCTCTAAAAGTCCATGGGTAAAATGAATTTACCTTCTCGCCGGATTGAGGGACAACTGGAGCAGTTTGAGACACATTTGGGCAATGATGCAGAGGTGATTGAACCCTAGTTGGAGTAGAAGAGACTTGCGGTGAAATAGGACTTTAGGCAGCAGAGCGGGTCCTGGTACTGATTGGTTTTGGAGAAATAACCCTAGGCCGTTTCGATGGAGCAGAGGAGCTAAAAACTAATTTTTTTTCTTTTTTGCGTCTCATACACAGCTGAAGGGGCAGATTTTGTGTGTGGTTGCGAGTAAGGTGTCACGTCTTGGGTTGCATTGGCAGGATTAGGGGTAGAATGAGAGGATTGGTGAGGTGGAGAATTAGGGTTCATATCGAGAATTTGGGGATTTGGGGCCGAAATGGGAATTTCGGGTGTAGCATCGGGTGGTGTAGGATTTGGTGTTGGGGTTGAAGAGTTGCTGTTACTAGCCATTTTTTGGGCTCGCAGCTTGGGTGTGTGGCTTGAAGGTTGTTTGGTGTGCACCATGGAAGGAACAGTGAAGGTTTTGAGTCATGCGGATGATGAGATGAAATAGAATGGGATGGCTAGGGTAAATGTTTAAGTGGTGACATACCTAGGGTCCGACATGAGGCATGTTGAGAATAGCTGGTGGTGACATGCCCTGTGTGATTTGGTGTAAGATGAATAACATGAGGCATGTTGGTGACATGCCCTGTGTGATTTGGTGTAAGATGAATAACAAGAGAAAAGTGACATGCCTCGTGTAATTGTACATGAGGTGCTACATGAGGCATGTGAGACCCCTTGAAACTCTTGGTAGGTTTTACATTTTTAGCAATTTAGAGTGCTAAGAACAGGTTTTGATGGTGACACTACCCCCAGCATACATCATGTTGAACCTAGTGCTAAATGACCTGATATACAACCCAAAAATGTGATCCTAAACACACTAAAACTAAACCCAAAACACAATTTGCACAAAAATTTCACTCAAAACCCAATTGAAACCTAATTAATCACTAAGAACAATTAAAATCCATCAATCCACCAAACATAAACTAAAACATTATTCAAGTAATATTCACATTAACAGTCACACCACAAGGAATAACACCCAAATTCAACCCCTAAACTCAGCATTAAAAATTCATGGACAAGGAACAAAACTCTGCTGCAGACACTATTCACATGACTAACTTTCTATAGAATTGTATCATGGAATTTTACAAAATATCTAATGGCAAATATGTCAATCTCAGTGCAATACATCAAAATTAATTACCCAAAACTATATTTCTCACCAATTTCCTCAAAATTTTGAAACAAAATGGCTTTCCACTCCACCATGTTGCTGCAATTAGACATAATGCTCAAATTAGTTCAGATTTGACTTTGTTAAGAGCAGCATGCACTATAGAAAACAAATATGAGGTTTAGCAACTTCCCAAACACTTATTCCTTTAATTCAGCATACACATTTGCTTAAAAATTACCATTAACCTGTAGAAAGAAATTTTAATGCCAAATTTGAGTTCAATGGGGTATAAAATGAAACAAAATAAAAGAAAAATTAAGTATAAGAAAAAATTTTGGGGTGCCTCCTAAAGAACGCTAATTTTAGGTCATTAGCTTGACCATCCTTAATTTAGTGAATTGGTGGATCATTAAGGAAACAACTTGTTCATTTCTCAATTGGCTGGCCTGTGATATAAATCTTGAGCCTTTGACCATTAACTTTAAAAATTCTAGAATTTTCACTCCAAATATCCATAGCTCCATGGGGATAAACTTTGACAACCTTAAAAGGACTAGACCATCTTGATTTCAACTTCCTAGGAAAGAGTCTAAGTCTAGAATTATACAATAGAACCAGGTCACCCTCTCTAAACTCTTTTCTTTTAATATATTTATCGTGCCAAAATCTAGTTCTTTCTTTAAAAATTCTAGCTTTCTCATAGGCATCCAATCTTATCTCTTCAAGTTCATTTATTTGAAGCAATCTTTTCTTTCCAGCACTTTTTAAATAAAAATTCAAAGTTTGGATTGCCCAATATGCTTTCTGTTCCAACTCAATTGGCAAATGACATGATTTCTCATAGACTAGCTTAAAATGTGTAGTACCAATAGGTGTCTTGTAAGCTGTCCTATATGCCCATAGTGCATCATCTAGCCTCAATGACCAATCCTTCCTTGAATGATTAATAATTTTTTTCAAAATTCTCTTCAGTTCCTATTAGATACTTCAACTTGCCCACTGGTCTGAGGGTGGTAAGGTGTAGCTACCTTATGAGTAACCCCATATTTCTTCAAAAGATTTTCAAACTATTTATTGCAGAAATGAGATCCACCATCACTGATTATAGCTATTGTTGCTCCAAATCTAGTGAAAATGAACTTCCTCAAAAATTTCACTACTACCTTTACATCATTTGTAGGGGAAGCAATAGCCTCAATGCATTTTGACACATAATCCACACCTACCAAAATATATTTATTCCCAAAAGATGATGGGAATGGTCCCATGAAATCTATGCCCCAAACATCAAATAAGTCAATCTCTAAAATTTCTTATTGTGGCATTTCATTTTTCTTTGAAATATTCCCCACTCTTTGACATCTATCACATCTCAAAACAAATTCTCTCATAATTTTGAACATGTGTGGCCAATAAAATCTAGCTTGAAGTACTTTAGCCACTGTTTTGTCCACACCGAAATGACCTCCATACTCAGAAGAATAACAATGCTCTAAAATGTTTCCTATTTCCTCTTCAGGCATGCACCTTCTAACTAGGCCATCATTACATCTCTTAAATAACAATGGATCCTCCCATGTATAAAACTTCACTTCATGCAAAAATTTCTTTTTCTGTTGATAGCTCAAATCTGGTGGGAGAACTCCACATGATAGGTAATTAACAAAATTTGCAAACCATAACAATGCAGTAATAACAACTAGCAATTGCTCATTTGAGAAAAACTTCTTTACTCTCATACTTAATCCTTGATAGATGATCCGCTACAACATTTTCAGCTCCCTTTTTATCTTTAATTGTAAATCAAACTCCTATAGCAATAGAACCCATCTTATCAATCTTGGCTTTGCTTCTTTTTTATTCATCAAATATCTTATGGCGGCATGGTCTGTATAGACAATCACTTTTGATCCAACCAGATATGATCTAAACTTTTCCATAGCAAATACCACAGCTAAAAATTCTTTCTCAGTGGTGGCATAATTTACTTGAGCATCATCTAAAGTTTTGCTAGCATAATAGATTGTATAAGACCTCTTTTCTTTTTTCTGACCAAGTACAACTCCCACAACAAAGTCACTAGCATCACATATAACCTCAACTGGCAATGACCAATCTGGAGGTTGCATAATAGGGGCTATTGTTAGAGCTTCCTTCAACCTGTTAAAAGAATCAAAACAAGCTTGGTCAAAATTAAAAGGAACATCATGATTTAACAAATTTGTAAGAGGTTTAGCAATTTTTGAAAAATCCTTTATAAATCGCCTATAGAAACCAGCATGCCCAAGAAAACTTCTAATTCACTTCACTGAAGTTGGTGGAGGCATCTTCTCAATCACTTCTACTTTGGCCTTGTCCACCTCAATTCCTCTATGTGATACCAAATGTCCAAGAACAATGCCTTCTTGCACCATCAAATGACATTTCTCCCAATTTAGCACCAAATTTATTTCTTTACATCTTTTAAGCACTTTAAAGAGGTTAGATAGACAATAATCAAAAGAAAAACCATATACAGAAAAGTCAACCATGAAAACTTCCATAATTTTCTCAATAAAATCAGAGAAAATGGCCATCATACACCGCTGAAAAGTAGCTGGTGCATTACATAAGCCAAAAAGGCATTCTTCTATATACAAACGTGCCACATAGACATGTGAATGTGGTTTTCTCTTGATCACTAGGATGTATTGGGATTTTGAAAAAAACCAGAATACCCATCTAAATAACAAAAAAAATGAATGTTTTACTAACCTCTTTAACATTTGATCAATAAAAGGCAAAGGAAAATGGTCTTTCCTAGTGGCACTATTAAGCTTCCTGTAATCTACACACATCCTCCATCCTGTGACAATTCTAGTAGTCATCAACTCATTATTTTCATTTTTCATAACAGTCACACCTCCTTTCTTAGGTACTACATGAACTGGGCTAACCCAACTACTATCAGAAATAGGATAAATGATCACACCTCCTTTCTTCACCACCTCTTTCATATTAGGATTCAACCTTCTTTGATGTTCTATGGTGGCTTTAAAATTATCCTCTAAAAGAATCGTATGCATGCACAAGGTAGGGTTTATACCCATGATATTATCAATGGTGTAACTGATAACTTTCCTATGTGCTCTTAACTCTCTCAACAATTTTTCAACTTGTACATCACTCAAACTTGCACTAATAATGACAAGATAAGTTGAATTAGGTCTAAGAAAAGCATACCTTAATGTAGATGGAAGTGGTTTGAGGTCTACCTGTGGTGCTTCCTTCTTATCCAACAAAGGTGGTTGTGCAACTTCATGTTTCAACTCTTCAACTTGCAAAACTTGATCTCCTACAACTTCTTGAGTAGTTCCCAAAATTTGAGCAAAAGCTACAACTTCAGGATTTTCATCCTTTGTTGTTCTACTATGTACTAAACAATTCTCCAAAGGGTCCTCAGGATATCTTTTCCTAAATTCTTCTTCCATAATCTCATCAATAACATCCACCCTTAAACAAGGGTTAACTTCATGATGTTTCTTCAAAGCTTGAGTCAAATTAAATTCCACCTCCTCTTCTCCAACTTTTAATGTCAGTCTACCATTCTTCACATCAATTATAGCCCCTATTGTGGCTAAAAATGGCCTTCCTGAAATGATAGGTATGTGAATATCCTCTTCTATTTCAAGAACCACAAAATCAACAGGAATGAAAAATTTCCTAACTTTTAAGGGTACATTCTCCAAAATTCCTACTAGATATTTGATAGATCTATCAATTAGTTACAAAGAAATGGTTATTGGCTTCAATTCTCCAACCTTTAACTTTTCACAAATAGAGAGTGGCATCAAACTTACACTAACTCTAAGATCACACAGTGCTTTGTCAATACTAGTATCCCTAATATGACAAGAAATAAAGAAACTTCCTGGATCCTTCAATTTCGGTGGGAGCTTATTCTGCAAGAGAGCACTACACTCCTCTGTTAATGCCACAGTTTCATAATCTTCTAGTCTTCTCTTATTTGACAAAATTTCTTTTAAGAACTTAGCATATGAGGGCATTTGAGAAATTGCATCTGTAAATGGAATGTTGATGTATAATTTCTTCAAAACTTTCAAAAATTTCCCGAACTGCTTATCTAGCTTTGCTTTCTGAAACCTCTAAGGATATGGCAATGGTGGCTTGTATGGTGGTGGAGGCACATATTTTTCCTCTTCTTCTTTTTCAACTTCCTTCTTCTTGTTTGCTTCCTCATTAACTTTATCATGATTTGAAGTAGATTCATTCTTGTTTTCATCTTTTTTCTTCTTTTTTTCTCTTCTACCTCATCTTTCTTTTTATCTCCCACAATTTTCCCACTCCTTAAGATCACTGCCTTGCAATGTTCTCTAAGATTCTCTAGCTGACTTGGAAGTTTTCCTTGTGCTTTGCTAGAAGAACTTTCTTATTGAGCTATTTGGTTTTCCAACATCCTATTATGAGTGGCAAGCTAGTCTATCCTTGAAGTTAATTGTTGAATCATTTCTCCTTATTTTTGTTGAGCAGTTAAGAAATTCTCCATATAGACTTCAAAATTGAATCTTAGTCTGAAGACTGAACTGGTGGTTGTGGAACAGGAGCATTTTGATTCATTTGTGGTGGAAATCAAGGTGGTAATCTGTTTTGCTGAAAATTCAGCTGTTGTTGCTTGAAATTAAGAAGTTGCTGATAATTCTACTGCTGCTGTCCTTGTCAACCTCCCTAAGAAAAGTTAGGGTGATTCCTCCATGCTGGATTATATGTAGCAAAAAAAGGATTACCAACTGGTTTCTGATTGTAATTCCCAACAAAATCAACTTGCTCATTTCCAAATTCTTGCCCATAAGAAGCAAAATCATTGATACAATGCATATTTCCTGCACCAACATCTTCTACATTACTAGATCCTCTAATTAAAGCATCAACCTTCATGCTTAACTTATACATTTTTCTTGTTAAAGCATTAAATTTGGCATTGAACATACTCTTGGCATCTAACTCATATACACCAGCTAATGGCTTCTTCATTTCATTCCTTTCACAGCTCCATTGATAATTATTGTATGCAATTTTATCCAATGCTGAATAAGCTTCATCTTCTGACTTCTCCATAAGATCACCTCCTGAAGATGCATCAATTATACTTCTAATTGTTGGAGAAACACCATTGTAGAAATGTTGAACTAGCATCCATTTAGGGATTCAATGATGTGGACATCTCCTTTGAAGATCCTTGTATCTCTCCCAAGCTTCATAGAGACTTTTATCACCCCTTGGCTTGAAAGAAGTTAATTCATTTCTCAATTTTGCAGTCTTGCTAGTAGGAAAGTATTGAGCCAAGAAAGCTTGTGACAACTCATCCCAAGTAGTTATTGAACCCAGAGGTAATGAATGCAACCACTCCCTAGCATGATCCTTAAAAAAAAAGGAAATAATCTCAATCGGATGGCATCATCTAACACTCCATTTATCTTCAGCATGTCACTAATTTCAAGAAAATGTGCAAGGTGCACATGTGGACTCTCAGTAGGACCTCCCCCAAACTGTGATTGTTGAACCATTTGACAAAGTGAGGGCTTCAACTCAAAGTTATTTGCTTTCAATCTAGGACTTGTAATACTTAGTCTAAAATCTTCAAAACTAGGGAAAGCATGATCCTTAATTGATCTATTGTTGTTGCTTGCCATAGCTTCTATCACTTGTTGCTCTTTTTGTTGTTCTTGTTGTCTTCGAATTTTGAGTTCAGGTTTTCTTCTTTTAGACTTTGCTCTTAAAGCTTTAGCTGTCTTTTTAATCTCAGGATTAAAAATTAAATCAATTTCTGCACTTTTTGTCCTTCTCATATAAAAGATATGTACCTGAAAAACCAAAACAAGAAAATCTAAAAGTAAAATGATAAAGAAAAGAAATTAAAATAAAAAAAAATGCCCAAATTAACCAAACAATCAATCATCTAATATTAAACAAAAACAAATCTCCGGCAATGGCGCCAAAAACTTGATACATACTCTGCAAGTAAACGAGTCGTTCAAGTAGTAAAGAAAAGATATCATCCCACAAAGTTTTATTGTTTGAGTACCAAACTATAAAAGTCACAATTATTTGGGCTATCGATAATGTGTGCCAAAAGTAAAGTAAGGGATACAGCAAAATAAATTGGGAAAGTAAAGAAATTATAATAAAATAAGCAATTAAATTTCTAAGCACTAAACTAATTTACTAAAATTTCAACAAGTGACAAAAGATTTAATTAATTAATGATAAAAATTGATTTCAGAGTTGAGGTTCATGAAGTAAATTTCATTAGGATTTGGATAGGAAAAACCAAGATTAAGGGAAATACAAGTTTGAAGGAAGTTGATTCTGATTTACTTTAATTTCTCTTTCAAGTAAACTAAAGAGTGTTTTAAAGAAAACTAAACCTCATTCTCATACGATGTTTAATTACCCAAAACCCCTTAAGCTCTTTAATTAACTTGAAATTCCTCTTAACCCACTAGTTTATCTCTAACACTAAGTAATTAAGTTCATTATCTTGATTATTTATAATAGATTTTCACCTCTTAGTCCTTCAATCTAAGATTAAGAACAAAACCCAAATGGTACCAACAATGGGTATGTAAATAAGCACACAAGATAAGAATCAAAACTTATGGATACTAAAATTTAGTTAAAACCAGTCAAATCCACAAATAAAACTTAAATCATTACACCCAACTCTGAAATCCTAAGTATCTACTCACTCATGCTTGTATTTACAAGTGGTAAGTATGAAATAGAGCAAGAAAATATGAAAATAAAACTAAAAATAAAAAAACCCAGAAGAAGAGAATCTAAATCTTTGAAAATGAAAGCTGGAAACGTCACTCTGCAGGTGTTCTTCCTCTAAAAATGGCATGGTTCCTTCTTTCCTTCCTCTTTTGATTTTTCTCTCTCTTTCTCCTTATGGTAAAAATGAGAATATGATGCTTATATATCCCCTCAAGGTTTGCCTTAAAAATAATCTCTAAAAGAATAAAGACAAAAGGTGTAAAATGTATGAAAAGAGAAAATTTTTCTATGTCAGCAAATCTGCTAGTGCCATCCCACATGCCCCATGTTGATTTTAGTTATTTTTCACATGCCTCATGTTGATTTGGAGGAGGAATCTTTAGATTCTGCACGACCAGCTACATGGGGCATGTTGAAGTCCCTGAAACTTTCAGCGTGTTTTGTTCCAAAATCTCTGTCTACACGATAAAATGTTGAATTTACATGCCTCATGTGGATTCCTGTTGGCTGACTCTTTTCTTCACATGACCTTCAACACGGGGCATGTTGAAGCCCTTGAAATCTCGGCTGGTCTTCTTCCTTAGGCAAATTTTCTTCATTTTTCACACTACTTTAAGCTTCCAAATCACTTTGAATTTCTTCTATATGGACCTTTTTGCCTTTAAACCTTATTAAAACCTATCAAAAACATTAAAATTCCAAAAATCAAATATAATGAAATTAAAATTAACAAATTAACTAAAATAAGCACTAAAAGCATAATTACTAAACTAAAAAGGGCAAAATTGATGCAAAACTACCCTAAAATACCTATAAAAAATTAGTTTATCAGTGCCATAGCTTAGTCACATCTGAATTTGATATAGAAGTGCAAACTACAGCTGTGCCAATGACTACTAAACAATCTAGCACATATAACCTGCCAATTCATTTACCTTTCATCATAATAAGAGCACTTTTCAAAACCTTCAAAAATCCATCATCATTAGAAAATCTATAAACTTTGGCTTCTAGAATAGATAAAGAGATGAGGTTCTTTTTCATATCTGGAACATGTCGTACCTCAGTCAAAGGGATGAGGCTTCTAGAGTAGTTAAGGGAGCATCAGTTGTATGTCAAGTTCTCAAAGTGTGAGTTTTGGTTGAAAAGCATATCTTTCTTAGGGCATTTAGTGTTAGAAAATGGTATTGAAGTGGACCCCAAGAAAGTAGAAGTAGTGGCAGATTGGCCAAGGCTAACTGCAGTGACTAAGATCAAGAGTTTCCTAAGTTTGGCTAACTATTATAGGAGATTTGTACTTGATTTCTCCAAGATAGCTACTCCTATTACTAGGTTGACTTAAGAGAGTAGAAAATTTGAGTGGATAGACTAGTGCAAAGAGAGTTTTCAGAAGCTCAAGGAATGCTTGGTGACAGCACCAATTCTAGCTTTACCTTCAGACAATGAAGATTTTACAATATATTGTGATGCCTCCAGAGTTAGTTTGGGGTGTGTTCCTATCTAAAATGGCAAGGCAATAGCTTATGCTTTAAGGTAATTGAAGAAGTAGACTTAGAAATGGTAGTTGTAATTTTTGCCCTAAAGATGTGGAGACACTTTCTTTATGGCTAAGTGTGAAATCTTCATTGACCACAAGAGTCTCTAGTACATCTTCAACCAGAAGGAGTTGAACCTCAGGCAAAGAAGGCGGGTGAAACTACTACGTGATTATAATTGTACTATCTAGTACCATTCGGGTAAGGTGAATGTCACTACAGATGCCCTCAGTTGTAAATCATTTGGCAGTTTGTCTCACATATTGCTGGAAAGGTGACCCATTTTAAAAGAGCTACATAAATTAATAAAAGAGTGAGGAGAAAAAGAGAGAAAAAAAAAAAAAGAACGGACTCACCTAGCTTTAAAAAAAAAAAAAAGTGGCTCTTTCTCTCATTGCCCCTTCTACCTTCCTTTATTTCCTTTTTTTTTTTTTTTTTTGGTTCTTACTTACTTCAAGAAAGTATTCAAGATTTGATTAAGGTGAGTATTACTAAGTGATAAATATTCAAGAAACATGCCATATGTTATATTTTCATGATTATATGCTTTTAATTTATCTCATATGCTCATAACATGCATGTTTATGTGGTGAATTTGAGGGAAATCAATAATTTTGCACACGTCTCTTTTCTAGGTTCATGTTTTTATCAATTTTTTGTGTCTTTTTGTTTTGAAAAAATTGTAGAAAATTTATATTCATGTTCTTCATGAAATTCTAATAATTTTAGACTCAAGAATCATAAAAAAAAAAAAAAAAGCTTCTGATTTGAGTTAGTTATAGCCATTCAAAGTTAGGGTGTCTGCAGAATCTGATCTACAGAATAGCCAACTTTTGGGGCCTATATCTTCCCTGATTTTTAATCTTTTTCTATGTTTCTTGATCCTAAAGTTAATTTCAAGGTCTTCACTATCTTTTACCATTTGTTTCATGTCAATAACTTTGGTGGTTTGTGAGATACATTGATTTTAAAAAAGTAGTGTCAATCTATCTTTGATACGAAACAATAGTAAATCCCAATTTTTGTAAATTATTGGGTGTGGTTTATTAATTAGTTATTAATTTTATAATTTTTTTATGATATATTGGCATGCTTCTAGAATTTTTATGTAATTTCTGTGCATGCTTTGATGACATTAAAAATTTAAATCTCAAAATACTATAAATCTACCCAAATTTGGATATTTCATGTTAGTTTATAATTTTTTTTTTCAAGTTTTAAATTGTATTTTGATCTAATTTTAATATTGTATGTAATGTGATATGGTGTTATGAAGTGTTAGAATTAGATTAGAAGACCCTTGGCTATTAAGTAGTTTTAGTCAAATAAAAGTCTAAATTAATTAGGATATAAGTGTTAGATTTTAAAACAAATTGTTATAGTTTATTTCATATTATAAATAAAATTGATAAGTAGCCATAAGGTAAATACCAAAAGGGGCAATAATTTCATGGAGTTTACATAAAGCTTAATGGTAGCAAGACATAGATAAACATGTCATACTAGAAGTGAAGCTTAATGGTAGCAAGACATAGATAAACATGTCATACTAGAAGTGAAGGCTCTTTCTCAAAGGTAGCTTTCCTCAATAGTAACTGTAATTATTTTAATATAAGCATCCCTGAATTTTCAAAATAACAATTTTGTATGCAATATGCAATAATAATAGGATTTTATCAAATAAATAATAAAAATTAATTTTGTTTTCATCTTTTAACCCACTTTTTTATGAAAATTGAAATAAATAAATATTTGATAAATTAAAATTAATTTTGTTTGCAAAAACCAATTTTGGCATGTAAATAAATTAAATTAATATTTGATCAATTATAAAATAAATTGGCATGTTAGAAATAAATTATTTCAGGTTGTAATTATTTGTGCCTTATGTGTTTATTAAAATAAAATGCACATGTATATAATTTGATTAATTTAATTAACTTTATGGTAATTTGGTAAATTAATTAGTTAAATAGAAACTTAGGATTTTTTATAAATTAAACTTGTTTGTAAATTAAATTGTCAATAATTAATTAATTAATTTTAGTCACTTGGTAAATGTAACACCCCTATGTTCGGTAGTGCGTACTACTGTTCCGGTGACCAGTATTGTCTGGACAGCTAGAATGCCTAGAACTACACTTCGATATGAGTGAGGAGACATAAAATAATGAAATACAAGAAAAGAAAACATAAGGAAAACAAAGGAAAAATAATAGCAAAGAAATGCAATCAAGTTAAGCGAGCCGAGAACCCTAGCGATGGGTGACCGCACTGGGAAGTCACGGCATGGACCGTTGACTAGCCCTGGACCGCGGGGAACTCTGAAAAATATTTTTAGGACTTAAATAGACACCTATTGAAATACAAATACCATTAGAAATATTAAATGAAAATTTAATAATTAGTACAAAGAAAAGTGAGAAATCAAAAAACGGACAAAACTCGGTGTTACCGAAAAATCGGGAATGCAACCCGAACAGGGGCATTGTGGTCATTTGATACCCCGAGTTGTCTTTTGACCTAAATGTCCATTAAAAATAAATAATATTACACTTGGAAAATGTCATGAAAAATTTATTTAGTGGCACCTAATGTAAATAGCAAAAATGGAGGGTAAATGGAGTAATTATCAATTAAAACATATAATATACTTTAATTAAGGTGAGTGGACCACTATGGGAATTAAATTAACACCTTTATGGGAAGGTGTACTTCCACTAAACATCATCTTCTTCATTTCTTTCATCCAAGCCGAAATGAAATTCCTTGAAAACCTCCATTGCCGCATTTGATTCAAGCTTCATCATCTCCTCCATTTCACCTCCAAACACCAAAGTTCCTTCATTAATCTTGATCCCCACCTCACAAGGAAGAGTTTGATAGCAATTTTAAGAAGTTTTAGTGAAGATTTAACAAGCCTCATCAATAGGTAAGTTTGAGTTTTTGATTGTTGCTTTGTTAAAGTTTGTAAGGATGTTATGGGTGCTTGATTTATGGAGAAATTTTTGAGGTTTGATGTTGAATGGGGATGTGTACTTTTGGCAGCCATGGAAACACTTTGAAGGCAGTTTATTTTTGCTTGTAAATGGTGAATTAAATGATTGATTAAATGTATATTGTGTAGGAAATTGTTTGGGTCATGTATACTTAGTATATGTAAATGTGTATTGAAATTTGAAGCTTGGAAATTAATGGAATGTAAATGCATCATTGCGGCAATTTTTCGACTCTTGAGGAATGCTGGAATTCATGCTTGGTTTATGGTATATTAATATTAATTTGTGATAGGGGTTATGGCAGTTTAAGTGCATGTATGATGGTGTGAAGTTGGACATGTAAATAAGCATGAATTGGTGATTAAATTGTTGTAAATTGAGTTGGACAAATTCTGCACTTGTTGGTGCACATTGAATGTAATTGTAAGCTGCCAAAATGACCTATAATATGTTGTAAATTATGTTTAGGTTAGGGTACAACCAGAATTGCTTTGAATGTTAAGTTTGGTGAGTGTTAAAAGTGATACTTGATGTGTATGCAAGAAATGCAGTAAGGCAGTTTGAGTTTTAGGCCTATAACTTTAATTGTGTGGCTCCAATTGGTATGAGACCAATTGGAGATGAAACTAGGCACAAAATGTGCCAACTTTCATGAAGGAAGCATACCAAAATTCTGCTTGCAAGGTAGCTTGAAAAATGACCAAATACGGATTAAGTGCAAATAAGGCCTGAAAATTGACCATTTGGGAAGCAGTTAGTGTTTAGGCCATAACTCACTCAAAACAGGTCCAATTGACCTGCAATTTTGACCATGAATAGTTAAGACCCATATCTACAAGTCTTATGAGGACACCAAAGCCCAGAAATGACCATAAGCAAGTCAAACAGCTTGCACAATTCGGGTCCAAAAACTGGCCGAACCTAAAATGACCTAAAGTGACCTAAAGTGACCAAATTTGATGCAATTTGACCAGCAATAGTAAAATGACCATAACTTGGTCTACATAACTCAGAATGACCTGAAATTTTGCCCCGCGTTCCATAAGACATAGATCTACAAGTTTGTAGTTTTGACCGAAACCCGAAAACCGAGGGAACTAGGTCGTCCGGCTAGGTCAAACTAGTATCCCGGAATCCAACAAATTGCAAGAAAATGCAGTATACACGGAAATGAACTTGGTAACATATACCAACTCTAAAATACTATCGAATGTAACATATTAATAACATTAAAACCTAATTTACCTAGAATGCATCGAGGGTCGACATATTAGGTTGACTAAGCAAATATTAGAATTCAGTGAATTACTTATCAAGCATTATCGTTAGAAACAGTTAATTTAGTACTGAAACACTTCAAATTGTGTTTCTCAGTTAGCAAAGACTCAAGAAAACGGAAGGAAACACTGAGTCAAGACCAGAAGACAGTTATCAGAGGTTTGTGCACAACAGCTATTTCTTTTGAATTATTTTCAATTGAAATAAATTATGACTATTTGTATATTATTGTTTTGAATTGTGGAATTGTGGAACTGTGAAAAATTGTTTGAATGATATTTGATGGATATTTATTGCTTGAAAAGCATTGTAAATGGTTTGAAACTATGAAAAAATTTGTTTGAATGATATTGATGGATACTTATTGATTGAAAAGCATTGGAAATGATTTGAAACCACAGCTATCATGTATATTGATTGTATTCCTCGCTAGCTTGTCTAGTGGGACGAATTGAATTCCCTCTCTGGCTGAAGTGTTGAGGTGTGTGCCTGTTGAGGGCGAATCGAATGAGTACTTATATTTTTGCTAGCTAGCTATGTTATTCCTCATTAGTCATCGACTTTTGGGACGAATTAAACTTTGGAACATGATTAAGCTGTGTGTGATTTATTGATTTGTATTATGAGATTGTGAAATGGAGTTAAATTCTTATTGACATTCACTGTCTTTGAATTTAATCATTATTTGATTTATTGAAATTATTGTGATATTGAGAAATGGAGTTTAAATTCTTGTTGACATTTATTGTCTTGAATTTAACTATGGTTTTGAGTATCCACTCTTTATATGAATTATCAATTGTGATTTAAAATTTTATTGGTTAATGTTGTGCACCACTGAGACATTGCCTCAGCGATAGCTTTTCATTGCTGTCGCAGGTAGACAGACGGATAGGGCAGCAGACTAGGCTGCTAGTACATCCAGCGAGAGATTATCGGGTATATTGAGTATACCTCATTTTGCATTTTGTGCTGTAATGTATATTCACTGTATGTATATATTGATTTTGGTTTTGAGCAATTATAAATTCAAATTGTACATTGAAGTTGTAAAATAATTATGAGTTATTTTGGCTTATAAAAAATTGTATTATACTTCTTGTATCTCAGTCTTTAAAAAATCACTGTGGATTTGAGTTGAGAAATGTGTTGTGTTGAGAAATATGTTGGAGTTGAGATTTGAAAATATATTGAAGTGCTTTTTACAGGTTTTCTGAAGAACTGTTTATCCAAAATACAGATGGCACTCTGCCAAAATTTTTACAGAAATTCCAAATAATTCAAATGTGTTAGTTCTATCACTTCAGTTCAAAACAGTTTTTAACACCTGTAACTAGTGCTCACCACTGTAAAAGTAGTAAGAAAAGTTTTTTAAAAATCCCTTGTAGTGTATTTAATGGGTTATCAGTAGACGGAGTTGGTAATTCATTAGGTATACTACGAGATCATGTTATGCCTTACAGAGGGGTAGGGTGTGACATGTTTTGGTGGTATCAGAGCAAAGTTTTTTTAAATTCTATTTTTACATGTTACTTGAATATTGTTTCTTCATAGTACAACTGCTCAATATCATTGTTTGATACATACAGTACATTACATTATAAATATGCACTAACGGGAGGAAATCTCCTTGTGTTGTTTGTTCAGGAGGTCTAAGATCCTCGCATTGACCATGGAAGAGGGTGATCGTTCAGTCGATCAATCTATTGAGGCTGAGGTGCAAGGGGATGCCCCAGCCCTACATAATGTCAGTGGTTCAAGAAGACCACCTGCAGCTGCAGCTTCCTGCTCAGTTCGCTCAACAGATGGCTGCAATGTTCCAACAAATGGCTGGTAATGTGTCTACTCAAGTCCCAATACAGACACCAGTGGTACAACCACAGTCTCCTACTAGGCAGTATGATAAATTGATGAAATATGGGGCTACAGAGTTCAAGGGGACAATAGATCCTCTAGAGGCTGAACAGTGGTTAGAGAGGATGGATAGGGTATTCAAGAAACTGCATTGCACGGAGGAGCTCAGATTTGAATACTTTGTATCTCTACTATAGGGGGATGCTTATGACTGGTGGAAAACCATTCCCCACAGTCTAGTAGAACTTGCAGTGCTAACATGGAATGACTTTCTCAAGGAATTCAGACAAAAATATGTCCCTGATGCTTATATAGACCAGAAGTTACAAGAATTCCTAAGTCTGAAATAGGGGAATAGATCAGTGGCTGAGTATGAAAGAGAATTTTCCCGCCTGAGCCATTATGCAGTGAGTTTACTTTCTACCAGCAGGGAGAGATGCAAGAGGTTTGAAACCGGCTTGAAGCCCAGTATCAGATTACAAGTAGTCGGATTCAAACACACTAACTTCTCTGAACTTGTTTCTCAAGCTCTAGAGTTGGAAAGAATTGAGTCTGAAGCAGCTCTTGAGAAAAAAAAATCAGAGAAGACAGAGAAAGAGGGAAAATCAATAGAACAGAGTTCCAGTGGTCCTACTGGAAAGAGGAAGAATCATGGGGGACATGGTAGAGGTGGCAAGAAGTCTGGTAGGGGAAGATATTCAGGACAGAAGCCTCCTCTATCTGGTCAACAGAGTACCAGAGGTTCCTACCCTCCTCGCCAATGTGAAACATGTGGAAGAAATCATGGTGGGATATGCTACAAGGCTATTGGAGCCTGTTATAACTGTGGAGGCACAGGACACTTTGCCAAGGACTGCACCAGTAGTCGCAGAGTTGGACCACCTCCTACTACTGCAAAAGGGTTAGTTCAGAGCCCTATCACTAGAAGTTCATAACCACCCAGCAGAGGTAGAGGCAGGGGTAGAGGTAGCCCAGTAGGCAGCCAAGGCACAGTGAAACAATCAGAGCAAAACAGTGCTCCAGTCAGAATCTATGCAATGAGACAGAGAGAAGAAGCCGAGACATCTGATGTTGTGGCTGGTACCTTCTCAACTTTTAATCAAGATGTGTTTGTGTTATTTGATCCAGGTTCTACCCATTTTTATGTGAGTGCTAGCATTATTGATTGCATTGCTGTTCCATGTACAAAAATGGACTTTGAGGTGCTAGTAACAAGTCCACTAGGACAGGAAGTCAGGGTTAATAGAATGTATAGAGATTGTCCTTTGGTGATCCAAGGACACACTTTTCTGTCTGATTTCATTGAAATTCCCTTCAGAGATTATGACATTATCTTGGGCATGGATTGGTTAGCTAGGCATCATGCCATGATTAACTGTAGGCTAAAGACAGTCACTTTTGGTCTCCCTCAGCACAGTGATGTGGTAATACATGGGGAGAGGCAATTATTGCCATCAAACATCATTTCGACTGCACTAGCCAGAAAAATGATCAGAAAGGGGTATGAAGCCAACTTGGCACATGTGGTAGACACCCAAGTGGGGAGTCCAGCATTGAAGGACATCCCTACAGTACATGACTTTCCAGATGTGTTTCCTGATGAATTACTAGGATTACCTCCGGAAAGAGAAGTGCAGTTTGAAATTAATGTTATGCCTGGTGTGGATCCAATCTCCATAACGCCATACAGAATGGCACCAGTAGAGTTGAAGGAGTTAAAGATACAATTGCAAGAATTACTTGAAAAGGGCTTCATCCGCCCTAGTGTGTCACCTTGGGGAGCACCAGTGTTGATTGATCAGATCAGAATGGCTGCTCAGAATGATGATAAATATCAGAAGCTACTGAAAGAAGTCCAGCAGGGCAAGAAAGTTGAATTTTCTATGAAAAATGATGGTTTATTACTACATCAGGGTAGAGTGTGCGTTCCTAGTGATGTGGAATTTAGACAAATCATTATGAAGGAAGCACATGAGTCTCCTTTTGCTATGCACCCTGGTGGAACTAAAATGTGCAGAGGGCTGAAAGAGCATTACTGGTGGATGGGTATGAAGAGAGATATAGCTGAATTTGTTTCCAAATGCCTAACTTGTCAGCAAGTAAAGGCAGAACATCAAGTTCCAGCTGGTTTGTTACATCCTTTATCGATGCAGTGGAAATGGGAACGAATAACTATGGATTTTGTTACAGGACTTCCAAGGACACGAATAGTCATGATGCAAGATGGGTTATAGTTGATGATTGACCAAGTCTGCTCACTTTTTGCCAAGTGGATGGACTATAGCCGGAAAGATTGGCGATTGTACATATATGAGATTGTAAAGCGCATGGAGTGCCAGATCAATTGTGTCCGACAGAGATCCTAGGTTCACTTCTAGATTCTCGGGTAGTCTTGAAAGCCCTAGGAACTAGATTGAACTTCAAAGACAAAGATTCCACCCACGCATGCATGGCCACCAAAGGGTAATTCAGATATTAGAAGATATGCTACGGGCTTGTGTGATTGAGTTTGAAGGTAGTTGGGATACACACTTGCCTTTGATTGAGTTTGCTTATAACAACAGCTACCAATCAAGCATTAGGATGCCTCCATATGAAGCTTTGTATGGCAGAAAGTGCAGAACTCCCTTATGTTGGGATGAAGTAGGTGAAAGGAAGATGATTGGGCCAGAAATTGTTCAACAGACAGAGGAAAAGATCAGATTGATCAGAGATAGACTCAAGGTCGTGATCGCACTGTTAGAAGTCCTATGTTGATCTGAAGAGAAGAGATATTGAGTATGCAGTGGGTGATAAAGTATTCCTCAAAGTTTCTCCTTGGAAGAGGATTATGAGATTTGGCAGAAAGGGGAAAGTGAGTCCTCGTTTCATTGGACCATATGAGATTCTGGAAAGAGTGGGTCCTTTGGCATATCGGTTGGCATTACCTCCAGAGCTAGCAAGGATACACAGTGTCTTCCATGTGTCCATGTTAAGGAGGTACAGATCTAACCCATCTCATGTACTATCAGTTGAAGAGATTGAGGTAAATCCATACCTCTCATATGAGGAAGAACCCATAAAAATTTTGGCATATGAGGTGAAGTAACTGAGGAATAAACAGATACACCTGGTTAAAGTGCTGTGGAACCATCATTCAGGCCAGGAAGCTACTTGGGAACGTGAAGAGGATATGAGGAGACAACACCCACAGCTGTTCAGAGACTAATGCCAGGTAAAATTTCAGGACGAAATTTATTTAAGGGGGGAGAATTGTAACACCCCTATGTTCGGTAGTGCGTACTACTGTTCCGGTGACCAGTGTTGTCCGGACAGCTAGAATGCCTAGAACTACACTTCGATATGAGTGAGGAGACATAAAATAATGAAATACAAGAAAAAAAAACATAAGAAAAACAAAGGAAAAATAATAGCAAAGAAATGTAATCAAGTTAAGCGAGCCGAGAACCCTAGCGATGGGTGACCCCACCGGGAAGTCACGGCGTGGACCGTTGACTAGCCCTGGACCGCGGGAAATCTTGGAAAATATTTTTAAGACTTAAATAGACACCTATTGAAATACAAATACCATTAGAAATATTAAATGAAAATTTAATAATTCGTACAAAGAAAAGTGAGAAATCAAAAAACGGACAAAACCCGGTGTTACCGAAAAATCGGGAATGCAACTCGAACAGGGGCATTGTGGTCATTTGATACCCCGAGTTGTCTTTTGACCTAAATATCCATTAAAAATAAATAATATTACACTTGGAAAATGTCATGAAAAATTTATTTAGTGGTACCTAATGTAAATAGCAAAAATGGAGGGTAAATGGAGTAATTATCAATTAAAACATATAATATACTTTAATTAAGGTGAGTGGACCACTATGGGAATTAAATTAACACCTTATGGGCAGGTGTACTTCCACTAAACATCATCTTCTTTATTTCTTTCATCCAAGCCGAAATGAAATTCCTTGAAAACCTCCATTGCCGCATTTGATTCAAGCTTCATCATCTACTCCATTTCACCTCCAAACACCAAAGTTCCCTCATTAATCTTGATCCCCACCTCACAAGGAAGAGTTTGATAGCAATTTTAAGAAGTTTTAGTGAAGATTTAACAAGCCTCATCAATAGGTAAGTTTGAGTTTTTTATTGTTGCTTTGTTAAAATTTGTAAGGATGTTATGGGTGTTTGATTTATGGAGAAATTTTTGAGGTTTGATGTTGAATGGGGATGTGTACTTTTGGCATCCATGGAAACACTTTGAAGGCAGTTTATTTTTGCTTGTAAATGGTGAATTAAATGATTGATTAAATGTATATTGTGTAGGAAATTGTTTGGGTGATGTATACTTAATATATGTAAATGTGTATTGAAATTTGAAGCTTGGAAATTAATGGAATGTAAATGTATCATTGCGGCAGTTTGTCAACTCTTGAAGAATGCTGGAATTCATGCTTGGTTTATGGTATATTAATTTTAATTTGTGATAGGGGTTATGACAGTTTGATTGCATGTATGATGGTGTGAAGTTGGACATGTAAATGAGCATGAATTGGTGATTAAATTGTTGTAAATTGAGTTGGACAAATTCTGCACTTGTTGGTGCACATTGAATGTAATTGTAAGCTGCCAAAATGACCTATAATATGTTGTAAATTATGTTTAGGTTGGGGTACAACCAGAATTGGTTTGAATGTTAAGTTTGGTGAGTGTTAAAAGTGATGCTTGATGTGTATGCAAGAAATGCAATAAGGCAGTTTGAGTTTTAGGCCTATAACTTTAATTGTGTGGCTCCAATTGGTATGAGACCAATTGGAGGTGAAACTAGGCACAAAATGTGCCAACTTTCATGAAGGAAGCATACCAAAATTCTGCTTGCAAGGTAGCTTGAAAAATGACCAAATCCGGATTAAGTGCAAATAACGCTTGAAAATTGACCATTTGGGCAGCAGTTAGTATTTAGGCCATAACTCACTCAAAACAGGTCCAATTGACCTGAAATGTTGACCATGAATAGTTAAGACCCATATCTACAAGTCTTATGAAGACACCAAAGCCCAGAAATGACCATAAGCAAGCCAAACAGCTTGCACAAGTTCGGGTCCAAAAACTAGCTGAACCTAAAATGACCTAAAGTGACCAAATTTGATGCAATTTGACCAGCAATAGTAAAATGACCATAACTTGGTCTACATAACTCAGAATGACCTGAAATTTTGCCCCGCGTTCCATAAGACATAGATCTACAAGTTTATAGTTTTGACCGAAACCTGAAAACCGAGGGAACTAGGTCGTTTGGCTAGGTCAAACTAGTATCCTGGAATCCAGCAAATTACAAGAAAATGCAGTATACACGGAAATGAACTTAGTAACATATACCAACCCTAAAATACTATCGAATGTGACATATTAATAACATTAAAACCTAATTTACCTAGAATGCATCGAGGGTCGACATATTAGGTTGACTAAGCAAATATTAGAATTCAGTGAATTACTTATCAAGCATTATCGTTAGAAATAGTTAATTTAGTACTGAAACACTTCAAATTGTGTTTCTCAGTTAGCAAAGACTCAGGAAAAGGGAAGGAAACACTGAATCAAGACCAGGAGACAGTTATCAGAGGTTTGTGCACAACAGCTATTTCTTTTGAATTATTTTCAATTGAAATAAATTATGACTATTTGTATATTATTGTTTTGAATTGTGGAACTATGAAAATTTGTTTGAATGATATTTGATGGATATTTATTGCTTGAAAAGTATTGTAAATGGTTTGAAACTATGAAAAAATTTGTTTGAATGATATTGATGGATACTTATTGATTGAAAAGCATTGGAAATGATTTGAAACCACAGCTATCATGTATATTGATTGTATTCCTCGCTAGCTTGTCTAGTGGGACGAATTGAATTCCCTCTCTGGCTGAAGTGTTGAGGTGTGTGCCTGTTGAGGATGAATCGAATGAGTACTCATATTTTTACTAACTAGCTATGTTATTTCTCATTAGTCATCAACTTTTGGGACGAATTGAACTTTGGAACATGATTAAGCTGTGTGTGATTTATTGATTTGTATTATGAGATTGTGAAATGGAGTTAAATTCTTATTGACATTCACTGTCTTTTGAATTTAATCATGATTTGATTTGTTGAAATTATTGTGATATTGAGAAATGGAGTTTAAATTCTTGTTGACATTTATTGTCTTGAATTTAACTATGGTTTTGAGTATCCACTCTTTATATGAATTATCAATTGTGATTTAAAATTTTATTGGTTAATGTTGTGCACCACTGAGACATTGTCTCAGCGATAGTTTTTCATTGCTGTCGCAGGTAAACAGACGGACAGGGCAGCAGACTAGGCTGCTAGTACATCCAGCGAGAGATTATCGGGTATATTGAGTATACCTCATTTTGCATTTTGTACTGTAATGTATATTCACTGTATGTATATATTGATTTTGGTTTTGAGCAGTTGTAAATTCAAATTGTACATTGAAGTTGTAAAATAATTATGAGTTATTTTGGCTTGTAAAAAATTGTATTATATTTCTTGTATCTCAGTCTTTGAAAAATCACTGTGGATTTGAGTTGAGAAATGAGTTGTGTTGAGAAATATGTTGGAGTTGAGATTTGAAAATATATTGAAGTGCTTTTTACAGATTTTCTGAAGAACTGTTTATCAAAAATACAGATGGCACTCTGCCAAAATTTTTACAGAATTTCCAAATAATTCAAATGTGTTAGTTCTATCACTTCAGTTCAAAAAGGTTTTTAACACTTGTAAATAGTGCTCACCACTGTAAAAGTAGTAAGAAAAGTTTTTTAAAAATCCCTTATAGTGTATTTAATGGGTTATCAGTAGACGGAGTTGGTAATTCATTAGGTATACTACGGGATCATGTTATGCCTTATAGAGGGGTAGGGTGTGACAATAAATGTCTGTAACGCTCTCACTTTAGGTAGTCCGTATATTCCACTGTTCCGATGACTAACGTCTGTTCGGACAGTCAGAATGTCTAGAACTATACTTAAACTAGAGTGAGGAGACATAAATTGACTGGATAAAGACTAAGTAAAATTAAGGGAAAATAAAAGAAACGAAGTGTAAATAGGTTAAATGAGTCGAAGGTCACGAAGATGGGTAACCCTAATGGGAAGTGGCTGCGAAGACAGTTGTCAATCCTAGACACATGGGAAACCCTGTGGAATAATTATTTAGGACTTAATTAAAGAAATTATGAGGTTTAAATGACAATAAAAATGTCAAGGAGATATAAGGAAATTTAAGTTAATCGATACAGACAATTATAACTCAATGGATACAACGAATGGCATTTTGTTCATTTCACCCTCAGTGTTGAATTTTGACCTAAATGTCAATTAAAATTGGAAAGATTAAAACATTAGAAATGAATTAAAATCATGAATTTGTGCAATGGAAAAAAGGAAAAGAAAAGAAAAGAAAAGAAAGAAATAAAAATATAAATGAGTTATGACATAAACATGATGTCAAAATGACATCATTAAAATTTGTAACCAATTAAATATGGATAACCACATATAAGTAAAGATAAAATCAGTTAAATGGACAAAAGAGCTCATCATCTTCTTCCTTGAGTACCTTGGCCGAACCACTTGCTTGGCCCATCCTCCATTTCCATCTTCCTTCCAAGCTTGATTTCCATTCATTCCTCACCATAAAACCCCTAAGTCTCAATATAAAATCTTGATTACTCATCTTGGTAAAGACTTTGGGGGCAAAAAGAAGAGGAGAAGTGAAGGTTTATCAAGTTGGGAATTTCATCAAGTAAGCTTCACTTTTCTTTTCTTTTTTATAGTTGATATTAAGGTTAATTATGAGTGAATTACATAGAAAAGGTTGAAATCCATGCATGAAAAGAGAGACCTAAATTTCGGCAGCCATGGGGGGGAGGTTAGGATTTGATAAATTGTTTGAATTAAATTGCCTAAAAGTGGTTTTTGATAGGTATATTTGAGTTAGATGTTGGTTGGCATGTGTTACATGAGATTGCAAAATTAATAAATTAAGGTTTGGTATAAAAATTGGGAAATTGATGATATATTGATTAATTGATGATGTTGAGATCAATTATGGACTATTTGAAGTGTATTGAATGTGATTTAAAGTTGGTAGTTGTCACACCTTACCCCTCTGTAAGGCATAACATGATCCCGTAGAATACCTAATGAACTACCGAACTTCACCTACCGATAATTCATTAAGTACCCTACAAGGGATTTTAAAACCATTTTTTTACTTTTTGGAAGTGGTAAGCATTTTAGTAGGAATTAAAAACATTTAATTGAAGTTTCAAAACTAGTAAAAATTTTTGTTCATTTTTATTTGTCCGTAAATTTTGAAAAAATTTCGGCAAAGTGCCATTTGTGTTTTGAGAAAACAGTTCTTCAAACACCTGTAAAAACACTTTTAATAATTATTTTCTCAGCTCCCAACACCAAAACAACTCAAGTCAATAGAATTCAATTTAAGTCCACAATTTAACCAAAGTTTGACATCTCAAATACTTCATAAATTCATTCACATTGTATATAGTACCTAATTTACAAATACATATCTTTATTTAGAAAAAAAAAATCTAAAATAACAATATTATAATTTACTGTACAACTGCTCAATTTTACATTAATACTTATGACATTACAATATTTACATCAAATAACTACAAGGGTATAAATAAATACCAGTACAAAAAGGATCAGTGAAGTCCTTGTCAATTCAGCAGCTCACCCTACTGCTTTTTCTTTGCCCTTATCTGCGACAGCAAAATAAGCTATCGCTGAGTATAAAAATACTCAGTGATGAACAATAAAAATTCAAAATGCAGTACTTAAAACATTCATAGATAAATCACAATTTGAATATTTTACAATCACATTTCACAAATTATCAAAACTCATTATAGCATAATTTTGATCAAATAATTTAATAAACACAGTGTTGCCAATTCATACACAACTTAAGCCATGACACAAAATTTTCGATCAATACCGCGTTGTACACCATGACAAAGCAATCTACAACCCCACTAATCAAAATCGATGAGGGAGGTGGCTAGCTAGCTAATGAGTACTCATCCGATCTACAACCTTAACTGGTAAACCAGAGAGGGAGCAAAATAATTGATCTCAACCCCATAAATGAAGGAGGAATAATAAGGCGCTGTCATGCTAAGTGTGAATCAGAAATGAATTTCAAACATTTTATTCAAATAATTCATGAGAAATCTGATACATTCCCAAAGTCATAGTTTCATACACAAAGTGGCAACACAATTCATGATTAACACCAAATTTTCATAAATCATACCCAATCAAATCGGTAATAAGAAAATGATGAAATAGGATTTATTCTGCACAAACCTAACGTGAGTCCCCTCTAGGCCTTGACTCAGTCCCTTAGACCTTCTGGGTCTTTTTCAGCTGAAACACGAAATTTATAGTGTCTCAGTATCATTGTCTCACAATAATTCCAATAATTAATTCATATATGTTCAATTCTAGCCCCAATATGCTTAAACTTACATTCTTGAAAATTCTCATATTGAGGTTACTATTCATGGTACTATTCAAGTCAAAATATTGACTTTCTTATGCTTAATAGGTATGGAAAATCCAATTATACCCACATACCACATTTTGATTATCTAACTTGTTGGTTTTGGTTCTTTTCTCAAATCTTAAGTCTTTTAGGCAAAATTGCAAATTTTCAGTTTTAGTGTCCTGTTTTGCATTGTTCCGTTGGTCATGTTGCTATTAGAATTTGACTAAGTTTTCTTCATAGAAATTGTTTCTTATTGTCTTAAATTTATTTCTCTTTTTGAATCACTCTATTTGGAGTTTTGTAGCTTAAGTTATAGCTATTTGAACATAGCTAGACGGATTGGTCTAACCCAGATTTTCTGGGCACCAAACCTGGTTCTAGCAGTTTTAGGTCACTAAATTTGGGTGGCTAAATGACTTGGTTAAGGGTATAATTTGGACTTATATTCTTCATGAAAGTTGTAGGGCTATGTCTCAGGTTTATATTGGTAAAATTTCAGGTCATTTGGTCATTTTTGTAGAGGGCAGAACACTCAATTCTGGATTTGGTCAATTTGTTCACTAGGTTTTAGTCACTTTCTAGGCATGATTCTCAAATGAAAAATTTGTCATTTTGTGTCTAGTTTCATTCCCAATTGGCCTCACACCAATTGGGTTGGTAAATTTTTAATTTTGGTCCCTGAAAGGGACCTTGGTCATGCTGCTTGCTTAATGACCATATCCAATCCGAATCTCTACTTGATTCCCACACTTCCAACATACCACAATTGGTCACATATGACTATTTTTCAGCTCAAACAAGGTCAAACACACCATTTGACCAATTCTCAAAATTTTTTCTCCCAAATCCTAGGTCCAAAACCCTAACTTTGCTACTTGAATTAATTCTTGAAATTAAAATGTATACACATTACCTACACACTCATTTAAGCTTACATACACTTTTAATTCAATCAAAACACATCATATTCTCATAAATCTATGGCTGGCCGAAATCACACATAGTCCTCCATAGATTTTTTCTTTTCATTTTAAATATATTTCTAGGTTTATTTAACTATAAACACAATAATTCAACTAGAAATTCAAAGTTTAGCTTACTAACCTTCTCTTTGAAATTCAAACACCCAATTCCTTCACTTTTCTTTCAAAATTTCTTGATCAATCTTCCTTTTTAGTTGGCCAAACAAGGTTTAATTATGGAACTTGCAATTTCTATGGCTAAATTTTGGTTTTCTTCAAGCTCAAAAATGAGCTTTCATGGAGGATTTTGAGAGGGAGAGGGTGAGAGAGAAGTGGGGCGGCAATAAGATGAAGAAGACAATTTTTTTTTCTTTTCTTTTATAAATTTTAACTTAATTACTACATAATTATCCTACATTTTTTTAATATTTAATGATTAAGTTTATTGCATTATGCATGATGTCATGCATGATGTAATAACTTTTTCACTTTTTCTTTTTCTTCTTTTTTTTTCCATTTATTTTGCCATTAGTTCTTTAATTTAATTTCCAATTCCGAAATTTTCTTTTCTCCGATTTTATTTGATAGTCAGGTCAGGAGTCAACTCTAAGGGTCAATTGACCAAATTGCCCATCGCCGGTTCGACCCAGTTTGTAAATAATTCAATATTTTTTCTGAATCCCTGACCTAATTATTTGACTGGCTTAACAATTCTTTTTCATGATTTTCTCTTTTCCACTGTGTTCGCAATAGTCCTAAGGACCACAGCGTCACATTTTACGGTTCGAAATTTGAGTTTAAATCGACCTCGCAGTCCTTCCAGAGAAGGTCACCCATCGCTGTGACTCTCAGCTCATTTAACTTCTTGTGTTCTGTTTTTCTTATTTATACTTAACTAATTGACAATTACTAATTATTTGTGTTTAGGGCTTATTTAGTTATCTTAGATGTGGTTCTACTTCTCTTAATTATCTAGACCGACACCGATCATCGGAACAGTGAAATATACTAGGCTATGTAAATAGGGGTGTTACAGTAGGAGTGTGGAATGGTGGTATTGGGAGTGTTATTTTCATGCAGGAAATTCTAGACCTTGAGTCCAGCGTGGTTTTAAGGCCATAAGTAGAACTATGTTGCTCCAATTGGCGTGAGGCTAATTGGAGATGAAACTTAGGACAATTTGCCACATTTTTCATGTAGAGACCCTGCCCAGAAACTGAACCTAAAATGACTTAAAGTTGGCTTGAATCTGGATAACTATATGCTAGACCTGGAAAAATAACCATATGAACAGTAAATGTTCAAATGGCCATAACTCACTCTAGGAAGGTCAGAATGACCTGATTCTTGAACCCATGGAAAGCTTAGTAGGACATTTTTTCATGAAGATCAGGAACCCTAATTCTGACCCTAACCTAATCAAATTGCTAAGCAAAGTTAGCCCAAACAAACTGCCAGAATCAAAACTGACTAGAAAAACCTAAATATTGACCAATCCGACCAGTTGTGCCAAAAATGCCATAACTTGGTCTACAAAACTACAAATGTAGTGAAACTAAAGCCAAAATTTCTATGAGACCTAGAACTACAATTTTTGAGTTTTGACCAAAACCCAAAACCTAATGGAACATAGAGAATTTGCTAGGACACATTAATACTTCCAATCCTGGATTTCTGAACTTGAACCAAAATGCCAATTGACCCCAAGACAGTAGTTATACCATAATTTTCACTAGAAAATTTCAATGAGGATGAACCAAATTGACCTGGAACCCTAAGAAATAGAGCTATAACTTTGGTGTATTGACCAGAATTCAAAGTTTAAGGGAACTTAGAGAAATTATTAGGAGAAGTCAGAACTCCAAACTTGGAATTTCTAAATTTGAGGTATTTGGTCTTTTGACCCTCGGATGGTTAAAAGACCACTTTCTCTAGAAAACTTCAATTGGCATGATCCCAAATGATCTAAAAAGCTAAGATGAAGACCTAAAACTTTGTTTTAGGGACCTAGACCTAATTTTAAGCCTAAGTGCTTGGAAATGTATGACAAAGAAGATGGAAAATCCTGAAACTAGTAGTCTTACAGGGTTCAACATCCTGAACAATCCTTAATTAATTGACTATAATTAGAGTTATACCACTTCAAATTGAATGATTCAAAATGGAAATGTAAGTTAACACATAAAGAAACAACTTCCTTGACGGAAGTATAGCCAAATGGATTATGCATCTTGGCCAAATTGCTAGAGGAAATTAAGGTATAAAATCTGAAATCCATGAAATGTTCATGGATTACTTGGAATATGAATGGTAACTCACATAAATGACTTAATGAACACTTAAATCGTGTGAATAGGTAGTTGGGGCTTGTATTCCCATCACAAATAGAACACATAATACATTAGTAATATAACTTGAAATATAAAATTTAATTAACATAAATGGATCGTTAAATGTATAAATGAGGTAAAGCTATTATTAGGACTTATGTTTCTATTGCAAATAGAATAATAATACCTTGCTCAATAAATGGTACATGAGAGGAAATAATGTGAATCCTCAATATTTAGTATGCAAAACACTTCTTGAATTGTGATTGATAATTCATATAAATATTTTAATGAATGAATAAATCACATAAAGGTGTGAATAGGACATTTGTTCTTATCATGAGAGAAAGGAAAAATGCTTTGAGTACAAATGGTACATGAAATCAATTGATGTGAATTGTAATCAACATGAATGATATGATGAATCCAAAAAATATTTAGAAATGAGATTTGAAAATTTATGCTTCTACCATGAATAGAATCAAAATATTATAAAATATAAATGAAACATATAATGAAATAATAAAACATATGAACCCCTAATGGTACTAATGTACCCATGTAAGGCTTTATGCCTGTATTTATGGCTTGTATGCCCGATTATGTGTTACCATGGCTTCTTAGCCATATTGATTGCATACATGGTTGACATTATACGTCCCATGGCATGACGGCCTAAGGCACCACGGTGTCCAGTGTCAGCTATATTGATTGCATACGTGATTGACATTATGTGTCCCATGGTATAACGGCCCGAGGCACCACAGTGTCTAATGCTAGGGACCCGTGTATCCAGTCCAGTCAGCCTGTCATAGGTTATTTGGGTAGTGAAATGAGTTAAAAATATTAGAAATTAAATAAATGAGTGAGAAAGATCTAAAATGAACTAGATTGGTTCTAAAAATTTATTTATTATGAAATGATCCAAAATACTTAGAAATATTAAGTAAAATAATGAAAACGCTAGAAAAATAAGTATAACTTAAATAATTATTACAAATGCATCTTCCATAATTGTTGACCCCGTGTAGCTCAAAATGAGCATTGATTTTGATGATAACAAAACTCAAACAGTATCTATCTAACCTAACTTTAAAGTGATGTGTAGATTCCTTTTCTTATTCATAAAGAATTTTTGAAGTTGTATCGAAGGAGGAAGAATACTCAAAGGCATCTCAAGACAAATCCAAAATGAGAAAAGAACAAGATTATGAAAGCCAAGACTCAAAGTAAATGTATGAAAGTCATAGAGTTAGAGATTGAGTCTTAGGTTTTATGTGAAAAGAATAGATGAGAATTTAGTCGAATGGAGCTCAAAAATGAAACTTTATTTTCTGATTACTTTTTCCTCATCATTACCTTGGATGCTGTTATTAGAACTTATTTTTCTTTTAAGGTCTAAATCTTTGTTTTTAAATATTACAAGTTGAGACATGCAGCTGTTGACTTAGTTTGCTAACTGCTTTGCTAAAATATTAGTTTGCTAATGTGTTTGCTAAAATATTAGTTTACTAACTAGTTTACTGCTGTTGCCAAAATTTCATTAGTTTGCTAAATGATCAGAGCTGCTCAACTTCGCACAACAAGACAAAATAATGGTCATTTTGTCTTGAGCAGTGTGTATAACGTTCCAAAAAGGTTTCAAACGGTCTAAAATGATTTGGGACTATAAATAAACCTTCTTTACTTCATTTTATTTTTGATGAAAGCTTACATTTGAACTCCAACTTTGATTTTTCATTTATTGCTTTCATTCAAGAGCTTTAAAGTCTTTGAGCTACCATTGGCAAACCAACTCATCTCTTCTTTATAGTTTGATTTGTATTGAGTAAGAGTGAGTGTTAAAACATTAAGTTGCATTTAAGAGAGGTTGTACAAGCAGCTATTGTAGTTTGAGAGAGAGTAAGTGCTTGTGATAGCACTTTTCAAAGGTTCAAACTGCCTTGGTAAAAGCTTGGTGTTGAAAAAGTGTAAAGGGCTTTTGGTCTCTTGCCTTTAAAAGAGCAAATAGTGAAGAGAAGACTCAAAGAGAGTTCTTTGAGAGAGTGGATGTAGGCTAGTTAAGCCGAACCACTATAAAGATCATTGTGTTTGATCTCTCTAACCTTAACCTCTTTACTTTTGTGCAATTTAATTTTTATACATGACCTTGAATGTTGATTGAATATATTGAGTTGGTATATTTGAGGATTTATGAGTATGATGAGAAATTAGTTGAAAGTCTTGTGATGCATGTTTTGGTAGCTATAAATATTGATTAAAGCTTGACTTGCAACTTAAGGACACTTTATTGAAATACATATCACTGCCATTATATATTAAGAAGCACCTAGTTGAACAAAGCCACATTTTTTTATTAGGCTACAAGTAAGGGCTGAAAAATTGTTAAAGTCCAATTCACCCCCCTCTTGGACTATTTTGGGACAACAATAGTAATATGAACATAAGTTCAATATTTTTATTAATTTTGTATATTGTATATTATTATTGTAAACTTATGAACTAAGCACTTCCAAATAACAACAAAATTGAGAAAAGATATTTAATATTTAAAATTTCACATGAAATCAAATAATTCTTGATTACATAAATTATGCTCTAATTTTTATTTTTATTTGTATATATTATTTTTTTGTTATATTATTGCACTACTAAGCAGAAATGCTTAGCGCGATGGATTGTTTCCTCGTGTAGGTACTGAAAATAAAGCCCAGTGGACATTAACTGGGATTTAGGAGTCCGGATTTGCAGAAGTGTCTACGGTATCACCTCCTTAGCAATGCATGTAGATAGAGCCCATATAAGTCATATTAATGTATTTTGTACATTATAAATATCTATTGTGTTGTAATGTAAATTATGAAATTATATTTAATATGTATATGATGTAAATTAATAAATTGGCTATTTTATATGTAATTAATTTGTATATCGTGTAAATTAATAAAAATTTCAGAATTTTTATATATATAAATTAAGCATGAATGGATATGTATGGAAATGAATATAGAATTAAAATACATAATGATATTTGAAATGATAAGATGGTTATAATGGATATGAATGAGACTATCATTGGAAAATGTTGTTGAAATTTTTAAC
Source organism: Hevea brasiliensis (assembly GCF_030052815.1). Classification (NCBI taxonomy): domain Eukaryota; kingdom Viridiplantae; phylum Streptophyta; class Magnoliopsida; order Malpighiales; family Euphorbiaceae; genus Hevea; species Hevea brasiliensis. The sequence goes on along the minus strand of NC_079499.1, from coordinate 22,551,286 downwards.
AGATGAATAGTGAAACACATCAAACGGTAATAGAATTGGGGAAACTCTGTTAGTTTTTCCTTTGAATATAAATTATTTTAAAATATAACGAGATTAAAATTAGAAAAAATGAGTAAAGTAAGATAAGATAAAGTGCTTCGGCACAGAGTATGACAGTCCTTGCTTGGCTACACTGTAGACCGGGTAAAGGGTGTTACAATGTCACTCAATTAAATTTAACAAGCCCATAGATAGGGAATACTTGTATATGAAAATTATTTGTAAACTTACTCTATTTAAATTATTTATGTGTGTAGGTTTAGAAATTGCATAATTAGGTAAGAATTTTGATAAAGGAATAATAAACAAGATTTTTAGAAATATTAGTAAAGGACTAGTACTCGAATTAGCGAGGTTAGACTTGGCATAAGGGGTGCTTAACACCTTCCCATTACGTACCCACTGTCCTGAACCTAGACTTTGGGCTATGGTGACAATGGTTGTGGAACCTCTGCAAGGAATAAGTTGCCATCCATGACTCTATCAAAAAATTGAATGCATCAATCAAGTCCCTTCGGTTGTCCTTTTGGAAATTGATGCCTCAATCAGATGTCCCTCGGAAGAAATAATGAATATGTCTCAGTGATAACTAGAGTAGTGACTCCTGTCTATATATGCTTTTGTGTCATAAATCCTTAGTATCGTGATAGTGTTATGTGAGTATGGTACTTACCAATGGACTCGATTCTATTAAGATTGTCTAAATTGCATATCTAAAAAATGCTATCTAAAATAGTGGTACTTAAGTGAGACAGATGTGACCTCACCATCTTTTATGCTTATTACCCGGTGCACTTTATGCAATCCTAGTAGATGATCTTTTGCCTCACACCACATGACCCCACAGCAAGTGCCTCTCATCAATGGGTAAAGTCATATTCTCAAAAATCAGCAAAGCCAAATCTTCAGTAATCGATAAAGCCATTCACTCCATGGGCTAAAAGCCACTCTCTACAATGCGTGAAGCCACTTTCCATAGCCAAAGCTAAATAACCTTTTCACAACACTCTTATTTATAGTGTTTAGTTACCCTAATCCTAATTTAATTAGGAATCCAACTCAATTTAAGAATAACACTAAAGTAGAAGTTCTATTCTACATAAGAAATATTCCTCCTTCCTAATGAGGAAAATTTCTCCCATTCAAATTAGGAAAAAACCAAATCCAATTAGGATTTTGAGTCATAAATTTAACATAACCTTTGAGGCTTCAGTGAACCATGAACTCCACTGGGTCTGCTTTTACACTCAATAATTTTGTGCTTTCAACTCAAAAATCAATAATTCAAAGAGAGAATAGATCTAAAAAAAGAAGTTCATATCAAAATAGGCAAAAATTCATGTCAAAATTAGTTAATTAACAAAAAATAAAATTTTTTTCCAATTCAAAACCACATAGAAAATAATTTTTTAAATCCGAACAATAAAACTAACTTCAAAGAATAAGCTAAAAAAGGTAGTATATAGAGAATGATCTAGGAGAACAGGGTGTTAGAGACTAATGGCCAAAGAGGAATGACCCGGATTTGCAATGAAATGCCAAAGAGGGAGGAGGTGATGAGAAATGGCCGAAGAGCAATTGGAAATCGAAGAGCAACTAGGGGAGAACTGGAGGAATGGAGGGAAGAGGCTGTCGTGTGGTTAGGGCTCTAGATAAGAGAAATGAAAGTGGAGAACAATGGCTCATAGTCTTTATTAAGTTTTATTTCATAATTTTAATTATTTTAATAAGAAATTTGAGAGTGGAATGAGTATGCAACTGTGCACCTTTATTTCTTTTTTTCTTCTGTGGCGAAATTTAAATATTCCTCACTAATGTTACTAAATTTGGTTCAGTATGTCATTCCCCACCACAATTAGTTACTAATATGTTTTTGGTGGCGAAATAAATTTCCCCACAAATATTTCAATAGAAAAAAAAAAAAAGATTTGTTGTAATGACTTTGATACTTTTTGGGAACTTCACCTTCCTAAGGTAAATGACCACAACCAAACAAGGCCTTAATAAGTAAAGAAACTATAAGGGAATAGTAAAGAATGCCTAACAAATACAACCATATGTGTGCATCATCCACATGAGGTTTCACAACATAGACATTTCACATTTAATAATTATGCCACCAAAGGTCCCCCTTTTTACATTTCATAATCACATTCCAATTTGCTCGGCCCATTATAAGATCTCTTCAAGACTTCCTCTCCACATATCAAACATATGGAGCTGGAGACACACTACAAGAGAAATAGAATTTTGTGACAGGTTTTTTATGACGGAAATATTCTATCATAAATTAGAAACGGATTTTTGACAGATTACATCACTGGGACGAATTTGTGATGGAATATTCATCACAAATTTTTTAGTTATTTTTTTAATATTTTAATTATTAACGGATGGAATATTCCATCTCTAAGTCATCACAAATTTGTGAGAGATGAATTTATTCATCACTAATTTGTGAATAAAGAATGTTGCTGTCAAAAAATTTGTGACGGAATGTATTTCCGTCACAAAATTTGTGACGGAATATAATATTCCATCGCTAATTTGTGACGGAAAAATATTATCGTCAAAAAATTTGTGACGGAATGTATTTTCGTCACATTATTCCATCACTAATTTATGACTGAAAAATATTGCCGTCAAAAACTTTGTGACGGAATGTATTTCCATCACAAAGTTTGTGACGGAACATATTATTCCGTCACTAATTTGTGATGGAAAAATGTTGCCATTAAAAACTTTGTGACGGAATGTATTTCTATCACAAAGTTTGTGAGAGAATATATTATTCTGTCACAAAGTTTGTGATGAAAAACTTAATTCCATTACAAATTATTGACGGAATATATTATTCCATCACAAATGTGACGAATTAACTAATCCATCACAAAATTTAGAATTAATTTTTTAAATAATTTTAATAAATTAAACCATATTAATATAAAAAATAATTTAAAAGATTTTTATATTATAAACATAGAGCCTCAAGCATTATTAATATTACTAAGTTTTTATTTTTTTTATTTACAAAATTTTTATTACAAAAATATCTTTTTTTTAATCTATTTTACCTTAAAACTATGTCGTTTTGAAAAACCCTCTGCCTACTCACAAATAAATGTAACCCTTATCTCATTCTCTCGTCTTATCAATTTCAGTCTTTTACTTTAGCTACCTCCCTCTATTCCCATTCTCTCATCTGCCATCGCCCTATCTCCCTCAACCTCTCTCTCATCTCAGTCTCGCAAATGGCCCTTAAGCTCGCTTCTCACAAGTGAGTTGTCTCATTTTCGCTTCAATGTAGGGAATAATAGCAAAAGGCAGATCTCATTTGTGTAGACAAAGCAAGTAGCAGATTCTTGCCAATTGTTCTATGTTTTTACATTCTCGTTATTTTATCAATGGGCCAATCATACTATGCTATTATTCCTTTTTTTTTTTTTAACGACTTTTTGTTTTGAGTTTGAGGAGTTAAGATTGTATACCATAACTGCCAGAATCAATTTAATTAAAAATGTTCTCTAGAACTTTTTACGAGCAGAGGAAGGTTCAAATGGATTCTGTAAATCCTAAATATGTTCTCCATAACTATTTATGCCACACGGCCATTGACTCAACCAAACTAGTTGATATTGGGGAAGTTAGGAGGTTGCTTAAATTAATAGAGCGGCCATATGATGAGCAACCAGGGATGGAAAAATATGCTCGCCCGCCACCAGCTTAGGCTTATCGGCCAAGAGTCTGTATGCTTTCTTGTTCTCCATAAGTTGCGTGCATGTATCACAAATATCAAAATAATATTTATTTTGAACTTGTATATAATAGTTGAATCAAGTTTTCCTTGGGAGTCTCGACAATTAAATGTAAACTGCATTTATCTTTGCTACTTTATGTTGTTATAGCAGGCAATAGGAGGAAACATATTTTTTTATTAATTTTTTGTTCTCTCCTTTTCATGGTGAAGGTTAAACCTACTTGAGTTTTTCAAACTTATAACAAACTTAAGGATACTGGTTTATTCGGTTAGTAGTTCAGGGAGTGGGGGAAATGAAAAATATAACCTGTATGAATTTTGTTTATGATAGTAATTGATTCGTGGGAACAAGAATTACCTGATGAAATTTTTTTTTTCAATTTCCTTCTTATTTTTCTCTGCCTTGCACATTTTTCCCATTAGAAGCAGCAGTTGACAGCTATACATTCAACTTAGCCCGGATTCTTTATTTTTAATTTTATTTCAATCTTTATTTTTAATTAAATTTAATAGTTCCTTTTTATTTGATGAAGATGGGGAGAAGTTTTTGGTGGGTATCCCTTAATTGACGTATTGACAAGGAAGTGAAAATTTATTTTATAGAATTTATTTGGAAAATTTATTTTACAAAATAAAATTTAAAATTTTTTATAGGATTACTAAATTTTAAAAATATAAATTACTGATAGAAATACTTCTATACAAATCTCTGCACATGTCAACCTAGGAAAATTTAATAGTAGGTTTTCAACCTAGGAAAACTTAATAGTAGGTTTTCTTTGTGTGACCATTTAGTAGAACTTATCTACTTTGTGGTTATGCATCACTAGTGGTGTAATGCCAATATATGTTAAAATTTTATATTAATTTTCTTTTTTTCTTGGAAAATAAAATAAAATCCATGTACTCATTAAGTCTTTCATTTTGATTATTACAGATTATGGAAATTCTGAAGTTGGTTAGAAGAGAATTAAGTGGAGAGTCTGTTAACAATTTGATCAATTTTTTGGCAAGGTAATATTTTCAAATTAGTGGCTTCATTGGTTTCATGCTTCTGTCTTGAGCTGCCATCTAACTTGGCATTGTATACATTGGAACAAACTGATAGTTATTTATACATAATTTAGTGATTTTACTGTAAATTTATAACTTCTCGCAGATCATTTTGTTGAACAGATAGAAGAATTGCCCAATTTTTTTGGATTATTGTTGTAGAATCTTCTAACCACAGCAGTATCTGGAAGTGCTTTGTCCAAGTAAGTTGATATCCTATGAAATACTATTGCTAAGAATTTTCACAAAGTGTAGTCACAGAAGATATTATCATTTGCCCGTCTTTTTTGGTTCAATATGTAAATGGAATTGGTATGTTGCAACGATACAGGCTGAGCAACTTGGATAGCTTTTTTTATTTGTTTTTTTATACAGGTTTGCATTGATGAACCACAATTGTTATTTATTTATTTATTTATTTCACACTTGAGTTGCTTATGTAAATAAGTAGAAGCAAAAGAATGCTCTTTTGCCTCTAGAAAAATACATATTAGCAAATTTTTTTGTGTATCAAGCTTTGTCTATATATATATATTAAAGTAATTTAAGTTGTAATATTTATAAAGTAGCAAAAAATTATTATACTTCTTGTGATACTTTAAAATTAACTTTATTATTTAATTTGACTTTATAAACTATGAAGACAAATTAAATAATAAAATTAATTTTAAAGTATCACAACAAGTATAATATATATATATATATATATATATAAGTTAAGTTGTAATTTTTATAAAGTAGCAAAAAGTATAAAAATTAATTTTTATAAAGTATAAAGAGTATTTTTTATAAAAATTAATTTTAAAGTATCACAACAAATATAATATTTTAGTTAATTAAATTTTATATATATATATATATATATATATATATATATATATATATATATATATATATATATATATATATATCAATTTTTGCGAATGCCTTATATGTTGCCATCATATTCCGTTGGTAACCATGGGCCATCAAAACATCACACATCAGCACCAAGCCCAATTTGCTAACCAACCCCTTTTTACAGCACAATCCTCAACATAGGCTAAGCCAAGCCCAAATGGGGTTATTGGAAAATAATGCTCACAGAAAATTTGTCCATGAGCCGCCACCCTGACTTGCCCAATTAAAGGCAGGGGGGACCATGTGCCATTTGCAAATATCCCTCTACACGTTTGCTTGTGGTTGACCCTAGGGTTTTTCTTGCCAATCCTGTCATACTTCTTACTTTCATTTATTTAATATTTAATATATTTATTTTATTTAATATAAATTATAAATTTATATATTTATTAATGATTTGATTTTATATAGATTTATTTTTTAAAAAAGTAAAAAAATATATTTTTTAATTTTTTGAGATTAAGTAAATTATTAATTTTTAAATATTTAAATAATCAAACGTGGTTTTTAAAGAAATTAAAAGAATTTTTATTTCTTCACTTCTGTCATATTAATAAGAAAATACTGAATATTAAATTATAAAAAAAAAACGCATATCCTTATTTAGAAAAAAAGTAAATAAATCCTTCTATCTTCTGACAAATATTATATTCGAGTTTTTACTCTCTCAATTTCTTATAAAAAAATACCTCCCTCTCTCTTAGTCTTCCTGTAACTTACTTTTTTTTTAATTCAAATCAATCATTCACTGGAATAACCTGAATATGACTCATTTATCACCTTTTTATTATATGCACAATAGAAATTTGATATAAACTTTTTTTATCGTCTTTAATTTGTGTAAATTTTGTTATATCATGAATATTAGATTGTGAGATGATCTATCCCTGACCCGATGTTCAAATTGATTTCATTGTTAGGGTTGCTGCTAGGGAATTAGGTGATGAATCTCTGCTTGGATGCTAGCGGCAACATTGGAGCCAATCGAGGTAGAGAAGATATGGTTTTCATCTAAAGGGAACTTTTAAGTTTGGTTTATTATTTATATTTTGGGAGTGTTGTGAGATCTTGTATTAGTTAATTCATGATATGATTATATGCATAACTATTATTAATGAGCATCCCTATTGCAATAGTGGCTATATCGCTCCTATTGATATTAGTAGCTTTATTTGAAGTGATTGGGCTTGTTTGAATGATGTTGTAGTTTGGGTGGTATAAGGTGGAAGTATTGGAAGTGTTTTTTTTTTTTTTTTCCATTTAAGGTTTGTAAAATTAGCCTAATTAAGAGGCTTTTGTACGTTCTGGATTAATGCTGCTGAAATTTCGTTAGATAAATATTCATATGTCTATATAATATAACATACATATTAACATTACGTTAAAAAAGTAAAGTAAATCTAATTTCATTTAGCCATAGATGACCGTTCGGTGATATGCTCACTGGAGGGTGAGCTTTTACCGAATTGTCCTGAAGGACAGTTTGGAAATGCAGTGTCTATATTCAATATCTGTAAATGGATGCTTATTTACTTATGCATAAGTAGAAATTTAGTGGTATCTCATTATGTTCTCTGATTTCATATATAGAAATGTGATATTTCATTTAATAATCTTAAATGGAATAGCACATATTTCATATCGTGCAATTGGAGAACCTAGAAGAGATGCTGTCGAAATTTCTACATATGCACGGTAAAAGTGTTCGTTTGTAGTTGTATAGACAGTGCATTTTTTAATGGTTAGGGCCATACCCTTTCAAATTTGTTGTGAAATTAAGGATACTAATTTAGGAACTTTCTAAATTTTAAAAGATTTAATGAGTAATTGTATACATTTAATAACTAATTTTAAGTGAAATGATAAATATTTATTTTAGTATTATTACATAAATGTTAACACGAATGCCATTATTGGCTATATTTCAGAGACATTAAATATGAATTCGAATTGACAATGGATGTATGCAAGATTAGAAAATGGGTTCCTAAATCCTAGGTTTATAGCTGGGGTTGAGCAGTTTATAGAGTTTGCTAGAATGCATCCATAGTACATGGATGGTGAAAAGATAAGATGTCTGTATAATCATCATAAGTGTCGAAATAGGAATTTTCTGGATGAGATTACAGTGAAAGTACATCTTGGGACACAAGGTTTTGTAAAAAATTATTATTGTTGGAATAACCATGGGGAAACTTATGTGCAGCCTCAAAATGTACAGAATGTTTCTCAAGAAGAATTATTTGTTCAAAATGTTAAGCCTCAAACTTTATAGCCTCAAACTTTATAGCCTCAATCTCACAATGAATTTCAATCGATGGTTTATGATTTCTTACTTTTATAAGTGGTGAGCATTTTCTAATAGGTATTAAAACATTTATTCGAAGTTTTAAGACTAGTAAAAATTTTTGTCCCATTTTATTTTTTCGCAAATTTTATAAAAATTTTGGCAGAGTGCCATCTGTATTTTGAGAAAAAAATTCTTCAAATACCTATAAAAAAGCACTTCCAAAGACTTATCTCAACAACTTCATCAATTCAATATCCATCCCAACCAATTTCAATATCATTTCTTAATTTCTAAAATTCAACATCATCAAAATACTATAATTCAATTTTATTCAAATTAAAACAAAATATTTTCATTCATATTTCAATAAAGATGAAACAATTTATATACATCATTCCAAATATTTACATTAGGAAAAATCCAAACCAAAATTTATTACAAGCTTTATACAACTGCTCATGACCAGTTTTACATGTCCATACATTTACATACATTAAAATAATTTTTACAATCAGGGTATAAAATATACCTATAAACTTCAGAATAGGTAGCTCCTTAATCTTCAGCAGCTCACTCTGCTACTCCTCTAGTCTCTATATCTGCAACAGTAATAATAGTCATCGTTGAGTACTAGGACTCAGTGGTGCACAACATATTAAAATAATCTTTATGCGGAATTTAAATCATACTCATTCAAAAATTGAACTGAACATGAGAAATAAATTCAAAACATGACTTATAAAATTTTAATCCAAACAATTTCATTTCGAAAGTATCAAAAGAAATTTCATAAAAACACACAGTTATATCATGCCACTCGAAACAAATATTATCTCAATAACCAGAGGCTAAGGAGAAGTCACAACACAAGGCTAGCTAGCTCAAATATATGGGAACCCATTCTTTTTCTTCTTCTACTGGCACACACCTCAATACTTCAGCCAGAGAAGGAATCAAAATTCGAAATTGATTTCCCCCACTAGTCATGCTAGTTGTCACACCCTACTCCCCCGTAAGATGTAACATGATCCTAGCTAGCTCAAATATATGGGAACCCATTCTTTTTCTTCTTCTACTGGCACACACCTCAACACTTCAGCCAGAGAAGGAATCAAAATTCGAAAACTGATTTCCCCCACTAGTCATGCTAGTTGTCACACCCTACTCCCCCGTAAGATGTAACATGATCCCGTAGTACACCTAATGAATTACCGTACTTCGCCTATCAGTAACCCATTAAATATACTACAAGGGATTTTAAATCAATTTTCGTGAAATTTAAATCATCGATTAAAATCTGGTGTTATAAAAATTTTTCAAAATTTTGGCAGAGTGCCAGTTGTATTTTGAGAAAGCAGTTCTTCAAAACCTGTAAAGAAACACACTTCCAATATGATTTCTCAAATACAACTCCAATAAACTTCATTTCATCTCACAATTCAATCTCAATAATCAAATCAATTTATTTTCAAACCAACCTCATCATAAAAGAAACATTTTATTGATTATAAGATTCAAAATTAATATTACAAAACTATTCAGGTAAATGAAACCTCAAATTTGCATTTACAATAATTTACATTTAATTACATACCAAAATATTTTACAAGAGTTTTTATACAACTGCTCAAATAATTTACATACATATTATTACATGCATACACCAAAACCTATTTACATGGGTATACCTATGATATACCTGGAGCTGATCCGAATGTGTCTTCAAAGAAGTTTACTCAACTGCTTCATGCTCTTTTCACCTGTGACAGCATACAAAGCTATCGCTGAGTGGTGAACTCAGTGGTGCACAACTATAACTTAAAACATAGTTCAATATACCTTAGCAAAATTACAGCAAATAATTTGAAAATCAGGATACTCATCAAATTCCAAAAATCAAATTATTCCTTGCCAATAACATAAATCATTTGTATGAAATGACTTTGATCATGAAATTCAATTTATCAAATCACAACCAAACATTTAAGGTAATTCCAACAAAATCAATTATACATAAATCATAATTGAAATCACAATTCTTTACTATTCAAAAACCATTCTTTATCTCACTAACTATGCAAGACTAATCTGAAAGGGCCATCTTCGGGGTGATTCTAACTCCCTATGGTTGGGGAGGTCGAATCATCGTGCACAGTACACATCACAATAATGAAACTTCCGAAAGGGCCATAACATATAAACTTAGATCTAACCTCTAATAAGAGGAGAACCTAAGCCTGTGCACGTACCATGGTAATCAAAACAAAGCTAACTCCATTATCTCCTCAACAAATGAGAGAGACGGTAATAACCAAGTCAAGCATCTATAGTTAGATATAAAATAATATCACTGTGACACCCCTTACCCGTCTACAGTGTAGCCGAGCAAGTTATACCACTCAGTGTGCCGAAGCACCAATTTATGTTTCTATTACAATTTATCCCTTTATAATTCATTTATTTTCAATTTTGATAAATTTGAATTTATCCGCAAATTTTATAGAAAATCCGGCAGAGTGCCGACTGTAAATTAGAAAAACAGTTCTTCTGAACCTGTTTAAAAAAACTTCCAAAATAATTTTCAAATCCAAACTCCATTATACACATTCAAGTCAATCTCAAAATCTCAATCTCAAATCACAATACTATTTTCAAAATTTTTCTGTTCACTTCATTACTTGAAGCATATTCACAAATAATTATCAATATTTCATTTATCAACATACATTATGCAGAAAATCTCAATAATATGAAATTTCATATATTTACATTAATACATAATTACAGGAGTTTATAGTTACAATCCAAACTAATACAAAATGCAAAAATACAAAAGGGCCACCCATAGTCCTAATGTCCTACCATATGCAGTGCAGATGTGAGGTGACTCTGGACCCCGGGTGCAGCTCTAAAGGCTCACCCCGTCTGATGTCTGCTGGGCTCCCCAGCTAGGTCTCCAGTACCTGCGCGTGGCAAAAGCGATGCGCTAAGCAATTCTCCTTAGTAGTGACAATATAAAATAAAATAAAAAAATTATGCAGAATTTATGATTTTATTTTTGGGTAGACTTGATTTCTGGTATTATTTGTAGTATTATTCACTTAAAATTTGATAAGGCTTATTATCATTGTCCGAGTAACCCATACTAGTTGACTGGACTGGATAAACGGGTAAACTGGCACTAGGTACTAAGTACCTCGGACCATCACACCATTGGTCACACTGTGTCTCTCGGTGTGCAACAGAATAACTAATAAGCTGTAACAATTATCAGGGTTAAAACCCAAGTATATCAACTCAAATAACATAGCCAAAGGCTATTATTTCACAGAATGGCATGGGAAAGCCATGAAACACAGAATGGCATGAAGCCATATGCGATCGCTAACGTAACCCTATTGGCATGCCAAGCTATCCAAACCAATCTTGTTAGGTATACTAGGGCATTTTACACTTTTAAGTTTCACAATTTTTGAATTTCAAGTTTTGGTGTTACTATTCACTTCATTAGTCAACCAAAATGTTGACTTTTGCATAGACAATAGGTACATTGGTTCTAATATCACCAACATACCACATTTTGCATTTTAAACTTGTTGGTTTTTGTTGCCAAAACCATTTCTAAGCTTAATATTAATTAAGCAAAATTTTCAGTTTTCATACTTTATTTTTACTATTCCATTGGTCAATTTTACAGTGGGAATTTGGCAAAATGATCAACATGAAAGTTGTTCCTTATTTTGTCTAGTTGAATTTCATTTTTTGAATCACTCCATTTGGAGTTTTATAGCTCAAGTTATAGTCCAAAAATTACAACCGGCAGGATTAAAATTTTTCTGAGCTGACCATATCTATAGTGCAGTGAATAGTAATTGCAACTCACTTGTTGGATAGGTTCTGATCATAATTTGGGTTAGGTTCCTTCATGAAAGTTGTTAGTCTATATCTCAACTTGTTGCTGGTAAATTTCAGGTCAATTGGACTTTTCTACATTGAGTTATGGCCAAATAAAAAATCACTGTTCATTTGGTCATTCTGCAAAAACAGACTGCAGGTCACCCGGATTAAAGCAAGTTTTTGGTCCACTTGGTTTGGTTTTATGGGCATGGTTTCTTCACCAAAGTTGTGCCATTATGTGTCTAGTTTCATGTCCAATTGGCGTTGCACCAATTGAACCTCTACAATTTAAGTTATGGCTGCCTACACCTGCTGGACTCAAGTCCAATTCTGCAGGTCACTCCATTCTGCAGGTCACTTTCATGGCAGCCACACCAAACCCAATCCCATCACTCAAAACACTTCATTTTTAATTTAAACAGAACTAAATAGTCACTAATTGACCATTAAAGCCTATTTTCATCATCACATGGTCAAAATCCCATTTTTCCACCCCAAACCCTAATTCACACATTACCCTTCATGCATTTTCATTGCATTTCTTCAATCCACTTATTAAATACATATTATGGGCAGCCATGATAGTCTTTTAATTTCATTAAACTCAACACAATCAAACCCTAAACATGGCTACCAAAAATCTAGGGTTTCCATCCCAATGGTATTCAATAATTTTTCTTTGCAATTTACACATATTCCAAGTTCTTAACATGAATTTAAAGAAAAATTCATGGTTGGGTCACTAACCTCAAAGGAGTGAGATTTTTCCACTTGTTAAAACTCTTGTTTTCCTCTTCTTTTTGCTCCCAAAAGGATCACTAAGGTGTAGGAGCAAGTTTTTGTGTTGAGAAATTTAAGTTTTAATGGATGAAAACCCAAGAAATCAAGCTTCGGTAAAGCTTGGCTATGGAGGGCTATGGTGGGAGAGTTTTACGTCAAGGAGAAGAAGAGAGAGGAGGTCTGATTTTTCTTCTTCACTTTCTGCCCATTTAGTCTCTTTTATATACCTTGGTGACATGTGTCAACACTTGATTGGGTTGGAGACTTTTAATGACATCCTTATGATGTCATAATTTCAATTTCTTTCATTTTTTCCATCCTTTTCTTGTCCAATTAATTTCAATTAAATTTTTAACAACATTTAATCATATTTTATGTTATATAAATTATTTATTTAACTGGACAAGTTGCCCCAAAAATTATCTCTGAAGACGAAATGACTAAAATGCCCTCCGTTTGGCTTAACAGGCCAAAAGTGTCTTTACCGATTGAAAAATTTTTCTAAGTATTTTCTTGGCATTCTAATGCTATAAGAACCTCAATGACCCTTCCCTGGAGTCCTAAAAATTATTTTATAATTTTACCTAAATTTTTTTCTTATTAATTATTTGAGTTAATTTTTAGTTCCTCACTTTAGTTTAAATATTTTTCTGAACGTTCTAGCTGTCCGGATCAACACTGGTCACTGGAACAGTAAACTATATGGACTAGCTAAAATGAGGATGTTACAACTCTTCCCCTCTAATAAAATTTCGTCCTCGAAATTTACCTGATGCAAACAGTTGAGGGAACTATTGCCTCATTATCTCTTCACTTTCTCAAGTTGCCTCTTCAGTGTTGTGGTGCCTCTAAAGCACTTTCACCAATGGAATTTGTTTATTTCTCAGTTCCTTCACTTTCCGAGCTAGTATTTGTATAGGTTCTTCTGTGTATGTCAAGTCCGGTCGGATTTCAATCTCTTCCATGGAAATGACATGTGAAGGGTCTGAGTGATATCTTCTCAGCATGAAAACATGGAATACATTATGAATTTTATCTAGTTCTGGTGGTAAAGCTAGCCGATAGGCCACTGGTCTCACACGTTCAATGACTTCATATGGGCCAATGAACCTAGGGCTTAACTTACCTTTCCTTCCAAGCCTCAGTACTTTCTTCCACGGTGAGACTTTGAGAAACACTTTATCGCCAATTACATACTCTATCTCTTTTCTCTTCAAGTCAGCATATGATTTCTGTCTATTTGAGGCAACCTTCAGGTTAGCTTTGATTATCTTCACTTTCTCCTCAGTTTGTTTCACCAGGTCTGGTCCTACCAGTTTATTTTCGTCCAATTCAGTCCAACACACTGGGGTTCTACATTTCCTCCCATACAGTGCTTCAAACGGAGCCATTTGAATGCTAGCTTGGTAGCTATTGTTATATGTGAATTCTGCTAGTGGGAGGTATCTATCCCAACTCCCCTCAAACTTAATGACATAACTCCTTAGCATATCTTCCAGGATCTATCACATAATTCACAGTGTTACTATCATTTCAATTTATTAATTGCAAAAATTCAATTAGGTCTTAGGTTTACCTGGATTACTCGTTCTGACTGTCCATCCGTCTGAGGATGAAAAGCCATGCTAAAACGGAGTTGTGTGCTCAAGGCTTCTTGTAACTTTTTCCAGAATCTCGATGTAAACGTTGGGTCTCGGTCAGATATGATGGAAAGTGGGATTTCATACAATCTAACTATCTCACTGATATACAATTCTGCTAGCTTCTCCAGTGAGTAGTCAGTCCTAACTGGCAGAAAATATGCTGACTTAGTCAATCTATCCACTATCACCCACACTGCATCATGCTTCCTTTGGGTGAGAGGTAGACCACTAACAAAATCCATAGTGACCCGGTCCCATTTCCATTCAGGTATGCTTATAGGATATAGCAATCCGGATGGAACTTGATGTTCTGCTTTGACTTGCTGACATGTCAAACACTTAGTCACATAGTCAGCTATATCCCTCTTCATACCAGGCCACCAATAATGCTTCTTCGAATCATTATACATTTTTGTGCTCCCCAGGTGCATAGCATAAACACTAGTTTGTGCTTCTTTCAGAATACTAGTCTTCAGTTCCCCATCATTTGGTACACACACTCTTCCTCTGTAGTACAGACACCCATCTGCTTTCACCTCATATTCAGTTTCCTTCCCCTCAGGAATTTTTCCCACAATGGCCATTAGTTTTTCATCTGCCCTTTGCCCATCTTGTATCTGCTATAGCAAGGTTGGCCTCACTTGTAACTCAGCCAAAATAGCTCCATCTTGAGCTAAGGACAGACAGGCATTTAGTGATCTTAAAGTTGTGATGGACTTCCTGCTCAAAGCATCAGCAACTACATTTGTCTTCCCAGGATGATAATCTATCACACAATCATAGTCCTTCAGGAACTCAATCCATCGCCTCTGCCTGAGGTTGAGCTCCTTCTGGGTTGGCAAGTATTTTAGGCTCTTGTGGTCTGTATAGATGTAGCATTTTTTGCCATATAAAGAATGCCTCCATATCTTCAGTGCGAAGATAATTAATGCTAACTCTAGGTCATGAGTAGGGTAGTTCTTTTCATGTGGCCTTAACTGCCTGGAAGCATAGGCGGCCACTTTCCCCTCTTGCATCAATACACACCCTAGCCCATTATATGAGGCATCACTGTAGACCACAAAGTCTTTTCCCGACACTGACTGTGTTAACACTGGTGCTTCTGTCAACATAGCCTTTAGCCTCTTAAAACTAGCTTGGCACTTGTCATTCTAGCCAAATTTCACATTCTTGTAAACAACTTGGTCATTGGAGTAGCTATGAGAGAGAACCCCTTCACAAATCTTCTGTAATATCCAGCTAGCCCCAAGAAACTTCTGACCTCTGTTGTATTTCTAGGAGGCTTTCATTCCATCACTGCTTCTATCTGTTTGGGATCTACTCTAATCCTCTCTGCTGATACTATGTGTCCAAGAAAGGAGATTTCACTCATCCAGAAGTCACACTTGGACAACTTAGCATACAGCTTCTTTTCTCGCAGGGTTTGCAGAACAATACTCAAATGTTCATCATGTTCTTCCCTGATCTTGGAATACACCAGAATATCATCAATGAAGACCACTACAAACCGATCTAAGTATGGATGGAAGATACGGTTCATAAGGTCCATAAATGCTACTGGTGCATTTGTCAAACCAAACGGCATCACTAAAAATTCATAGTGCCCAGACCGAGTTCTAAATGCAGTTTTTGACACATCTGCATCCTTTACCCTCAACTGATGATACCCTGATCTGATATCAATTTTTGACAATACACCGGCTCCTTTCAACTGATCAAACAGATCGTCGATTCTGGGCAATGGATATTTGTTCTTCATAGTTACTTTGTTTAACTGCCGGTAATTAATACACAATCTCAAGGTTCCATCCTTCTTCTTCACAAATAGCACTGGAGCTCCCCATGGTGACACACTGGGGCGTATGAACCCTTTATCAAGCAACTCTTGCAATTGAGTTTTCAACTCCCTCAATTGAGTGGGTGCCATCCTATAAGGAGCAATAGAAATGGGTGCTATACTAGGCATTACCTCAATAGCAAACTCGACTTCCCTTTCTGGTGGTAAACCAGGTAACTCTTCAGGAAATACATCTGGGAAGTCTCTCACTGTGGGTATATTACTCAGGTTTGGCTTAGCTTGCTTAGTATCAACCACGTGTGCTAGGTAAGCTTCACAGCCTTTTCTTATCAATCTTCTTACAACTGTGGCTGATATAACATTGGACAGGAAATCTGTCCTTTCACCCACAATAGTGATCTCATTACCCTCAGAAGTTTTCAGAGAAATCCTCTTCAATTTGCAATCAACTATTACCTGATGATGTGACAACCCATCCATTCCCAAAATCACATCAAAATCGTGGAAGGGCAACTCAATTAGGTCTGCCGAGAATTCATACCCCTGAATCCTCAACGGGCAACCTTTATACACCTTATTCACTACCACACTGTGGCCTAGTGGATTTGTGACCAAAATGTCTTGATCACTCTCCTCTACTGGAACTCCCCTCTCTATGGGTAGTTTGATGCAAATGTAGGAATGAGTGGATCCTGGATCCACCAATACATGTACAGAAGTGTTGTAGAGGGAAAACGTACCCCTGATGACATCCGGGGTATCTTGCTCCTCCTGAACTCTGATGGCATAGGCCCTGCCAGGTATTCTAGTGTCTGGCCTCTCAGCTGACTCAGATGCAGGCCTTAGTGATGGACTAGCTGCCTCAGGTTTACCAGGCTTCCTACCCCTTTGTGGTGCAGGAGCAGGTCTGTCAGTTTGTGTTGGAGCAACTGTAGTAGTCCTCTTCTGACAATTCTTGATCTGATGTTCTGTCGATCCACACCGTAAGCATGCACTGGTCACTCGCCAATATTCCCCCTTATGCCACTTCTAATAGTACTGACAAGCAGAAGATGCAGGGGTTGGTCCCCTAAACACTGTCCCTGGAGAGCTACCCATTGATGGTGTGGACTGGCCTCTCCTAGGTGTGAACTGTGGTCTGGGCCCCTGAGACTGGCCCTGACCCTGTGGTGGTCCTAAACTCTGAGCAGGACGACCCTTACTCTTCTTGCTGGGAGCAGAAAATGTACTAAACTGACCTAAACCCCTCTTCTGCTGTCTTTCCCTTCTATTTTGTTCATTGATTCTGACCCTTTCCACTTTTGATGCTGCATCTACCAGTTTAGAAAAATCCGTGATCTCCAGTGCTGTGATCATGACTTTAATGTTGTCATTGAGCCCTTCTTCAAACTGTCTGCACCTCTCTGCCTCTGTAGGGACTATCTCCCTCCCATACCGGCTCAGTCTGACAAATTCACGCTCATACTCAGCCACTGACAACTGTCTCTGTCTCAAATTGATAAATTCCCTTCTTCGCTCTTCTAAATACACTTTGCTAATATATTTCTTCCTGGACTCTGTGAGTAATAATTCCTAGGTGATCCGTTAAGGTTGCACCTCATTGGTTACTGTGTCCCACCACTGATATACATCATCCTGAAGTAGGGACACAGCACCCGCCAGGTTCTGTTCGGGGGTGCAATTTAGCTGCTTTAGCATTCTGTTGGTTCTATCCAACCAATTTTCTGCGGCCATGGGATCATCTTCCCTCTTCCCAAAGAAGTCCATAGCCCCATGCTTCCTCAATTTCTCCAAATGAGATTTCTGTGGTACTGGTGGAGGTTGTGGCTGTGGTTGTGGTGGTGGAATTGCCCCCATCATTTGCCGGTAAAACTCGATCATTTGTTGAAAGAGTGCAAACTGAGGTTGGGTAGTTGCCTCAGCTGCTGGTGGAGCAGGTTCTCCCCTGCCCCCAGACTCAGCCCTTGGTGGAGCATGACTCTCCACCTCTTCATCAACTGCTCTTTGTGAAGCAGTATCCATATCCTATTCAAAATAAGAAAACAAACAGATCTGCATCAGTGTCACCTCAACACTTACAAATGCAATGCAATGGTATGTACTCTATCTAGGCTCAGAAATGCCTAAACCGATGCTCTGATATCACTAAATGTGACACCCCTTACCCGTCTACAGTGTAGCCGAGCAAGTTATACCACTCAGTGTGCCGGAGCACCAATTTATGTTTCTATTACAATTTATCCCTTTATAATTCATTTATTTTCAATTTTGATAAATTTGAATTTATCCGCAAATTTTATAGAAAATCCGGCAGAGTGCCGGCTATAAATTAGAAAAACAGTTCTTCTGAACCTGTTTAAAAACACTTCTAAAATAATTTCCAAATCCAAACTCCATTATACACATTCAAGTTAATCTCAAAATCTCAATCTCAAATCACAATACTATTTTTAAAACTTTTCTGTTCACTTCATCACTTGAAGCATATTCACGAATAATTCTCAACATTTTATTTATCAACATACATTATGCAAAAAATCTCAATAATATGAAATTTCATATATTTACATTAATACATAATTACAGGAGTTTATTGTTACAATCCAAACTAATACAAAATGCAAAAATACAAAAGGGCCACCGATAGTCCTAATGTCCTACCATATGCAGTGCAGATGTGAGGTGACTCTGGACCCCGGATGCAGCTCTGAAGGCTCACCCCGTCTGATGTCTGCTGGGCTCCCCAGCTAGGTCTCCAGTATTTTGCCACGCGCTAAGCAATTCTGCTAAGTGGTGACAATATAAAATAAAATAAAATAAAATATTTATGCAGAATGTATGATTTCATTTTTGGGTAGACTTGATTTCTGGTATTATTTGTAGTATTATTCACTTAAAATTTGATAAGGTTTATTATCATTGCCCGAGTAACCCATACTAGTTGACTGGACTGGATAAACAGGTAAACTAGCACTGGGTACTATGTACCTCGGACCATCACACCATCGGTCACACTGTGTCTCCTGGTGTGCAACAGAACAACTAATAAGCTGTAACAATTATCAGGGTTAAAACCCAAGTATATCAACTCAAATAACATAGCCAAAGGCTATTATTTCACAGAATGGCATGAGAAAGCCATGAAACACAGAATGGCATGAAGCCATATGCGATCGCTAATGAACCCTATTGGCATGCCAAGCTATCCAAACCAATCTTGTTAGGTATACTAGGGCATTTTACACTTTTAAGTTTCACAATTTTTGAATTTCAAGTTTTGGTGTTACTATTCACTTCATTAGTCAACCAAAATGTTGACTTTTGCATAGGCAATAGGTACATTAGTTCTAATATCACCAACATACCACATTTTGCATTTTAAACTTGTTGGTTTTGGTTGCCAAAACCATTTCTAAGCTTAATATTAATTGAGCAGAATTTTTAGTTTTCATACCTTATTTTTATTGTTCCATTGGTCAATTTTGCAGTGGGAATTTGGCAAAATGATCAACATGAAAGTTGTTTCTTATTTTGTCTAGTTGAATTTTCTTTTTGGAATCACTCCATTTGGAGTTTTGTAGCTCAAGTTATGGTCTAAAAATCACAACTGGCCGGATTGAAATTTTTTTGAACTGACCATATCTACAGTGCAGTGAATAGTAAATGCAACTCACTTGTTAGATAGGTTCTGATCATAATTTGCTTTTAGGTTCCTTCATAAAAGTTGTTGTTCTATATCTCAGCTTATTGCTGGTAAAATTTCAGGTCAATTGGACCTTTCTACATTGAGTTATGGCCACATTGTTCATTTGGTCATTCTGCAGAAACAGACTGCAAGTCACCCGGATTAAGGCAAGCTTTTGGTCCACTTGGTTTAGTTTTATGGGCATGGTTTCTTCACTAAAGTTGTGCCATTATGTGTCTAGTTTCATGTCCAATTGGCCTTGCACCAATTGAACCTCTAAAATTTAAGTTATGGCTGCCTAAACCTGCTGGACTCAAGTCCAATTCTGCTGGTCACTCCATTCTGCAGGTCACTTTCATGGCAGCCACACCAAACCCAATCCCATCACTCAACACACTTCATTTTTAATTTAAACAGAACTAAATGGTCACTAATTGACCATTAAAACCTATTTTCATCATCACATGGTCAAAATCCCATTTTTCCACCCCAAATCCTAACTCACACATTACCCTTCATGCATTTTCATTACATTTCTTCAATCCACTTATTAAATACATATTATGGGCAGCCATGATAGTCTCTCAATTTCATTAAACTCAACACAATCAAACCCTAAACATGGCTACCAAAAATCTAGGGTTTCCATCCCAATGGTATTCAACAATTTTTCTTTGCAATTTACACATATTCAAAGTTCTTAACATGAATTTAAAGAAAAATTCATGGTTGGGTCACTAACCTCAAAGGAGTGAGATTTTCCCACTTGCTAAAACTCTTGTTTTCCTCTTCTTTTTGCTCCCAAAAGGATAACCAAGGTGTAGGAGTAAGTTTTTGTGTTGAGAAATTTAAGTTTTAATGGATGAAAACCCAAGAAATCAAGCTTGGATAAAGCTTGGCTATGGAGGGCTATGGTGGGAGAGTTTTACGTCAAGGAGAAGAAGAGAGAGGAGGTCTGATTTTTCTTCTTTACTTTCTGCCCATTTAGTCTCTTTTATATACCTTCGTGACATGTGTCAACACTTGATTGGGTTGGAGACTTTTAATGACATCCTTATGATGTCATAATTTCAATTTCTTTCATTTTTTCCATCCTTTTCTTGTCTAATTAATTTCAATTAAATTTTTAACAACATTTAATCATATTTTATGTTATATAAATTATTTATTTAACTGGACAAGTTGCCCCAAGAATCATCTCTGAAGACGAAATGACCAAAATGCCCTCCATTTGGCTTAACGGGCCAAAATTGTCTTTACCGATTGAAAAAATTTTGTAAGTATTTTCTTAGCATTCTAATGCCATAAGAACCTCAATGACCCTTCTCTGGAGTCCTAGAAATTATTTTATAATTTTTCCTAAATTTTTTTCTTATTAATTATTTGAGTTAATATTTAGTTCCTCACTTTAGTTTAAATATTTTTACGAACGTTCTAGCTGTCCGGATCGACACTGGTCACCGGAATAGTAGACTGTATGGACTAGCTAAAATGAGGATGTTACAACTCTTCCCCTCTAATAAAATTTTGTCCTCGAAATTTACCTGATGCAAACAGTTGAGGGAACTGTTGCCTCATTATCTCTTCACTTTCCCAAGTTGCCTCTTCAGTGTTGTGGTGCCTCCAAAGCACTTTCACCAGTGGAATTTGTTTATTTCTCAGTTCCTTCACTTCTCGAGCTAGTATTTGTATAGGTTCTTCTATGTATGTCAAGTCTGGTCGGATTTCAATCTCTTCTATGGAAATGACATGTGAAGGGTCTAAGCGATATCTTCTCAGCATGGAAACATAGAATACATTATGAATTTTATCCAGTTCTGGTGGTAAAGCTAGCTGATAGGCCACTGGTCCCACACGTTCAATGACTTCATATGGGCCAATGAACCTAGGGCTTAACTTACCTTTCCTTCCAAACCTCAGTACTTTCTTCCACGGTGAGACTTTGAGAAATACTTTATCGCCAATTACATACTCTATCTCTTTTCTCTTCAAGTCAGCATATGATTTATGTCTATCTGAGGCAACCTTCAGGTTAGCTTTGATTATCTTCACTTTCTCCTCAGTCTGTTTCACCAGGTCTGGTCCTACCAGTTTATCTTCATCCAATTCAGTCCAACACACTGGGGTTCTACATTTCCTCCCATACAGTGCTTCATACAGAGCCATTTGAATGCTAGCTTGGTAGCTATTGTTATATGCGAATTCTGCCAGTGGGAGGTATCTATCCCAACTCCCCTCAAACTCAATGACACAACTCCTTAGCATATCTTCTAGGATCTGTCACATAATTCACAGTGTTACTATCATTTCAATTTATTAATTGCAAAAATTCAATTAGATCTTAGGTTTACCGGGATTACTCGTTCTGACTGCCCATCAGTCTGAGGATGAAAAGCCGTGCTAAAACGTAGTTGTGTGCTCAAGGCTTCTTGCAACTTTTTCCAGAATCTCGATGTAAACCTTGGGTCTCGGTCAGATATGATGGAAAGTGGGATTCCATGCAGTCTAACTATCTCACTGATATACAATTCTGCTAGCTTCTCCAGTGAGTAGTCAGTCCTAACTAGCAAAAAATGTGCTGACTTAGTCAATCTATCCACTATCACCCACACTGCATCATGCTTCCTTTGGGTGAGAGGTAGACCACTAACAAAATCCATAGTGACCCGGTCCCATTTCCATTCAGGTATGCTTATAGGCTGTAGCAATCCTGATGGAACTTGATGTTCTGCTTTGACTTGCTGACATGTCAAACACTTAGTCACATAGTCAGCTATATCCCTCTTCATACCAGGCCACCAATAATGAGGCTTCGAATCATTATACATTTTTGTGTTCCCCGGGTGCATAGCATAAACACTAGTGTGTGCTTCTTTCAAAATACTAGTCTTCAGTTCCCCATCATCTGGTACACACATTCTTCCTCTATAGCATAGACACCCATCTGCTTTCACCTCATATTCAGTTTCCTTCCCCTCAGGAATTTTTCCCACAATGGCCATTAGTTTTTCATCTGCCCTTGCCCATCTTGTATCTGCTGTAGCAGGGTTAGCCTCACTTGTAACTCAGCCAAAATAGCTCCATCTTGAGCTAAGGACAGACAGGCATTTAGTGATCTTAAAGTTGTGATGGACTTCCTGCTCAAAGCATCATCAACGACATTTGTCTTCCCAGGATGATAATCTATCACACAATCATAGTCCTTCAGGAACTCAATCCATCGCTTCTGCCTGAGGTTGAGCTCCTTCTGGGTTGGCAAGTGTTTTAGGCTCTCATGGTCTTTATAGATGTAGCATTTTTTACCATATAAATAATGCCTCCATATCTTCAGTGCGAAGATAATTGCTGCTAACTCCAGGTCATGAATAGGGTAGTTCTGTTCATGTGGCCTTAACTGCCTGGAAGCATAGGCGACCACTTTACCCTCTTGCATCAATACACACCTTAGCCCATTATGTGAGGTATCACTGTAGACCACAAAGTCTTTTCCTGACACTGACTGTGTTAACACTGGTGCTTCTGTCAACATAGCCTTTAGCCTCTCAAAACTGGCTTGGCACTTGTCGTTCCAGCCAAATTTCACATTCTTATGCAACAACTTGGTTATTGGAGCAGCTATGAGAGAGAACCCCTTCACAAATCTTTTGTAATATCCAGCTAGCCCCAAGAAACTTCTGACCTCTGTTGTATTTCTGGGAGGCTTCCATTCCATCACTGTTTCTATCTTTTTGATCTCTACTCTAATCCTCTCAGCTGATACTATGTGTCCAAGAAAGGAGACTTCACTCATCCAGAAGTCACACTTGGACAACTTAGCATACAGCTTCTTTTCTTGCAGGGTTTGCAGAACAATCCTCAAATGTTCATCATGTTCTTCCCTGGTCTTGGAATACACCAGAATATCATCAATGAAGACCACTACAAACTGATCTAAGTATGGATGGAAGATACGGTTCATAAGGTCCATAAATGCTGCTGGTGCATTTGTCAAACCAAACGACATCACTAAAAATTCATAGTGCCCATACCGAGTTCTGAATGCAGTTTTTGACACATCTGCATCCTTTACCCTCAACTGATGATACCCTAATCTGATATCAATTTTTGAAAATACACTGGCTCCTTTCAACTGATCAAACAAATCATCGATTCTGGGCAATGGATATTTGTTCTTCACAGTTACTTTGTTCAACTGCCAGTAATCAATACACAATCTCAAGGTTCTATCCTTCTTCTTCACAAATAGCACCGGAGCTCCCCATGGTGACACACTGGGGCGTATGAACCCCTTATCAAGCAACTCTTGCAATTGAGTTTTCAACTCCCTCAATTCAGTGGGTGCCATCCTATAAGGAGCAATAGAAATGGGTGCTGTACTAGGCATTACCTCAATAGCAAACTCGACTTCCCTTTCTGGTGGTAAACCAGGCAACTCTTCAGGAAATACATCTGGGAAGTCTCTCACTGTGGGTATATCACTCAGGTTTGGCTTAGCTTGCTTAGTATCAACCACGTGTGCTAGGTAAGCTTCACAGCCTTCTCTCATCAATCTTCTTACAACCGTGGCTGATATAACATTGGACAGGAAATCTGTCCTTTCACCCACAACAGTGATCTCATTACCATCAGAAGTTTTTAGAGAAATCCTCTTCAATTTGCAATCAACTATTGCCTGATGACATGACAACCAGTCCATTCCCAAAATCACATCAAAATCGTGGAAGGGCAACTCAATTAGGTCTGCCGAGAATTCATACCCCTGAATCCTCAATGGGCAACCTTTATACACCTTATTCACTACCACACTGTGGCCTAGTGGATTTGTGACCAGAATGTCTTGATCACTCTCCTCTACTGGAACTCCCCCTCTATGGGTAGTTTGATGCAAATGTAGGAATGAGTAGATCCTGGATCCACCAATGCATGTATAGAAGTGTTGTAGAGGGAAAATGTACCCCTGATGACATCCGGGGTATCTTGCTCCTCCTGAGCTCTGATGGCATAGGCCCTGCCAGGTATTCTAGTGTCTGGCCTCTCAGCTGACTCAGATGCAGGCCTTAGTGATGGACCAGCTGCCTCAGGTTTACCAGGCTTCCTACCCATTTGTGGTGCAGGAGCAGGTCTGTCAGTTTGTGTTGGAGCGACTGTAGTCCTCTTCTGACAATTCTTGATCTGATGTTCTGTCGATCAACACAGTAAGCATGCACTAGACACTCACCAATATTCCCCCTTATGCCACTTCTGACAGCACTGACAAGCAGAAGATGCAGGTGCTGGTCCCCTAAACACCGTCCCTGGAGAGCTACCCATTGATGGTGTGGACTGGCCTCTCACAGGTGTGAAGCGTGGTGCAGGCCCCGAGGCGGCCCTGACCTTGTGGTGGTCCTAAACTCTGAGCAGGAGGACCCTTACTCTTCTTGCTGGGAGCAGAAAATGTACTAGACTGACCTGAACCCCTCTTCTGCTGTCTTTCCCTTCTATTTTGTTCATTGATTCTGACCCTTTCCACTTTTGATGCTGCATCTACCAGTTTAGAAAAATCCGTGATCTCCAGTGCTGTGATCATGATTTTAATGTTGTCATTGAGCCCTTTTTCAAACCGTCTGCACCTCTCTGCCTCTGTAGGGACTATCTCCCTCCCATACCGGCTCAGTCTGACAAATTCACACTCATACTCAGCCACTGACAACTGTCTCTGTCTCAAATTGATAAATTCCCTTCTTCGCTCTTCTAAATACACTTTGCTAATATATTTCTTCCTGGACTCTGTGAGGAATAATTCCTAGGTGATCCGTTCATGTTGCACCTCACTGGTTACTGTGTCCCACCACTGATATGCATCATCCTGAAGTAGGGACACAGCACCCGCCAGGTTCTGCTCGGGGGTGCAATTTAGCTGCTTCAGCACTCTGTTGGTTCTATCCAACCAATTTTCTGCGGCCATGGGTTCATCTTCCCTCTTCCCAAAGAAGTCCACAGCCCCATGCTTCCTCAATTTCTCCAAATGAGATTTCTGTGGTGCTGGTGGAGGTTGTGGCTGTGGTTGTGGTGGTGGAATTGCCCCCATCATTTGCCGGTAAAACTCTGTCATTTGTTGAAATAGTGCAAATTGAGGTTGGGCAGGTGCCTCAGCTGCTGTTGGAGCAGGTTCTCCCCTGCCCCCAGACTCAGCCCTTGGTGGAGCATGACTCTCCACCTCTTCATCAACTGCTCTTTGCGAAGCAGGATCCATATCCTATTCAAAATAAGAAAACAAACAGATCTGCATCAGTGTCACCTCAACACTTGCAAATGCAATGCAATGGTATGTACTCTATCTAGGCCCATAAATGCCTAAACCGATGCTCTGATATCACTAAATGTGACACCCCTTACCCGTCTACAGTGTAGCTGAGCAAGTTATACCACTCAGTGTGCCGGAGCACCAATTTATGTTTCTATTACAATTTATCCCTTTATAATTCATTTATTTTCAATTTTGATAAATTTGAATTTATCCGTAAATTTTATAGAAAATCCGGCTGAGTGCTGCTGCAAATTGGAAAAACAGTTCTTCTGAACCTGTTTAAAAATACTTCTAAAATAATTTCCAAATCCAAACTCCATTATACACATTCAAGTCAATCTCAAAATCTCAATCTCAAATCACAATACTATTTTCAAAACTTTTCTGTTCACTTCATCACTTGAAGCATATTCACAAATAATTCTCAACATTTCATTTATCAACATACATTATGCAGAAAATCTCAATAATATGAAATTTCATATATTTACATTAATACATAATTACAGGAGTTTATTGTTACAATCCAAACTAATACAAAATGCAAAAATACAAAAGGGCCACCTATAGTCCTAATGTCCTACCATATGCAGTGCAGATGTAAGGTGACTCTGGACCCCGGATGCAGCTCTGAAGGCTCACCCCGTCTGATGTCTGCTGGGCTCCCCAGCTAGGTCTCCAGTACCTGCGTGTGGCAAAAGCTACGCACTAAGCAATTCTGCTTAGTGGTGACAATATAAAATAAAATATTTATGCAGAATGTATGATTTCATTTTTGGGTAGACTTGATTTTTGGTATTATTTATAGTATTATTCACTTAATATTTGATAAGGTTTATTATCATTGCCCGAGTAACCCATACTAGTTGACTGGACTGGATAAATGGGTAAACTAGCACTGGGTACTAAGTACCTCGGACCATCACACCATTGGTCACACTGTGTCTCCTGGTGTGCAACAGAACAACTAATAAGCTGTAATAATTATCAGGGTTAAAACCCAAGTATATCAACTCAAATAACATAGCCAAAGGCTATTATTTCACAGAATGGCATGGGAAAGCCATGAAACACAGAATGGCATGAATCCATATGCAGTACTGCTAACAGAACCCTATTGGCATGCCAAGCTATCCAAACCAATCTTGTTAGGTATACTAGGGCATTTTACACTTTTAAGTTTCACAATTTTTGAATTTCAAGTTTTTGTGTTACTATTCACTTCATTAGTCAACCAAAATGTTGACTTTTGCATAGGCAATAGGTACATTGGTTCTAATATCACCAACATACCACATTTTGCATTTTAAACTTGCTGGTTTTTGTTGCCAAAACCATTTTTAAGCTTAATATTAATTGAGCAGAATTTTTAGTTTTCATACCTTATTTTTACTGTTCCATTGGTCAATTTTACAGTGGGAATTTGGCAAATTGATCAACATGAAAGTTGTTCCTTATTTTGTCTAGTTGAATTTCCTTTTTTGAATCACTCAATTTGGAGTTTTTTAGCTCAAGTTATGGTCCAAAAATCACAACTGGCCGGATTGAAATTTTTCTGAACTGACCATATCTACAGTGCAATGAACAGTAATTGCAACTCACTTGTTAGATAGGTTCTGGTCATAATTTGGGTTAGGTTTCTTCATGAAAGTTGTTGGTCTATATCTCAGCTTATTTCTGGTAAAATTTTAGGTCAATTGGACCTTTCTACATTGAGTTATGGCCAAATGAACAATCACTGTTCATTTGGTCATTCTGCAGAAACAGACTGCAGGTCACCCGGATTAAGGTAAGCTTTTGGTCCACTTAGTTTGGTTTTATGGGTATAGTTTCTTCACCAAAGTGGTGCCATTATGTGTCTAGTTTCATGTCCAATTGGCCTTGCACCAATTGAACCTCTACAATTTAAGTTATGGCTGCCTAAACCTGCTGAACTCAAGTCCAATTCTGCAGGTCACTCCATTCTGCAGGTCACTTTCATGGCAGCCACACCAAACCCAATCCCATCACTCAACACACTTCATTTTTAATTTAAACAGAACTAAATGGTCACTAATTGACCATGAAAACCTATTTTCATCATCACATGGTCAAAATCCCATTTTTCCACCCCAAACCTAAACTCACACATTACCCTTCACGCATTTTCATTGCATTTCTTCAATCCACTTATTAAATACATATTATGGGCAGCCATGATAGTCTCTTAATTTCATTAAACTCAACACAATCAAACCCTAAACATGGCTACCAAAAATCTAGGGTTTCCATCCCAATGGTATTCAACAATTTTTCTTTGCAATTTACACATATTCAAAGTTCTTAACATGAATTTAAAGAAAAATTTATGGTTGAGTCACTAACCTCAAAGAAGTGAGATTTTTCCACTTGCTAAAACTCTTATTTTCCTCTTCTTTTTGCTCCCAAAAGGATCACCAAGGTGTAGGAGCAAGTTTTTGTGTTGAGAAATTTAAGTTTTAATGGATGAAAACCCAAGAAATCAAGCTTGGGTAAAGCTTGGCTATGGTGGGAGAGTTTTACGTCAAGGAGAAGACAAGAGAGGAGGTCTGATTTTTCTTCTTCACTTTCTACCCATTTAGTCTCTTTTATATACCTTGGTGACATGTGTCAACACTTGATTGGGTTGGAGACTTTTAATGGCATCCTTATGATGTCATAATTTCAATTTCTTTCATTTTTTTCCATCCTTTTCTTGTCCAATTAATTTCAATTAAATTTTTAACAATATGTAATCATATTTTATGTTATATAAATTATTTATTTAACTAGACAAGTTGGCCCAAAAATCATATCTGAAGACGAAATGATCAAAATGCCCTCCGTTTGGCTTAACGGGCCAAAATTGTCTTTACCGATTGAAAAATTTTTCTAAGTATTTTCTTGGCATTCTAATGCCATAAGAACCTCAATGACCCTTCTCTGGAGTTCCAAAAATTATTTTATAATTTTTCCTAAATTTTTTTCTTATTAATTATTTGAGTTAATTTTTAGTTCCTCACTTTAGTTTAAATATTTTTCCGAAAGTTCTAGCTGTCCGGATCGACACTGGTCACTGGAACAGTAGATTGTACGGACTAGCTAAAATGAGGATGTTACAATCACAATCCTTTTAGTGAGCATAAATCATAATATAATTCGATTCAAAGTCAATTCCAATATCCAATAATTTTTATGCTCATCACAATTCAAATAATAAATTTGTATTTTTCCATGCAAATTGCCCATCACAATTCAAAATATGTTCTATCACAATTTTCCAAAACATAATTTATTCAATCCACAACAATGCTTAATACTTGTTAAAATACCATTTCACAAAGCTAAATTCATACATACTATAATAATTTCAATAATCATTGAATTAAATCCAATACTTGATAAACATAATACATAAGAAAAATATGTCATTTAATCATATGAAATATTCAGAACAAAATCAGTTAAAAACTAGTTGTGCACAAACCTCTGATAAAAGCCTCTTGGCCCTGACTTAGTGTTTCCTTCCCCTTCCCTGAGTCTTTGCTAACTAAAACACACAATTTGAAGTGTTTCAGTACTCATTTGAACTGTCTCTGTCAATAAATTTCAATACTTAATTTATTTAATTCTATTATTTTCCTTAGTCAACCTAAAATGTTGACCCTTAATGCACTCTAGGTGAATTAGGTTTAATGTTTACAATATGTCACATTTTGCATTTCAATATGCTACCAATATAGTGCAATTTACCATTTTTACAAGTTGGCATTCATTGTCAAATTATTTCAAGCATCATTGTACGTAAATGTCAAGTTCTCAATTTTTGTGTGCTAGATTGGTCTAGTTTAAAGTCCTGTTTTTCTTAGTTTTTAGCTTCTGGTCAAAGAATCAAAATTGTATATCAATGTCTTATTGCATGCGAGGAAAAATTTCAGGTCATTCTGTGTTGTATAGACTAAGATATGGTCAATTTACCAAAGCTAGATAGATTGCACTAAAATGGTAACTTTAGGTCATTTTTAGGTCATTTCTGGTTCTAGCAGTTTTTATACCCGAACTTGTGTAAGCTATTTAACTTGCTTATGATCATTTCTGGGTTTTGGTGTCTTCATATGAATTGTAGCTTTATGTCTAATCTATTCATGGTAAAAATTTCAGGTCATTTAGACCTGTTTTGAGTGAGTTATGGCCAAAACACTAACTGCTGCTCAAATGGTCAATTTTCAGGCTTTTAAGTCACTAATCCGGATTTGGTCATTTTTCAAGTCACTTTCTGGACAGAATTTAGGTAGGCTTTCTTCATGAAAGTTGGCACATTTTGTGCCTAGTTTCACCTCCAATTGACCTCATACCAATTGCAGTCACACACTTAGGGTAATAGGTCTATTTGCACACTGCCCTCTACATGCTTTTCAAACACCAAACCAAACACATGTTTACTAATTATATTTTCACTTCCCATACCATTCTGCATTTGGCACTAACCAAAACCATTCAATTCTCTACATTATAGGTCAACTTGGGTAGAATATAACCACTTCAAATACACCAAATGCAGTCACAATTCACAAAGTTCAATCCCAACAATATATACACATAAATACTTCTAATTACCACACATACTTCCATTATAATTTGCCTACCTTATCACTATTATCCACACACATATTTGCTGCCATTTTTTTGTACAATATTTCATGAACTTAAACACTTCAATCTTCATCATGAGGCTGCCACAAATTTACACATACACATCCACTTCCATTTTCACTTTTCAAGTTTAACATTCAAACTTCACACATGGAATTCAACTTCGATACAATTAAACATTTAAATCAACATCCAAACAACCATTTACATGCAAAGACAAGCTGTTCATAGTGAGGTTCCATGGCTGCCGAAATGCTCCATCACCAACAATTCATCAAACCTCAAAAATTCTTCCATAAATCAAATAATCACAACCTTAGTTACACTTTTAATGAAACAAGGATTGAAAATAACCACTTACCTCTTTTGGACTTCTTCAAAACCTCACCAAAACTTATCTTTCTTGCTCCCTTATTGCTGCCCAAGGTGTACAGGTATGGTTTAGTGAAGGAACCTAGTGAAAAATATGGCTAAATCATGGTTGCATGGAGCTTGGTTAAGCTTTGGCCATGGAGTCCCATGGAGTTTTGAGAGGAAAATGGGTTCGGTTGGTTTTTTTTATGAAGGTTGAAGATGATCAACTTCTGCCCACTAAAACTTATTTTATGTCTCTCATAATGTAGTTAGTGGAGCACTAAACTTTGGTTAATGATTTAATAATCCAAAGTTTCCAATTTTGCAATTTTGTCACCATTCTTTATGTACCACAATTTAATTTTTTTATGACATTTTCAAAGTTTAATATCATTTATTTTTAATGGACATTTAGGTCAAAAGACAACTCAGGGTGTCAATTTACCAAAATGCCCTTATTCGGGTTGTATTCTCGATTTTTCGGTAATATCGAGTTTTGTCGTTTTCTCGATTTCTCGTTTTTCTTTGTACCAATTAATTAATTTTTATTTGATATTTCTAGTGACATTTATACTTCAATAAGTCTTTAATTATGTCTCGAAATCAAATTCCGAGGGTTCCCTACAGTCCTGGGGTCGGCTATTGCCTGCGCCGTAACTTCCCCGTGCGGTCACCCATCGCTGCGGTGTTGGCTCGTTTAACTTAGTTTCATTTCATTGCTATTATTTTTCTTTTGTTTTTCTTGTATTTTCTTTTCTTTTATTTCATTATTTTATGTCTCCTCACTAACATTTAAATGTAGTTCTAAGCATCCTAGCTGTCCGGACCAACACTGGTCACCGGAACAGTAGAACGCACTACCAAACATAGGGGTGTTACAATTCTCCCCCCCCCCCTTAAAATAAATTTCGTCTCGAAATTTTACCTGGCATCAATCTCTAAACAGCTGTGGGTGTTGTCTCCTCATGTCCTCTTCACGTTCCCAAGTAGCTTCCTGGCCTGAATGATAGTTCTACAGCACTTTAACCAGGTGTATCTGTTTGTTCCTTAGCTGCTTCACCTCATATGCCAGGATCTCTATGGGTTCTTCCTCATGTGAAAGGTCTGGATTTACCTCAATCTATTCAACTGATAGAACGTGAGATGGGTCAGATCTGTACCTCCTTAACATGGACACATGGAAGACACTGTGTATCCTTTATAGCTCTGGAGGTAATGCTAACCGATATGCCAAAGGACCCACTTTTTCCAGAACCTCATCTAGAGCAATTCTATTACTGTAACTTACTTTTAGGTCCTCTTGTCTTACATTAAGTAGGCTCGCCAATTAGCTTTATAATTTATGGTGTGTTAGAAAATACTTTTAGCTAACAATTCTTTCAAAATTAATGTCAATCATACTTGTTATTATAGTTTTTATCCTAAAGGACTAGTCACTAATACATCAAAATTTATTCCCATATAAAGGAATAGCAACAGAACATATAGTTCTAACACTAGCACACATCTAAGTAGTGTTGGGATCAAATAATAACTAATTGTTTCTTTCAAAAATTAAGAACTTACCAGCAGCTACATCCGAAGTTTTCACTCTTTCTCCTTGGCGCATAGTGGATGCTCTGACTGGTGCGCTACTATGTTCGGGTTGATTTTCTATGCTATGATTACAAGGAGTACCAACTCTATTTCTATCTCGACCTCTACTGACTGTCTGTGAACTTCGGAGAGTAGATCGAAGTGCTCTCGTACAATCTCTAATAAAATGTCCATGTTCACCATAATTATAGTAGGCTCCAGTGGCTTTACGATAAATATGCCCATGTAACCTGCCACAAACATGGCAGATACGGGCAGAATAGGCACTTCTAGTTGTTCAACAATTAGATCTTGGTGTTCTCTGCCCTGCTGATCTGCCTCTGTCATATCCCTGAGCTCAGGGCTCCTCAAATTCTTTTCTCTTCCCCAAATTACTGCTTAAGCTCTGACCCATATGTTTCTCCCTCTTCTCCATTTCACACTGCCTTTGTGGGGGTTGGGTTTGTGCTTGAGCTTGAGCTGACAGAGTATCAGCCATTTGTTGAAAGAAGGTGGCCATTTGCTGGGGCATTTGTACAGTAATTTGTATCGGTAAAACTGGTACAGTCAGGCCTTTGACACTCTAAGGAGCTGGGGCCTCACCTTGTACTTCCGCTGTCACAGACTGTTCTATTGTCTCATCCTTCTCTTCCATATCTTTTCACAAGATTTTCTATTTCCTGTACAACTAACACAAGGAGATTTCTCTCCATTAGTTCGTATTTATGATGTAAATGTACTATATGTATCAAACATTTGAGCAGTTGTATTTACCAATAAAATTAATTCAATTTCACAATTCAAAATTTACTTTAAAACCATTGCTCTGATACCACTAAACATGTCACACCCTACTCCCCCGTAAGATGTAACATGTTCCCGTAGTACACCTAATGAATTACCGTACTTCGGCTACCGGTAACCCATTAAATATACTATAAGGGATTTTAAATCAATTTTCATGAAATTTAAATCATCGATTAAAATATGGTATTATACAAATTTTTCAAAATTTCGGCAGAGTGCCGGTTATATTTTGAGAAAACAGTTCTTCAAAACCTGTAAAGAAACACACTTCTAATATGATTTCTCAAATACAACTCCAATAAACTTCATTTCATCTCACAATTCAATCTCAATAATCAAATCAATTTATTTTCAAACCAACCTCATCATAAAATAAACATTTCATTGACTACAAGATTCAAAATTAATATTACAAAACTATTCAGGTAAATGAAATCTCAAATTTACATTTACAATAATTTACATTTAATTACATACCAAAATATTTTACAAGAGTTTTTATACAACTGCTCAAATAATTTATATACATATTATTACATGCATACATCAAAACCTATGTACATGGGTATACCTATGATATACCTGGAGCTGATCTGAATATGTCTTCAAAGAAGCTTACTCAACTACTCTATGCTCTTTTCACCTACGACAGCATACAAAGCTATCACTGAGTGGTGAACTCAGTGGTGCACAACTATAACTTAAAACATAGTTCAATATACCTTAGCAAAATTACAACAAATAATTTGAAAATCAGGATACTCATCAAATTCCAAAAATCAAATTATTCATTGCCAATAACATAAATCATTTGTATGAAATGACTTTGATCACGAAATTCAATTTATCAAATCACAACCAAACATTTAAGGTAATTCCAACAAAATCAATTATGCATAAATCATAATTGAAATCACAATTCTTTACTATTCAAAAACTATTCTTTATCTCACTAATTAAGCAAGACTAATCCGAAAGGGCCATCTTCGGGGTGATTCTAACTCCCTATGGTCGGGGAGGTCGAATCGGATTCTAACTCCCTATGGTCGGGGAGGTCGAATCATCATGCACAGTACACATCACAATAATGAAACTTCCGAAAGGGCCATAACATATAAACTTAGATCTAACCTCTAATAAGAGGAGAACCTAAGCCTGTGCACATACCATGGTAATCAAAACAAAGCTAACTCCATTGTCTCCTCAACAAATGAGAGAGATGGGTAATAACCTAGTCAAGCATCTATAGTGAGATATAAAATAATATCACAATCCTTTTAGTGAGCATAAATCACAATACAATTCGATTCAAAGTCAATTCTAATATCCAATAATTTTTATGCTCATCACAATTCAAATCATAAATTTGCATTTTTCCATGCAAACTGCCCATCACAATTCAAAACATGTTCTATCACAATTTTTCATTCCACTTTTTACTGTTAATTAACTATTATTATGTATTTCATTATGTATTTCATTCCACTTTTTACTTCATTAATTAACTATTATTATGTATTTCATTACATTAACTATAGATTATTACTTTAAACTTATACAAATTTTATGCAGAAGAATTGCACCGTGATCCTAATTCATGGGAGATGTTTAAAAAGTTGCATAAAAAAAAGAATGGAACCTTTGTTGATGCCAGGTCTCAGAGCGTTAATGTAAGTAATTTTTATATTTTTTTTTATTTTCATTTGGATTACTATGAAAATGTCATTGTTATAAAATTTCATTTTTTTTTACTGTTATTTGTATCTTATAAATGTTTTAGAAGTGCTTGGGTTTGCAAGCAAATTATGTAGTTTTAGTGGTATGAGAATTTTGGAAGTATTATTTTAATTGCAAAAATATTATTTTGCCTTCATGGTATGACATGTTTTGGTACAAATGATACTTTGCTGAAATTTTAATACTTATTAGGATTTTAAATTATTGTATATATTTAATTTTCATATTTATTGTTATTTGTATTAATATTTATATTTTATTATCACAGTTAATGTAACAATGATATGATTCAATCTAATATTGTTGATTTACTATTATAAAATGAGTTATATTATTAATGTTAGAAGTTCTTGTGTTTGTTTATAAATGTTATAGGAGGTGATGGTATAAGGAGAATATTAGAAGTGTTATTTTATATGCAGGAACATTATTTTGCCTTAATTAACAGGTATGATATGTCCTATTACATACAAGACTTTGCCGAAATTTTCTTAATTATTAAGTTTGTATATTGGAATTTTTAAATTTCATTTTTTTAGTTTTATTGTTACTTGTAATTAATTATTAACTCTAATAATTATACACAGGATCAAATTGAGGCTATGGTAGCTGTTGCAACTGCTGATGCTACTTTGAACTCACAGTATGACGATTCACAGGAGATCTCAGTCAATGTGAATCGTCTATACTTGGCTATTGTAGGTGGAGAGAAAAAATGGCGCGCGTACAATTTGGGCTTTCATGCTTCAACTTTGTATCCAGACTTATTCAACAACTCTGCCACTTCACGTAGGATAGCTACGGTGACAGATCATGTTGCTGATGAGCACATTAGAGCGCTTGAGGAGGAGATCGTGCGCATGAGGAAAAATCAAGAGCGAATTCTCCAGCAACGCGTTGAAAAGGAGGTATCGCGCCTTAGGCAACAAAGTGATGAGCAGTTTCACTCTATGCAGGAGGAGATGAGGCAAAACGTGTCATCATCCCGCCCTTCAAGTGATTCTATTGATCCTCATAATCAAAGCACACCAAATCAGTAGTATAATATTGTTTATATATATTTGCTAACTGAACTTGTTACTTGTACGGTTAACTTTATATTTTATATAATATATTACTAATTATTTTACATTTTATTTTTATATTTATTTATGCTTATTACCAATTATATAAATATAATAATTCTTAATTCACTATTATTTATTCATTATAAAAACAATAGAATATTAAAAAAATTAAAAAATTAATTTTTTTAAAAAATTTAATCTGTCACAAATTTCTTGTATTACAAAAAAAAATAGTCAAAAAAATTTGTGACGAACAATATTTTTAACAGATTTTACGTCACTAATTCGTCTCAATTTTGTGACGAATTCATGTTTTGACTAGCCAACATTTTGTAACGGATGAACGAATTCCGTTATAAATTTTGACAGATGTTCTGTCACAAATTTGTGATGAATTTTTCTTAGCTGTCACTAAAAATTTGTGATAAGCGAAATTGTGACATCAATTTTTCCGTTACAAATCTGTCACAAAATTAGATTTGTAACAGATTTTCCGTCACAAATCTAATTTTTTTCTTGTAGTGACACAAAATTGTTTTACATATAAATACTTTAACATTTCATAACAAGGAGCTCTTTCATTCATTTTACTCATAATATCATTTACATGTCATTTCCTTTCATCATAATTATGATCTCATAAATGGGAACCAATGGATTATCCATAATCTACCAACACATATAAATAAGTATGCACAATTTTGAGATGAATAAATAAATACATACACTTTATATAATTTCCCTCAAATGCACGTAACTAATATAATACTTCATAAAGCATGAATGCATATGTAATTTAAAAGAGTTCATTTAAAGAATAAGGATTTGGTAGTCTCTACTCACCTTGTAAATTACTCTTAACTTCACTTACTTGCACTCCCCTTAAATACCCTCCTTTAGAGTCACCCTCTTGGTGCTTCACCTCTAAGTTTATGAAATATAATAAGGACTCATTAATATATAGTAATATAATAGAAAAAAGGCATAAAAGCATTATATGCTAAGCTACAGGAAGTTTGGCAACCAAACCCATATTTAGTGGCTAAATTTCTAATGCATTATATACATTACTGTATATGTGACTGTTCTTGCAGACTTCGGTGGTAGAAGTTTGGGCATCGAAGCTGGATTTTACAGTTGACAATTCCAAATTAGGTTTTAGGCCATTTGGCATTCTCAACACCCAAGCCAAGTTCCATTCACTTTCTTAAGCTATTATACACTATTATGACCATAAAATAACTTAATTAAACACTATTTAATTTAGATTGACTTAGATTTTGGGTTTTCTATTAATTTATCCTAAACACTAACTTTTATACATTTTAACCCAAACTCCTTTGGATTGCTTTGAACTAACCATAGAGCTTTTAAGGAAGTAGAAGAGAGTGTTGAGAGTATGATTACTTACTCAAAACCCTTAGGGTTTGCCAAACGAATAACCTTTCTCCTATCTCCCTTTTAGGTCCAAGTTGAAGAATGGAATGAGAGGAAAGATTCTAATAGTTAATGGAGTTATCAAAGAGTCTTTGGGTGTTGGTATCACTTGGGAGTAGAAGATTTAAGGGAAAGGGAAAGGGAGAGGAAAGAGAAGGAAAGGGGGTTGTTGGGAGTGTTTGGTTAGGTTAGGGGAGGTAGACAAGGAGAAAATGAGACAAAGTGGGATTTCTCCCCTTTTTTATATTAAAAGAAAACTTCAGTGGCTGAAGTTGTAAACTTTGATGACTGAAGTTGCCTGTTATAGTAACTTCTCCTTTAGCTTACTTTTCCTTTCTTTTATTACTAATCTTATTTCTATACCCTTTTTGGAAATATGTCCTAATTTCGAACACATGTTCTGGCTACCCCGGGTGGTGAGCATTACATAGAGAATCAACTTCTCCTTCTCTTTTATCTATATTATTATTCTCATGGTTTCCTTGCCCATACTCAGTAGTCACTAGATACCCTTAATTGTTTTATGTCTCCTTTGTTTTAATTGCCTCACATTTCCGCACTCATTAGTTTTTCTTCTTTCTTTCTTTTTAATCGTTTTGGTCAAGGACATATCAAAGATATAAACATATATGTCAAAAAATTAAATAATAGCTGAGCTCTTCAATTTGTAGTTAATTTCAAATTTGAATAGACTAAAGATTATGATTTGAAGTTATTTTTGGAGCATGAAAGTGAAGCGGTAAGGGAAAGAGTTGAAAGAGAATAGAGCCAAGCTTGAATTCATTGGAGCGTGACTCAGTCTTAGGCTTAAGTTCAAGCTTACTTGAATCCTCTCTTCATAACCAAGTCCTCTATTCCAGCTTATTTCTATGAATTTTGAAAAACTAGACTATTTTGTCGAAATAAAACTCACATTAAAATGTAAATAGGTGAAAAAGTTTGAATTGTTTTAATTAGGCCTAAACTTTATTATCATGAAAATTTTATCTTAAGCATTTTTATTACAAAACATAATTATATAAAATTTCAAATTCTAATTAAATATTTTAAAATATTACATATTAAAATTAGTTATTTATAAAAAATATTAAATTACTAAATATATTCATACACGATTATTAATTTTAAGAGATTTTTAACTTTATAATATATAATTAATACATTTAATAATATACTGGTTAAATTCTAATTTAACTTTAATTGAACTTTAAACCTTTTACTCCATGTTTTTTTAGTTTAACGACCAATCGGGTTTAAAAACCTTGAATAAAATTAAGATATGTATAATCGAAATTTTATATTAACTGTTTTTTACAGAGTAGAATTTACTTTGATAAAACTAGTATTAATGAGTTGTTAAACTCCAATCTATTGACCTATATTTATAAATAAAGTGAATTAAAATCAAAATAACTACAAAGACACTATATATATATATATATATATATATATATAGTCCATTTTTAAATTTTGTATTGTATTTACCTTTTGTCCCTTAATTTAAATTTGTTACCAACAAATCTTTAAACTTTAATTATTATGTGCTCCTGAATTACATGCACTTTTGTCTACTTGTACATATATAACAAAATAATTTTTAAATTTGACTAATATAAAGGATAAAAAAAATAAAAAAAAAAAAGAGGAAACTAAATGAGAGGTATGACAAAGAAAATTTTATATTATGCCCATTGAAAGGGAGGAAGAACAGAAATATAAATTGAGAAAATCTATGTGATTTGAGATTGTATGATAGAAAATTATTATTATATTGATTTATATTTAATTTTTTGGATACTTAATTTTTAATTGAACTTTTGTACTCACTTAATGACAGTCAAATAATATTGATGCTTAAAATTAAATAATAATAAATAAATTATGAATTATTAGAGGCTATGAAAAATTTGAGGGACCAACTAACAAAAAATTAAAATTCACTACACTTATTAATTTTTTTTTGGGATATTTAAAGGTATTAATAAAAAATTTTAATATTAATTAATAAAAAAATTAATTTTTAATACACCTATTAAAAAACTTTTGAAAATGTTTTTGAGGGCCAAGGCTTCTGGGGGCAGAGGGCCAAGGCCTTGGGGATGCGGGATGGCATAACTTAAATTCTAGTCTACTAAAGCTTGCTTAGTTCATTTGGCAATGGAGAAATATAATCGTTTGAGAATGGATTTTCTCTTATAAAGGAACTGGTAGCCATTCTCTTTTGCTAATGATGCATGCATTTTATATCATCATTTAGATGTAATTTTTGCACATAATTTACCCTTGTTCATAGCCATTATTATAGATATTAGTATATATTTAGTCAATTTTGCAAATTTTCACTTTTCTTAGTTTAATTTTTAGAATTTATTTATTTTGTAGGGTAAATTTGGAGAAATTTGATGTATTTTGATCAGAGTAGCCATTTGGAGGAGATTAAAGTCGAATTGCAAAAATTTTGAAGTTGAGTAAAAAATGGCCGAGAGCAACACAACCTGCAGCACAACCGAATTAGCTTATGTCGCAAGTTGTGTCGATCGTCAGATATTCAGGCCGAGAGCTACACAACCCGCGACACAACCCACGACACAACTGACTCGGCTTATGTCATTTTTACTGGAAATGGTTGACGTGGCATTTCCGTTACTCTGGCTTTTTACCTCACTTTCTCTGGAACCTTCCCCCTTTTTACCCATTCTAGGGCAGGCCCCTCACCTATATAAAGTCTCATTTATCATTTTCTTTCCATAGAGAGCAAGGGAGGCATTTTTGGAAGGATAGAAAGAGAGAAAGAGAGGAGCTCATTCTGTATTTTTCCAGCAGCAGCAAGGATCACGTTTTTGCACTTTTCTGCAGCAGATCCTTCTGCATTTTTCTGGGTTTTTCTACCCCTTAGCTTACATTTCCATTATTTCTTCATTTATACATTTGGGTTTGTCTTAAAACTATGAATAGTGAGTAATTGATTGAGATTCTAGAGATGGGTTTGTAAATATTGATTTGTATTGTGGTTTTGAACTAATTTAGCCATTTAAATGGGATTTGTTACATTTTGATTTATTGCTTGTGAGCTTGTTGCCTTGCTTGATGAATGGGCCCTCATTAAGTTAAGCTTTAATCCTTAATAGATGGATTGAAAAGTGAATATTAGGGATAGATAATCTTGCAATAAACTTTATTTTCTTGGTGTTAGAGATAAGCTAAGAGGATTAAGGGGAACTTTCCAAAAATCAATTAGAGCTTTAAATGGGTTTTTGTTAGGTTTGAAATACCGTGAAAACAGGGTTTGATTTAATGAAAACCAACTTTGAAATGCTTGAAAAAGGTTTCAAAAATTTAAGAATTGATTTCCCTCAAAATTGCAATTCTCATGTGTTTGGCTAAATTAGGGATAAACCACATGCAAACAATATTGAAAAATCCAATCTCTAGAATCACTTTAATTTTTATTGAATTTAGATTTAATTCCTCTCAAATTTCATAAATAGAAATTTCAAATTAATTTTTGGTAATCTAGTTTAATTAATTTTAGTTAATTGTTTGATTTACTTTTAATTCCTCAAATACCAATTTTAATTCCAAATTTCATTTTACATCTTTAATTTTTGTCATTCTAATTAGCTTATACTTTTATTTCCAATTTAAGCACAATTCCCTGTGGGATCGATATCATTTTTTTAAAACTATACTACTGTGACCCGTGCACTTGCGGACACACCGTATCAAGTTTTTAGCGCCGTTGCCGGGGAATTGTTTGTTTTTAAGTTGGATTTTAATTGTTTTAAGCTAATTAGAATTTTTATTTTCTTTTATTTTCACTATTGTTCCTTGTGTTTTTCAGGTACTTTTCTTGTTTATGAGACGATCGAAAAGCACAAGTGACACTGAATTGTTGTTCAACCCAGAAATTCTGTCGAGCCAACAAAAAGGAGTACAAGAGAAGAAAGGAAGCAGAAAAAGAAGAACAACAAAGATTTGAGCAAGAGGAGACAATTAAAAATATGGAGAATCAAAATAGAGCTATTGGTGGAAACAATGGAGGAAATGAGCAAAACGGGCAAAATGAAGTGGTTAATCAAAATGATCCTCAAAGAAGATCCATGTTAGATTATGCTTTTCCTAGATGTGCAGATGTGAGAGATAACAGACCTATCATTGGAGCTAATCAATTTGAGTTAAAGACTGGTCTTATTCAAATGGTTCAGAATTCACAATTTGGAGGTAGTCCACTTAAAAATCCTCATTCTCATTTGAAGAAATTTTTGATGATATGTGGCACACAAAGGCAGCCTGGAGTTTCAAATGAAGTTATTCGGCTCACCTTATTTCCATTTTCTCTTCGGGATTCAGCATTGGAGTGGTATGACTCACTTCCACAAGCTATTATAGCTACTTGGGAGCAGCTATCTCAAGCTTTTCTTTCTCAATTTTTCCAACCTGGGAAGACCACTCATTTGAGGAATTTGATGGTAGCTTTTAAACCAAGAGATGATGAAACTTTGTATGAATCTTGGATGAGATTTAAGGAGCTTGAAAGGCAATGTCCTCATCATGAAATACCGAAATGGATGATTGTTCAAAATTTCTACACCAGAGTTACTCCAGCCATAAGAAACACAATTGATTCACAAGCAGGAGGAGATTTCATGAGAATGACAAGTGAAGAATGCTATGATTTATTAGAGAAGATTGCTCATAATACCCATTTATGGGGAAATCCTAGAGCACTTGAGCCAAAGAAGGCTGGGATTTATGAACTTGACTCAGTTAGCTACATGAATGCAAGATTTGACCAGTTGACTCAGCTTCTTAGTGATTTTTGCACAAAGGCAACAACCTCAACTCCTACAACTATGCAACAAGTTGCTTACACAGATGGAACCCAAAGTTGTGGAGTTGATTACTCTTCTTATGGTGATGATTATTTGCAAGAACAAGCTGCTTATGCAGGAGGTTATCAACAAAAACCTATGGGAAATTCTTACTCTAATGTGAACAACTCAACATGGAGACCACAAGCAACTTTTGCTCAACAAGGTCAAAGCTCAAACTATGCTCATAACCAACAGTATGTGCAGCAAAATAGGCCTCAATTTCAGCCTCAATTTCAGCCCACAAGGCAGCCACAACCTGGATATCAAGCAAGAGCACAACAATCCCTTCCACCTC
Source organism: Hevea brasiliensis (assembly GCF_030052815.1). Classification (NCBI taxonomy): domain Eukaryota; kingdom Viridiplantae; phylum Streptophyta; class Magnoliopsida; order Malpighiales; family Euphorbiaceae; genus Hevea; species Hevea brasiliensis. The sequence goes on along the minus strand of NC_079499.1, from coordinate 22,508,362 downwards.
ATGAACCGAAGCCAACCTTGGAAAGCATGATGGAGAAATTTTTTGCTGAACAAAGCAAGATGAATAGCAAATTGGAGGAAGAAATGCAACACATGAGACAAACTATGGATCAATTACAAGTCCACAACCACATGTTAGAGACTCAATTGGCTCAACAAGCAAGCTCATCGGGAAGCAATTCCTATGGGAAACTACCTAGCCAACCACAAAACCCTCATGAACAATGTAAGGTTGTAACCTTGAGAAGTGGTAAAAAAGTTGGTCAAGAGAGTGAAAACAAGAGAGAAGAAAAAGAGAGCACAAAAGAAGAAAATTCAGTTAAGAGCAAGAAAAATGAAAAAGAAGAAGAAAGCAAAAGTGAGCAAGATGAAGGACAGAAACCATACATCCCACCTGAACCTTACAAGCCCACCCTTCCCTATCCTCAAAGGTTCATCAAGCATAAGCTAGACAAACAATTTGGCAAATTCCTTGAAGTGCTAAAGAAGTTGTATATCAATGTGCCATTCACTGAGGCATTATCCCAAATGCCAAGTTATGCCAAGTTTTTGAAGGAGATTCTTTCCAACAAGAGAAGGCTAGAAGATTATGACACCATCAACTTGGGAGAGCAATGCAGTGCTATAATTCAGAAGAAGTTACCTCCCAAACTCAAAGATCCGGGTGTGTTTTCCATTCCTTGTCATATTGGTGATAATTGTGTGGCAAATGCCTTATGTGACCTTGGAGCTAGTGTCAGCCTAATGCCTCTTTCAATATATGAGAAGTTGAATATGGGAGATTTGAAGCCCACAAACATGTATCTTTCATTGGCTGACCGTTCAATTAAGTATCCAGAAGGCATTCTTGAAAATGTGCCTATCAAGGTTGGGAAATTCTACATTCCGGTGGACTTTGTCATTCTAGATATGGAAGAAGACACAAAAGTTCCTATCTTATTGGGAAGACCCTTTTTGGCAACAGCTGGTGCATTAATTGATGTAAAGGGTGAGAAATTGACGCTTAGAGTGGGAGATGATCAAATGATATTCAACATCAATCCTGCCATGAAAAGGAAACATGAAGAAGTTGAGTCTTGTTTGCGGGTAGACATTATTGATGAGATTGTTCAAGAGCATTTCAGAAAAAGCTATCCACAAGACCCTCTTGAAAATTGCTTAGTCCATGGTGGGAGCATTGATGATGACAATCACAACATAGCTGCTTTTGCACAACACTTGGAGAGCTCTCCACCACATCCTGAAGCCACAATTTTTCAACTTGAAGGAGTACAAAATTTAGAGATTAAACCACCATCATTAAAGGTAGAGGATGCCCCAAAGGTAGATCTTAAACCTCTTCCTTCCAACCTCAGGTATGCTTTTCTTGGACCCAATGAAACATATTCTGTTATAATTAATGCATCTTTGACTGATATCGAGAATGAAAAATTGTTGAGAGTTTTGAGAGAATATAGAAGAGTTTTGGGGTATGCAATTGATGATATAAAGGGAATTAGCCCAACAGTTTGTATGCATAGGATTTTCCTGGAGCCAAATAGTAAACCTTCCATTGAACATCAAAGAAGATTGAATCCTACAATGAAGGATGTTGTGAAAAAGGAAATCCTAAAATTACTAGCTGCTGGAATTATTTACCCCATTTCTGACAGTGAGTGGGTGAGTCCTGTGCATGTTGTACCAAAAAAAGGTGGGGTGACAGTTGTTAAAAATGAGAATAATGAATTGATACCCACTAGAACTGTTACAGGTTGGAGAATGTGCATAGACTATAGGAAGTTGAACAATGCTACAAGAAAAGACCATTTTCCCCTTCCTTTTATGGATCAAATGTTAGAAAGATTAGCCAAGCATTCATTCTTTTGTTACTTAGATGGATATTCTGGTTTCTTTCAAATTCCAATCCATCCTGATGACCAAGAAAAAACTACCTTTACCTGTCCCTATGGCACCTTTGCCTATCGAAGGATGCCATTCGGATTGTGTAATGCGCCTGGCACATTTCAAAGGTGCATGATGGCCATTTTTTCTGATTTTATTGAAGAAATTATGGAGGTCTTCATGGATGACTTTTCAGTATATGGCACTAATTTTGATTCATGCTTGACTAATTTGTCTAAAATCTTGCAGAGGTGTGCTGATAATGATTTGGTATTGAATTGGGAGAAATGCCACTTTATGGTCCAAGAGGGGATCGTTTTAGGGCATTTGATCTCAAATAGGGGAATTGAAGTGGATAGAGCTAAAATAGAAATTATTGAAAAAATGCCACCTCCAACCACTGTCAAAGGAGTGCGGAGTTTCCTTGGACATGCCGGGTTTTACCGGCGATTTATTCAGGATTTTTCTAAACTTGCTAAACCCTTAACAAATCTTTTGAATCATGATGTTAAATTTGATTTTAATCAAGATTGTATGGTTGCTTTTTGCAGGTTAAAGATGGCATTAACAACAGCTCCTATCATGCAACCCTCGGATTGGACTTTGCCATTCGAAATCATGTGTGATACAAGCGAGTTTGCTGTTGGAGCTGTCCTTGGCCAGCGAAAAGATAGAAAACATTATGCCATTTACTATGCAAGTCGAACCCTTGATGAAGCTCAAGTTAATTATGCCACAACTGAAAAGGAGTTCCTTGCGGTAGTATTTGCACTCAATAAATTTCGTTCTTATTTGGTCAACTCAAAGGTAATAGTTTTCACTGATCATGCAGCAATAAGGTACTTAATGAGCAAGAAAGAAGCTAAATCTAGGTTGATTAGATGGATTTTATTACTTCAAGAATTTGATTTGGAAATAAGAGATAAAAAGGGTGTTGAGAATGTGATGGCTGACCACCTTTCTAGGATAAAAACTAAAAATAAAGATGATGAAATTGTGCCAATTGATGAGTTTTTCATGAATGAGCAGTTGTATGTGTTGAATTCTTCACTTCCATGGTTTGCTGATATTGTGAATTTCTTGTCTTGTGGTGTCTTGCCACCTGATTTATCTTGGCAGCAAAAGAAAAGATTCTTGCATGTTGTTAAATTTTATTCTTGGGAAGAACCTCTTTTGTTTAGAAGATGTAATGATGGAATAATTAGGAGATGTATACCAGAGGAAGAAATAAATAATGTTATTTACCATTGTCATTCCTCTGAATATGGTGGTCATTTTAGTGTCTCAAAAACTGTTGAAAAGGTCTTGACATCAGGTTTATATTGGCCTAATATGTTTAAACATGTGAGAAATTTTGTAAGCAAGTGTGATAGGTGTCAAAGAGTAGGCAACATTTCCAAGAGAGATGAGATGCCCCAACAGTCCATATTAGAAGTTGAATTGTTTGATATGTGGGGAATTGATTTCATGGGGCCATTTCCATCTTCTTATGGGAATAAATATATCTTGGTAGGGGTGGACTATGTATCTAAATGGGTAGAAGCTATTGCTACACCTACCAATGATGCCAAAGTTGTGGTGAAATTTCTGAAAAAATTTGTTTTAACTAGATTTGGTGCCCCACGTGCCATAATCAGTGATGGTGGTAGCCATTTTTGCAACCACCAATTTGAAAAATTGATGAGAAAATATGGGGTAAAGCATAGGATTGCCACACCATATCACCCTCAAACAAATGGCCAAGTAGAAATCACAAATAGAGAAATTAAGCAAATCTTGGAGAAAACTGTCAACAAGTCCAGAAAAGATTGGTCCCTTAAATTAGATGACACTCTTTGGGCATTTAGAACAGCATTTAAAACACCCATAGGAACTACACCTTATAGGTTAGTTTTTGGGAAATCATGCCATTTGCCCGTAGAGTTAGAACATAAAGCTTATTGGGCCATAAGAGCAATCAATTTTGATTTACAAGCTGCTGGACACAGAAGACTTTTGCAACTTGATGAATTAGAAGAATTGAGACTTGATGCTTATGAAAATGCTAGGATCTATAAAGAAAGAACTAAAAAATGGCATGATAAGCATATCAAGAAAAAGGACTTTAAAGAAGGAGATTTGGTTCTCTTATTCAATTCAAGGTTAAAATTTTTTCCAGGAAAATTAAAATCAAGGTGGTCAGGTCCATTCAAAATTGTGAAAGTTTTACCTCATGGTGCTGTGGAAATTTTTGGTGAAAATCTGGTAATTTCAAGGTAAATGGGCAAAGATTAAGGCCCTATTCAGTTGGTGAGCCAATTGAGAAGATAGCAACTTGCTATCTCTCTCATTCTCCATAAAATCTTGAGTGAGTATGGTCAAGCTAAAGACCTAAACTTAGCATTTTTGTGCATAACTCATAATTTTTTATTGATTCTTTATTTCTTTCATATATTTGTTTTAAGCTTTTCTATACTCCTTATTCAGAGTTTAACATTGTTCTAATTTCCTTGTGCAGATGGGATACAATTCATTGCAAGCAAATGAGCATAAAAAAATTTTGTTTTTGTGTTAGCTTTAAATTTTAGCTTTAAAATTTTTAGTTTTAAATTTGTTCACTTATAATTTTCATCTTTCTTTTGTTGAGTATTTGCTAGTACATATTGCTGGATTCATTGCCCTTTTTGGTTAATTTTAAGAGAAAATTTTTCCAAATTTTGACATCTTGGTTTAACAAGAAAATTATTTGAATGTGGATGTGTGAATTGGTGCTTTGAAAAATTATTTTTTATGAGTATTTGATGAACATAACAAGTTGAACAATTAGAATTCATGTTATGAAGGTTTAATCATTTGAAATCTAATTTGTTTCAATTTTTTAGGTGCTATGAAATTTGGTCAAATTTGGGCAGCAGATTGCACAACCTGCGACATAACCGGGTTTGCTTGTGTCACCGCTTATGTTCGCTGGGCACATTTTTGGGCAGATTGTTGCACAACCTGCGACATAACCGGTTTTGCTTGTGTCACCGCTTATGTTCGCTGGGCACAATTTTGGGCAGATTGTTGCACAACTTCCGACACAACCCCCCTATCCTTATGTTCTAACTTGTGTCGCCTGTTTGTTTTGCAGGATAAAAACTTCCTTCACCAGAATAGGTCAGCAGCTACCCCAAGCCCAAGCCCAAAAGCCTACTAACCCATTTTGAAAAAAAAAAAAAAAAATAAAAAAATAAAAAAACATTTCAATGTCTTTAATTTTGTTGCTTAATTAATTAGTATTTTGAACTTATTTAGTTAATATTTTGGTTGTGTTGTTTTTCTTTTACTTGAACCATTTACTTATTCAGTTTTTTTTTTTTTTTTTTTTTAGTTCCTCATAAAGTACATTTTTCTTTTATATCTTTAGTCCATTGCTCACTTGCTTTGATTTGCTACTTCGGATTTACACTTGATGGCTATATTTTTGAGCTTAACCTCTTTATTCCAACTTTTTGAGTTTAATTGATTTAATGGATTCCATTGCACTGTTTCTTTTACAATGAGTGCAGCAGCTGTCCAAATTTTACTTAATTAAATTGGCTGCACTTCAATGAGGTAACACTTCTTATCTCAGCTTGTGTCACTTTCAACACAAGTTGTGCTATCGCTTATGCAACAGGGTAATAATTCTTTATGCACATATGAGCCACCCATTTTCTGCACATATAGCCAAATTATCCCATTCCTTGCACTCTTTTAACATTGAGGACAATGTTCATTCTGAGTATGGGGGAGAGGGTAAATTTTTTGCAAAAATTATTTTTTCCTTTTTCATTTGCATATAGTGACATACTCATTCATTACTTCATACTTGTACATATTCACATACATACACTTGCATATAGCCTCATATACTTAGTTACGCATACTTAGTTGCATATAGGTTGACTTGACATTTACACTCATGCATTTCATTCATTCATTTAAAATTTTTGGATTTTTAAACCAGTCTTTGGATTCCATAAGCCACTTATTCAAGCAATCCAACTTGCCTTTAGATGGTTACTGGAATGAAAGTTCCAGCTGGGTACAAAGTCTTAAGCATTATTCTTTCTCTTACTTAATGGCTGAAAATTAATACATTCATCTAGGTATGCAGATTCTGATTAGTTATTTTGAGTTTTGAGTGTCTGGATAAGCCTTTAAGGAAGAAAATGGTCCTTGTCGTCTCACCATTCCTAGAACAAGCATCTTAGATCTTTCAAAGCGAAATTTTTAACTTGCATTCGATAAGAATATGATTTAGGCATTCCTTCATATTTTAAACCTCACATTTAGCCTTAACCTACCTTAATTTCATTTCAACCCTTGCAAACCCCCTTGAACCTTAATTCCCTAATTTCTTTGGAACCCAAATCATTTACCTAGCCATTAAACCTAAACACTACCACCTATTTATGAGAATAATATTTTAGCAATTAAGTGCATAAAAATTTTTTTTTTTTTAAAAAAAAATAGTCACAAAAATATCCCAAAGGTAATTTTGGGTGTGACGTGAAATAGGGACACATATAAAATAAAAAAATATATTATAAAAGTAGTCCCTTTATTGTGTTAGCACTTAAGATTCATTGTGAATTTCTTTTCTCTTGATAAAAAAATTACTATTATAAAAAAAAGAGAAAAAAAATGGATGCACTTTGAGTTTCATGGTTAATATTATTCTCATATTTTGTTTACCTTATTCCCTTTCTTTGTTAACCACAATCTTACCCTATTTGACTCCATTACAACCCTTAAAAAGACCTAATGATTCTTTGAAAAATGCTTGTTACATTAGTAGAGTTAGATCTTTTATGCTTGCATATGGGTTTGGCAATATAATCTTCCATACATTACTCACCATCTATTTGAGACACATTGGCTATCTATTTCATTTAGGTTTGTTTTGGCACAATTGACTCTTGTAGCTGGTTGGTATTTGTTGCTTGGGTTGATTGGTTAATTCTTAGCTATTCTGTAATTGTTGAGAGTGCTTGCTTCATTCTTTGTGCTTTTGCTGGTAGGAACTTGGAATGTTGGTGGCTAGAGGTAAGTTGGTGGTTTGGATTAGTGATTTTTGTGTTTTTAAAGACTGATTCTATTCCCTTCCAAATGAGTTTTAATGAAATTTTGCTTGAGGACAAGCAAGAGTTTGAGTATGGGGGAATTTGATGCATGCATTTTATATCATCATTTAGATATAATTTTTGCACATAATTTACCCTTGTTCATAGCCATTATTATAGATATTAGTATATATTTAGTCAATTTTGCAAATTTTCACTTTTCTTAGTTTAATTTTTGGAATTTATTTGTTTTGTAGGGTAAATTTGGAGAAATTTGATGTATTTTGATCAGATTAGCCATTTGGAGGAGATTAAAGTCGAATTGCAAAAATTTTGAAGTTGAGTAAAATGGTAGAGCGACACAACTGCAAAGACAACCGAATTAGCTTATGTCGCAAGTTGTGTCGATCGTCAGATATTCAGGCCGAGAGCTACACAACCCGCGACACAACCCACGACACAACTGACTCGGCTTATGTCATTTTTACTGGAAATGGTTGACGTGGCATTTCCATTACTCTGGCTTTTTACCTCACTTTCTCTGGAACCTTCCCCATTTTTACCCATTCTAGGGCAGGCCCCTCACCTATATAAAGTCTCATTTATCATTTTCTTTCCATAGAGAGCAAGGGAGGCATTTTTGGAAGGATAGAAAGAGAGAAAGAGAGGAGCTCGTTTTGCATTTTTCCAGCAGCAGCAAGGATCACGTTTCTGCACTTTTCTGCAGCAGATCCTACGCATTTTCTGGGTTTTTCTACCCCTTAGCTTACATTTCCATTATTTCTTCATTTATACATTTGGGTTTGTCTTAAAACTATGAATAGTGAGTAGTTGATTGAGATTCTAGAGATGGGTTTGTAAATATTGATTTGTATTGTGGTTTTGAACTGATTTAGCCATTTAAATGGGATTTGTTACATTTTGATTTATTGCTTGTGAGCTGGTTGCCTTGCTTGATGAATGGGCCCTCATTAAGTTAAGCTTTAATCCTTAATAGATGGACTGAAAAGTGAATATTAGGGATAGATAATCTTGCAATAAACTTTATTTTCTTGGTGTTAGAGATAAGCTAAGAGGATTAAGGGGAACTTTCCAAAAATCAATTAGAGCTTTAAATGGGTTTTTGTTAGGTTTGAAATACCGTGAAAACAGGGTTTGATTTAATGAAAACCAACTTTGAAATGCTTGAAAAAGGTTTTAAAAATTTAAGATTTGATTTCCCTCAAAATTGCAATTCTCATGTGTTTGGCTAAATTAGGGATAAACCACATGCAAACAATATTGAAAAATCCAATCTCTAGAATCACTTTAATTTTTATTGAATTTAGATTTAATTCCTCTCAAATTTTATAAATAGAAATTTCAAATTAATTTTTGGTAATCTAGTTTAATTAATTTTAGTTAATTGTTTGATTTACTTTTAATTCCTCAAATACCAATTTTAATTCCAAATTTCATTTTACATCTTTAATTTTTGTCATTCTAATTAGCTTATACTTTTATTTCCAATTTAAGCACAATTCCCTGTGGGATCGATATCATTTTTTTAAAACTATACTACTGTGACCCGTGCACTTGCGGACACACCGTATCAGCTAACGACATGCATACATGCCTATCTATGAAAATAAATTCAAATAAGTTCCTTAATTTATGTTTTGATCCAAGTTTATATAAATTCAATTTAAACTTTTTCACAACAAGTCCTAAAACTTTACATTTAAATTTAAATTAGTCCAAATGAATAAAATATTATATTTTTTAATAATTTAAATATTATTTCTCTAATTTTAAATATTAAAAATTATTTATTTCGTTTAATTAAAATTAAAAAAAAAAGAACCTAACCCGAAAATCCTGAAAACAGATAACATATACATTCTTTTTCTTCTTTCCCTCAACTCCGGTTTGTAATTTTTTCTCTTTCTTCTTCTTTATAATAAAGATTAAAAAAAAAATAATAATAAAAATAAGAACTCAACCCACAAACTCAGAAACCCATATCTAAATGCCAGCAAATTTATCAAAAACTGATCAATTCCTCAAGCACATGCAACAATTTCTTCTTCCAAATCAAAACCCAATAGCAAAAGTCAGAATTCATTAGACCGCAAAATTAAAACAAACTTTATCTTACACCAAAGTAACTCAATTCTCAAGTAGCTAAACTATCAAGCCTCAATAATATGAGAAATACCTAGGTCGATTCTCTTCTCTTTGAAGAAAATATACAGTTTAGGGAAACAAAATATATAGTGAAGGGAAACAAGGCTAAATCAGATAAAAAATAATTGGGTGAATAAATTAAGGTAAAAGAGGAGAGAAATATTCAAGAACAATGATATTAGTCTAAATGTTAAATGAGGCATTTCGAGATTCCAATGGTAAATGGATTTTTTTTTTTTATTGAAGATGTTTTTAATGTTCTTGAAATTTTATTTTTTATTTTAATTAAAAATAGTAAGTAATTTTAATATTTAAAAATTATAGAAATATTATTCAATTATTGAAAATCAAATATTTTAAACTTTAATTATTATGTGCTCCTAAATAATTATATAATTATTTGTTAAAACTCTATCCTAAAATCACTGTTCATGGCAATAATGACTTGGGGACTAGAATCATCTTTTTAATTAAGTACCATACCAAGATTCTGCGTAATATTTTAGAAGGCACAAGTTATTATTATTATTAGTATTATTATAAAAGAAATGCCTCTTTGTCTTGCTTCAAGCAACTTTTTTTCCTTTTTATATAATTAAATTTATTTAATATTTACATAAAAAATAATATTATTTAAATATTTTCATATAATTGAATAAAATCTAATTATATTATATATTGAATGTAAAGACCTTTGTATTATTTTTAAATTGTAAAACTTTTATTAGGTGTTGTTTTTTCTTTTTATTTCAATTGGTTGAACTCTCTCAATTTTTATTTTTAAAATTTTATGTATTTTAATTATTTTTACTATTAAATGATTATATTTATCCCTAATTTTATTTATAACAGAAAAATATACGAAAACAAATCTCATTGTAATTATAATTAATAAATATAAGAATTGGAAGAACATTTTTTTCTAAGAAAAAAAATTGTCTCTAACTGTTTGCTTAAGCTATTAATTTATAAAATTATAGCACTATAATTTTCTTGATGTATTTTACATTTGTGAGAAATGAAATTATTAAATAATTTTGTAATAAATTATGAATAATAATTTTATTTCAAAGTATATACATATAAAAAAAATTTCATTTGTTAGTAATGTTATATAAATTTCATAACAAAAAGTTATATCGCATCATTGTGCAGCATTATAACTTGTATAATCTATTATATATATATATATATATATATATATATATATATATATATAATTGATTTTGACTTTTCAATCCGATATGTGTTTAATTCAATTATTGATAAAAAAAATAAAAAAAGCATCAAAAAAATAAAATAGGTACTATTTAATATATTTCAGTTCTAAAATTATTATTATTATTTTTTTAATTATCGAAAATTAAAAGACTTATATAAATTATTTTAAAAAAATTATATATAGGACTTGTGTGGTTGAGCTGTTGGATGGAATTGATAATTGTTACTATTAACTCGTAACCGGTAGCTGATGATAGCTGATATATGTTAAGTGGTTGATGAAATTATATTTAATTATTATTATTGATATCTAAAATACTAATAAAAGTATATATTATATAATTTATTTTATTATTAAAATAAATATAAAATTATAAATTTATTATATTATATTATTTATTTTATTATTAAAATAAATGTATAATTATTAATTTAATATATTATATTATTTATTATATTATTACAATAAATATATAATTATTAATTTACTGTATCATATTATTTTTTTATTATTGAAATAAGAAAATAATTATATTCTTTAAAAAAATAATTAAATAAATTTTAAAAAGTGGTTATAAAATAGTAAAATAATTATTATTATTGATAAAGAATTATAATTTTAAATTTTTTGAAAAAAAGTTTTTTGTTATATTTTATTTTATTAATAAAAAATATTTTAATAAAATTATAATACGCTAATTAAGATGGTAATATTATTAATAAAAAAAATAAAAATAAATAATATCAATAATATTGATTTTTTTGTAAAAAAATAATATAATTTAAATAAAAAATAAAATAAAATTAATTAAAATAATTTTAAAAATAAAATTATATAAATTAATTAATTAATATTATATTAATTATAAATTAATTAATTAATATTATATTAATTATTTATTAATTATTAATTTTATTTTTTAAAATTTATTAAATATTTTAATTTATCTATTTAAATATCTATCCTTCACACTCAAAATGTAAATCAAACCACCCAATTTTTTTTTTTTTTAAGACCCACGTGTTTTTTTAACTTAAAAAAAAAAATAGAGCTTCGAGTTTTTGACCATCCACGGGCTCTGTCATTTTATTAGTCCAGCCCAAATGAGACCCATAGAAGGTTTCCATTCTGACAAAACAAGGGTAAATTCGTAATTTCACTTTAAAATTTTCTTCACAACTCTCAGTATAAAATCCCACAACCATTTTTCCCTCACGTTGCTTCATTTCGCATCGCCGCTGCCGCTCAAAACCCTAACCCTGCAAACCCAGTGCCGAAATGGGTCGCGTGATCCGTGCCCAACGTAAGGGTGCAGGTTCCGTCTTTAGGTCCCACACACACCACCGGAAAGGCCCGGCCAGATTTCGCTCCCTCGATTTCGGCGAGCGCAATGGCTACCTGAAAGGAGTGGTCACTGATATTATCCACGATCCTGGTCGCGGCGCGCCGCTTGCTCGTGTGACGTTTCGTCACCCATTTCGCTACAAGCACCAGAAAGAGCTTTTCGTTGCTGCTGAAGGGATGTATTCTGGTCAGTTTGTGTACTGTGGAAAGAAGGCGAATTTGATGGTGGGAAATGTTTTGCCTTTGAGATCGATACCTGAGGGAGCTGTTGTCTGTAACGTGGAGCATCATGTGGGTGATAGGGGAGTGTTCGCTAGGTGTTCTGGGGATTATGCTATTGTTATTAGTCATAACGCTGATAATGGAACTACCAGGTACTGTGTTTTTTTTTTTTTTTTAAAGAAAATTTTTCACTGATTTTAAGTCCTTCTAGCTTGGAGTTTCATACTGGCATTTTATTTATTTTGGGTTTCTTGATCTTTATTTTAAGCATTTTTAAATATATTTTCTGTTAAAATATGGATTTTTTGTTGTTGGTGGATTATGTCTTATTGGACTAATGAATGAATGTAAACAAGTGTCAAGTTTGTAGGTTTTTTCGAATTTTAAGGATCAAATTATTTCTTATGTATATTTAAATTGTAAATTTTTATGGAACATTCATGTGTTTCATATAGTGTTTGATTTGGTTTTGCAAGTCTAAGGTTATTTTGAATTTAATAGATAGGAAATTTGATGTTGCCAATTGAAGATATTGATGCTTATTATTACAGTGTTATGTTACCCTGGAAGGATAATAAGCAGATGCAAATGTTGGAAATTTGTGGCTGATTTTGTTGCCTGTATCTTAATGGATCTTGGCTATGACACAGAGATCGCAGTGATAGATGTAGATGGGTAGTTATAGCACATGCACAACGATCTGTAATTCTAGAGTTCATTATTAATGACATAAAACTATATAACATGATAAGAATATATGCTTCTATTATGCTTCTATTATAAAGCATACTTCTAATTAGCTAAATGATAATTCTATATTTATCAAAATGTCTCTTCAATATTTTTTTGTTACTTTTTTTTAGAGCATATATCAGTTTTAATTAATTGAGAAATTTTGTCGAATCTTATGATTGATTTGATTCTCGATTCACAAAATAAAGATTTTGATTCTTGATTCGAATCTCAATTTGACAACTATGGCCAAAGTCTAGTTCAGTGAGGCACAAGCCTGGAGAGAGAAATCTGTTCTCAGGTTATGAATGCTGAAATTCATGAACTCCATCAATATGTAAGATGTATCCACAATTGAAATGCATTTTATTGTTTTGTACTTTTATGTCCATATATCCTTTTAGGTTTGATTAACCTCTGAACCTATATTTTGCACAGTTTGAATGTTTGTTGTAATTGACTGCTAGCTTGACCTTTGTTCTTCCTTTCATGATTTTGGGGTGTCTTTGAATTATCTATGTCTAGGATCAAGCTTCCTTCTGGAGCCAAGAAGATTGTACCTAGCGGATGCCGAGCTATGGTTGGTCAAGTTGCAGGTGGAGGCAGGACTGAGAAGCCTATGTTGAAGGCAGGAAATGCATATCACAAATACAGAGTGAAGAGGAACTGCTGGCCCAAGGTTCGTGGTGTTGCTATGAATCCTGTGGAGCATCCCCATGGTGGTGGTAATCACCAGCATATTGGGCATGCCAGTACTGTTCGCCGTGATGCTCCTCCTGGCCAGAAGGTTGGTCTCATCGCTGCAAGGAGAACTGGTCGTCTTCGAGGACAAGCTGCTGCCACAGCTGCAAAAGCTGACAAGGGCGCATAATTTACTATCTGAATTTCAATTTGTTTGTGCTATTGCTTTAGACAATTTTGTAATTGCCGGACCATGGGGCCTTGATTTTGAAGTTTGGTAGTCCTTGGGATATATTACATGCGATATTGACAAGTGACTTTTCTCATATAGCCAGATTTTTGTTGGAAATTTATAAATTTAATGATTGAATTTTTTAATATGTGTAGGCATACAACCAGTTTCTTTGTTGTAGCTTCAAAATTTTTGGCTGCATGCCCCCGCTTGCCATAGGTTTATCAGCATTTTTTTGGTTGGGTTTCATGATTGGTTTGGAGTATACTACAAAACAGTTAATAATTATAGAAATAAATAGAGGAAATAAGTTTATGAGCTCTCTTTTTATAAAAGTTTAAATAAGCTTAATTTAAACTTTTGGACGAAATTAATTTCAAAACTTTTTAACATCAAATTAATTTGTCTGATTTAATAAAATATTGTATTTTTAATAATTGAATAATATTTCTATAATTTTTAAATATTAAAATTACTTACTATTTTTAATTAAAATAAAAAAAAATAAAATTTCAAGAACATTAAAAACATCTCAATAAAAAAAAAAAAAATAAAAAATCCATTTACCATTGGAATCTCGAAATGCCTCATTTAACATATAGACTTATATCATTGTTCTTGAATATTTCTCTCCTCTTTTACCTTAATTTATTCACCCAATTTTTTTTTTATCTGATTTAGCCTTGTTTCCCTTCACTATATATTTTGTTTCCCTACACTATATATTTTATTCAAAGAGAATCGACCTAGGTATTTCTCATATTATTGAGGCTTGATATTTTAGCTACTTGAGAATTGAGTTACTTTGGTGTAAGATAAAGTTTGTTTTAATTTTGCGGTCTAATGAGTTCTGACTTTTGCTATTGGGTTTTGATTTGGAAGTTGAAATTGTTGCGTGTGCTTGAGGAATTGATCAGTTTTTGATAAATTTGCTTGCATTTTGATATGGGTTTCTGAGTTTGTGGGTTGAGTTCTTATTTTTATTATTATAAAGAAGAAGAAGAAGAAAAATTACAAACTGGAGTTGAGGGAAAGAAGAAAAAGAATGTATACCTTATCTGTTTTCAGGATTTTCGGGTTAGGTTCTTTTTTTATTATTATTTTAATTAAACGAAATAAATACTTTTTAATATTTAAAAATAGAGAAATAATATTTAATTATTAAAAAATATAATATTTTATTCATTTTGGACTAATTTAAATTTAAATGTAAAGTTTTAGGACTTATTGTGAAAAAGTTTAAATTGAATTTATATAAACTTGGATCAAAACATAAATAAGGAACTTATTTGAATTTATTTTCATAGATAGGCATGTATGCATGTCGTTAGCAAAAGAGAATGGCTGCCAGTTCCTTTATAAGAGAAAATCCATTCTCAAACGATTATATTTCTCCATTGCCAAATGAACTAAGCAAGCTTTAGTAGACTAGAATTTAAGTTATGCCATCCCGCATCCCCAAGGCCTTGGCCCTCTGCCCCCAGAAGCCTTGGCCCTCAAAAACATTTTCAAAAGTTTTTTAATAGGTGTATTAAAAATTAATTTTTTTATTAATTAATATTAAAATTTTTTATTAATACCTTTAAATATCTAAAAAAAAATTAATAAGTGTAGTGAATTTTAATTTTTTGTTAGTTGGTCCCTCAAATTTTTCATTAGCCTCTAATAATTCATAATTTATTTATTATTATTTAATTTTAAGTATCAATATTATTTGATTGTCATTAAATGGGTAGAAAAATTCAATTAAAAATTAAGTATTCAAAAAATGAAATATAAGTCAATATAATAATAATTTTCTATCATACAATCTCAAATCACATAGATTTTCTCAATTTATATTTCTGTTCTTCCTCCCTTTCAATGGCTATAATATAAAATTTTCTTTGTCGTACCTCTCATTTAGTTTCCTCTTTTTTTTTCTTTTTTTTCTTTTTTTTTTTATCCTTTGTATTAGTCAAATTTAAAAATTATTTTGTTGTATATGTACAAGTAGACAAAAGTGCTAGTGACATTAACTCTTATGCAAAATTTGGATTTGATTACAATAAATATCTCATATGTTTACTTTATTGTTTTACTAATTTATAATTTTTTATGCCTCTTTAATGTTAATGATGATTTTTTTATTCTTATATTATTATGACATATATTCTAGCCATTTAGTGTTTATATTTATTTTTTAGTTTTTGTGTCTATAAATTTTATGCAAGGATTTAGAATAATAATTTGATATCAACTAATTTTATAATTTTATTAATGTTATTTAATTTATATTTTTTTTCTACTAATAATAAATCATACTTATTATTTCTTATTTATAATAAATATTCTAAATATATTTTTATTAATAATTAATTAATTAATAATACAAAAATATATGCTATATTTTTTTTCAATTAGCTCGATTATAATTAATAACCAATTAAATATTTTTTATTTTGATTAAATTCATTTTTTCTCAATTTCAGTTTCATTTTGTTAGAATTTTAGAATGGATAAAAAACTTGGATAGTCATATACACCCTTAATTGGCCCTAAAAAAAATTTTCTAGTTCTGCTCCTACCTGCAAGACTAGTTGACTACCTAAATTTCTCGTTAACTAGGGCAAAAAGAAGATGGAGAATGATCAGTATATTCAAGGATAAGCCTGGTCTAAATTTGTTACACAGCTGGACAATTTTGAAGAGTATGTAAAGTGTAATTTTCTTGACAAACCATGTCCAACATCAAAACTCTATTGCTAAATGATGGCCAACTTGCTACATGTGCGTTTGCCAACCAAACAATCTTCAATAGGGCTAATAATTTCTGATACGATATCGTTTCAATGATACAACATTATGTGAAATTATAAGAATTTAAGTTGAGAACAAATGGGATCAATTTTTAAATGATTAACTCATTTTCCGAAAGATAGTTCGTTCATTCATTCAAGAGATGTTTAATACATGTGAAGACTCAGACGGCCAATCCAAATAAAAATAACAGTCATAGCTATCCAAAGCCCCGTTTACAAAGCCCATTGCCTACGAAATGAAACCATAGGTAGCAACCAACTTCATCTTCACAACTTACTGGCAAACCAGTGCTGCCACCGCCGTTCATCATGAATGGAAGATGCCAAGAAGAGATTAGTAAGGAGTATCCTCAGAAAGCCTAAATCGAAGCACAACCTGAGACAGGCCAAAGGCAGAGATTCTCAACCCAAGCATCACCATATCACGAGCAAAGGATTGTTGAAAAACTAACAGCAATAGCTCAAGGAGAACAAAAATGGTGGAAGAAGATAGATCCCCAAACCATCATCTCAATCTTTTATAGCAAAAAAGGATAGCCATTGCATGCAGGCTAAAACTTGAACCCTTGGGTTGCATTCCTCCATAGAGCACAGATTTAGCAGCCATAAACCCTAGAGAGCTGTTATAGAACCTCAAACAGAGAAGAAAATGCGGACCACTGAATCGGCAAAAAAGAGGGACTCCTAACCATAGACCTTGAAGAAATAGAGAGAAAAATCTCATGGAAAATCCAGTGCCACCCGTTAAATGGTTAACTCATTTTTAAAAAGTAAAAAAAAAAAAAATTACATGGATTGACTTTTTCCTTTAAAAAAAATTTTGACTGTATAAATAGGCCGACTGCACACTCGATAGCAAACTTCATTGCACCTTTGCAATACCAAAAGCACCTTGGCTTTGTTTTAAAATAAAAATAAGTGTGTTAATAGATTTAAAATTTAATTGGCCCCTTTAAATTTATAAATTTTTGCATTTAATTGAGCATTATTTAAATTTATAATGTTTTGTCTAAAATCTTAATTTTATTTTAAGTTAGAATTTTAATGGATTAAATAAAAAGGTTATATTTTATTATATTCCATAAATTTTAAAAATAATTCAATTTAAAAAAATATTGTCTTATCTTTATTCTTAAAGTAAAAGCCTTCAAATGAAGTCCAAAGTTTCTTTTCTCTCATAAAGTCACAAGTTTTTTCATAAAAAAAAAAAAAAAAAAAAAAACTAGAAACTTGGCTATCCAGGTCTTACATTACAAGAAATTAAAAAAATAGATACAAAAATTATCGACTAATTATTTTCGTTGGCAATTACTGACTATTTACTCATGATTTACCGACGAACAAAGAATTAAAATATCCCGACAAAATTAACAACTACTTCCAGATGAAACATCTACCAACAAACAATTTTCATAGGTAAATGCGGAGCCAAATAATGGCTACAAAGTTAGCAACCAAATGTAAAAACTAGCGACGAAAGACTTCATTAGTACTTACCAACAAGCAGAATTTTCATAGCTAAATTTAAAATGAAAAAAAAAGTAAAAAAATACCGACAACAGCCTATTAGTTGGTAATTACCGATGACAAATCATTTCATAGCCAACACTTTTGAGAAAATTAAAAAAAAAATTTAAAAAGGTTAACACAACTACCGACCACATCCAATTTGTTGGTAATTACCGATGCACAGTAATTTCGTAGCTAATGTTTTAGAGAAAATTAAAAAATAAAATTTTAAAGAGAAAATAAATTACCGACAACAGCCCATTAGTTGGTAATTACCGACGAACTACCATTTTGCAGCTATAGTTTAAGGGAACATTTAAAAATAAAATTTTAACAAGATAAACAAAATTACCGATTAAATATAATTAGTTGGTAATTACCGATGACATATCATTTCGTAGCTAACGTTAAATAGAAAATTGAAAAAGTAAAATTTAAAATGGCAAACAAAATTACTGACCAAACTCAATTAATTGGTAAATACCAACTAAATACCATGTCGTAGCTAAAATTAAAGAGAAAAATGAAAAATAAATTTTAAAAATTCAAAAAAAATTACTGACCAAATACAATTAGTTAGTAAATATCGACAAAATGCCATTTCATAGCTAACTTAAAATAGAAAATTGAAAAAAAAAATTTCAAAATGGCAAGCAAAATTATCAACCAAATGCAATTAGTTGGTAAAGACTGACTAAACATAATTTCATAGCTAAATTTAAGAAAAAAAATCAAAAAATAAAATTTTAAAAATGCAAAAAAAATTACCAACCAAATACCATTAGTTGGTAACTACCAACAAAATACCAGTTTATATCTAAATTTAAAGAAAAATAAAAAAAAAATAAAATTTTAAAGTGACAAACAAAATTACCGATCAAATAAAATTAGTTGATAAATACCAACTTAATATAATTTCGTAGCTAAGGTTGAAAAGAAAATTAAAAAAATAAAATTTTAAAAATTCAAAAAAAAAATACCAATCAAATACTATTAGTTGGTAAATACTGACAAAATACCAGTTTATAGCTAAATTTAGAGCAAAAACTAAAAAAATAAAATTTTAAAATAACAAACAAAATTACTGACTAAATACAATTTCATAGCTAAATTTGAAGAGAAAACTAAATAATAAAATTTTAAAAATGTAAAGAAAATTACCAACCAAATACCATTAGTTGGTAAATATCAACGAAATTCCAATTCACAACTAAATTTAAAGAAGAAAAATAAAATGGCAAATAAAATTATCTACCAAATATAATTAGTTAGTAAAAGCCGACTAAATATCATTTCATAGCCAAATTTAAAGAGAAAGTTAAAAATATATATATATAATTTTAAAATGACAAACAAAATTACCAACCACACTTAATTGGTTGATAATTACCGATGACATACCATTTGGTAAGTAATCAAAAAATTAAAATATTAAAATGCCCTAAAAAATTATCGATCACTAATAAAAATTGACATGTAAACCATCGTGACGAACAGAATCAACCCTGTGACAGAGAAACCAGATTTAATAATAACTACTTTAGCCAAAGGAAGTAAGAACGCTGAAGATTCTAGATGAACCGGGAATAGGCATTGCAGAGCGTTGCTTCTCATTCTTCTATAGCTAGACGAAACTAGATACCCAAATAGTCTCACTTCCATTGAGGCTAAGAATAAAATTTATTAAAAAATTTACCGACAATTTCATAGGTAAATTTTTTTTTTAAAGAATTATAAAACAATTACGATGACATTAAGTTTTAGGTAAAAATTATTAAAATTATTAACAAAACCTTGCCAACCAAAACTATTTGATAGGTAAATATTTTCCAAAAAATATTAAAAACTTACCAATGAAATAAAGTAGTAGGTAAATATTTTAAAAAATTATTAAAAACTTTACCTACGAAATAAAGTGGTAGGTGAAATTTTTTAAAAATTATTAAAAATAATTACCGGCCAATAAATTGGTTAGTAATTTTTAGAGTTTTCATCACTAAATTCATTTTACCTATCATATTCCTTTTGTTGGTAATTAGGGACAAAAAGTTTCATCTATAAATAGTTGGTAATTCCTTTTTAGCCTTTGATCCCCCATGAAATTACCTACGAAAAAAATCTTAATTTTGCTATGAACTTTTTCATCGATAAAATTAGCCATGAACTCTATTTCGTCGGCAAAAATCACCTACGTATGAATTTATGAACGAAAAAAATTTCATTGATAATTCATTAGTAATTTTAATTACCTACAAAATAGAGGCAAATTTCGTCGGTAATGTTCATCGCTCTTTTTTTTTTTAGTGTTAGTTTTCAATTACAGTGGTTTTTTTTTCCTTTCTTTTTCTTTTTCATTCTTAATATTATCCTCCTGCTTTTAATCTCTAATTTAATATATTAATATTTTTATTATCTGTTTTATATATACAATTGCATACAAATTGATATTAATATTGTTAGCATAATTATAGCAATTAGCATGATTATAGGAGATTTGTGTAGCATAATTACAGTAATTATTATTCTTGTCCAAATTAGTTCATATTTTCATGTATAAATAGATATAATATCTCTGTAAATGAGACACAGATAAATACACAATCCTTTTCTTCATTACTTGTATTCTTTCTTCTAACATGGTATCAGAGCCATAAAGCTTTTATTTCTAGTTTTTGGGGTCTCTCTGCTCTCTCTACAACCTGTTCTGGTTCATTCTTTCATACCTATTATTATACCATTTTTTTTTTCTCCTCATCTTGTTATCAATGGAGAAATCTGATATTTCAAGACCTATTGCAACAGTTCTGACTGGTTCCAACTATAATCTTTGGGTTCAAGGAATGAAAAGTTTTTTGATAGGTCATAAGCTTTGGCGTATTGTTACTGGAGATATCATTGCGCCGACAAGAGAGAACGATGAAACTGATGCAAAATTTGCTGACCGTCTTGAGGATTGGGATAGTAAAAATCATCAGATCATCACCTGGTTTCGCAATACCTCTGTCTCGTCCATCCACATCCAGTTTGCTAATTATGACTCTGCAAAAGAAATCAGGATTTTTGGCTAATCGATATCAGACCACTGGACTTGCCCACTATTATCAGTTGTGGACTACTCTTCATAATCTGAAACAAGAAGCAGGTCAATCTGTGAATGATTT
The DNA here is from genome assembly GCF_030052815.1 of Hevea brasiliensis. Taxonomy (NCBI): domain Eukaryota; kingdom Viridiplantae; phylum Streptophyta; class Magnoliopsida; order Malpighiales; family Euphorbiaceae; genus Hevea; species Hevea brasiliensis. The sequence continues at coordinate 22,487,343 of NC_079499.1, read as the reverse complement.
TCTTGCCCAGGTCCAACCTATTTGGAATCAAATATCTCAGGCCAAAATCAGTGAAGATCATCTTCATCTCATTCAAGTTCTAATGGCTCTTCGATCAGAATATGAGGCTGTTCGAGCGTCCCTGCTACATCGAAATCCACTCCCATCATTGGAAACTGCTATTCAAGAGATTATTTTTGAAGAGACTCGTCTCAGTTTGGATAAAACTCCTCAATTTGGAGCTGCTCTTGCAACTAATCGATCCTCACATCAGAAATCTGGCAATCAACTCTGTAAGAATTGTAATCAAATTGGTCATGCTTTTACATATTGTCCTACTATAAAATGCAAATATTGTCATGGTTACGGTCATATTCTTGAACATTGTCCCACACGTCCTCCAAGACCAAAAGGAGGGCATTCTAAATTCAAGAATGTCTCAAAGCCTGGATCTTCCTCTATCACTGCTGTTGCTGCTACTGAGGGCTCTACTGCCATCACCATGAGTGATCTTGAGGCACTATTCAAACAGGTTATCTCTTCTAATTCTCCTGCTGCCATGTCTGCCACTCCGGGTAATTCTTATTGGCTTTTTGACTCTGCATGTTGTAATCATATGACCACTAATCTTAAATTCTTATCTTCTGCAAAACCTGTATCTTCCTTACCACCAATCCATACTGCAAATGGTACTAAAATGAATATCACACATACTGGTCATGTGTCTACCTCAAATCTTCATCTCCCTGACATCTATTATATCCCTAATTTAGCACTCAATCTTATTTCTGTTGGTCAGTTGTGTGAAAAAGGACTAAATGTTATTTTTTCTCACCATAGTGTCCAGGTACAGGATCCACAAACAGGACAGATTCTTGGGGAGGGTCGCAGAGTGGGTTGATTATTTGAGTTTACATCTTTACATCTTCCTCAGAGATTTGTGTCTGCAGCTACAATCCCTAATTCCTCCATTCACCAATGGCATCTTCGTCTTGGTCATGCTTCTACCAGTAAAATTCAACCTTTAATTTCTTGTGGATTATTAGGATCTACTAAGTTTGAGTCATTTAATTGTTTAAATTGTCAGCTTGCAAAACAACCTGCATTATCTTTTTCTCATAATAATACTACTTCAGACACTCCTTTTGGTTTAATTCATTCTGACATTTGGGGTCCTTCTCCTATTTCTTCAATAAATGGTTTTCGTTATTTTGTAATATTTATTGATGATTATTCTCGGTTTACTTGGATATATTTTTTGAAACATCGATCTGAGTTATCACAAATTTACATCATATTTGCAAAAATGATTAAAACTCAGTTCTCTTGTGACATTAAAATTCTCCGAACAGACAATGCCATGGAATATCGGGATTCTTTTTTACTTCAGTTTCTTAGTTAACAAGGCACCGTTGTTCAACGTTCTTGTCCTCACACCTCTCAACAGAATGGGCGAGCCGAACGCAAGCATCGCCATATTCTTGATTCTGTACGTACTCTTCTTCTTTCTGCCTTATGTCCAGAAAAATTTTAGGGAGAAGCAGCTTTTCATGCTGTTTATATTATTAATCGTCTTCCTACCTTGGTTCTTCATAATTTATCTCCTTTTGAAAAGTTGTTTGGACAACCTCCTGACTATTCCATCCTTAAACCTTTTGGATGTGTTTCTTTTGTTCTTTTACAACCTCATGAACATACCAAATTAGAACCCCGTGCTCGTCTATGTTGTTTTCTTGGTTATGGCATTGAACACAAAGGGTATCGTTGTTGGGATCCTGTTTCTAATAAGTTACGCATCTCTCGTCATGCTACCTTTTGGGAAAATACTATGTTCTCTTCTCTTTCCAAATTTCATCACTCTGTCAATACTGACTCTCTATTTTTCACTGACTCCTCCAAAGAGTTGTTTCCAAGTCCTGATCCAGGTGATTGTGATGTGCTCAATATTAGCCCAACTACACCTGCCCCTGTTGAATCGGCACCAGTTGTTGATCCAGTACCTGCGCCTGCATCTCCTCCTAGCACTACTCTTCGTCATTCTACCCGTGTAAGAGAAACTCCTCATTATCTTTCTGATTTTCACTGTTACTCTACTATTGCAACCCTTCATGAGCCTCGTTCTTATTGTGAGGCAAGTACTGACCCTCTTTGGCAGCAAGCTATGGTAGCGAACTTGGGCTTTAGAGAAAACTCATACTTGGGATGTAGTTGATCTTCCACCAAACAAGACCCCTATTGGTTGCAAATGGATTTACAAAATCAAGACCCGTTCTGATGGAACTATTGAACGCTACAAAAGCTCGCTTAGTAACCAAAGGGTACACTCAAGAGTATGGTATCGACTATGAAGAAACTTTTGCTCCAGTGGCCCGATTAACATCTATTCGCAGTCTCTTAGCTATTGCTGCAGTTCGTAAATGGAAACTTTTCCAGATGGATGTCAAAAATGCTTTTCTTCATGGTGATTTAACAGAAGAGGTTTATATGCATCCTCCACCTGGTTATCATTCTCCTCATAAGGTTTGCAAACTTCGACGAGCCTTATATGGATTAAAACAAGCTCCCAGGGCCTGGTTTGCCAAATTTAGTTCCACTCTTGCTCAACTTGGTTAATCTCTAGTCCACATGATTCTGCATTATTCACTCGCCGAACTGACAGTGGTATTGTTCTTCTGTTGCTTTATGTTGATGATATGATAATAACATGAGATGATTCATCTGGTATTTTAGAGTTACAACATTATCTCAATCAACATTTTGAAATGAAAGACCTGGGTTCTCTCAGCTATTTTTTGGGTCTTGAAGTTTCTCAAAATTCTGATGGCTATTATCTATCTCAAGCCAAGTATGCATTCAACTTACTTTCTCGAGCAGACATCACTGATAGCAAAACAGTATCAACCCCATTGGAGCTCAATTGCAAACTTACACCTCTTGATGGCACTCCTCTTGATGATCCTACTTTATATCGACAGCTTGTCGGGAGTCTTGTTTATCTCACAGTTACTCGACCTGATATTTCATATGCTGTTCATCTGGTCAGCCAGTTTATGTCTGCTCCTCGCTCAACTCATTTCTCTGCAGTACTTCGAATCCTTCGTTATATCAAAGGCACTCTTTTTCATGGTTTGCACTTTTCCGCTACCTCCTCCCTAGTATTATCTGGCTACTCTGATGCTGATTGGGCTGGTGATCTGACAGATCGTCGCTCTACAACTAGTTATTGTTTCTTCTTGGGTAATTCTCTTATCTCTTGGCGTAGCAAAAAGCAAACTGTTGTTGCACGTTCTAGCACAGAATCTGAATATCGTGCTCTTGCTGATGCTACATCTGAATTACTTTGGTTACGATGGTTATTAACTGATTTGGGTGTCACTCATTCTTCTGCCACAATGCTTCATTGCGATAATAGAAGTGCCATACAAATTTCTCATAATGATGTATTTCATGAGCGTACCAAACACATCGAAATTGATTGTCATTTTATACGTCATCATGTTGCTCATGGCACCATATGTTTGATTTCTGTCTCTTCTGTCAGCCAAACCGCGGATATATTTACCAAAACGCATCCTCTCGCCGCTTTGGGATCTCTTAAGCAAACTCAAGTTGGCACCTGTGCTACCACCTTGAGTTTGAGGGGGGGGGGTGTTAGCATAATTACAGCAATTAGCATGATTATAGGAGATTTGTGTAGCATAATTATAGCAATTAGCATGATTATAGGAGATTTGTATAGCATAATTATAGCAATTATTATTCTTGTCCAAATTAGTTCATATTTTCATGTATAAATAGATGTAATATCTCTGTAAATGAGACACAGACAAGTATACAATCCTTTTCTTCATTACTTGTATTCTTTCTTCTAACAAATATGTTTATGTTGTTTATATTAACATTTAAAATATCACATACATTTTATAGATTAAAAAATATTATAAGTATAGATACATGTTAAATGTTATGTTATGGTAAATTATTAAATATGCTTGGTACATTAAAAAATAGTGAACTAATGCTTACATAACAAAGAACAAAAATTTGAATCTTGAATTTATGAAAATCAGACCCATACTTTTATAAGTGAAGGTGCACTCAATAATTTACTATGATGTTGATCCCCTAAAAATATATTTTAGTTTCATCATTGGTCATGGCCAAAACTTGGAATATTTTATTAGATGGATTAATTGCACGTAAATATGTCATTACATAAAGAGGCCAATGATAGAATTCAAACATGAGACTTCCAAACTAAACTAATTTCCTTGCTATTAGGGGTTTACATGGATTGACGTTAATAATTCAAATAAATTCATTTACACTTTGCTAATTTTTAGGTTTTATTAGAAAAAAAAAAAAAACATTTTTATGTAAATAAGTAGGACATGAAAAGTCTCCAAGCAGTGAAGCTCAATTGAGCCTCAAAGCTCTAAAAACTTCAACTTTAAAATTAAGAATTCAAAACTTTTAACCATATGCTTGGATGGGGTGAAGAGAGATTTTCTTAAGAAAGTTAAGATAATGAAAGATAAAATATGAAAACCTCTCAAACTCACCCATATAGCAGGTTGAAAGAGTGAGTTATTTTAGGAGGTTTTAAAACCTCCAAAAACCTTTCCTTAAAAAATTTCCTCCCAAACAAACCTAATACTTTAAAAATTCATACTTTACCACTAAAAACTTCTTCCCAAATAAGTGTTCAAGTTGAGAATATATATATGAAAACTAAAAACTCAAAAATGATTAACCAAAAATTGAAACTTGTATTTATAATTAAATGACACTTGACATAATTAAAAAATATTAAATATTTAAAATTTAATAATTTTAAAATATTTGTCAAGGATATGCTTTCTTCTACCAAGATAATACATCTGATTATTAACATTGTTTTTTTCCAGTATTCACCTATTAAATGAAAAATGTTACAAGCTGGTGTAGAACTAATACAAATCATACAGCATCTGAAGTAGTTTCATATACATTTGCTTAATATATATATATATATATATATATATATATATATATATATATATATATATATCCAAAATTTGATACTTATATTCACCAATAATCGATATTTGGCATAATTAAAAAAATAAATTTATTTAAAAATGTAAAATATTTAGAATTAAAAAAATAAAATATTTGAAATTTCATTTTAATTTTTTTTTAATATCATGTTAGGATAAATGGAGCTTTTTTTTTTAAGCACCAAAACTTGAGATTGGCAAATGACCACACCATTTGCAGCAAATCCATGAGTTAGAAGCCTTATCTTAAAGGGAGGCGGTTCTCCTAAGCCAAAACAAGAGGCTTCAATCATGTCATAATTGAAGGACACTTTTTCGTATGTGATACAAGTAATTTCCAGTAACTTTATACCCATGCCAATTCAATGAATTGTTTTGAATATTTTGCCAATAGCAACTGACATAGGAAGAATTTCTTTTCAATATGTAAATCGACTTTGTATTGAGAGAGCTCATTGTCTTGCCACCAAATGCTTTCATGATATAGTCATTTCTCATATAATCTTATGTCTCAAATGAGTTTTGTTCTCTCATATTTATTGTTTTAAAGGCATTATAGTGAAATTATCTTTGTGAAAAAAAAAGAAAAAAGAAAAAAAGCGTACAAGATTAGTTGTTGATTTTATTGAATAGCATTGTCAACCCTCTACCCCACGTAGATCGCTTATTCATGTCATTTTAGCTACATGTTTCTTTTTTTTCTTTTCCTTTAAACCATTAATCTTAGTTATGCTATATATATATATATATATATATATATATATATATATATATATATATATATATATATATATATATATATATATATATATATGATTTTATTTAAAAAATATAAAATATAAAAAAATTTAAAATATAAAAAAATTTAAAATTTCATTTTAATTTATTTTTTTAATTACAAATTTAATTATTAGTATTGTATAATGCTTAACAAAATAATTATTTCTAAATAATATATATTGATTTAGTAGTATTTAATCAAAATTAAATAACTTACCAAATTAAAATTTGAATTGATATTTTCCTTATTCTGTATTTTGATTTGGTTCAACTGTTTATCGAAAACCTAACCAAATTAATTAAATCGGTTTTGAAAAAAATTCAAAATGAATTGAGCCAAATTACCAAATAAGGAAAATATTGATTTAAAATTTTAATTTGGTTAGTTATTTTGATTTAAATCAAATATTACGAAATCAATATATATATTGGTGTATAAATTAATATAATAACTAATATTTTTTCTAATATATAAATAAAATAAACAATTTGACCAATTAAAATTCACTTGATATAAGTTAAATGGAAAAACTAAAAAATTTAAATCATTGCCAACCAAATTGTCATGGAGTATGTGGTTTATAAATGCCAAACCAACTTCCAAATGTGACACCCTCACAAAATAGCTCCCATAAAATCCAAATTTTTTTTGCAAGGCAGCTTGCCGAGTGAGGTTCAGTAGGCGTGAGTCCTTGCATGGGCAAAGGGCAGGTGCGCGTTGCTTGGCAGGCAATATGCATGGAAATGAGGTTCATAGGCTAGCAGGCCAAAATGACGTTCACTCATGGAATTCTCTAGAAGTGCCTAGGACAGTCTAACACTGCCATAGTGGTTCAGTTGGCTGGAGATATTTTCAAGGAACCTTTAAGAGTTGGCTAGAGACTCTTGGGGTGGTAGCCTTCCTAGGCAAGCCACCATGGCTACCAACCTAAAAGCTTCATGAAAGATCTTTTTGAGTGTTCTCCTGGACTTTTCTAAGGCAAGTGGACTAAGTATCTCTCTTGGATATTTTTAGAGGCCAAATCTCAACCGTCCAAAGTAAGGAGGTGATCAAGAGGAGATCCTAGCCATCAAAATGAGTCTCAATCTCCACCACAAGTTAAGGCGGCAATTCCTCCACCCCAAATTGAAGCTGCTAATAAGTGTATAAATAGGGACTTCCATGCTCATTTGTACACACATTGAAACACTTATACACTTAGCCTTGCAAAGCTATTCTCTTGTAGCCTTAGGCTTGTACAACTAATTTTATAGAGTTATAAAATTATTTTCCCTTTACCAAACTCTTTCCCTTATTTGTCTTTGTTTTCTTTTGTACTTTTTTACTTTGTCTACTTTTTTTGTCATCCTTTTTAGTATATTTTCTAGGCTAACCAAGTTAAGAGGCTGACTTAGTCTCACCTAGTGACTAAGTGCCATACAATTGGAGGTTGGTTTGGCTTTTATGAACCACTTACACCGTGACAAGTGTTATCAGAGCACGATTTAGTTTTCAGTGATAATGTCGGATCCTAGTGAGATTATTCATGAGACTAGGGCTACTAAGGGGGCGATAAGAAAAGAGGGAAAGGTAGGTCAAGGGAGCTTAGCCAAACTAGAGAGGAATTGGGTGACTTTGAGGCATGTCTCGTTAAGGTCGAATTGCACCTCATTGATGAAGAGGACAAGTTCGAGGAAGTGGACACCAGCATTGAGGAGCTCAACAGGAAGGTAGAAGAGCTTCGAGAAGAAATGCAAGGTGCCTTGAACGTAGCAATCGATAAGCTAGCTAGTGATAGTGAGACCCTATGCCATTCTCATCTACATTATTATGCTGTTCTAAGGGAAGAGAATCAGTCCTTACGTGTACGAGTAGATAAGGTAGTAGAAGAGAATCTTTTCCTTAAGGAAGAGTTGGATCGAGTATTGGGAAAGTTAAAAGAAGTGGAGAAACAAGTCTCCCTTATTGCATTGGCTATTATACAAGGAGGAGGAGCCACCACTTCTAGTGTCACACCCTACCCCTCTGTAAGGCATAACATGATCCCGTAGTATACCTAATGAATTATCAACTTCATTTACTGATAACCCATTAAATATACTACAAGGGATTTTAAAACTTTTCTTACTTCTTTTTATAGTGGTGAGCACTATTTATAGGTGTTAAAAACCTTTTTGAACTGAAGTGAAACAGCTAACACACTTGGACTATTAATAATTTTTATAAAAATTTTGGCAGAGTGCCATCTGTATTTTGGACAAAACAGTTCTTCAAAAACCTGTAAAAAGCACTTCAATATTTTTCTCAATCTCAAACTCCAACATAATTCAACACAATATATTTTTCAACTCAAATCCACAATAATTTTTCAAAGACTGAGATAAAAGAAATACAGTACAAATTTTACAAGCCAAAATAACTCATAATTTACTTTACAACTTCCATGTACAATTTTAATTTACAACTGCTCAAAACCAAGAATAATATATACATACAGTGAACATACATTACAGTACAAAATGCAAAATGTGGTATACTCAATATACCCGATGATCTCTCAATGTAGTACTAGCAGCCTAGTCTGCTGCCCTGTCAGTCTGTTTACCTGCGACAGCAATGAAAAGCTATCAGTGAGTAAAATTTACTCAGTGGTGCACAATAACAATTTGAAATGCGATATATATAAATCTTTTATTGACAATTCACAAATCAAATAGTTCACAAAATTTACAAAGTTCGTATAATACAAATTTGATCAAATAACTGAGTAACACAGTTTTGCCAATCAATAACACAATTTGATCAAATAACTGAATAACACAGTTTTGCCCATCAATAACACAATTTGATCAAATAACTGAATAATACAGTTTTGCCCATCTATAACACAATTTGATCAAATAACTGAATAATACAGTGTTGCTGATCAATATCACAATTTAAGCCATGACACAATTTTTCCACACATGCCGTGTTGTACACCACGACAAGACACACTCACCCCAATAATCGAAATCAATGAGGGAGGAAGCTAGCTGAATAATGAGTACTCATCCACACTCACCTCAGACTGGTAAGTCAAAGAGGGAGGAACATAATCACACTCACCCCAGACTGATAAGTCAAAAAGAGAGGAATATATCACACTCACCCCATAAATGGAGGAGGAACATAGTAACAGTGTCATGCCAAGTGTGAATCAAAACAATTTCAAATCATAATATTTCATACAAACCATAAATCACATTTTATCTCAAAATTTCCATTTGCAAAGTTGGCAACACAATATTTCCAAATAATATTCCTAAAACCAAAGCAATCAAAAATTATTCATAACTCATTTCTCCAAATAAATTTGCCAGTAAAAGCAGTGAATATAAAAGTATTGTGCACGGACACAATTTAAAACTATAATGTTCAATTAAATTTTTAAGTAGAAAATGAGAAGTCAAAATTATTGTGCGCAAACACAATTTAAAACAATAACATACAAATAATCATAATTTATTTCAATTGAAAATTTCAAAAGAAATAACTATTGTGCACAAACATAATTTAAAACAATAATGTACAATAGTCATAATTCATTTCAATTGAAAAATTCAAAAGAAATAGCCGTTGTGCACAAACCTCTGATAACTGTCTCTTGGCCTTGACTCAGTGTTTCCTTCCCTTTCCCTGAGTCTTTGCTAACTGAGAAACACAATTTGAGGTGTTTCAGTACTCATTTAAACTGTCTCTAACGATAATGCTTGATAATTAATTCACTAAATTCTATTATTTTCTTAGTCAACCCAATATGTTGACCCTCGATGCATTCTAGGTAAATTAGGTTTTAATGTTACTAATATGTCACATTCAATAGTCTTTTAGGGTTGGTACATGTTACCAAATTCATTTCCATGTATCTTGCATTTTCTTGAAATTTGCTGGATTCCGGGATACTAGTTTGACCTAACCGGACGACCTAGTTTCCTCGATTTTCGGGTTTTGATCAAAACTACAAACTTGTAGATCTATGTCTTATTGCAAGCGGGGCAAAATTTCAGGTCATTCTGAGTTATGTAGACCAAGTTATGGTCATTTTACTATTGCTGGTCAAATTGTATCAAAATTGGTCACTTTAGGTCATTTTAGGTCAATTTTGGTTCGGCCAGTTTTTGGACCCGAACTTGTGCAAGCTGTTTGAATTGCTTATGGTCATTTCTGGGCTTTGGTGTCTTCATAAGACTTGTAGATATGGGTCTTAACTATTCATGGTCAAAATTTCAGGTCAATTGGACCTGTTTTGAGTGAGTTATGGCCTAAACACTAACTGCTGCCCAAATGGTCAATTTTCAGGCCTTATTTGCACTTAATCCGAATTTGGTCATTTTTCAAGCTACCTTGCAAGCAGAATTTTGGCAAGCTTCCTTCATGAAAGTTAGCACATTTTGTGCCTAGTTTCACCTCCAATTGCTCTCATACCAATTGGAGCTACACACTTAAAGTTCTAGGCCCAAAACACAAACTGCCTTATTGTATTTCCTTCATACACATCAAAGATCACTTTTAACACTTACCAAACTCAACATTCAAGCCAATTCTGGTTTGTACCATAACCTAAACATAATTCACAACATATTGTTGGTCATTTTGGTAGCTTACAATTACATTCAATGTGCACCATTTAGTACAGAATTTTTCAAACCCAATTTACAACAATTCAATCACCTAACCATAACACTTTTACATGCCCAACCTCACACCATCATATATATACCCAAGCTGCCATAACTACTATCACAATTCAACATTATCCATAAACCAAGCATGAATTCCAGCATTCTTCAAGAGTTAACAAACTGCCACATTTGTAAAGCCTCCCTAATTGCCTTCAAACTCAAATTTTCACTTGTCCACCATTACATATATATGAAGTTAACTTACCAAAACTTTAAATCACATTAGTCAAAGTTAATTCTCCACAATACATATAATAATATTTCATTTAGTGTACAATTCCATGGCTGTCCATTTAGACAATCACGCATAGAATTTCAAATTCAACAAAAATTTCCAATTCAAGTGCTCAATTTAACATACACCAATAATTAACCTACTAAACTTTGATTTACTTTAATCAACACTAATACCCATCAATTGCATGTGAAAATAATTCAAGTTCTTTAATTACCATGGTTGCCTAAACTAGTGCATAATAACAATTCACCAAAGCCCCAAAATTTCTTCATCAATTCAATCATCTCAAGCTTCCCATAAACTTTACTTAAGAAATAAATCAATTTAAGCACTTACCTATTGTTGGGGCTTGTTAAATCTTCACCAAACTCCTTTGAATTTAGTATCTACTTCTTCCTTGTGATGTGGGGATCAAAATTAATTAAGACAAGTAAAGAAAATTCAGCTTGAAAATGGGTGGAGTGTGGCATGCATTTGGGCGGCCATGGGAGGATTTTGGGAGCTCTTGAATTCGGCAGTGGTGAGGAATGAAAGTTGAAGATGAGTTTTCAGATTTGTTAGCGGATTTACACCTGCCCATTTAATGGTTGTTTAATCCCATAGTGCTCCACTCATGCTAAGATAATGATTTAATATGTTTTAAAGTTTTATTACTCAATTTACACTCCATTTTTGCTATTTACATTAGGTACCCCTAATTTAATGTTTCATTATATTTTCCAAGTGTAATATCATGTATTTTCAATGGACATTTAGGTCAAAAGACAACTCGAGATGTCAAATGACCACAGTGCCCCTGTTCGGATTGCATTCTCGATTTTTCGGTAACACCGGGTTTTGTCCGTTTTTCAATTTTTCACTTTTCTTTGTACTAATTAATTAATTTTCATTTAATATTTCTTATGGTGTTTATACTTCAATAGGGGCCTATTTAAGTCCTAAAAATATTTTCCAGGGTTCCCCGCGGTCCAGGGCTAGTCAACGGTCCACGTCGTGACTTCCCGATGCGGTCACCCATCACTAGGGTTCTCGGCTCGCTTAACTTGGTTACATTTCTTTGCTATTATTTTTCCTTTGTTTTTCTTGTATTTTCTTTTCTTGTATTTCATTATTTTATGTTTCCTCACTCATATCGAAGTGTAGTTCTAGGCATCCTAGCTGTCCGGACAACACTGGTCACCGAAACAGTAGAACGCACTACCGAACATAGGGGTGTTACATCTAGGGCCACATTGGTTGTACCTTCACGGGCTAAGGTTCCTAAGCCAAGTACTTTTAGTGGCTCTAGGAATGCGAAGGAAATTGATAATTTCCTTTGGAGTCTTGAACAATATTTTAGGGCTCTTGGCATTATTGATGATGCTAAGAAAATAGACCATGTGCTCCTTTATCTTATTAATACTGCTATGGTATGGTGGAGAAGGAGGCAAGCTGACTGAAGGAAAGGTTGTGCAAAAAGGCTTGTGCACCATTGCTACATGGGAAGATTTTAAGAAAGAGCTTAAATGCCAATTCAACCCCGAGAATGTTGCTAGAGAATCTCAGGCTAGACTTGGCCGCTTATTTTAAAAAAGTAGTATATGGGATTATGTTAAGGAATTTTCCAAGACTCTTTTGGAAATTCTAGACCATCCAAATCAGGAGGCCTTCTATGCATTCCTTGATAGCTTGCAACACTAGGCCAGAATGGAAGTAAAAAGGCATAGAGTAGATAACCTTGCTTTAGCCATTGCTATAGTCGAGTCCTTGGTCGAATTTAAGAAAAGTGACAAGGACAAGGGCAAAAGCAAACCATCTAAGGGAAAAGAGTGGGGGAGAGCCCTCACATGGTAAGGATGGAGGGTCAAAGAAGTTCAAGCACAAGGACGGATCTTCCAAGGGAAATCACTTCAAGAAGAATGGAGATAGGCCGCCACTCAGATGATTTCTGTGTGATGGACCTCATCAAGCAAGGGAGTGTCCAAAGAAATTAGCTCTTTCGGCCATAGTGGAGGAGAAAGATGCAAGTCCATGGCCAAAGGAGGGTGCTATTATGGGATCCCTTTAGCTTATCGCAGTAGTCTAAGCCAAGCCAAAGGAGGTTAAGTGAGAGAAGATGAGATGCCTATTTGTGCAAACTTCTCTTGGAGGAAAGAGGTATGGGCTCTAGTTGACACTAGTGCTTCAGATAACTTTCTCAACCTGGAGGAGGCACAATGCTTAGGAATCAGTTACACACTAGAAATGGGTGGTTTAAGGCATTAAACTCTAGTTCTTGTCCAATTCATGGAGTTGCTTGCAATGTGCTAGTTCAGCTAGGTGAGTGGCACGGCTACTTAGACTTCTCTATTGTTGCTATGGATGACTATGCTTGTGTTCTTAGTATTGACTTCATAGACAAGGTTAAAGCAATTCCTATCCCCTTTACAAATAGTTTGTGCATTTTAAATGAGGAAAATACGTGCGCTATCCCTCTAATAAGGGGTAAAGTAGAAGGTTCCAATCTTTCGGCCATGCAAATTGCTAAAGGTATTAGGCATGATGAGCCTACTGAGCCACTAAAGTTTGTTTTACAGAAAGAGATTAAGAATGTTCTAGATGATTTCCATGATGTCATGCCTTTGGAGCTACCTAGGAAATTGCCTCCTAGAAGGGAGTTTGATCACCATATCGAGTTAGAGCTCGAGCCTAAGCCACCATCGGGGTTCCCTTATTGAATGGCTTTACTTAAGTTAGAGGAGCTAAGGAAGTAATTGAAGGAGCTTCTAGATGTCAGCTTCATTCAGCCTTCAAAAGCCCTTTATGGTGCACTGATTCTTTTCTAAAAGAAAAAGGATTGCCCTCTTCACATGTGTATAGATTATCGAGCTTTGAATAAGGTAACTATGAAGAACAAATATCCTATTCCACTCATTGGCGATCTATTTGATCAACTTGGGAGGCATGGTGGTTCTCTAAATTGGACCTTTGATCTGGATATTACCAAGTCAGAATTCTTGAAGGAGATGAACCGAAGACAACTTATGCCAACAAGTATGGTTCTTAGAAATTCTTAATGATGCCTTGTGGTTTAACAAATGCACCTACTACTTTCTGCACTTTAATAAATAAGGTTTTCCATGACTTTCTGGACCGTTTTGTTATGGTCTAAGTTGATGACATAGTAGTTTATAGCAAGACACTTCAAGAGCATGTGGAGCACCTACGTTAAGTATTTAAGGTGCTTTGTGAAAACAAATTATATGTGAGAAAATGCACATTTGCACAACAGGAAGTGCCTTTCCTCAGCCATATTATGGGGCATAACAGAATTTGCATGGATGAATGAAAGCCATTGCTGAATGGAAACCTCCTAGGAAGGTCCCTAAGCTGTGGTCTTTTCTTGGTTTGGTTAATTATTACCGCAGATTCATCAATAGCTATTCTTCTATTGCTACACCCTTGACTGATCTATTAAAAAAGGAGAAAGTGTGGAATTGAGATTCTCAGTGTTAAAAGGCCTTTGATGCTTTGAAAAAGGCCATCATGGAGGAACCAATCCTAGCATTACCAGATCACTCCAAGGAGTTTGAGGTGCACACTGACGCATCAGACTTTGCCATTGGAGGTGTCCTAGTGCATGATGGACATCCTATTGCATTTGAAAGCTATAAGTTAAATGATACTAAGCAGCATTATACAGTTCAAGAAAAGGAGATGACTATAGTAGTCCATTGTCTAAGGACATGGAGACACTATCTACTGGGTTCTAAGTTCATGGTGAAGATGGATAATGTGGCAACTAGTTACTTCTTGACACAGAAGAAGTTATCTCCTAAGTAGGCCTGATGGTAGGTGTTCTTGGCAGATTTTGACTTCACCATGAATTATAAGCTAAGGCATGCTAATTTAGTGGTTGATGCTTTAAGTCGCAAAGCAGAATTGGCAGCCACGTCCTAGCCTAACTTGACACTTCTTGATTGCATTAGGGAAGGGATGCAGCATGATCCTCAAGCTAAATGTCTTATAGAGATGATTAATCAAGGCAAAACTCCAAGATTTTGGCTAGATAATAGCTTAGTATGCGCCTAGAAAGGTAGTGTGTACGTGCTATAATGGGGGAGCTTAAGGAAGGAGATTCTAAAGGAGTGCTATGACTCCTTATAGGTTGGACATCCTAGTGCTAGGCACACTATGACACTAGTGGAACATGCCTACTATTGGCCACAGATGGTAGATGATATTGAGCTATATGTCAATACCTATCTTGTTTACCAATAAGACAATGGAGAGCAGTGGAAGCCTGGAGGTTTGCTCGAACCATTGTCCATTCTAGAAAGGCCTTAGGAGAGTGTATCTATGGATTTCATCATTGGCCTTCCTACTATAGAGGGAAGCAGCAACATTATGATGATTATCGATAAGTCTAGCAAATATGGAGTCTTTCACCCATTGCCTAAGAGATTTGATGTAAGAGACGCACACAGGCTATTCTTTAAGCATGTGGTCAAGTACTAGGGAGTGCCTTACTTTATAGTCAATGACCAAGATGATAGGTTCACATGAAGGTTATGGATTGGACTTTTTAAAATGCTTAGCACTATACTCCAATTTTTTACCAGCTTCCATCCGTAGATTGACAACTAAATACAGAGGATCAATGAATTGCTAGAGTTTATTTGAGCTATTATGTGGTAGCTACAGGAGTAATGCCATTTGAGCTAGCTACTGGACAACAACCACTAGCTCCTCACAATGTAGAGACTTCTTATCAAGGTAAGAGTCATGAAGCATTTAATTTTACTAAAGGTTGGAAAGAGAAATTGGACATAGCATGGACATAGTATGTAGATTTCCAAGAAGGAGATCTTGTGATGGCCAAGATCATTACTCATACTGTTTGAAACTATTATAAGGGACATAAGGGCTTGCTTCAGAAATATGAGGGATATTCCCTATTGAGAAGCGCATTGGCAAGCTGATTATAGAGTAGTTGCCTACTCACTTGTAGGTGCATCTGGTGATCCATGTGAGTTTATAAAGCCTTACCATGATAATGAGGAAGACTCGGACAGTAATAAGTCAAAAAGGGCTCCTACGACAATCACTACTACCCTTGAGTGAGACATGGAAGAGATGTTTGCTCATCGAAAAGTTTCACAAAGGGTATCCATCCTAGATATAAGGAGTACTTGGTGAAGTGAAAGGGTGCCTCTGAAGCTGAAGCTAGGTAAGAGCATGAGCTCTCCTTGTGCCAATACGAGGATAAAGTACTAGCTTATTGACGAGAGGCGATGAGGGCATCGTGAGGATGAGTGGAGAAGAATGTGACACCCTCACAAAATAGCTCCCATAAAATCAAAATTTTTTTCACAAGGCAACCTATTGGGTGAGGATCAGTAGGCATGAGTCCTTGGCAAAGGGTAGGTGCACGCTACTTGACAAGTAGTGCATATGAGAATGAGGTTCATAGGCTCGCATGGTAGGCAAGCGCACAAGAGAGTCAGTAGGGCGCTAAGGCATGCTGCAGAGCTGTAGGGCATATGGGTGCACGAGACAGCAGTAGGCATGCAAGTGCATTAGGAAATGAGGTTCAGTAGTGTGCAAGATGCATATGAGCGAGCATGAGAAAGGCATATGGGTGAGTGAAGCACGCGGGTGAGCGAAGCACGCGGGTGAGCTTGTGGAGCATGCATAGGCGTGCGAGGCACGCATATGAGCATGTAGGAGGTACGTGGGCAAGTGGAGCACACCCTAACATGCACAGGGCTCCTAGTAAAAGAGGTTCAAAGTGCTTGGTTGGCCTAAAGAGTACTGGAAGCACCTGGGGCTAGCAGGTCAAAATAAGGTTCACTCCTAGAATTCTCTAGAAGTGCCTGGGACAGTCTAACACCACCATAGTGGTTTAGTTAGCTAGAGATATTTTCAAGGAACCTTCTAGAGTTAGCTAAAGACTATTGGGGTGGCAGCCTTCCTAAGCAAGCAACCATGGCTGCTAAACTAAAAGCTTCATAAAAGATCTTTTTAAGTGTTCTCCAAGCATATATGGATTTTCTAAGGCAAGTGGACTAAATATCTCTCTTGGATATTTTTGGAGGCCAAATCTCAACCGTCCAAAATAAAGAGGTGATCAAGAGGAAATCTTAGCCATCCAAATGAGGCTCAATCTCCACCACAAGTTGAGGCGGGAATTCCTCCACCACAAGTTGAGGTGGCTAACTAAGTGGTTTATAAATGCCAAACCAACTTCCAACCTTGTGGCACTTAGTCACTAGGTAAGACTAAATCAGCCTATCAACTTAGTTAGCCTACAAAGTATACTAACAAGAGTGACAAAGGATAAACAAAGTGAGAAAGTACAAAAGAAAATAAAGACAAGCAATGGAAAGAGTTTGGCAAAGGGAAAGTAATTTTATAACTTAACAAAATTTGTTGTACAAGCCTAAGGCTACAAGAGAATATCTTTATAAGGCTAAGTGTGTTAGTGACTCAACATGTGTACAAATGAGCATGGAAGTCCTTCTTTATAGACTTGCTAGCTGCCTCAACTTATGGTGGAGGAATTATCACCTCAACTTGTGGTAGAGATTAAGCGTCATTTGGACTGCTAGGATTTTCTCTTGATCACCTCCTTACTTTGGACAGTGGAGATTTTGCCTCTAAAAATATCCAAGAGAGATATTTAGCCCACTTGCCTTAGAAAAATTTGGATATGCTTGGAGAACATTCAATAAAAGCTTTCATGAAGCTTTTAGGTCGGCAACATGGTGGCTTGCCTAGGAAGGCTGCTGCCCTAATAGTCTCTAGCCAACTCTAGAAGGTTCCTTAAAAATATCTTTAGCCAACTGAACCACTATGACAATGCTAGACTACCTAGGCACTTTTGGAAAATTCCAGAAGTGAACCTCATTTGCACTTGCATGCCCCAGGCCCTTTTAACACATTCCATGCCAATCCTCCACGTCCCACGCTCTCCCAACGCTTGAACCTCATTTGCTAAGTGCGTTGTACATGCCATCATGCACTCCGCTTACCTACGTACCTCCCATACACTCGCCTGTGTGTGCTCCACATGCTATCTAGCGTGCCTCATTCACCTGTGTGCACTCTGCACACTACTGAACCTAGTTTCCTCATGCGCCTGCGTGCTCACTACTTATCTCACACGCCAGCATGCCTCACAGCCCTGCAAATGCCCCAGTACCCTGCTAACTCTCCTGCCCGCCTGTTTGCCTTGCTAGCCTATGAACCTCATTTTTATGTGCACTGCCTACCAAGTAGAGCAAACCTACCCTTTGCCCCATCAGGAGTCACACCTACTGAACCTCACCCGCTAGGCTGCCTTGTGAAAAAAATAAAAATTGGATTTTATAAGAGCTATTTTGTAAGGGTGTTACATTCTCCCCCACTCATCCTCACGATGCCCTCGTCGCATCCCACCAATAAGCTAGCACTTTACCCTTAGCTTTAGCTTTAAAGGCACCCTTCCACTTCACTAAGTACTCCTTATATCCAGGATGGATACCCCTTTGTGGCACTTCCTAATGAGCAAGTATCTCGTCCATTTCTCACTCAAGGGTAGTAGTGATTGTCGTAGAAGCCTTTTTTGATTTATTGCGATTCAGGTCTTCTTCATCGGCATGATAAGGCTTTAGCAAGCTCACATGGAACAAGAGATGCACCTCTAAAGGCAACTTTACTCTATAAGCTAGTTTCTCAATGCGCTTCTCAATTAGGAATGGTCCTTCATATTTGTGAAGTAAGCCCTTATGCACCTTGCTGTAATTCTGAACAGTGTGAGCAATGATCTTAACCATCATAAGATCTCCTTCTTAGAACTCCACATGCTGCCTCTTTGCATCTACCCTTTTCTTCATCTTCTTAGTTGCCTTGGCCAAAGATGCCCACGCCATCTCCAATTTTTCCTTCGAACCTTTAGTTAACTTAAAGGCTCCATGACTCTTACCTTGATAAGGAGTCCCTATGGTGTAAGGAGCTAGTGGTTAAATGGCATTGCTCCCGTGGCTTCACTTTTCTGAAGATGATAAGAAAACTGCACTGCATCCAGAAAATCAACCTCGTTTCGCTAGTTAACTACCACATAATGCCTTAAATACAACTACAGTAACACATTGATCCTTTCCATTTGGCCATCAGTCTGTGGATGGAAGCTGGTAGAAAATTGGAGTTAAGTGCCCAGCATTTTGAAAAGTTTAATCCAGAATCTCCCTATGAACCTAACATCTCAATCACTAATTATAGAGCTAGGCACTCCCTAATGCTTGACCACATGCTTAAAGAATAGCCTGGTTGCATCTCTCATATCAAATCTCTTATGCACCAGGACAAACACTCCATATTTATTGAACCTATCAACAATCCCCATAATGTTGCTGCATCCCTCTATTGTAGGAAGGCAAATGATATAATCCATAGATACACTCTGCCAAGGCCTTTCTAGAATGGGCAGTGGTTCGAGCAAAACTCTAGGATTTTGTTGCTCTCCCTTATCCTGCTGGCAAACAAGATAGTTTTTAACATATAACTCAATGTCATCCACCATCCACGGCCAATAGTAGGCATGTTCCATTAGTGCTATAGTGCACCTAGCACCAGGATGTCTAGCCCATAAGGAGTCATGGCACTCCTTAAGAATCTCCTTCCTTAAGCCCCTATTTTGGCATGCACACTACCTCTCTTGGTGCATACCAAGCCATTATCTAGCCAGAATCTTCGAGTTCTGCCTTGTCTAATCATCTCCATAAGACATTTAGCTCGAGGATCATGTTGCATCCCCTCTCTAATGTTAGTAGTATACCCTGGAGTATATCATTGTATTGCTTTCATGCTTATACTATGTATGAGCATATGGGCATGTGTTGGCTCTAATTAGTTATATAGAGATAGGTATTAGTCAAAATGGGATATGTTACCCTAAGTAAATAAGGATAAAAATCCTATGTCCTTTTAATTGTTTCTGATGATTTTAAGTTCCTGGCTAGAATAGATAGACTTAGTTAGAAAAGAGTTTCTGACAGAAAAGTCTTATTAATTAAGAATTAGAATTAAAAGAGGACATATGATTCTAACCAAAAGAGTTTAACATGAACCATGACTCTAGTTGGAATTGGAATTTTGTAATAGAGAGATTTTAGTACATGGTATGTATGATTAAGGTTCATGAATTAAGAAAATAATTCGGAACTAATTGGATATTCATGGTACATTATGTGTAACACCCTCCCGGTAGCAACTCCGTACATTCTACTATTCCGGTGACCGTTGTCGGTCCGGACAGCTAGAACGTTCGGAAAAATATTTAAACTAAAGTGAGGAACCATAATTAACTCAAATATTAATAAGAAAAATTTAGGAAAAATTTTAAAAATAAAATACAACCAAGTTAAATGAGCCGGTGCCCTAGCGATGGGTAACCTAGTGAGAAGTTGCGGTTCTCACAACTAGGAGCCCTAGACCCGGGTAAAAATTCATAAAATAATTTTTGGGACTCCAGAGAAGGGTCATTGAGGTTCCTATGGCATTAGAATTCCAAGAAAATATTTAGAAAAATTTTTCAATCGGTACAGACAATTTTGACCCGTTAAGCCAAGCGGAGGGCATTTTGGTCATTTCTCCTTCAGAGACGATTTTTGGCCGACTTGTCCAGTTAAGTAAATAATTATTATAACATAAAATATGAATTAATGTTGATGAAAAAAATTAATGTAAAGCTAGTAGAAAAGAAAAGAAAAGAAAAATCCATAAAAAGCAAATTATGACATCATTATGATGTCAATTAAAAGTTCGCACCAATTGCATTTAAACAACTATTTAATTAACTAATAAAAGAGACAATAAAGACCAAAGAAATCAAAAAGCCAGCAGCCACCTTCATCCTCCCCAAACTAGCCGAAACATTGCCCTAGCACCAAACCTCCATTAACACCTTCAACAAGCTCAATTTCTCTCCTCCTTTCACCATAAATCCTCCTACTCCTTTCACTAAAATTCATCCTTGCACCTTGCATAATCTTTTGGCAGCCAAGAAAAGGGAAGGAAGTAAAGTTTAAGCTTGGAAAATTCTGCCCTACAAGAGGTTAGTGCACATATATATCTAAAACTCTTTATTTTCATGTTAGAGACTTAAAAATGAGTAAGAATTTGTAAGCCAAATGAATACAATTTATGTGTATGTTTACCATGAATTTCGGCAGCCCTAAGGAAGGGATAGGGTTGATTGTTTTGATGGACTTAAAGTAGACTAGAGATTATGTTTAAAGCATATATATATGTGGATAGTGAATTAGCTAGTTAATTAAGGCATCTTGTGTGAATCATAATGGGAAATTAGGGTTTTGGGAGTGAAAATTGGACTTGGCTTATGAAATGATTAGTGAACATTCTAATGGTCAATTAGTGACCATTTGAGGTAAGTTAATCATAATTTGAAGTGAACTAGAGTGTTACAAACCAAATTGGTAGGCTGCCTAGTGACAGCAGCAGGGAGGCTGTGAGTCTAGCCTGTTTGGACTGCCATATCTTTGGCTGTGTAGGTTCAATTGGCGTTTGGCCAATTGGACATGAAACTAGACATATAATGGCAAAATTTTACTGAAGAAACCATGCCCAAAAGACCAAAGCAAGTGGACCAAAAGTTGGCCCCAATCCGGATACCCTGCAAGCAGATTCTGCAGAATGACCACTGTTCATTTGGCCATAACTCACTGTAAAATGGTCCATTTGACCTGAAATTTTTACAGCAACAAGATAAGATATAGACAAACAACTTTCATGAAGAAACCTACCCCAAATTATGGCCAGAACCTATCCAACAAGGCACTCACAATTACTGTTCATTGTACTGTAGATTTGATAAATTCTGCAGTTTTCCAATCCGGCCAGCTGTGGTTTTTGGACCATATCTGGAGCTACAAAACTCCAAATGGAGTGATTCAAAAAATGAAATTCAACTAGACAAAATAAGGAACAACTTTCATGTTTACCATTTCCTCAAATTTCCATTGTAACAGTCCCTAATGAAACAGTAAAATTATGGTACAAAAACTGAAAATTCTGCCCCTTAGTGCTAAGTTTGGAAATGGATTTGGTGATTAATTCCAACAAGTTTTAAATGCAAAATGTGGTACATTGGGAGTGTTAAAACTAATACACCTATTTTCTATCCAAAAGTCAACATTTTTGTTGACTAATGAAGTGAATAGTGACACCAAAACTTGAAATTCCCAAATTGAAGAATTTTAAAGTATCAAATGCCCTAGTATACCTAACAAGATTGGTTTGGATAGTTTGGCATGCCAATAGGGTTCAGTTAGCAGTACTGCACATGGAATTATGCCATTCTGTGATTTTATGGCTTTTAGCTATTTTGATATTGTGTTGAGACTTGGCCTCGTGCCTCATATTATTTACAGCTTGTTAGTCGCATTACATTGCTGGAGATACATATGTGACCAATGGTGTGACGGCCCGAGGTACTTGATACCCAGTGCCAGTTTACCCGTTTATCCAGTCCAGTCGTCCAGTATAGGTTACTTGGGCAACCAAATGAATGAAAATGGGCAAAGTTAAAGAAATAAATGAATATAACAAATACAAAACAAATAAGACATATACATTCAACACATATTTATTTTCTGCTATTTTCTTTTACTTTATTATTGCACCACTAAGCATTATTGCTTAGCGCGTTGCTTTTGCCACGCGTAGGTTCTGGAGATACAGATCGAGAGCCCAGTAGACCGCAGACTGGGTGAGTCCATCCTGCAGCCCTGCATAGTGTCCGTGTCACCTCACCCTCCACAGTGTATTAGTAGGACACTAGGTTTCATTTTGGTATTTTGTAACTAATTTTTTTTTTTATTTTCTAATATGTAATTGAACTTATGTAATGTATTTTGATGTTCATGTAAATAATGAGAATTGTGTTTGTGAATGGAAAAGTGAATGTTTATCTGTGATTTATACATGATTATCATATGAGATGCATGACTGAGAAATGAAATTGAAAAATGTTGAGATTTTGATATTGGAGTTTGAGAGTGATGAGATATGAATATTGGAAGTGTTTTTCACAGGTTCCGAAGAACTGTTTTCTCCATTTTTAGCCGGTACTCTGCTGGATTTTCTTTAAAATTTTCGGAACCTCAAATAAATAATAATTTTGACAAATGGCTTAAATAAATTATATTTCATAAACTATATTCAAAACTAAGACAAAAATTGATTAAGGTAAAATAGAGTGTGCCGATACACCGTGTGACATTGCTTACTCAGATATTCTGTACACGGGTAAGGGGTGTCACATTATGCTCGATGTCAACCATGATTTATGAGAACTTAAATGAAAAGGGAATTCCATTTTAAGTTTGGAATGGTTCCAATAATATTAAGGAGTTATTATTATTCTCATTGCCAATTAATAATGAACCTAGTAAGTCGCACGCATAAGAGCAACATGATCAATTCATAATTAATTTGCTTAATTAATTAAATAGTTTAATTAATTAATTGAATTAATAAATTTAGTTTATAATTAGAATGCAAAGTCCCTAGCATAACTTAAAACTAAATTTATTTATGAAAGTGTTCAACTTAGTATTTAAAGTATTTAAATAAAAACTTGAATAACCAAGCTTATGGTAGAAAATTAATGTGATTAATTTGGTAATTTTACTTGATCAAAATTTGACAATTTTGACATAGTCAAACTTTGACAATGTTGACTTGGTCAAAGAAAGAATGAAAATTAAATTAATTATTATGTGATAATAATTAATTGATATTTTAATTCCTTAATTATTTTAAGTTTGACAAGTGGACAAAATGAAATTAGAAAACTCATTTAAGGGTTAAATGAGAAATTAACACTTGTAAAATTAATTTTAATTATAGAAATTAAAAACATAAAAGAAAATAGAAAGAAGACAAGAGACCTCTTCTTCTTTTGTTTATGTGGTCGAATCCTTCTTCCTCCATAGCTAAGAAATTTCTTCTTCTTCCTTGCTTGATTCAAGAAATTTAAGTGTTAACACTCTTGAATTAAGTGTTGAGAAAGTGTTTCTCACCTCTTCCATTCACTTGAAATAAAGAAAACCCTAAAGCTCCCATTCCTTTATCTTGGTCGAATTCTAAAAGAAGAGCAAGGAGGGTTTTTTATTAGATCAAGTTGCTTTAATCAAGGGGCTTGTGTGGACAAGTTAGAGAGCTAACACTTGGTGGCTTTCACTCCCTGGATTTGATGTGAGAATTTGATTATGTGCCTTTAAGGGTGAGTTCCCTCTACAAACCCTAACTTATAAATTTAGGGATTTTGTTTCCTTATAGCAATTAGGCTTGTTAGCAATTGAGAAATCATGTTTTTTTGACCAAAACTAAGTGTTTTACAATAGTATAAAGTGTTTATATAGTGTATGAAACTTAGGATTGTAAAATATAAAAGTTGCTAACTTTGCACCCTAAAGCTAGTTAAGGTGCATTTTTCTTACATCTGATGTGATAAAAAAGTTCCAAGTTAGACTGGGATGTTGCTGCCAATTCTACTTTACAACTCAAAGCATCAACTACTAAATTAACATGCTCTGGCTTATACTCCATGGTGAAGTCAAATTCTACTAAGAACACCTGCCATCAGGCCTACTTAGGAGATAAATTTCTTCTGTGTCAAGAAGTAGCCGATTGCCACATTGTTTGTCTTTACCTTGAACTTAGAACCTAGCAGATAGTTTCTTCATGTCCTCAGACAATGGACTACTACAGTCATCTCCTTTTCCTAAACTGTATGCCGCTGCTCATATCATTCAACTTGTAACTTTCATATGTAATAGGATGTCCCTCCTACATTAAGACACCTTCTATGGCAAAGTCTGATGCGTTAGCGTGCACCTCAAACTCCTTATAGTGATTTGGTAAAGTTAGGACTGGCTCCTCCATTATGGCCTTCTTTAATGCTTCAAAGGCCTTTTAACACCAAGAATTCCAATTCCACACTTTCTGCTTCTTAAGTAAATTAGTCAAAGGTGCAGCTATAGTAGAATAACCCTTACTGAACTTGCGGTAATAATTAACCAAACCAAGAAAAGAGCACAGCTTGGAGACCTTCCTAGGAGGTTCCCATTTGGCAATGACTTTCACTTTGGATTCATCCATGCGAATCCTTCCATGCCTCAAAATATGGTAGAGGAAAGGCACTTCCTATTATGCAAATGTGCATTTCTTCTTTTTCACATATAATTAGTTTTCACGAAGCACCTTAAATACTTAGCGTAGGTGCTCCACATGCTCTTGAAGCGTCTTGCTGTAGACTACTGTGTCATTAAGGTAGACCACAAAACAAGGGTCCAGAAAGTCATGGAAAACCTTGATCATTAAAGTGCAGAAAGTAGTAGGTGCATTCATCAAACCAAAAGGCATCACCAAGAATTCATAAGAGCCATACCTGGTGACACAAACTGTCTTTAGTTCATCTCCTTCAACAATTCTGACTTGGTAATGTCTAGACCAAAGATCCAATTTAGAAAACCATTCTGCCTCCCCAAGTTGATCAAATAAATCAGTAATGAGTGGAATAGGATATTTGTTCTTCACAATCACCTAATTCAAAGCTCGGTAATCTATACACATACGAAGAAAGCCATCCTTTTTCTTTTGGAAAAGAACCAGCGCTCCATAAAGAGCTTTTAAAGGCTAATGAAGCCGACATCTAGAAGTTCCCTTAATTGCTTCCTCAACTCCTCTAACTCAAGTGGAGCCATTTAATAAGGGACACTTGAAGGTGGTTTAAACCCAGGCTCTAGCTCAATGTGGTGATCAACCCCCCTTTTAGGAGGCAATTTCTTAGGTAGCTCCGATGGCATGACATCATGGAATTCATCTAGAACATTCTTAATGTCTTCTAGCAAAACATGTTTTAATGTCTCCTCATCATGTCTCAAAGCCACCAAATAAGTAAGATCATCATGCCTGATGCTTTTAGCAATTTCCATGGCCGACAAAGTGGCATCTCCCACTTTAACCCTTGTTAGAAAGATAGTGCATCTACTTCCCTTATTTAAAATGCACATACTATTCATAAAGGGGATAGTGATTGCCTTAACCTTATCCGTGAAGTCAGTACCAAGAACACAAGCATAATCATCCAAGCAACAATAAAAAAGTCTAAGTTGTCATACAACTCACCTAGCTGAACTGACGCATTGTGAGCAACTCCATGAATTAAACTTAGGCTAGAGTTCACTGCCTTAAGCCATCCCTTTTTTGGTATATAATTGATTCCCAAGCGCTGTGCCTCCTCTAGTTTGAGAAAGTTATCTAAAACACCAGTGTCAACTAGAGCTCGTACCTCTTTTCCTCTAAGAGAAGCTTGTACATATAGGCATCCCATCTTCTCTCCCTTAACCTCCTTTGGCTTAGCTTGGACTATTATGGCAAGCTAAAGTGATCCCATGGTAACACCCTTTTTTGGTCATTGACTTAAATTTTTCACCTCCACTATGGCCGAAAGAGCTGATTTCTTTGGACACTCCTTTACTTGATAAGGTCCATTACATATGAAGCATTTGAGTGGCAACCTGTCTCCATTCTTCTTGAAATGACTCCCATTGGCTTGAACTTTTTGGACCCTCTGTCTTTACTGTGTGAGGGCTCTCCCCCACTCTTTTCCTCAGATGGTTTGCTCTTACCCTTGTCCTTGTCCTTGTCCTTGTCACTCTTTTTAAATTCAACTAAAGACTCAACTGTAGTAATGGCTGAAGCAAGATTATTAGCTCCACGCCTTTCTACTTCCATTTTGGCCTGGTATTGCAAGCCATCAAGGAATGCATAGAAGGCCTCTTGATCCAGATAGTTTGGAATTTCTAAGAAAGTCTCAAAAAATTCCTTAACATAATCCCAGATACTCCTTTTTTGAGACAATCACCTAAGTTTAGCCCGAGATTCTCTAACAACATTCACGGGGTAGAACTGGCATTTAAGTTATTTCTTGAAATCGTCCCATGTATCAATGGTGCACAAACCCTTCTCTCGATCAGCTTTCCTCCTCCATAATACCATGGAGGTATCAATAAGATAAAGGGCACATGGTCTATTTTCTTAGCATCATCAATAATGCTAAGTGCCTTAAAATACTGCTCAAGACTCCAAAGGAAGTTATCAGTTTCCTTCGCATTCTTAAAGCCACTTAAAGCACTTGACTTAGAAACCTCAGCCTATAAAGGTACAACTAATATGTAATACCCCTATTTGTATAGCCTGGTATATTTCACTGTTCCAGTGACCGGAGTCAGTCTGGACAATTAAGGAGATTAGAACCACACTTAAGACAACTAGAGAAGCCATAAACATAAATAATTAGTAATTGCCAATTGGTTAAGTATAAATAAGAAGAATAGAACATAAGAAGTTAAACGAGCCGAGAGTCACAACGATGGGTGACCTTCTAGGGAATGACTGCGAAGTCGATTTAAACTCAAATTTTGAACCGTAAAATGTGATGCCGCGGTCTTTAGGACCATTACGAACACAGTGGAAATGAGAAAATCATGAAAAAGAACTGTTAAGCCTGTCAAATAATTAGGTCAGGGAGCCGGAAGAAATGTTGAATTATTTGCAAACCGGGTTGAACCGACGAGGGGCAATTTGGTCAATTGACCCCGAGAGCTGACTCCTGACCTAACTGTTAAATAAAATCAGAGAAAAGAAAATTTGGGAATTGAGAATTAAATTAAAGAACTAATAGAAAAATAAATTAAAAAAAAAAGAAGGAAAATGAAAAAGTGTAGGGAAATGACATCATGCATGACATATGCATGATGCCATAAATCCCATAATTAATAATTTGATTAAATGGATTTTTGGGTCTTCCATAAGACAAGTAAAAAGACTAAAAGGAAAAAAAAAGTTGGTCTTCTCCCTTTTCCTCATTGCCGTCCACTTCTCCCTCCCATCCCCATGAATGGTCCTCCATTAAAGCTTGCACTCAAGCTTTGAAATCCTTACTAAACCTCAACTTCTCCCATAATTGCTTCATAAAAACTTGTTCTAGCCACTTGAGAAGGAGATTGGTCACCAAAAAAAGAAGAAAGGAGGAGAAATAAGAAGAGGAAAAAGACACCTAACAAGGTTAGTGATTTAAGATGCAAAAATTAGTTTATTTATTGTGTTTTTAGCTTGATTAACTTGTAAATAAACTTAAAATAAAAAGAAAAATTTATTGAGGGACCAAGCTGAAATTTGGCCAGCATTTGTATGGGGGTGTTATTGTATGGTTTGATGGATTTGAATGAGTTTATGGACCTCCATTAGTTGAATGATTATAGTTAAAAGCTTTGAAATTAGCTAATTGCAACAAGTAGTGTGAATTAGGGTTTGGACATTAGGGTTTAGAGACAAAAGTGAGGAAGTGGTAAATGATGTCTTTGACCTAATGTGAAGTGAGAAAAGGTCATTTGTGACCAAATGAAGTGTGTTAGAATGGTTGGAGTTAAGGCCAAATTCTGATTGAGTGTTTACCTTTGAGGGACCAAAAATGAAATTTTACAAGTCCAATTGATATGAGACCAATTGAGAATGAAAATAGACACTAAATGACACAATTTTGATTCAGGAAGCATGCCCAAAAAGTGATCAAAACCTAGTGAACAAATTGACCAAATTTGAAAAATCACAGTCTGCCCTGTAAAAACTGACTAAATGAATAGTGTTTATTCATTTAGTCATAACTTGAGTTAGGAAGGTCTAAATGACCTGAAATTTTACCAGTGGTTAGATGAGATATAGACCTAAAATTTTCATGAAGAACACAAACCCAAATTATGCCATTAACCAAGTCATTTGGCCACCCCAAGTTGGTGACCCAAAACTGCCAGCACCAAAAATTGCCCAAAATTCTGGGTTAAGTCCAATCCGGCAGCCATGGTTCAAATGGATATAACTTGAGCTACAAAACTCTAATTGGAGTGATTCAAAAAGGAGAATAAACTTAAGACAATAGGGAACATTTTCTATGAAGAAAGTTTTTCCAAATTCCAACAGTAGAATGACCAATGGAACAGTGTAACCTAAGGCACCAAAATTGAAAATTTGCAATTTTGCCTAAAGGACTTAAGTTTTAAGAAAATGACCAAAATCAACAGGTTTGGTGACTAAAATGTGGTATGTGGGTGAAGTTGGAGTTCTCATACCTATTAAGCCTTAGAAAGTCAACAAATTGACTTGAATAGTATAGTGAATAGTAATCCCGAAACACAAAAATTATAAAACGTCGAGTTTAACATATTAGAGCTAGGTAAAAGTGAAGTTCAATTTATTTTTGGATTTATGCTAAGTTATGGCACTGAAACACTGTGAAACTGTGTGTTTCAGCTGAAAAAGACTTGGAAGGTCTGAGGGACTGAGTCAAGGCCTAGAGGCGACTCACGTCAGGTCTGTGCACAATAATTCTTGTTTAAATATTTTATTCTTGAAAATTTGACTTCTGTGATTAATTATATATTGTGTTGCCATTTTATGATCGTAAATGTGACTTTGGAAATTGATCAGATTTCTCACAAATGATTTAATTAAATTGTTTTGAATTGATTTTGTGTTCACACTTAGCATGACAATGCCTTATTATTCCTCCTCCATTTATGGGGTGAGATCGATTATTTTCCTCCATCTCTGGTTCACCAGTTGAGGTTGTAGATCGAATGAGTACTCATTAGCTAGCTAGCCACCTCCCTCATTGATTTCGATTAGTGGGGTTATAGATTGCTTTGTCGTGGTGTACAACATGGCATTGATCGGAAATTTTGTGTCATTGCTTAAGTTATGTATGATTTGGCAACACTGTGTTTATTAAATTATTTGATCAAATTATTTTATTATGAGTTTTGATAATTTGTGAAATGTGATTGAGAAATATTTAAATTATGTTTCGTCAATGAATGATTTATGTATTGTATTTTAAATTTTTATTGTGCACCACTGAGTATTTTTATTCTTAGCGATAGCTTATTTTGCTGTCGCAAATAAGAGCAAGGAGAAAGCAGCAGAGTGAGCTGCTACTGATATTGAGGACTACACTGATATTTTCGTACGGGTATTATTTTATACCCTTGTAGTTAATTTTGATGTAAATATTGTAATATTTTAGGTATCAATGTAAAGTTGAGCAGTTGTATAATAAATTATAATAATATTATTTTTGGAACTTCTTTTTGTAAATTAAGATTTGTAATTGTGAATTTCATACTTTATACACTGTGAGTGAAGTTATGAAATATTTTGAGATTATAAATTTTGATTGGATTATGGAATTATTTTGAAGTGGATTGAATTGAGTTGACTTGAGATTATTTGGAGGTTGGGAGTTGTGAAAAATTTATTGGAAGTGTTTTTCTCAAGTATTTGAAGAACTGTTTTCTCAAAATACAGACGAAACTCTGTCAAAATTTTTATAAAATTTGAGGCAAAATTAAAATGGACAAAAATTTTTACTAGTATTTAA
This sequence comes from Hevea brasiliensis, assembly GCF_030052815.1. NCBI lineage: Eukaryota > Viridiplantae > Streptophyta > Magnoliopsida > Malpighiales > Euphorbiaceae > Hevea > Hevea brasiliensis. Next base: position 22,457,141 of record NC_079499.1, on the reverse strand, counting down.
GCTTTGAATAAATAATTTTAATTCTTACCAAAATGCTTACCACTTCCAAATGTAAGAAAATTGTTTTAAAATCCCTTGTAGGGTACTTAATGAGTTATCAGTAGGTGAAGTTCGATAGTTCATTAGGTAGTCTATGAGATCATGTTATGCCTTACAAAGGGGTAAGGTGTGACATGTTTTAGTGGTATCAGAGCATGGTTTTTCAATAAATTTTGACTATGTGTATGAATATTTCTTTGATAAGTACAACTTCTCAAGTGTTTTTAATTGATACATATGACATATTTACATCATGAATATGCACTAACAGAGGTCAATCTCCTTGTGTTTGATCTCAGGAAGTAGAAATTTTGGGAAAACGGAATGGAAGAAGGAGATCATTCCGTGGAACAATCTGTTGAGGCTGAGGTTCAAGGGAAAGCCCCAGCACTCCATAACGTGAGTGGGTTAGCCACTCCAGCACCGCAGTTTCCTACTCAGTTTGCACAGCATATGGTTGCGTTTTTCCAGCAAATGGCGTGAAATGTGCCACCCCAAGCTCAGATGCAAGCACCTGTAGCACAACCATAGCCCTCAGATTGGCAATATGAAAAATTGATGGAATTTGGGGCCACCGAGTTTAAGGGCACGGTGGATCCACTGGAGGCAGAACAGTAGTTGGAAAGAATGGAACGGCTTTTCAGAAAGCTGCAGTGTATTGAAGAATTAAAATTTGAATATTCAGTATCTCTTCTCCAAGGGGATGCATATGAATGGTGGAAGACCATCCCCCACAGCCTAGTCAGCCACCTGTGTTGACCTGATCAGAGTTTTTGAGGGAGTTTTGATAGAAGTGGGTTCCTGATGCATATGTGGATATGAAGTTACAAGAATTCCTGAGTTTGAAACAAGGGGACAGAACCATAGCAGAATATGAGAGAGACTTCTCTCGACTGAGCCACTACACTGGAAGTTTAGTCTCCACCCCCAGAGATAGATGTAAGAGGTTTGAGTCCGGATTAAGGCCGAATCTGAGAATGCAAGTTGTGGGTTTTCGACATCAGAATTTCTCTGAGTTGATCTCACAGGCCCTGGAACTGGAAAGGATAGAATCAGAAGGGGCAGTGAAGAAGGGTACACAAGAGAAAGAGAAGACTGAAAAGACTACTGGTCAAGCACCTGAAAGTAGTTTAGGGAAGAGGAAACAGTCTGGGGGATCTAGCTCTCGCAGATCTGGCAGAGGGAGATTCTCTGGCCAAAGACCACCCCGGTCTAGTCAGCAGACCCAACAGGCACCCCGAGGAGCTCTATCAGTACGGTAGTATGAAACTTATGGTAGAACACACGGTGGGGTGTGTTTCAAGGCCACTGGTTCAGGTTTTAACTGTGGAGGGAGCGGACATTTTGCTAAGGATTGTACTAGTCTGCGCCGGTCTGGACCTTCTGCTACATCTGAGGGATCAGCCCAAGTCTCTGCACCTAAAGGGTCACAGTCAGCTGCTAGAGGTAGAGGCAGAGGTAGGGGTCCTGGTAACACTCCTGGAAGTCAAAGCACTGTTAACCAGCCAGTACCCAGTGGCGCACCAGTCAGAGTGTATACTATGCACCAGAGAGAGGAGGCTGAAACATCAGACGTAGTAATTGGTATTTTCTCCATCCTTAACTAAGATGTACATGTGTTATTTGATCCTGGCTCCACACATTCGTATGTTAGTGCTAGTGTGATGTGTTCTACTGCTATCCAGTGTATACCAATGGATTATGATGTGCTAGTAACTAGTCCATTAGGCCAGGAGGTTAGGGTAAATAGACTATATAGGGACTATCCTTTGGTGATCCAAGGACACACTTTTCTGTCTGACTTGATTGAAATGCCCTTCAGAGATTATGACATTATCTTGGGCATGGATTGGTTAGCCAAGCATCATGCGATGATTGACTGTAGACTGAAGACAGTCATTTTTTGTCTTCCTCAGTATGGTGATGTAGTAATACATGGGGAGAGGCAGTTATTGCCTTCAAACATCATTTCAGCTGCACTGGCCAGAAGGATGATCAGAAAGGGGTGTGAAGCATATTTGGCACATGTGGTAGACACCCAAGTGGATAGTCCAGCATTGAGGGACATCCCTACGGTATGTGACTTTCCAGATGTATTTCCTGATGAATTGCCAGGATTACTTCCAGAAAGAGAAGTGCAGTTTGAAATTGATGTTATGTCTGGTGTGGACCCAATCTCCATAACACCATACAGAATGGCACCAGCAGAACTAAAAGAATTGAAAGTACAGTTGCAAGAGTTGCTTGATAAGGGCTTCATCCGCCCTAGTGTGTCAACTTGGAGAGCGCCAGTATTATTTGTAAAGAATAAGGATGGCACTCTCCAGTTATGCATTGACTATCCGCAATTGAATAAGGTAACAATAAAGAACAGATACCCATTACCCCGTATTAATGAATTGTTTAATCAGTTGAGGGGTGCAGCTATGTTCTTCAAAATTGACCTGAGATCAGGTTATTATCAGCTGAAAGTACAAGAGCAGAGTATTTCTAAAACTTTCTTTAGAACCCACTATGGCCATTATGAGTTCTTGGTTATGTTATTTGGGTTAACTAATGCTCTGGCTGCTTTTATGGATCTGATGAACACTATCTTCAGACCATACCTCGACCAGTTTGTTGTGGTATTTATCGATGATATATTGGTTTACTCGAGGAGTGCAGAAGAGCATGATAGACATCTGCGGATTGTACTACAAACTTTGAGGGAGAAACAGCTATATGCCAAATTGTCGAAGTGTGAATTTTTGCTGAAGGAAATATCTTTCTTGGGGCATGTAGTATCAGAAGAGGGCATCAAGGTAGATCCAAGTAAGATTGAAGTTGTCCTTAATTAGAAGCCACCCAGAAATATCACAAAGATTCACAGTTTTCTGGGGTTAGATGGATACTACCGTCGATTTGTGAAGGGATTCTCCATGTTGGCATCTCCATTGACCAAGCTGCTTAGGAAATATGTGAAATTTCAGTGGACAGATAAATGCCAACAGAGTTTTGATGAATTGAAGAGATGTTTAACTGAGACTCCAGTCTTGACTTTACCTACACCGGGTAAAGAATATACAGTTTATAGTGATACTTCTCACAATGGGCTAGGTTGTGTGTTGATGCAAGATCAGAATGTCATTGCCTATGCATCACCCCAGCTGAAACTGCATGAGAGGAATTATCCGACACATGATTTGGAGCTTGCAACCATTGTGTTCGCTCTTAAGATCTGGAGACATTATTTGTATAGGGAGAAGTGCTACATCTACACAGATCATAAGAGTTTGAAGTATTTGGGCACCCAGAAACAGTTGAATTTGAGACAAAGGAGATGGTTAGAGTTGATAAAAGACTATGATTGTCTGATAGACTATCTACCAGGGAAAGCTAATGTTGTGGCTGACTATCGCAAGTCTACGAGTTACTCCTTTGTCTTTAGTGCATGAGTTAAGATCATTACATACCAGCTTAGAGACTAATGATGATGGTCAAACAGCAGTTACATGGCATGTACAGCCAGTGTTGATTGATCAGATTAGAATGGCTGCTCATAATGATCAGAAGTATCAGAGACTGTTGGAAGAAGTCCAGCAGGGCAAGAAACCAAAATTCTCAATCAGAGATGATAGTCTATTGCTACATTAGGGCAGAATGTGTGTTCCTAATGATGTTGATTTGAGGCAGATCATTTTGAAGGAAGCAGATGAGTCTCCTTTTGCTATGCACCCTGGTGGTACAAAAATATATAGAGGGCTAAAGGAGCATTACTGGTGGATGGGTATGAAAAGAGAAGTGGCAGAGTTTGTTTCCAAATGCCTAACTTGTCAGCAAGTGAAGGCAGAACACCAAGTACCAACTGGGTTATTACATCCACTACCAGTGCCAGAATGGAAATGGGAGAGAATAACTATGGATTTTGTGATGGGACTTCCGAGGACACAGAAGAGTCATGATGCAATATGGGTCATTGTTGACAGACTGACCAAGTCTGCTCATTTTCTACCAGTCTGGATGGACTACAGTTTAGAAAGATTGGACAGGTTGCACATTGATGAGATTATAAGACTGCATGGAGTGCCAGTATCCATCGTATCAGACAGAGATCCTAGGTTCACTTCTAGATTCTGGGGTAGCCTTCAAAGAGCCCTAGGAACTAGATTGAACTTCAGTACTGCATTCCACCCACAGACAGATGGCCAGTCTGAGAGGGTAATTCAGATCTTGGAGGATATGCTACGGGCTTGTGTGATTGAATTTGAGGGCAGTTGGGATACACACTTGCCTTTGATTGAGTTTGCTTACAACAATAGCTACCAATCAAGCATTGGGATGCCTCCATATGAAGCTTTGTAAGGCAGAAAATGTAGAACCCTGTTGTGTTGGGATGACGTGGGTGAAAGAAAGATGATTGGACTCGAAATTGTTCAGCAAACTGAGGAGAAGATCAGAGTAATCAGAGATCGACTTAAGACTGCATCAGACCGTCAAAAGTCCTACATTGATTTGAAAAGAAGGGATTTTGAGTATGCAGTGGGTGAGAAAGTTTTCCTCAAGTTTTCTCCTTAGAAGAGAATTATGAGATTCGGCAGAAAGGGGAAACTGAGTCCTCGTTTCATTGGGCCATATGAGGTTCTGGAAAGAGTGGGTCCTTTGGCATATCGGTTGGCACTACCTCCAGAGTTGGAGAAGATACATAATGTCTTCCATGTGTCTATGTTGAGGAGGTATCGATCAGACCCATCTCATGTACTACCAGTGGAAGAAATTGAAGTGAATCTAGACCTCACATATGAGGAAGAACCCATAGAGATTCTGGCTTATGAGATGAAGCAGCTAAGAAACAAGCAAATACCATTAGTGAAAGTGCTGTGGAACCATCATTCGGGCTAGGAGGCTACTTGGGAACGAGAGGAGGATATGAGGAGACAGCACCCATAGCTGTTTAGAGATTAATACCAGGTAAAATTTCGAGACGAAATTTATTTAAGGGGGGGAGAATTGTAACACCCCCATTTGTATAGCCTAGTATATTTCACTGTTCCGGTGACCGGAGTCGGTCCGGACAATTAAGGAGATTAGAACCACACTTAAGACAACTAGAGAAGCCATAAACACAAATAATTAGTAATTGCCAATTGGTTAAGTATAAATAAGAAGAATAGAACATAAGAAGTTAAACGAGTCGAGAGTCACAGCGATGGGTGACCTTCTCGGGAACGACTGCGAAGTCAATTTAAACTCAAATTTCGAACCATAAAATGTGACGCCGCTGTCCTTAGGACCATTACGAACATAGTGAAAAAGAGAAAATCACGAAAAAAAAACTGTTAAGCCAGTCAAATAATTAGGTCAGGGAGCCGGAAGAAATGTTGAATTATTTGCAAACCGGGTTGAATCGGTGAGGGGCAATTTGGTCAATTGACCCCGAAGCTGACTCCTGACCTAACAGTCAAATAAAATCAGAGAAATTAAAATTTCAGAATTGAGAATTAAATTAAAGAACTAATAGAAAAATAAATAAAAAAAAGAAGGAAAATAAAAAAGTGTAGGGAAATGATATCATGCATGATGCATGATGCCATAAATCCCATAATTAATAATTTGATTAAATGGATTTTTGGGTTTTCCATAAGACAAGTAAAAAGACAAAAAGGAAAAAAAAAAAAAAAAGTTGGCCTTCTCCCTTATCCTCATTGCCGTCCACTTCTCCCTCCCATCTCCATGAATGATCCTCCATTAAAGCTTGCACTCAAGCTTTGAAATCCTTACTAAACCTCAACTTCTCCCATAATTGCTTCATAAAAACTTGTTCCAGTCATTTGAGAAGGAGATTGGTCACCAAAGAAAGAAGAAAGGAGGAGAAATAAGAAAAGGAAAAAGACACCTAACAAGGTTAGTGATTTAAGGTGCAAAAATTAGTTTATTTGTTGTGTTTTTAGCTTGATTAACTTGTAAATAAACTTAAAATAAAAAGAAAAATATGTTGAGGGAGCAAGCTGAAATTCGGCCAGCATTTGTATGGGGGTGTTATTGTATGGTTTGATGGATTTGAATGAGTTTATGGACCTCCATTAGTTGAATGATTATAGTTAAAAGCTTTGAAATTAGCTAATTACAACAAGTAGTGTGAATTAGGGTTTGGACATTAGGGTTTAGAGACAAAAATATGAGGAAGTGGTAAATGATGTCTTTGACCTAATGTGAAGTGAGAAAAGGTCATTTGTGACCAAATGAAGTGTGTTGGAATGGTTGGAGTTAAGGCCAAATTCTGATTGAGTGTTTACCTTCGAGGGACCAAAAATGAAATTTTACAAGTCCAATTGGTATGAGACCAATTGAGAATGAAAATAGACACTAAATGACACAATTTTCATTCAGGAAGCATGCCCAAAAAGTGACCAAAACCTAGTGAACAAATTACCCAAAGTTGAAAAATCACAGTCTGCCCTGTACAAACTGACTAAATGAACAGTATTTGTTCATTTGGTCATTACTTGAGCTAGGAAGGTCTAAATGACCTGAAATTTTACCAGTGGTTAGATGATATATAGACCTAAAACTTTTATGAAGAATACAAACCCAAATTATGTCATTAACCAAGTCATTTGGCCACCCCAAGTTGGTGACCCAAAACTGCCAGCACCAAAAATTGCCCAGAATTCTGGGTTGAGTCTAATCCGGAAGCCATGGTTTAAATAGCTATAACTTGAGCTACAAAACTCCAATTGGAGTGATTAAAAAAGGAGAATAAACTTAAGACAATAGGAAACATTTTCTATGAAGAAAGGTTTGCCAAATTCCAACAGTAGAATGACCAATGGAACAGTGCAACCTAAGGCACCAAAATTGAAAATTTGCAATTTTGCCTAAAGGACTTAAGTTTTGAGAAAATGACCAAAACCAACAGGTTTGGTGACCAATATGTGGTATGTGGGTGAAGTTGGAGTTCCCATACCTATTAAGCCTTAGAAAGTTAACAAATTGACTTGAATAGTGTAGTAAATAGTAACTCCGAAACACAAAAATTATAAAACGTCGAGTTAGCATATTAGAGCTAGGTAAAAGTGAAGTTCAATTTATTTTTGGATTTATGCTAAGTTATGGTACTGAAACACTGTGAAACTGTGTGTTTCAACTGAAAAAGACTTGGAAGGTCTGAGGGACTGAGTCAAGGCATAGAGGCGACTCACGTCAGGTCTGTGCATAATAATTCTTGTTTAAATATTTTATTCTCGAAAATTTGACTTCTGTGATTAATTATGCATTGTGTTGCCATTTTATGATCATAAATGTGACTTTGGAAATTGATCAGATTTCTCACAAATGATTTGATTAAATTGTTTTGAATTGATTTTGTGTTCACACTTAGCATGACAGTGCCTTATTATTCCTCCTCTATTTATGGGGTGAGATCAATTATTTTCCTCCCTCTCTGGTTCACCAGTTGAGGTTGTAGATCGGATGAGTACTCATTAGCTAGCTAGCCACCTCCCTCATTGATTTCTATTAGTGGGGTTGTAGATTGCTTTGTCGTGGTGTACAACACGGCATTAATCGGAAATTTTGTGTCACTGCTTAAGTTGTGTATGATTTGGCAACACTGTGTTTATTAAATTATTTGATCAAATTGTGTTATTATGAGTTTTGATAATTTGTGAAATGTGATTGAGAAATATGATTGAGAAATATGATTGAGAAATATTTAAATTGTGTTTCGTCAATAAATGATTTATGTATTGTATTTTAAATTTTTATTGTGCACCACTGAGTATTTTTGTACTCAGCGATAGCTTATTTTGCTGTCGCAGATAAGAGCAAGGAGAAAGCAGTAGAGTGAGCTGCTACTGATGTTGAGGCTACACTGATATTTTTGTACGGGTATTATTTTATACCCTTGTAGTTAATTTTGATGTAAATATTGTAATGTTTTAGGTATCAATGTAAAGTTGAGCAGTTGTATAATAAATTGTAATAATATTATTTTTGGAACTTCTTTTTGTAAATTAAGATTTGCAATTGTGAATTTCATACTTTATACACTGTGAGTGAAGTTATGAAATATTTTGAGATGATAAACTTTGATTGGATTGTGGAATTATTTTGAAGTGGATTGAATTGAGTTGACTTGAGATTATTTGGAGGTTGGGAGTTGTGAAAAATTTATTGGAAGTGTTTTTCTCAGGTATTTGAAGAACTGTTTTCTCAAAATAAAGACGGAATTCTGTCAAAATTTTTATAAAATTTGCGGCAAAATTAAAATGGACAAAAATTTTTACTAGTATTTAAGCTTTGAATAAATAATTTTAATTCTTACCAAAATGCTCACCACTTCCAAATGTAAGAAAATTGTTTTAAAATCCCTTGTAGGGTACTTAATGAGTTATCGGTAGGTGAAGTTCGGTAGTTCATTAGGTAGTCTATGGGATCATGTTATGCCTTACAGAGGGGTCAGGTGTGACATAATATGCCCCCAAAATTGGTGGCTCCTCCTTCTTATACAACAAGGGATACTTATTACTCCACTTCCTTTAACTTTCCTGAGACCTGATCCAACTCTTCCTTAAGGTAGAGATTCTCTTCTACTACATTATCTATATGTCCACGCAAGCACTGATTCTTTTCCCTTAGAGTAGCATAATAATTTAGATGAGAAATGCATAGGGTCTCACCATTACTAGCCAACTTGTCGATTGTTGCATTCAAGGCACCTTGCATGTCCTCCCGAAGCTCTTCTAAATTCCAACCGAGCTCCTCAATGCGAGTATCCACTTCCTTAAACTTGTCCTCTTCATCATTGAGGTGTAATTCAACCTTAGTAAGACGTGCCTCAAAGTCCTCCAATTCCTCTCTAGCTCAGCTAAGCTCCCTTGACTTGCTTTTTGCTTTTTCCTTGTCGCCCCCCTGCTCTTTTTCACATGGAGTAGCTTCGTTCCCATGAATAATCTCACTAGGATTTGACATTATCATCAAAAACCAAATCGTGCTTTGATAACACTTGTTACAAAGTAAGTGGTTTACAAATGCCAAACCAACTTCCAACCGTGTGGCACTTAGTCACTAGGTAAGACTAAGCCAACCTCAACTTGGTTAGCCTACAAAATAAACTAATAAGGGTGACAAAGGGAAAGTAATTTTACAACTCAATAAAATTGGATGCATGACCCTAAGGCTACAAGTGAATAACTTTATAAGGCTAAGTGTATAAGTGACTCAACGTGTGTACAAATGAGCATGGAAGTCCCTATTTATAGACTTGCTAGCCACCTCAACTTATGGCAGAGGAATTATTACTTTAACTTGCGGTGGAGTAATTATTGCCTTAACTTATGGTGGAGATTAAGCCTCATTTGGATGGCTAGGATCTCCTCTTGATCACCTCCTTACTTTGGAAGGTGGAGATTTGGCCTTCAAAAATATCCAAGAGAGATATTTAGTCCATTTGCCTTAGAAAAATTTAAATATGCTTGGAGAATGCTCGAAAAAAATTTCATAAAGCTTTTAAGTCAACAGCCATGGTAGCTTGCCTAGGAAGGCTGCTGCCTCTGTAGTCTCTAGCTAACTCTAGAAGGTTCCCTGAAAATATCTCTAACCAACTGAACCACTATGGCAGTGCTACATTGTCCTAAGCGCTTCTGGAAAATTATAGGAGTGAACCTCATTTGCTCCTGTGTGCCCCAGGCTCTTCTGCTGCATTCCATGCCAATACTGCATGTCCCAAGCACTCCCAATGCTTGAACCTTATTTGCTAGCTAGAGTGTTTCACTTGCCCACATGCCTCCTGCACGCTCGCACTTCGCATGCTTGCCCATGTGCCTCACTCGCCTGTGCACACTTTGCACATTGTTAAACCTTGTTTCTTTACATGCCTGCATGTCCACTGCTTATCTTGTATGCCTGCGTGCCTCACATCTCTGCAGTGCACCCCAGTGCCTCGCTGGCTCTCTTATGTGGCTGCCAGCCTGTGAACCTCATTTCCATGTGTACTACATGCCAAGTAGTGTGTACTTACCCTTTGCCCTGCAAGGACTCACGCCTACTAAACCTCACCTAGCAGGCTGCCTTGCAAAAAAAATTTGGATCTTATGGGAACTATTTTGTGAAGGTGCACCTTCACAAAATAGCTCCCATAAGATCCAAATTTTTTTTGCAAGGTCTGACACCCTCACAAAATAGCTCCTATAAAATTCAAATTTTTTTCGCAAGGCAATCTATTGGGTGAGGTTCAATAAACATGAGCCCTTATGGGGTAAAGGGCTGGTGTGCACTATTTGGGAGGTAGCGTGCATGGAAATGAGGTTCATAGGCTCACAGGGTAGGTGAGCATACAGGAGAGTCAGTGGGGTGTTGGGGCACATTGTGGGGTTGTAAGGCATGTGAGCACGCGAGACAGACAGTGGGCATGCAGGCACACAAGGAAATGAGGTTCAACAGTATGTGTAGTGCGCATGGGCAAGCAAGGCACACGGGCAAGCATGCGGAGTGTCCATAGGTCAGCGAGGCATGCGGATTAGCATGCGAGAGGTGCACAGGCAAATGGAGCGCGTGCTGGCATGAGTGAGGTGACTGGCAAATGAGGTTCAAGTGCCTAGAGAGTGCTGAAAATGCTTAGGGCTAGCAAGCTGAAATGAGGTTCACTCCTAGAATTTTCCAGAAGCACTTGGGACAATCTAGCACTACCATAGAGATTCAGTTGGCTAGAGATAATTTTAAGGAACTTTCTAGAGTTGGCTAGAGACTATTAGGGTGGCAACCTTCCTAGGCAAGCCACCATGGCTATAGACCTAAAAGCTTTATGAAAGATCTTTTTGAGTGTTCTGCACGCATATCCAAATTTTTCTAAGGCAAATGGACTAAATATCTATCTTGGATATTTTTTGAGGCCAAATCTCAATCGTCCAAAGTAAGGAGGTGATCAAAAGGAGATCCTAGCCATCTAAATGAGGCTCAATCTCCACCATAAGTTGAGGCGGTAATTCCTCCACCACAAGTTGAGGTGGCTAACAAGTCTATAAATTGGGACTTCCATGCTTATTTATGCAAATGTTGATAAAAGAAAAATGCACTTTAAGGCCCAATAGGATGCAAGGTTAGCAGTTTTAAATTTTATAATCCTAGGTTTCATGCAACATATAAACACTTTATACTATTGCAAAAAAACATTTGGTTTTTGGTCATAAAACTTGTTTCTCAATTGCTAATAAGCCTAATTAGCCATTAGGAAACAAAAATTCCTAAAATCTAACAAGTTGGGGTTTTAGGGAAAACTCACCCAAATATGAGCAGAATTAAAATTTCACCTCCAATCCGAGTAGTGAAGCCACCAAGTGTTGGCTTTTTAGCTTATCCACACAAGCCTCTTGATCAAAGCACCTTTGATCTAAGTAAAAATCCCTCCTTGGATCTCCCTTTGGTTCGGCCAAGTTAGGAAGAAAGGAAGAGAAGGATTTTTCTAGGTTTCTTTCATTGGAAGAGGTAGGAAACACTTTCTCAAAGTCAAATTCAAGAGTAATAACACTTATCCCTTTTGAATCAAGCAAAGGAAGAAGAAAACTTTTCTTAGTTATGGAAGGAGATGAGTCGGCCAAAGAGAGGAAGAAGAAGATAATCCATTTTGTCTTCTTTTCCTTTCTTTTATATTTTAATTTCCTTAATTAAAATTAAGTTTACAAGTGTCCATCAACCATTCAACCATTGAATGAGTTTTCTAATTTTAATTGGTACACTTGTCAACCTTAATCCTTAATTAAGAAATTAAATCTAGATTAATTAGTATTCATAATACTAATTAATTAATTAATCATTTTTCCTCCCATATTTGACCAAGTCAACATGATCAAAATTGTCAAAATTTGACCAACTCAAACTTTGATTAAGATTAATTCTTAATTAATCAAATTAATTTTCTTCCTTAATCAAGTTTATATTTAAACACTTTTACTATTAACTTGAACATTTCCATAAATAAATTAAGTTTTAAGTCATTCTAGGGACTTTGCAATCTAATTGCAAACTAAATTTATTAATTTAATTAATTAATTAAACAATTTAATTAATTAATCAAACTAAATGCACTTTGATCATGTTGCTCTTATGTGTGTGACTTACTAGGTTTATTACTAATTAACAATGAGAATAATATTAACTCTTTAATATCATTGGCACCATTCCAAACTTACAATGAAATTTCCTATTCACTTAAGTTCTTATAAATCATGAATGACATCTAGCATAATGTACTATGACTACCCAATTAGTTATGAATTATTCCCCAATTTATGAACCTTGATCATACATACTATGCACTAAAATCTCTCTGGTACAAAATACCAATTCCAGCTAGAGTCATAGTTCATGTCAAACTCTTATGTTTAAAATCATATGTCCTCTTTTAATTCTAATTCTTGATTAATAAGACTTTCCTATCAGAAACTCTTTTCTGACCGAGTCTATTTGTCCAGGCTAGGAACTTAGATTCATCAAGAACAATTAAATGGACATAAGATTTTATCCCTATTTACTTAGGGTAATGGATCCCATCTTGACTAACACCTATCTCTATATATAACTAGTCGAAGCCAACACATGCCCATATACTTATACATAATACAAGCATGAAAGCAGTATCAAACTCAAACCACTTATATACAAGATAATTGTGTTATCTCAGGTTAAGGGATTATATGCACTATTATGATCTATATGACTTTGTATTGATAAGAGTAAACTCCATGTATAAGTTATCTTATGTCACTGGTTTGGTTTGCTTATCTTGTAAGTGCCCACCATGTTTATCTTATGGCATGAGACTCATCATTCCATCCCATTAGTATCTCATACTAATTCATGGACACAAACATAAGTGACAATCTTTCCGAATAAGTCACGCCCAATGAAGTATCATAGATTGTGAATCGAATTTATAATACTTGTACTAGAATCTCCTGTCACTCATTTTCTTAACAACTTAAGAATAGAATATCTAACAAAATATTAAAGGACATTTTCAATTAAATTCAAACCATTCGAATTCAAAAGAAAGTAATATTTACCATTAAAAAGGGAATAAATGTTTATAAGATACAATACAATGATATGATCTAAGGTATACTACTAACAATTGAAATACTTACATACTTAGCCTTGTAAAGCTATTCTCTTGTAGCCTTAGGCTTGTATAGCCAATTTTATTGAGTTATATAATTACTTTCCCTTTGTCAAACTCTTTCCATTGCTTTTCTTTGTTTCTTTTTGTACTTTCTCACTTTGTTTATCCTTTGTCACCCTTTTTAGTCTATTTTGTTGGCTAACCAAGTTGAGACGCTGACTTAGTCTTGCCTAGTGACTAAGTGCTACATGGTTGGAAGTTGGTTTAGCATTTATAAACCACTAACTCCGTGATAATTTTTTGTGAGGGCATCACAAAATGTGCAGGTGAATGACTAGTTTAACTTTACTTTGAGATCAAGCATATTAACTTTTGATTTGACAAGAAATTAAGCAAGCACTCAAACTACCTCTATAATCTCCAATTTAATGTAAGTACTTTGACTTCACAAATTATGTTATTAGGAAGAAAATAATCAAATACTTGTATTGAGCACTTGGGAAAGGGTACAAAAGTGTTGGGGGTGAGTTGCAAAAAAAATGATGGGCAAATCAAAGACATCGGTGGTGGTTTGTCTACTTGGAAGAAAGATTGGGAAGTAGATGCTATGCAATAAGGCCTAAGCGATATGGAATCAAAAAATGCCAAAATTTTGGAGTTGGGTAATGATTATTTTCTGGTGAGATTCTTATCAGGGGAGGAATTTTACTACGCAACTCTGGATGGTCCTTGGATTATTTTCGGAAGCTATTTAGTAGTGCGTCCTTGGACTCCAGAGTTTGATGTTGTGTCGATGTGATTAGACCTCTAGGTCTTCCCCAGAATATTGGATAGAGAATGAAAATAGAAGCTCAGTAATGGGGAGGGCAAGACGAATATTAGGAATAGAACCTCATATTCAAACACAAATTTGAGTAGATAAACTCATATCTATTTTAAATGGACATAAATATGAGAATTTATTTAAAAATTAAAAAAATGATTCGAGGGTAAATTAATGGTGGGATGCTGAATGAGGAAATTAAAAAAAAAAAGAAAAAGAAAAGAAATTGCGAGAAAAAAAAAATGAGAGTGAGTTTTTAGAACATGCTATTGCTACTATTTATTTATTTATTTATTTATTTTTTTCCCAAGGGGTTGTAATTGAAGCTTCTACATCAGATTAAATTTTGGTTGCATCACATAAGCAACAACTTATGATAATCATAGTATCATTATCATCCCACTATCTGGATCGCGTTCTGCATAGTAGATAAAGTCTAAATATATATATTACTCCTGATAATATAATTTCCTTAAATCAATAAATTTTTTTTTTATAAATAATAGAGAAATTTTATAAATAAAAACATAGGAAAAACTTAACTTACACTCCTCGACTAAAACCTGGTTGATAGGACCCCAAAGAAACTTAATTTAATGAGATAAGTTTGTTGAGATAGAAGCTGCCGCTCTCTCTCTCTTTCTCATTCTCCCTCTTTCTCTCAACATTTTTTTTTTAATTTTCAATTTAATTTAAAATTATCTTTACTAATAATTATTGTCTTTATTTTTCATTTATTTTTAATAAACTTAAATTTATTATGGACAAATTTTGGCTATATTAAAAGTCATGTATATCTTTGCTATTCTTTTCTCCCTCAATTCATGACTAAATTTGAGAAAGGGGTTACTTTCTTATTAGTGCAGCCGTTCCCTCCCTCTTCTAAATCTTTTTTCTTCTTTTTTTTTTTTTTCTTTTGTGTTTTTGCTTTTTTTTTTTAATTTTCTTTTAATAACTCTCAAATTTATATTTTTTTAAACAAATATTAGAAATTTATTATCAGATTTATTCTTATTTATAGTATCTGAGGTTGATTGTCCTCTCTTTAAAAGGGAGTTTTTATATTTTGTCTTCATTTTAATGGGTCCCTTCTATTATGAGTATTGCTGTGCACAATTCTTGGAGGTCCCGAATCGAATCAAATAATTGTACTAAATCAAAGTTATTTTGATATTTTAATTTAATTTTGATTTTTTATTAAGAATCAAATCGGAACCATAACGAAACTGAACCAAGAACCTTACACATATATTTTTCTATGATTTTTAAGATGAATTGTATACTTTCAATATAATTATATATATTTATATATGTACTATTTTTTTCTTAATGGGCGTTACACGTTATTTACTTATTATATGTACTTGTGATTTAATTTTTATATATAATTTTTAATTGATTTTTCATATATGACGTAATATTATGATAATATATTAATTTTTAATTGTCAATTAAATTTAATACTTCACTGTCACAACACAAAATGTGCATTTTATTTTATTCGTAATTAAAGTTGGTTTGTATTTTTTAATTTTTTATATGTTTAGTTTGTTAGTTCTAAATAAAGATAGACTATATTTTTTTCTAAATCATCATCTTTGGTTCTAAAAGTTTAGGATTTTTTTATTATATATATATATAGAGAGAGAGAGAGAGAGAGAGAGAGAGAGTTTAGGGTTAAACTATCTTTAATTTTGTATTATTATTAGCAATGTAATATTATGTTGCTTTTATAAATAGTATTAAAAATTAATGCATATATTAGTTTATAATTTTTTTTAATTTTATAATATTTTTATTTTAGGTAAAATATTTTTATTTTCAATAGCCAATTAAATGTAGTCTTGCAATTTTATAATAGTTAATTATGAGATAGAAAGTTTATTGTTAGAATTATGACTCAAAATAATACTAAAATATGAAGAAACTTTTTTCTAATTTGAGTAGAAGAAATATTCCTCAATAAGATAGAGGAATATTTTCTATATAAAGTAGAATTCTTGTTTTAGTGTTATTCCTAAATTGAGTGGGACTCCTAATCAGATTAGGATTGAGGGAATTAACACCATAAATAGGAGAATGATGAAAAATGTTATTTGACTTTTAACTCATGGAGTGAGACTGTCACCTATTGTAGAGAGAGATTTTGCCAATTGCTGAGGATTTAGCTCTTACTATTGATGAGGGGTACTTGCCCATTACAGTGGAGAGAGGTTTCGACCCAAGGTGAAGTAAGTACATCGAATTCAAGAAAATAGATTCTTATCCATTGGTGAGAAGGCACTTGCCCATATAATTGAAGGCACCCTTTGTGGTATAGTATTGTAATAGTAAATATATTGGATTATGTCTAGAAGAGACTAAGAGAGACTAACTAATATATTTACTATGAGCAGTTTGATGTTATATGGGTTCTCTTGGGTGTAATTGGATTTATGAGTAGTATAGTTTGAACTTGTAATTGATTATTTGTTATAGTGGAAGATGGCATGACCGTGAATGTAACCCTATATTGAGAGAGTGAACTACATAAATATTGGTATTTTGTGTATTTACTTTATTTTTTTTGTAGTTTACACGCTTTCGCAGTGTACAACATTTATCAAAGTTAATTATAAAAATAATAGCTAATTTGTATTTTATTCTTAATTAAAGTTAATTTGTATTTTTTATTTTTTATAAATTTAATTTATTAATCTAAATAAAGTTAAGCTATATTCATTTTAAAACCATTTTTTTTTAATTCTACTATTTATCATATATAGTTTAGGATTAAACTGTCATCTTATCTTGCTATTAGTAATCAGCGTATTATGTTACTTTTATAAATAGTATTAATAATGAATATATTAATTTAATTTTTTTTATATTTTTATCTTGTTTACACATATTATATTTACTTTTATAAATAATATTAACAATACACGTAAATTGAATGAATTTGAGCATGATTTGCAATTTTTTTAGAGTGGAAAATGAGCAATTTTCATTTAAAATCAATGCCATAATGACATATCTTATTTTAAGGCGCCATGCATGAATGAAAAAAAAAAATTTAACAATCAATTATTAATTAAGAGCATCCAGAATTTAAACTTTATATAATTTTATTACTTTTTATTTTTTTATTTCAAATTTAATTTAAAAAAAAAAAGTAAATCAACCAAATTATCCATAATTTACAATAGATTATTCTTTTTAATTGTTATTTATTTTACATTAATATTACATAATTTATTTTTTAGGCACTATTTTACTATGCATTTAAAAATTATTTTTTTAATTAAGTAAACTTTTTTTTTATTTTGAAAACAAAAATCTTGTGAATACCAATCCTTAAAGTTTGGAAATACTTTTTTTTTTCTGAAACATGCAAGACTATAGTATATTTAGGGAAATTTTTAAAAAAAATTACCTTTTAGTTTCGCGTATTTATTAAGTAGGTTCTTAAAATTAACTTTTTTCATAAAAATGTCACTTAAGCATATGCACCGTTAGTTAATAGGAGAACCTGAAATTTAATCTCTAAAATTTAATAAAATTTATATATTAGTCATTGTATTTTTAAAATCTACACATTTAATCCTTAATATTTCAATAAACCTATAGACAAGTCTCTCCATCGAATTTTTGCATAATTTATTATTAATTATATGAAAAAAAAATGCTCTTAACTCTATTTTTAATATGAAAGAATTTGGTTTTTGAGGTTCTGTTTTATTAACAAAATATTCCATAGGATTTATTTTATTATTTTATTTATAATAAATTATTGTAAATTTTATTATAAATTTTAACCATAAAATAGTCCCTATATTTTATTATTTTAACTATAGTATTATTATTTTATTTTATCAATATTTTAGGTATATTATATATTTCAATTAAAAGTATTTAATTGGCAAATTTATTATATATTATTTTATTTTATAGTTAGAAAAAAAAATAATATGAACACTTTCACGTCCATATATCTCCAAATATGAACTAATATATAAGTTTATTAAAATATCAACTACCAAATAAGTGGGTTTTAAAAATATAAGAACTAATATATAAATTTCACTAAATATCAGGAACTAAATTATAATTTACCTAATAGCGTCTACACAATTTTCCTTATTTGCTAATGGCGTGCAAGCTTGAGGTTAAAAAGTTAACCTTAGACCCTACTTGATAAGTGTGTGAAACTACAAGATAAGTTTTGTAATTTCTCCAATAATATAAAAAAAATTAAAGGTATTTTTGGCAATTCCAATATTTCCCTTTTCACTTTTTATATATTGCAGTAGATATTTTAATATCAAATTAAATATATAGAAATATTTTTTTATAAAAAAAATCTCCACCTAAAGTTTGGATTTAATTAATTAAAATAGAAAGATTTATATTAACAGCTGCATAGAGATAGAGAATTCAACTCAAATTAAAATACAAATTATAATTTGCACTTCTTTTGGTGAGAGAATTTGCAACATTATAAAATTATACCTATTATTTTAACTTGAATTACGTTTTGGATTAAATCAATAAATAAATTATAATTAAAATAGAATTATAAAATAGTGTTTTTACAATAGAATTATATATATGAATAAGAATTCTTCTTCAAACGGGGAATATGAAGAAGTCTAACATTGTGCAACTTCCGAAATTTTAATATTTTTATTAACTGAAGCTGTTGTGAGCTTCAGGGGCTCGGTCCAATGTCACATATATCTACAAACAAGAAGATGTGAGGTTGGTGATCCTATGATACACCATTTTGATGCTCAAGTCAGTGAACCAATCATGAGAGGATGAAAAAGAATCACAATTGATTTGAGATGGTAAAATTATGTGTACCTTATTTCTTGTCCTTTTCTAATATTTATAGGCTTTAAAAAAATAATCATTGTCTTGATTGTGAAAGTAATCTTAAATTGTCATTCTAAGATTTCCTCCTCATAATTGGATATTCCTTTCTTTTGATATTGTTTTCTGTTTGATATAGGTTTTGCTTGGCTTGTATGACCGAGCAAATGACGTTGATTCCTTCGTTATTGTTCGGTCTAGGCTTAGATCGAACCCTCTCTCATGGCTACTCGGTTTGAGCAGTCTCTTGCACCATTTTGACGAGCATTTTGACTGTCATGTTAGATATCTTGTATTGAGCATCCACATTTTAACTGTCACGTCGGATGTTTTGAGTGAATAGTATCATCAACTAATGGAATTTATATTAAAATTTTAATTTAGATTAATTAATATAATAATTTTTATAAATGATTTAAGATCATAAATGATATTTAAATACAAATATATATGAATAAAAATTGGAATAAGGTTCAATTTGCCCTCTGTACCTATTGGGGACGTTCAATTTAGTCCATTTTTAATTTTTAGTCTAATTTAACCCATAAGTTTTGATTTTTGCTCAAATTAACCCAATTAACAAAAATATTATTTTTTAATATTAAAATATAATATAAAAATAATTTATTTAATATTTTAATTATACAATATAAAAATAATATTTTAATATCATTTTTAAAATATTTAATTATTTTGTTTAAATAATATTAAAAAATGACTTTTGTTAATATTAAAATATTATTTTTTATATTGTATAATTAATTAATTAATTTGTTTATATATCAAATAATTTATTTAAATAAATTATTTAATATTTAATTATTTTTTTAATACTAAAATATTATTTTTTATATTGTATAATTAATTAAATAAAAATATTATTTTTATTATTCAATATTATTAATTGGAATAGTAATAATTTTTAATTTTAATTAATTATATGAAAATATAAAAATATTTTTTTTATATTTTTAGTTTAATTAATAATATTGAATAATAAAAATAATATTTTTATTTTTATTAATTAATTATACAATATAAAAATAATATTTTAATATTTTAAAAAATAATTAAATAATTACACATTTTTGTTAATTGGGATAATTTGAGCATAAATTAAAACTTATGGGTTAAATTAGTTCAAAAGTTAAAAATGGACTAAATTGAACTTCCCCAATAAGTATAGAGGCAAATTGAACCTTATTCTAATAAAAATTATTCTTCAAATGAGAATGTAAATAGGAAGTGCAACTTCTGAAATTTAATATTTTTAGTAATTAATAGAATTTATATTAGAATTAAAATTTTAGTTTAAATTAATTAATATAATAATTCTTATAAATAATTTAAGTTTATAAGGATATTTAATTATACATATGATTAAGAATTTTAAATTTATATTTAAAACTTTAAAATAAATTTAAATAATAAAAATTATAAATTATAAATAATATAAAAGGGTTAAGGTCATTTTTGGTAAAGCTAATGGTCCCTCTTCATACATTTATATATAGCAAGTATAGATATATAATTATGAACTAAATGCAACCTTATATTTTATTTTGTTTATTTATATTTTCTTAATCATTTTAGTTAAAAATACATTAAATTATCTTATAATTCTTAATTATAAATGTAATATTATATATATATATGTTAATTCATAATTATAGTTGTATTCTATAGTTAAATATTGTATAATTAAAATATATATTATATAATATATTTACACTATTATATTATATAATATTCTTAATCCTAAATTATATATATACACCTTATAATTAAAAATTATATAATTTAAAAATAACTAAAAGATATATTATATGATATATTATGTATTAATAATTTAATTAAAAATTTAAATATTAATTTAAATATAACTTTTTAAAGAAATAATTAAATAAAATTATTCTAAAAATTGAAAACCGAACTGGAACGGTACCAAACCGAACCGAAATTAAAGAACTGAGAAATATATCAAATCGGACCTAAAATAATGAAAAATCAAATAAGAATCATACCAGAATTTCTATTCTGTTTTCAGACATACTCTAAATTAAATCAGAACTATAAATCTCTAATTATGAGGATTTACTATTTAATTATTAAAAATAAAAATATAATTATTCTTTTTATTTAGCAGGAGATTTTAAACCTTAATTTACAAATATAAAAATTCTATTACTAGATACTACTAATACATCTATTCCTCCACTAATATACAACGACTTAAATTCATCTTTCTGCATCATATGCATTAAATTATAGAGAAATAGTTAAGAATGAAAAATGCAGAGAAGTGATTTTATTATCAAATCAAATAAAAGACAATTGATTACTTGCAAGATTAACCCTTATCAAGATCTCAACCAAAAAAATTCAACACCATTATTTTAAAAAGTCAGCGACGGCGTTAAGTTTACTGGTTGATGTAACAAACAAGTTCGATGAAGCGTGACGACTGTTAATAAACCAGTTTGATGTAACATTACGACTGTTTGGGAATCTCTGACATGGACGGAGTTGGAGTGGTCCTCCAATTTGGTTCGTCAATAACACGCGCGCGATTCAAAATTTTGCTGTACGAATTCAGTCTACATATTTGATCGGGAACTGGAAAGCCATTGCTTTAGGTTCACAAATGATAAAGTTGTCACAAAATTTTGTGTTTCTCCTCAATAAATAAAATTACAAACAAATTTAATATGCTAACTTCTCGCTTAATATTTAATTAATAATTAATATATTATTAAAATTGCATGAGTTATATTATAAAATACTTAAAGCTCAATTAAATCTCTATATTTATTGAAAAGTTTAATTTAATTAATTTTTAACTTTTTATCTAATTTAATTTAAAATTTTCAATTTAAACTCAAATTAATCTAAAAATTAAGAAAATAAAGAAATTGAAATTTTAAAATTTGGATTTAAATTAAAAAAATTAAGAAATTTAGTTCTAAAATCAAGAAATTAAACTTTTTGATTTTTGATCTAGATCAAAAAATCAAAAAATTTAGCTCATAGATTTTAATTTTTGGGTTAAATTAAACAAAAAATTGAAAATGAGTTAAATTGAACTTTCTCAATGAATACAGGGACTAAATTGAATATTTTACTTATTATAAAATATATTTTTAAAAATTTTAATTAATTGAATATGTAAATTAATTTTCATACCCTAAACTAAGTCAAAATTTTATAAATTTCATCAAATCTTATTATTTTTGCATTAACATAAATTTCAAATATCATAAATTATGAAATATAAAATAATGCTGTTATTATTTTGAAAAAGAAATTAAGATTGTCCCCTTATTTTATTATTTGATTATATTACATTGGCATCCTCTCCCAAATATTGCTATCCAATAAATTAACTTTGAAGACTTGTATTAATTAATTTACTGTGCAAATTATATAATATATTGAATATATATATTTTTTATTTGCATAATTATAAAATTCACTTCCGCTATGCTTACATAGAATTTTACAATTCGTTAATAAGCATCCTAATATAAGTAGAATTTAATCTTTCTCATAACATAAAAAATAAAAATAAAAAAACAAAAAAAAAACAAATATAATGTCACGACCCAACCTTTGGGCTGGACCAGCACTAGGACCTAAGCCAGTCTAAAGCTTCCGAGGCTCGTAGTAAGCCTAATTATTTCTTAACCCAATCCTAAGGTCCATTTTAAGCCCAATTTCAAGAATTCAATCGGACAGAATTCGGCCATAACATGGACCATACAACGGGTAGTTTTTGACTCACCCGACCAGTAAGCACAATATATAACAAATTGGGGAGTTAGCTCACTATCCACATACTCATCATGTCATAAAATCAAATAAGAGCTTAGCTCCCTCATTCAATCAAATCACATGCACACATACATGTATTTAATATTCTTATAAATTCAACATAATATTATATTACAGTCTCAACTTGATTAAAATACTCCTAACACATGCGAAGTCTAGAATTTAGTAAAATTATACAAGCATAATAGATATTAATAAATTGCCTGCGAAGGAGAGAGGCAAGTTAGAACTCAACAATAAATCTCTTATACCCTAGAAAAATAAGGTAAACAGAAGTGAGCGTTCGACTCAGAAAGTAAAATACCGATTTTAATCATAATTTCTATAACTATTTAAAGCCAATGCATCCTGAAGAGTGGAATGCAACACCATCAAAATTTTCATATAAATCACATCATAACAGCAAAAAGATAATTTGGAGCACTCACACACCTAATAATGTTCAAATAGTACATATATGAGAGATGATCCCCTATACAGCTCTCTTAATTCAACCTCTGTCAAAGAGTATCTCTCAAGCCAGACTTTCACTTAATAAACCAAATGCGGGAGCCAATGAGATCATCTCGAGCAGTGCCTACCCCGACTTATCTATAAAGGATTGGGTCCCAGCGAGTCAAGCTCTAGCCGCGTTTACCCGTCCTGTCCATAACCAATACCACACACCACACGCACGTCAACACATGTACACTGCTCCAAATTACCATAAAACAACATCCATAAACATTTCATCAACCAAAGATACAACATAAAACGTGCCTAGTATTTAACTATATAAATATATTTATAGATGATGCATGGTCATGCCTTGAATATATAATAATATTGAAATTATAATTAAATCAATATTCTACTCATAGACTTGAACCGAGGTCACAACGGCGGCTGGGCAGAGGAAGAAGCCTGTAACAGCTCACCTGACAATTTCATTGTAATTATTTAATATATTTGACTCAATACAAGTTTTAAAAAAGGACCAAAGACATCCTAAGTCATGACGAAAATCCGGCAGAGTCTCCCCTATACCTAGGACCTACCCAACCTGTAAAAGAGTTTAAAATACACTTCTATATCCATAAGTCACACAACCACAGCTCAATCACATCACATGGCCCTTCCTAGGCCCATCCAAACAGTCAACAACCACAATTCAAAAAATTACCATTTAGTCCCTACAACTAACTTTTTTCAAAAGCTACCCAAATGGGCTCTAAAAATTCTAGAATTTTGCTCTGAGGTCCTTAGCAATATTATTAAGCTAATGCAAAAGGGATTATAATTTTTTAACCTATCACGAATATTTTATAGATTTTTAATCGAAATCAGGCACTAGATAATTAAGAAAAATGAGGGTTCAAGTTTATCTGTGCCAATTTTGACCCTTGGGATGCGTTCAGGACATCGAAAAATGGTAGGGTAGCTTATAACCTCGATCCGATTCTAAAGCTTTTCCGGTAGTCTGCCTGCCAAGCCTGAAATTGCAGACCTAAGTAACTGTTGAATTTCCATGAAATGAATATATCTACGCGAAGGTCACAATACGGGGGTTAGTACATAATTTTTACGAAATTTATTAAGCTTATTTAATACCTGAAAAAATACTGCGAAGTTCCATGAGATCTGTCGACACCATATTTTGGCCGATCCTCGAAACCAATAAACTTTGAAGCCGATCCCCAACACATAGTCTCCCCTTTGCCAAATAACCACATTTCCGATCTCTCCTCAAAAGGAATCTAATCAATACTAAGTCTCCATATCATCTAAAGCCTCACCGATCTCTCAAACTAATTGTCAAATCCCCTGACCAGTCAATTACATTCCCGATCTCTCTTGTCAAATGAAATTGAACCAACACTAGATCTTTATGTCACCAGTTTTATTGCCGATCTCCCTTTTAAAAGTTTAGGAATAATCAAGTTAAGGTTCCAATCCGGTTTAATGATGATTCCGATCTTAAGTATCCAAATTAAATTTCCAATTTTAATCGAGTCCCGTTTAGCGTTGGTTCCCAGCCGATCTCATGCTTATTGTGTTTTCCGACCTCTTACACTTAGATTAATAATCACTTTTAGATGTTGTTCTAATACGCTCAGACAATCAAGTGCTTATGCAATTTAGAGACTTTCTGATCACATCCAATCATTGAACAAAAGGGGAATTTCATTTCATTTCATATTAAAATTTATACAGGTCATTTGGCTAGGGGATCACCCCCAGCCTGATCTACATTTTGTTCGCTCCCTCTCTCACCTTCGGCCTCCTCCTCACTTTCCTCTTCGTCTTGGGGAGCCAGGTCGACCATCCAGGAGAAGTCCTCCTCGGGATAACACTTCTTGAGCTCGGCCAAGAGATCCCTGTGAGCATTCACATAAGTGCCAGCCTCCCTTGTCACCGCCTCTTCTTCTTTCGCTTTGAGCTCCTCAATGAGGTGAGCAACTTCACCAGCCCGGAGCGCCTGAACTTCTTCAAGAACATGAGCTCGCTCGGCCAGAACATGAGCTTGCTCAGCCAGCTTATCCTCGTAGAACTTCATCCGCCCCTCAATTTCAGATATGTAGTTCTGAGCGGATGAGAGTTGGGATCGGAGGGAAGCCACTTCATGACCCATCTTCTCGACCTCCTTACCCAGGCGATGAGCCTTCTCCCGGACAATGTGCTGGTTCACCAAGCACTCCACGTTTAGGCTCATAGATCGGGTCAGGATGTCATCAAGATTGTCCGGGGATAGCCTATCCCGATCCTCCCGAAGGCAGATGGAGGACCCCAAGACCTTAGCAAAACCCGGGTTCTCTCGAACCGTGCGGTTCTTCTCCAACGAGTGGATCAAGATTTGGGCACCATGGGAAAGGGTCCTTACAGGAGGTTGGGAAGAACCCCCTTCCGCACTCAAAGCGACTGGAGGAGGTGGAGGCAGCTCTTCTTGGCGAGGAGGAGATCGGACCACTTCTATGACCGGCGGTCTCGAGGGTTGAGACGATCCTCCTTGCATCTCCCCGAGATCATGACTGGGCGTTTGAAGCAGCTCGGAGCGCTTCATCTCTCGCACTTTCCTGGAGACCTCCCTCTTCCGCTTTCGGCTCTCCTTGGAAGCTTCGCCGCTTGCCATACCTGCACAAAAAAGAGGTCAGTGAGATCGCTAAGGTCCAAAGATCTGAGATATAGAAAATACCGATGCCGAGGTCAGAGAGCTGAAGCCCGCGATCTTCGCCAGTGATCAACTCCATTGTCCAGTGATGCAGTTCGGCAGTCACTGCATCCAAACAAGAGAACTTCTCTCTGGCCGCCTGATCTTTTAGCTCCATCACCATCAGGCCTTCTTCCCTATTTAGGGTGATGCGCTTTGGAAGTAAGGGGCCCTGGTGCAGCCAGCTGCGAGGGAAGCCCTCAAAGCCGTTCAGAATTTTGCTCCTCAGAATGAAGAAGCAATTCTTCCAATTCTTCAGGAAGGAGGGCAGATCGGTAAAAAGGCCGCAATGTGGCTTCGCCTAGAAGAACCAATACTCGTCGTCCTTTCGACGAGTTAATCTATGTAGTTCGGCGAATACCTTAGCTGTAGGACGGAGTCCCTTAGCTCGGCAGAGGCCTCTGAAGGCTACTAGGATCCGCCACGAGTTCGGGTGAACTTGGGCGATGCACACTTGGTGAAATTTTAAAACTTCCTTGAAGAAGTCATCAAGGGGGAACCGCAGCCCGGCCTTTAATTGTTCTTCATATACCATGATCATATCGTTCTCCTCGAAGAAATGATCGGCACGAAGATCGCCGTGACACTTAATCAGCTCGTATGAATCAGGCCGAATGTTGTACTCCTGGCTGAACGACTGCAGGTCGGTTTCTTGCAGGATTGATGGCAGCTCGTCCATGGGAAGATTTTCTCTCCCTGAAGAATGTACATGCCTTGATGGTGCTGCTTGCCCCCGAGCTGGAACGGAGACCCTAGGAGGTTCAGGTCGCACGCTTGGTCCGACCACCTCCACTTCATTAGATGACCATGAGATCTGAACGGAAGGGGGGCTTGCCGCTCTCTGACCCTCGGTGCCACTCATTTTTAAAGGAAATAGAGAATTTAAACTAAAAGGAGGATCAAAACCCTTACCGGAGCTTGATCGGTGTCGGAAGAACTTGAAAAATCGAGAGAATTTTGGAATCACTTGCGGGATGCTGAAAATGACATAAGAGAGCAACTGGCTGACCCATCCCCTATTTATACCCATCTGAGCATTTAATGTTCACAGTGTTCCAGGCGGTGCATCGGTTAGCGAGATTCTCCAGCTTTTCTGACACGTCTCACGAATATTCCAGAAATTCCATAATAAAAGGGATCGGCTAGTTACAGATCGGTGAATTAAGGCAGATCGGTTAAGGGTTGTTCAGTTAGGAATCGGATCGGATAAACACATCAGAGATCGAAAAACAATCAATGCAATAATAATAAAAATGATAGTTGTCAAAATAAAATTTTATTTCCGAAAAGGTCGGATTACATCATTTGGGCGATCTCTAGGGATCGGATTACATTAAAGATCGGATTACATCATTTGGGCGATCTCTAGAGATCGGATTACATTGAAAGTCAAATTACATCATTTGGGCGATCTCTAGAGATCGGCAGTACATCCTATCTAATAAAGACCTATGTCAAAGCCTAGTCTCATGGCTGAATCAAAAGATGTGTTAGGCCAGCCATCGACATCAGACAGATGTACAGCTCAGATGGGGGGATTATGACTCTCATGAAGATGAGAGAGGTCATCATCAATGTTATTGCTCAGAACCGAACCGCTGTCGGGACACCCAATGTGGCGAGAAGCCAAATGAACTTCAAGACGCAGTCACCAATGTTAAGGGGAATATTAGCAGTCTTCTCGCCCGAAGTCAGTTCGCCGATTATATCGATCGAACGATTCGAGATCGACACGATCGAAGTCCTCGATCCAGGTCGGCAAATTAGTCCGGTTCTCCTACTATCATCAAATGAGGTTATCATAATTTCCCGATCACCGGCATCGTAAATTTTCAGTCGGGGAATAAAAAGGACAATCGGAAAAAGATCAAAGGCCACTATCATGGCCGGGACTATTACCGAAGCAGTTAGAACAGGAAATGTGAGAAGGAAGAGGAGAAAATCAAATGCGGAGGGCTTTGCCGTTGAAGGTATATATATAGGGAAAATCTGAGCATTTATTGCGAGCAGAAAACGAAGCAGATGCCTCGAAAATCGAAGGAATAAATGCTTTAACTGAACCGAACCGGATGAAAGGAGAAGATCGGAGTTGGAGAGGTCGGAAGAGGGGAGCCCGGCACGAGAGAGCGGAAAAAGATCGTGTTAGAAAGATCGAAAAGGAGGGGAGGTCGGAAAACAAAGGGAATAAGACAACTTCTGCTAACTGTCGTCATAATCAGAGCCGAGGTAGTTAAAGCGTTGCAGATGAAATCTCCACCGCACGCCCCAGAATCGCCCGCATTACTGACATGCGCCAGAGTATGTCATGACAGTGCTGTACATCCCAATCTCCACCGTTGATCTTACTTGTAAGGACGAGCTCGGAGCCCTTGGATCAAAGAAGAAGACGACAAGACCAGCGCCTTTCACTCCCAGCCCTCGGATCGCCCTTGACAAGGAAATTTTGGGTCGTCAGATTAAAAGAGAGAAAGGACAAATATTCTGAAAGGGATCTCAGCCATTCGTTCTAATTCTCTTTAATTCCCGAGCCTCAGATCATGTCCTTTAAAATCCTAACCTTCCATCTCCCTCAAAATAAATCCTGACCCTTCATGGAGAGCACCCAGTTCCTATAAATACCTGCATGAAAACTATTCAAGGGGGATGAAAAAAAAAATAGTGAATATAGCGGAAGGACTCTGAAACTTAATTCAGTTAGTTACTCTGCTATTTTTGAGCTTTCATAAGAAAAACTTTTGAAACCAGTTTTCTGAAGTATTTTCTTGCAAAGGGATTTTTGAATACTGAAACTCTCTATTTTCAGTTCGTTCATTATCCTGTGACACTCTCACTTTCTGTCTTTGTTATCTTTATTTCCACTCCCGTTGTCCAAGCTCAACTTCATTCAAACTCGGTTATTTTGACCTGACTGCATTTTAGCAAAGTATCCTTCATTTTAAGGCGAACCTTAGTCCTCCGGCTATCAACCTGCAGGCCTATTACGTTTTGTGATTCCGTAGTTAGTTTAGTAGATTTGGCTCCCTACAGGTGAGTGCTTATATCGCTGCTTTATCAAGTGCTCGTTTTATTTTACGTATTTCCTTTATTTTTATGTTTGTAATTTTCACCAAGTTTATACTGCGTTAAAAAAAACGCGAAGAAGGTCATTCTCGAGTTTACTTCTTTGTTAATCAGTCCATTCTTTTGTTAATCTTTGTTACTTCTAAATGCAAGAGTTCTAGTCCCGAGTAGCGTATAAGTAGTTGGATAAAATGTAGGTAACTATATCTTAAGCGTTTCTTTAAAATAATAGAAGGTCTGAATAACAAGTCAGGAAAATAGTAAAGTTGAATAACTAGACTAACACAGAAGATAATTGGGTAAAACGTCGTAAGGAGGAATAAAACCAAATCTAAGATAAATAAATGGAATAGATCAGGTATCAAAAGGTACTGGTAAGGCGACCACATAGGAGGTCGAAAAATTCAGTCTGGTATCCCCTGTCTAGTCACAAGGTACCAATGAGTTAAAAGAAGCCTTATTCAGGTCCCCGGCATCTTTGAATGCCAGAACCCTTAGCCTTAGGCTCTCACGATATGTAAGATTTCAAGAGGTCGGAAAAGTCCTTACCCGACTCCCATTCAAGTAAAAGAGATCGGAGGAGAGTTCTTATCCGATTCTCAAGCCTAAAAATTTTAATAAATATTTAAAAGAGATCGGAGGAGAGTTCTTATCCGATTCTCAACCAAAATTTTAACAAATATTTAAAAGAGATCGGAAGAGAGTTCTTATCCGATTCTCAATCCAAAAAAATTCTAATTTTAACCTAAAAGAGATCGGAGGAGAGTTCTTATCCGATCCTCAGTCCATAATTTTAACAAATATTTAAAAGAAATCGGAGGAGAGTTCTTATCCGATCTCCAATCAAAATTTTAATTTAAAAGAGATCGGAGGAGAGTTCTTATCCGATTCTCAAATTGAATTCTAAGAAATATGCAAAATGACCCCTTAAACAAAACTGATACGCAACAGTAACTCACTAAGGGTCGACTCATTTATTTATGTATCTGGGTAACCTGAATTGGTGAAAAATCAAATATTCCCTTTTACCAAGAGGATTAACATCTCCGTTCGAACCTCCTAACTATCAATTCTAGTTTATAAAGAGCTTGAAGTTAAATCTGCTTACCCTCATTGAGGGACGAGGTGGGGTGCCTAACACCTTCCCCACCCGTTTACGGACCCCGAACCTAGAATCTCTGTTTTTGAAGTGGTTTCATTTTAATTTATTTTCGCAAATGGTTTTCTTTAATTTCCCTCAAAATTAAAGTGGCGACTCCTCACTCTTTCCCACTTCGGTGAGTGTTCGTCCAGGTGACCGTAAAACCCCTTGCGACAGCTTGGCGACTCCACTGGGGAGTATTTGACTTAACCCCAGTCCAGAGGTCCAAAAGTAGATTTAATTTTGCGATCAAATCATAGTTAGGTGGGCTCACTCCGCAAAATTCTATATGTTAATTATTATTATTCCTGCTAACTATTTTGCTTATCTTACTTGTTCTACTTCCTACAGCGCTCTTCGTTTAAAAGAAAAAAGAGAAAATTTCCCCGTACTGGGAAGAGGTAAAGGTGTTTCTTCACACACTGAACACTCATATAATGTCCTCACACACCTCAGCCCTATACCCGGGCTTTCTTACCCTTTTAGGAAAGTAAGAGGGGGTCATGTAGCGGTACCCGTGGGTTTTACCCCGTTAGTATCCGTGAAGGCTTCTGCTCAGATCGAAACTCATTCTATCTACTGTGATACCCATGGAACTTTCCCGACAGTATCATGGGAGATAGAATGGGGCTCTACTGTTTACAGTAAGGGCGATTTGGGAACCTGTGGCTTTTAGAAAATTAGACCTTGAGCTAAACTGTCACGATAGCTGGAAGCCGTAGCAAGCTACCTTATAAGATAGAACTATCCAATTAGGTAGCACCTAGTCGGTACTAGGACTTTCCTTGTTTTAGGACAAAAGGGGCATACTTACTCTTACCCTATTCTGCTTGTATTTTATTTAGTCTTTATTTTTTAGGGTAATCTTGAATCATACTGTTAAGAAAACCTACACACTTTCCTACTTTGATAAATGTGTAGGTGTCACTCAGCCAACAGTATAATTCAAGACTACCTGATTTTATCCTGCTAACAAGTCTTTCTTGCAGGCATCACCAAAATAAGGTCTGTAAAAGGATAAGCATTATTTTTAACATGGCATCCTCGAGTCAGTCGGCAGAAGTTCTTAAATCAGAACAGAATGCTAAACCATGGCTCGAACCGCCTCATAGTCCAGTGCCTCCACAAAGTGATACTAGCTCATTGCCTCCATTGGACCTGTGCAAAATTGAAGTCAGAATGAACAGTCTCGAGGGTCTAGCCAATGGTTGGAAGTCATTTCCTGATCAGGTCAAAGCACAATTTGAGAAGAGATATGGGAGGATCGCAACCTTGATACGGGTTAAAGTTCAAGTCTCGGCATTAAAGGCCATGTTACCAGTTTGGAATCCTAAGTATGGGGTGTTCTCTTTCAACGATATCGATACTGCTCTCACTATGGAAGAATATAAAGCATTGCTAGAAATTCCTTATGCGGCGCAAAATCGGATTTACCTACACCTCGAGCATAGGCAGACCTGGAAACGGTTCGCACATATGCTGGGGATTCCACCAGAAGAAGCAAAAGCGAGGGAAACTGTCAAAGGGAACACGCATGGATGGTATTGGACTTATCTCAAGAAGTGGTTGGATCAATGCATCCAAGATGAACAGTGGGATCAAGCTTCATTGATGCTCGCTTTAGCAATCTACGGCCTGATCTTGTTCCCTGGACCTTCCGAAATCATAACCTGCGGCATTGTGGAAATGTTCGCAGGCGTAGAAAGCAGAAGGTCAATCGATGCAAGCAATTCTTGCCGAGACTTTCTTAACCCTTACTTACTGCAGACAACAAGGCAAGGGATCCATTAAATGTTGTTCTCAATTGTTGCACCTCTGGATCATTAGTCATATGTGTCCTGTGGAGACGAAGGGATTAACTTGGTACCTTGACCAGCCTCTCATCGAGAAAATGACCCGATTAGTAATCAGCCCGAAGGATGAGCCGCAGTGGCAAAAACGAATTTTGAGCTTCAACAGCCATGACTACTGCTGGAGGAAATTGTGAACGTCAGGTCAATCCATTTTGGTCGGAACGGGGGGTAATCAATCAGTATCCCTAATCGGAGTGACTAGATACACAAGTTACACTCCAGCATTAGTAATGAGACAATTCGGCTCAACACAGTTCAGAATCAACATTGAAGAATACCACTAAGGTCATTTCTACCATGAGCTCAAGGAAGAGGAAGGGTTGAAAATAGCTTGCAGATCTTGAGAAAACATCACTCTGATAGAGAGGTCGCCTAAAGGCCCGAGTTCCACGGGCGATTATCTTAAATGGAGGGTCGACAGGGATCAAGAACACTTGACTGCAAATCCAACAAAATTTGGAGACAACAACCCTCGCTGAAACGTCCTTTCAGAAGAAGATGGTGATCGTTTAGCCAACTCGCTACAAAAGGCAAACACCGAAAACTCGCAATTGCAAGAACAAATAAAACAGTTGGAGGACCAACAGCAGATCCTCAAAAGAAAAGTAAGAAGACTCAGGGAAGAGGCAAGGACCGAAAAGATGGGGTTCGAAGAGCAAGAGATACGATGGGAAAAGGAAAAAAGCTCTCTCCAAGCTGTAATAAAAGAAGCAGAAGTATAGAATAGCAAGCTTCAGGAGAAAATGAAATATCAGGAGATACTCATGGAAGAATATAAACAAGAAAGCAAAAAGAAGAAGCTTGAACTGAAGGAACAAGCACTGCTTATCAACGATATTCTGAAAGAATGTGCTAAAGAAAGGAAGGAAAAAGAAAGACTAGCTGCTCTCTATCAGGAGCTAAAAGAGAATGTTGACCAGCTGGAGAGAATGATAGCATGAGGAAAACTGTAACACCCCTATTTGTATAGCCTGGTATATTTCACTGTTCCGGTGACCGGTGTCGGTCCGGACAATTAAGGGGATTAGAACCACACTTAAGTCAATTAGAGAAGCCATAAACACAAATAATTAGTAATGTTCAATTAGTTACAAATAATTAGTAATATTCAATTAGTTAAGTATAAATAAGAAAAATATAACATAAGAGGTTAAACGAGCCGAGAGTCACAGCGATGGGTGACCTCCTCGGGAACAACTGCAAAGTCGTTTTAAACTCAAATTTCGAAGCGTAAAATGTGACGCTGCGGTCCTTAGGACCATTATGAACACAGTGGAAAAGAGAAAATTACGAAAAAGAACTGTTAAGCCAGTCAAATAATTAGGTCAGGGAGCCGGAAGAAATATGGAATTATTTACAAACCGGGATGAATCGGCGAGGGGCAATTTTGTCAATTGACCCCGAGAGCTGATTCCTAACCTAACTGTCAAATAAAATCGGAGAAAAGAAAATTTTCGAATCGAGAATTAAATTAAAGAACTAATAGAAAAAAAAATAAAAAAAAGAGAGAGGAAAATCAAAAAGTAAAAAGGTGATGACATTATGCATGACATCATGCATGATGCCATAAGTGTTAATTAATAAATTAATTAATTTGACTTTTTTTGTGGTCTTCCATAAGATAAAGATAAAAGAAAAGAAAAGAAAAAAAATTAAAAAACCTCATTTTCTTCTTCCTTTGTGCCGCCCCATTTCCTCCATAAACCTCCATGAATTTCCTCCATTTAAGCTTACACTTAAGCTTAATTTTCTCCACTTAATCTTCATAACTCCCCTAAAAACCTTACTAGAGCTTGCAATCTCAACTTAAGAATAAGAAAGAAAGAAGAAAGAAGGAGAATAATTGAAGATTTGGTGTTTAAGTTGAGGTTAGTATGTTAACTTGTCATTTTTCCATTTTAAATGCCTAATTGGTTGTTGAAATGAGCTTGGAACTAATGAAATGAAAACAAATATGGGGGGGGAGGACCAAACTAAAATTCTGGCCTGTTGAAGGGGAGTATGATTTTATATGGTTTGATGTATTTAGAATGAATTAAAGGTATTAGTAAACTTGCATGATTATGGTAGTAAGATGGAAATGCATAAATGTGATTAATTGTAACAATTAAGTGAGTTAGGGTTTTGGGACTTAGGGTTTGTGAACCAAAAATGCAAGAAATGAGTAAATGGCATGTTTGACCTATTGTGAAGTGAAAAATGCTCAATTGTGACCAAATGAGTTGTGTTTGAATTGTTGGAAGTGAAGCCAAATTCGGAGGTTGAATGCAGCATGACCAAGTCAATTTTGAAGGACCAAAACTGAAATTTTACAAGTCCAATTGATATGGTATCAATTGAGGATGAAAATATACATAAAATGACACAATTTTCATTTAGGAACCATGCCCAAAAAGTGACCAAAACTTAGTGAACCAATTGACCAAAGTTGCATAAGAGCAGGCTGCCACCGTACAAACTGACCAAATGAACAGTATTTGTTCATTTGGTCATAACTCAAGCTAGGCATGTCAAAATGACCTGAGATATAGACCTAAAACTTTCATGAAGAACATAAGTCCAAATTCTGCCAGCAACTAAGTCATTTGGCCACCCCAAGTTGGTGACTCAAATCTGCCAGCACCAAATTTACCCAGAAAATCTAGGTTGTTTTCAATCCGGCAGCCCTAGTTCAAATGGCCATAACTTGAGTTACAAAACTCCAATTGAGGTGATCCAAAAATGAGAATAAACTTAAGACAATAAGGAACATTTTATATGAAGAAAGGTTTGCCAAATTCCAATAGTAGATTGACCAATGGAACAGTGCAACTTGGAGCACCAAAACTGAAAATTTAATGACCAAAATGTGGTATGTGGGTGAAGTTGGAGTTCCCATACCTATTAAGCCTTAAAAAGTCAACAATTTAACTTGAATAGTATAGTGAATAGTAACCCGAAACACAAAAACTTCTAGAACGTCAAAATTAGTACATTAAAGCTAGGTAAAAATGAAGTGAAATTTATTTTTGGATTTATGTTAAGTTATGGTACTGAAACACTGTGAAATTGTGTGTTTCAGCTGAAAAAGACTTGGAAACTCGAAGAGACTGAGTCAAGGCCTAAAGGCGACTCACTTCAGGTTTGTGCACAATAATAATTGTTTAAATATTTTAATCTCAAAAATTTGACTTCTTTGATTAATTATGTACTGTGTTGCCATTTTATAATCGTAAATGTGACTTTGAAAATTGATCAGATTTCTCATAAATTATTTGAATAAATTGTTTTGAATTAATTTTATGTTCACACTTAGCATGACAGTATCACATTATTCCTTCTCCATTTATGGGGTTGAGATTGTTTATTTTCCTCCCTCTCTGGTTTACCAGTTGAGGTTGAGATCGGATGAGTACTCATTAGCTAGCTAGCCACCTCCCTCATTGATTTCAATTAATGGGGTTGAGATTGCTTTGTCGTGGTGTACAACACGGCATTGATCGGAAATTTTGTGTCATGGCTTAAGTTGTGTATGACTTTGGCAATACTGTGTTTATGAAATTGTTTGACTAAATTGTGTTATTATGAGCATTGTTAATTTGAGAAATATTTAAATTGTGTTTCACCAATGAATGATTTATGTATTGCATTTTAAATTTTTATTGTGCACCACTGAGTATTTTTATACTCAGCGATAGCTTATTTTACTGTCGCAGATAAGAGCAAGGAGAAAGCAGCAGAGTGAGCTGCTATCGAATTGTGGACCACGTCGATCATTTTGAACGGGTATTATTTTATACCCTTGTAGATAATTTTGATGTAAATATAGAAATGTTGTATGTATCAATGTAAGTTGAGCAGTTGTAAATAAATTGTAGTAATATTATTTTTTTGGATTTCCTTCTGTAAATTAATATTTGTACTTATGAATTTTTTACTTTATGCTTTGTGATTGGAGATATTAAATATTTTGAGATGATAAATCTTGATTTGTATTGTGAAATTATTTTGAAGTGCGTTGAATTGAGTTGATTGAGATTTATTGAAGGTTGGGAGTTGTGAAAAACTTTTGGAAGTGTTTTTTTTTTAGGTATTTGAAGAACTGTTTTCTCCAATTTCAAACGGAACTCTGTCAAAATTTTTATAAAATTTACGGCAAAATTTAAATGGACAAAATTTTTATTAGTATTTAAATCTTGAATAAATGATTTTTAATTCTTACCAAAATGCTCACCACTTCCAAAATGTAAGAAAATGGTTTCAAAATCCCTTATAGTGTACTTAATGAATTATCGGTAGGCGAAGTTCGGTAGTTCATCAAGTATTCTACGGGCTCATGTTATGCCTTACAGAGAGGTAAGGTGTAACAAAAACAAAAACTCCTACCTGAATCCGAGTATGCTCTGAAAGTGTTCAACCCTGCCAGACAAGAAGAAATGTTATATGAGTATCTCAGAAAATGTCATTACATTATAAAGAACCTCCCTGAGCCTAGGCCGATGTAAAGAATGCTGTGTACGAATTATTCAGTTAATAGAATAATTTTTGGGCCATTGTTTAGCAAAATTGTGAATGAATAGTATAACTCCCGTAGGAACCCCCTCGCTAGGGTTATGCGAAAAATTGGATGTGCCATATGGACAGGTATCATAGATGCGCATTCAATCCAGTCATTCACAGTCAGACTATCAAACGATGCCATGATAAAATTGACGCAATCATCCTTCTGCAGATTTCATTTTGGCTCCCAAATGCCACTGTATCCTTTGTTTGAACTAGGACCTTTAGTTTTTTTTTTACGAAATTCAAAATTCATTAAAAACTTTTTTTACTTCCCTACAGAAAATCAACATTGCTTTAAACAAAGCAAGTCTGACCAGGCACACAGTTCAACCCAAACGATTGTACTTAACAAGATCACGAACAAAGAAGATAATGGAAGACCAGGAACAAGTCCAGAACCTACAAGGACAGGTTTCCGAATTGAAAGACCAAGTCTCGGAGCTCATGAGACTAATGAGGGAGATGTCCCAAAATAAACCTGCTTCAGAACCTAACTTACCACTACCTCCCCCACCACCTACAACAATTGATCCTCATCAAGCTTCAACCTCTTTCACCTTTCAGTCACCTATCCCGGATCCGACAATCACTGTCAATCCGGCTACCATAAATAATGACCTATCTTTCTCCCATTACCCAGCCGTCTCAAATGCCGACCCATACCCTTCAATACTAATTCCTCCAGTTCACTCCACCCCTCATCTCCCAACTGGGGGAGCATTTCATGCAGTAGGAGGAGAAAATAAGACCAGGGAAAATGAGAAGCTGTCTGCTCTAGAGGAGAGATTGAGAGCAATAGAGGGGCTGAACATGTATGGTTCAGTTGACGTGGCGTCACTGAGATTGGTGCCAGACGTGGTGGTGCCGCCCAAGTTCAAAATCCCAGACTTCGACAAGTACACCAGGAAATCAGACCCCCACATTCACCTGGCAACCTACATTGCCAAAATGTCTGCCTTGACAGAAGATGACAGACTTCTCGTCCACTTCTTTCACGAGAGTCTCTCCGGGGCAGCCCTGAGATAGTGCATACAGTTGGACAGGAGCAAACTGCGCTCCTGGAAGGATTTGGCTGATGCTTTCCTGAAGCAGTATAAATTTAACTACGATGTAGCCCCCACGATGAGAGACCTCCAAAACCTGGTGCAGAGAGACAGGGAAAGCTTCAAGGAATATGCCCAGTGATGGAGAGAGAAGGCTGCAGAAGTATATCCTCCGGTGACTGACAATGAACTATGCTCCCTGTTCATCGAGACATTGAAGGCTCCTTATTTCAATCTGATGATTAGAAATACCTTCAACAGCTTCTCAGACATCATCCAAGATAGTGAGAGAATAGAGGCCAACTTGAGGATGGGGCGACTGCAGGAGTTGGGCGAGAACCCTACGAAGAAGACTGCCAGTTTTGGCAAGAAAAAGGAGGGTGATGTGCATTCCATCATCCGGCAGAACAATTACTCCCCGCTTCCTCAAAATAACTACCGCCATATCCTCCCCCTCATGGCCAAACCATTGTAAACGTTCCACCCCCTTTCCCAAATTATCCTCACCCACGCCCACAATACCCACTACCTACAAATTACCAACCCAGACCGTCTCCTCCACCTGCTCAACCTAGACCACCTCAAAACAACCCGAGACCATCAAGAAATCCTGATCCACCTCTTCCCCTGCCACTCAGTGAAATATACCGATACCTTGTCGGTATAAACCAGATAGTACCGATTCCCCTTGACCCAATTCAGCCACCATACCCCAGGTGGTATGATGCCACTGCCCGTTGTGAGTATCATGGAGGGGCACAAAGGCATTCAACCGATAACTGCGGGGCACTCAGAGGGAGAGTGCACGCTTTAATCAGGAATAGGTGGTTGAAGATTGAGGAAAATGGTTCCCTCCCTAATGTTACCTCAAACCCGTTGCCCAATCATAATACGGGCAATGGTATAAACATGATAGAGTCAGACGGAGAGGGGTCGGCACCAGAGGTGGACGAGCTGATTCCTCACTTTGAGGAAATTTTTAGAATGGCAGTAAGGGAAGGTTACCTCCACCCTCAAGCCCCAGAACCTGAGGTTGAAACGGGATGCCCCTATCATGGAGGAGCAGCTGGCCATGAGCTGCAAAATTGTGAAGAATTTAAGCAAGAGGTCCAGAACTTATTGTCCTTCAAAGTTCTGAGATGCCAGGCAAGATCCAAAATGGAGGAAGGAGTAAATACAGGCAATGGCGTGAATATGATAGAACCTGGGGATGAAAGCAAAGAGTCTCCTCTAGAACCATCCATTGATGTCATCCATCTTGATTCCTTGTATGAGGCTCTAGTCTCGCCAATGGCTGAAGGGCAAGAACTAGACAACTGGATAGCAGAGGACATCCCTGTACTTAATTTCGAGTAAAGTACTTCTGGTTATTTACACTTGATCATTTTGTCCATGGTGGCAAGTGTAATATTGTAAATGGACCCTTTTCTTATGTCATAAATGTTAATGAATTAATAGCGCATTTTATATCCAATTCTCTTTTTCTTTCCTTTTGAAAATCATTCTTATAATATATTCCATTTTCATTCATTCAGGACCATTCATCAATTAGCACCTAATAATTCAATAGACTCAAAAATTCCTCTGGTTAATTTTGAAATCCCCATAACTGCCATTACTTCAAATGATTTTGAGGTGGAACTCAGAGAGGAAAGGGATGAAAGAGATGAACCTTCCCTAGTGCCTTGTGAAGATGAAACGCACACCATAAACTTAGGCACGGAAGAAGTAAAAAGGGAACTTAAGGTTGTGGAGAGTGAAGAATTAGAAGATATGATCAGTTTGCTCAAAGAATTCCTAGATGTGTTTTCCTGGAGCTATGATGATATGATTGGTTTGGACCCTCATATAGTGACGCACAAAATTCCCCTAATTCTGGGGACAATCCCGGTAAAGCAGAAATTAAGAAGAATAAATCCTGACACACTGCTCAAAGTTAGGGATGAGGTCAAGAAACAGTATGATGCTGGGTTCCTGGAAGTAGTCAAATATCCCTAATGGATAGCTAACGTTGTCCCGGTAATGAAGAAGGACGGGATAGTCAGGGTGTGCGTTGATTACAGGGATCTTAATAAAGCGAGCTTGAAAGATGATTTCCCTCTCCCTCACATTGATGTGTTAGTAGACAATGCTGCGGGATTGGGCAGGTGTTCGTGTATCGATGGGGCATCAGGTTACAATCAAATCCCAATGGATGAGGAAGACAAGGAGAAAACTACTTTTATCACTCAATGGGGGGTATTTTGCTATCGGGTCATGCCTTTCGGGGTTAAAGAATGCTGGAGCCACCTACCAACGCGCTATGGTCACATTATTCCACGATATGATGCATAAAGAAGTCGAGGTGTACATGGATGATATGATCATCAAATCCAGGGGAGAAGAGAGCCATGTGCAGGTGATGAGGAAAGTATTCGAGAGACTCAGGAAATATCAGCTAAAATTGAACCCTGCCAAATGCATATTCGAAGCTAGATCAGGGAAATTTTTGGGATTCATAGTGAGCGAGAAGGGAATAGAAGTTGATCTGGACAAAGTTTGAGCCATTCAAGAGATGCCATCCCCAAAAACAGAAAGGGAGGTGCGCAGCTTCTTGGGGAAGTTAAACTACATATCAAGGTTTATTTCCAATCTCACCGCTAAAGCTGAGCCTATTTTTAGACTACTTTAAAAGAACAACACTACTCAATGGGACTCAGTTTGTCAAGAGGCTTTCGAGAAAATCAAGCAGTACCTGTCCAACCCACCAGTATTGGTTCCGCCGGTGGCAGGAAGGCCACTGATTCTGTATATGGCAGTCCAACAAAGCTCAATGGGATGTGTTTTGGGGCAACATGATGATACCGGCCGAAAGGAGAGGGCTATTTATTACCTAAGCAAAAAGTTCAATGATTGTGAATCGAGGTACTCTTTCCTAGAGAAAACTTGCTGCGCATTAGCCTGGACAGCAAATCGCCTCAAACACTACATGTTGAATCACAAGACATGGCTCATCTCCAGGATGGATCCTATTAAGTATGTATTCAAAAGCCCATTCGTGCCAGGAAAGATAGCCAAATGGCAGGTCACACTCTCCCAATATGACATTGTTTATATGACCCGGAAAGCAGTTAAAGGTAGCGTGATCGCCGATCTCCTAGCAGAAAACCCTATCCAGGATTATGAAGCTCTGGATTTTGAGTTCCCCGATGAGCATATTAACGAAGTGGACTGCAGAGAAGAAGAGCTAGCTGATGTATGGGAAATGTATTTCGACGGAGTTGTCAATTTGTTCGGTAATGGAATCGGAGCTGTATTAGTATCCTCGGATGGAAAACATTTCCCGATAGCTATCAAGTTGAGATTTGACTGCACTAACAACGTCACAGAATACGAAGCTTGTGTGATGGGTTTACAAGCTGCCATCGAAATGAAAGTTAGGAAGTTGGAGGTATATGGAGA
This sequence comes from Hevea brasiliensis, assembly GCF_030052815.1. NCBI lineage: Eukaryota > Viridiplantae > Streptophyta > Magnoliopsida > Malpighiales > Euphorbiaceae > Hevea > Hevea brasiliensis. The sequence continues at coordinate 22,416,234 of NC_079499.1, read as the reverse complement.
CTCAGCCCTGATCATTTATCAAGTCAAGGAAGAATGGCAAACTAAAGATCCGAAGCTAATCCCATATCAGAAGTACTTACTGGAGTTGATTAAGAAGTTCGAAGAAATCTCTTTCACTCACCTTAGTCGAGACAAGAATCAATTTGCAGACGCCTTAGCCACCCTGGCTGTTATGGCTCAAATGGAAGAAGGGCAGACGACTCAGGTATTAAAGATTAAAGCAAGGAGTGAGCGCCATCGCTTCATGATCGAAGAAGAACTGATGGTAAACTTTGGTACCATGACATCTTGCTTTACATCGTAACTGAGAATTCCTCGAGGCGAGCAAAAACGAAAAGAGGATGATTCGGAGATTAGCATTGGGATACTTCTCCAGTGGAGAAACTCTATACAAAAGGAGCTCCAACAGTGAATTGTTGAGATGTGTGGATACAAAAGAGGCGAAGAGAATCCTTTTCGAGACTCAAGAGGGAAACTGTGCAACCCATGCCAATGGGCATATGATGGCTAAGCAAATCATGAGACGAGGATATTTTTGGACTACCATGGAAAAGGATTGCGTCGAGTATTTTCAAAAGTGCCATAAGTGTCAAATCTACGCGGATCCGATAAATGTTCCGCTTCACCAATTGTTCAACCTCGTTTCACCATGGCCTTTCGCAATGTGGGGCATCATGTGATTGGCCCCATCAACCCTAAGGCATCCAACGGGCATAGATTTATCCTGGTAGCTATCGATTATTTTTCTAAATGGGTCGAAGTGAAATCATATGCCTACATTACACAGAACACATTTCTCAAATTCCTCAGAAATAATATCATCTGCCGGCACGGCCTCCCCAATGAAATCGTCACTGATAACGCCAAGAATTTGAATGGTCCGAAGATTCAGAAATTATGTGATCAATACAAAATCCGACATCTCAATTCCTCACTATACCGTCCCCAGATGAATGGAGCAGTGGAAGCTGTAAACAAAAATCTCAAGAGAATAATCCAGAAAATGACAGTCACTTATAAGGATTGGCATAATATGCTTCCCTACGCTCTTCATGCATACCGAACTTCTGTAAGGACATCAACTGGGGCAACCCCATACTCACTGGTTTACGGGATGGAAGCTGTACTACCTATTGAGGTAGAAATTCCTTCTCTAAGAATTCTGAAAGAATCAGGGATTGATGAGTCGGAATGGATCCAGTCAAGGTTGGACCAATTAAACTTGCCAGATGAGAAGAGGCTAGCGGCGGCATGTCACGGGCAGTTATACCAAAGAAGAATGGCCAGGGCATTTAACAAAGGGGTTCACCCACGTGAATTTCAACCAGGGGACCTAGTCCTGAAGAAAGTGCTTCCGAATCAAAACGATCCCCGGGGTAAATGGTCACCAACCTACGAGGGACCCTATGTGGTTAAAAAGGCATTTTCTGGCGGGGCCTTGATCTTGACCCACATAGACGGTGAAGAACTTCTAAGACCTGTGAATGCCGACACCGTCAAAAGATACTATGCCTGAAAAAAAAAAAGAAAAAAAAGAAAAAAGAAAAGAGAGTAGGGGTGAAAACCCGAAAGGGCGCTCCTAGCAAAATGTGTAAAAGAAGGCGAAAACCCTGAAAGGGCGCTTTCTGTAAAATGAGTGAGGGATGAAAACCCGAAAGGGCGTCCTGAAAGAGTGAGCAAAAAAAAAAATCTAGGGGTGAAAACTCGAAAGGGCATCCCAAGAACCAAAAGGGAGAAATAAGGAAAGGAGCATGAAACCGAGAAGGGAAATAAACCGTTATGGCATGAGACTTCAGAGTACTGGAAATAATGGCAGTTAAGGGACTTCAAAGCTAACTACAAGGAATATGTGAGATCTATCCTTGTACCCTTTTTCTTTGAAACTGTACCTTTGTTTCTTAAAAACCATAATAAAGTCATACTTTATTCACTTTGCTTTTATCTTTTCCGTATACTCACTCTTTAATATTGTCCTTCTTCAATCCCTTCATCTGATGCGCTATTAATCAGTTAAAATTTTGCCATAAGATTAGGATTTGAAAATAGATAACCTCGTGTACTTTACTACGAGATTTGCAGGGAATGGCCTAAAAAAAAAAAAAACTAGAGGTGAAAACCTGGAAGGGCGCTTCTAGTTAAATGGACGAAAGGAAAGTAAAAACCCGCAAGGGAGCTTTTCGCAAAATAAGAAGAAAGTCAAGAACAGAAAAGGGGCATCCGAAGAAAGGAGGTCGTAAGTCAAGTCTTGTAACTCGTCCTCCATTAATCATTGGCCTTCAGGATCCTGTTAAGTACACTTCATCGGGGAAGAACTTCTCGTATTGAGATTAGACTTGCTTTGTAAGTTGATTTTAATTTTCCTGCATTTAAATTTCCTGTTAATCAACCTCTGGTTCCTTGATCTAAGTTGATTTTAATTTTTAGTATTTAAATTTCCTGTTATCAACCTCTGGTTCCTTGATCTAAGTTGATTTTAATTTTCCTGCATTTAAATTTCCTGTCAATCAACCTCTGGTTCCTTGATCTAAGTTGATTTTAATTTTCAGCATTTTAAATTTCCTGTTATCAACCTCTGGTTCCTTGATCTAAGTTGATTTTAATTTTCAGCATTTTAAATTTCCTGTTATCAACCTCTGGTTCCTTGATCTAAGTTGATTTTAAATTTCAACATTTTAAATTTCCTGTTAATCAACCTCTGGTTCCTTGATCTAAGTTGATTTTAATTTTCTTGCATTTAAATTCCCTGTTAATCAACCTCTGGTTCCTTGATCTAAGTTGATTTTAATTTTCAGCATTTTAAATTTCCTGTTATCAACCTCTGGTTCCTTGATCTAAGTTGATTTTAAATTTTAGCATTTTAAATTTCCTGTTAATCAACCTCTGGTTCCTTGATCTAAGTTGATTTTAATTTTCTTGCATTTAAATTTCCTGTTAATCAACTTCTGATTCCTTGATCTAAGTTGATTTTAATTTTCAGCATTTTAAATTTCCTGTTATCAACCTCTGGTTCCTTGATCTAAGTTGATTTTCAATTTCAGCATTTTAAATTTCATGTTAATCAACCTCTGGTTCCTTGATCTAAGTTGATTTTAATTTTCCTGCAATTAAATTTCCTATCAATCAACCTCTGGTTCCTTGATCTAAGTTCATTTTAGTTTTCTAGCATTTTAATTCCCTGTTACCAACCTCAGGGTGCTGACCCAAGTGGGTTTTAGTTTCCTGACTTTAATTTCAAATTTCAAATTTTAATCGTCCAAAATATGGGTCTGAATCTTTACATAATCCCTACACGGAAATTTGTTCCAGTAGGAATTATATAAAGAGGGGCAGCTGTCGACACCATATTTTGGCCGATCCTCGAAACCAATAAACTTTGAAGCCGATCCCCAACACATAGTCTCCCCTTTGCCAAATAACCACATTTTTTATCTCTCCTCAAAAGGAATCTAATCAATACTAAGTCTCCATATCATCTAAAGCCTCACCGATCTCTCAAACTAATTGTCAAATCTCCTGACCAGTCAATTACATTCCCGATCTCTCTTGTCAAACGAAATTGAACTAACACTAGATCTTTATATCACCAGTTTTATTGCCGATCTCCCTTTTAAAAGTTTAGGAATAATCAAGTTAAGGTTCCAATCCAGTTTAATGATGATTCCGATCTTAAGTATCCAAATTAAATTTCCAATTTTAATCGAGTCCCGTTTAGCGTTGGTTCCCAGCCGATCTCATGCTTATTGTGTTTTCTGACTTCTTACACTTAGATTAATAATCACTTTTAGATGTTGTTCTAATATGCTCAGACAATCAAGTGCTTATGCAATTTAGAGACTTTCCGATCACATCCAATCATTGAACAAAAAGGGAATTTCATTTCATTTCATATTAAAATTTATACAGGTCATTCGGCTGGGGGATCACCCCCAGCCTGATCTACATTTTGTTCGCTCCCTCTCTCACCTTCGGCCTCCTCCTCACTTTCCTCTTCGTCTTGGGGAGCCAGGTCGACCATCCAGGAGAAGTCCTCCTCAGGATAATGCTTCTTGAGCTCGGCCAAGAGATCCCTGTGAGCATTCACATTAGCGCCGGCCTCCCTTGTCACCGCCTCTTCTTCTTTCGCTTTGAGCTCCTCAGTGAGGTGAGCAACTTCACTGGCCGGGAGCGCCTGAACTTCTTCAAGAACATTAGCTCGCTCGGCCAGAACATGAGCTTGCTCTGCCAATTTATCCTCGTAGAACTTCATCCACCCCTCAATTTTAGATATGTAGTTCTGAGCGGATGAGAGTTGGGATCGGAGGGAAGCCACTTCATAACCCATCTTCTCGACCTCCTTACCCAGGCAGTGAGCCTTCTCCCGGACAATGTGCTGCTTCACCAAGCACTCCACTTTCAGGCTCATAGATCGGATCAGGATGTCATCCAGATTGTCCGGGGACAGCCTATCCTGATCCTCCCGAAGGCAGATGGAGGACCCCAAGACCTTAGCAAAACCCGAGTTCTTTCGAACCGTGCGGTTCTTCTCCAGCGAGTGGATCAAGATTTGGGCACCACGGGAAAGGGTCCTTACAAGAGGTTGGGAAGGACCCCCTTCCGCACTCGAAGTGACTGGAGGAGGTTGAGGCGGCTCTTCTTGGCGAGGAAGAGATTGGACCACTTCTATGACCAACGGTCCTGAGGGTTGAGACGAGCCTCCTTGCATCTCCCCAGGATCATGACTGGGCGTTTGAAGCAGCTCGGAGCGCTTCATCTCCCGCACTTTCCGGGAGACCTCCCTCTTCCGCTTTTGGCTCTCCTTGGAAGCTTCGCCGCTTGCCATACCTGCACAAAGAAGAGGTCAGTGAGATCGCTAAGGTCCAAAGATCTGAGATATAGAAAATATCGATGCTGAGGTCAGAGAGCTGAAGCCCGCGATCTTCGCCAGTGATCAACTCCATTGTCCGATGATGCGATTCGCGCCATCGTGCATCCAAACAAGAGAACTTCTCTCTGGCGCGATCTTTCGGCTCCATCACCATCGCCTTCTTCCTATTTAGGTGATGCGCTCAAGTAAGGGGGCCCGTGCAGCCAAAGAATGAGGAAGCCCTCAAAGCCGTTCTGAATTTTGCTCCTCAGAATGAAGAAGCGATTCTTCCAATTCTTCAGGGAGGAGGGCAGATCGGTAAAAAGCCCGCAATGTGGCTTCTCCTGGAAGAACCAATACTCCTCGTCCTTTTGAAGAGTTAATCTATGTAGTTTGGCGAATACCTTAGCTGTAGGACGAAGTCCCTTAGCTCGGCAGAGGCCTCTGAAGGCTACTAGGATCCACCACGAGTTCGGGTGAACTTGGGCGATGCACACTTGGTGAAATTTTAAAACTTCCTTGAAGAAGTCATCAAGAGGGAACCGCAGCCCGGCCTTTAATTGTTCTTCGTATACCATGATCATATCGTTCTCCTCGAAGAAATGATCGGCACGAAGATCGCCGTGACACTTAATCACCGTATGAATCGTGCCGATGTTGTACTCTGGCCGAACGAGCATCAGTCTGCTTTCTTGCAGGATTGATGGCAGCTCGTCCATGGGAAGATTTTCTCTCCCTGAAAAATGTACATGCCTTGATGGTGCTGCTTGCCCCCGAGCTGGAACGGAGACCCTAGGAGGTTCAGGTTGCACACTTGGTCTGACCACCTCCACTTCATCAGACGACCACGAGATCTGAATGGAATGGGGGCTTGCCGCTCTCTGACCCTCGGCGCCGCTCATTTTTAAAGGAAATAGAGAATTTAAACTAAAAGGAGGATCAAAACCCTCACTGGAGCTTGATCGGTGTCGGAAGAACTTGAAAAATCGAGAGAATTTTGGAATCACTTGTGGGATGCTGAAAATAACATAAGAGAGCAACTGGCTGACCCATCCCCTATTTATACCCGTCTGAGCATTTAATGCTCACAGTGTTCTAGGCAGTGCATAGGTTAGCAAAATTCGCCAGCTTTTCTGACACGTCTCACGAATATTCTAGAAATTCCATAATAAAAGGGATCGGCTAGTTACAGATCAGTGAATTAAGGCAGATCGGTTAAGGGTTGTTCATTTAGGAACCGGATCGGATAAACACATCAGAGATCGAAAAACAATCAATGCAATAATAATAAAAATGATAGTTATCAAAATAAAATTTTATTTCCGAAAAGGTCGGATTACATCATTTGGGCGATCTCTAGGGATCGGATTACATTAAAGGTCGGATTACATCATTTGGGCGATCTCTAGAGATCGGATTACATTGAAAGTCAAATTACATCATTTGAATGCCAGAACCCTTAGCCTTAGGCTCTCACGATATGTAAGATTTCAAGAGGTCGAAAAAGTCCTTACCCGACTCCCATTCAAGTAAAAGAGTTCGGAGGAGAGTTTTTATCCGATTCTCAAGCCTAAAAATTTTAATAAATATTTAAAAGAGATCGGAGGAGAGTTCTTATCCGATTCTCAACCAAAATTTAACAAATATTTAAAAGAGATCGGAAGAGAGTTCTTATCCGATTCTCAATCCAAAAAAATTCTAATTTTAACCTAAAAGAGATCAGAAGAGAGTTCTTATCCGATCCTCAGTCCATAATTTTAACAAATATTTAAAAGAGATCGGAGGAGAGTTCTTATCCGATTCTCAATCCAAAAACTCTAATTTTAACCTAAAATAGATCGGAGGAGAGTTCTTATCCGATCTCCAATCGAAATTTTAATTTAAAAGAGATCGGAGGAGAGTTCTTATCCGATTCTCAAATCGAATTCTAACAAATATGCAAAATGACCCCTTAAACAAAACTGATATGCAATAGTAACTCACTAAGAGTCGACTCATTTATTTATGTATCTGGGTAGCCCGAATTGGTGAAAAATTAAATATTCCCTTTTACCAAGAGGATTAACATCTCCGTTCGAACCTCCTAACTATCAATTCTAGTTTATAAAGAGCTTGAAGTCAAATCTGCTTACCCTCATTGAGGGACGAGGTGGGGTGCCTAACACCTTCCCCACCCGTTTACGAACCCCGAACTTAGAATCTCTGTTTTTGAAGTGGTTTCATTTTAATTTATTTTCACAAATGGTTTTCTTTAATTTCCCTCAAAATTAAAGTGGCGACTTCTCACTCTTTCCCACTTCAGTAAGTGTTCGTCCAGGCAACCGCAAAACGCCTTGCGACAAGATCCACCGGAAAATGGTATTGAAAAATTTTGAAATGGGTATTGCCGTGAAGCTCTCGCCAAGGGGAGCACTCCGGTACTCTCAGATTTTTCGTGAGGTTCACGGTTTGTGAGAAATCTAGCCCAAAAATCGAAATGGGCTAAAACTTTTTTGATAAAAATTGGACAAACTGCTCAATGGATTTTTGTGTTCTTGGTGTCTATGGAAAGCTCTTGAGGTGCAGATGGGTTTTGGGACAAGACCTAGTCCAATCAATGGCCAAATCTGTCAGAATAGGCCTTGAAAGACGAAGTGCTGCGGGCGGGTTGGGAAGCTTTTGGCTCGATTTTTCGACAGCCTGAAGGCCAGCCGGCAACGGCGAAGGTTGCTGGCGATGCGGGGAGGGGTGGGGAGGCGATGGCCGGCACGGAGGGAGAGGGAGGAGAGAGAAACAAGAGGGAGAAGTGGGGTGCCGGGGAGAGAGAAGGAAGGAGAAGAAAAGAAGGAAGGGACCGATTTGATTCGATCAGTTCGATTTAGTTCGATTTGATTTGGCCTGTTCGATTCAGAATACCCGAAATTAAATTTTTTACTCTGTCTTGAGAACAAAAATGATGCCCAAAATTTTTGAAAAAATTCCATAAAACTCAAAAAAATTTATAAAGTCTAAATATATTTTTAGTTTTGCCACGTGGTATTTAAATTAATTCGTAAAAATTAGCAAAGTTTATTGATTTTAAAAAATCAAACCCAATTTCTAAAATTTGAAAAATTTCAAATAATTTTTCAAAATTTGTAATAAAATAAAATACTAATATTTACCCACAAAATAATAAATTTAAAAATTAGGGGTGTTACATTCTTCCCTCCTTACAAAAAATTCATCCTCGAATTTTACACAAGGCAGAATAAAAGAACAAAATTACACATTGTACAAATAAGGATACTTGCTATTCATGTCCCGCTTTGACTCCCAGGTGCATTCTTCTACTGACTGACTTCTCCACAAAAACTTAACCATAGGGATCCATTTGGATCTTAGTTGCCTCACTTGGTAGTTCACTATGGCTACTGGCTGCTCCTCAAACGTTAAGTCTTTTTTCAACTCTACCGTATCTGGTTATAGCACATAAGAAGGATCAGGCATGTATTTCCTGAGCATGGAGATGTGGAACATAGGGTGAACATGAGAAAGGCTGGGTGGTAACTCCAACCGATAGGCAACTGCCCTAACTCTATCAGTAACCTCAAAAGGTCAATATATCAGGGTGCCAACTTACCCTTTCAAATCTCATAACTCCTTTCATTGGAGAAACCTTCAGAAATGCATAATCGCCTATTGCAAACTCTATGTCCTTTCATCTGGGATCTACATAACTCTTCTGCCTACTAAAAGCCATTTTCAATCGTTCCCTGATTAAAGGAACCATCTCAGAAGTGTGTTGCACCAGGTCTACATCATGCACCTTTTCTTCTCCCATTTCCATCCAGCATAATGGATATCTACACTTTCTGTCATATAATGCCTCGTAAGGTGCCATTCCAATATTGGAATGATAACTATTGTTATAGGCAAACTCCACCTAGGGTAGTTGATCTTCCCATTGACCTCTGAAATTCAGGACACACATACGAAGCATATCCTTCAGTGTTTGAATTGTCCTTTCGGACTGCCAGTCTGTCTGGAGGTGGAAGGTGGTACTGAAGTTTAACTGTGTACCAAGTGCCTCCTGTGCCTTTCTCCAAAATTAAAAAGTGAACTGGGGCCCTCTGTCAGATATTATGGAAGCAGGAACTCCACATAATCTGACTATTTCTCAAACATAGAGCTTAGCGTATTGTGCAACAGAATAGGTAGTTCACACAGGCAAGAAATGAGCCGTTTTAGTTAAACGATCTATAATTAACCATATCGAGTCATACCCCAGCATGGTACGAGGCAACCCAGTTACAAAATCCATCGTGATCATTTCCCACTTCCATTTCGGGATAGGAAGCTCTTGCAACTTCCCTGACGGCCTCTGGTGTTCAAACTTCACCTTCTGACAAGTCAAGTACTTAGACACAAAGTCTGCTATGTCTCTCTTTATGCCATTCCACCAGTAGCTATCTTTCACATCATGGTACATCTTGGTGGAGCCTGAGTGGATATTGTAGGGTGTATAATGTGCCTCTTGCATGATCTCATTCCTGAGGTTGTCCACATTGGGCACACATATCCTGGAACCTTACATAAGAGCGCCATCATTAGCAAATCCAAAATCACATCCTTCACCCTGCTGTACTCTTTCTATAATCTTCATCAATTGTGGGTTCCTGTGCTGGGAAACTCTGATTCTGTCTCGCAGGTTTGGTCTTACTAAAAAATGGGCCAATAATACCCTCTCATCTGAAAATATCCAAGATCAGACCTTGATCCATCAACCCATATATTTCCTATATCAACGGTCTCCTCTTTATTGATATGTGAGCCAAGCTGCCAGAAGATTTTCTACTTCGAATGTCTGCTACTATATTGGCCTTCCCAGGATAATACTGGATGGTACAGTTATAGTCCTTCAGAAGTTCCATCCATCTCCTTTGTCTCAAGTTTAAATCCCTCTGTTGGAAGATGTACTTCAAACTCTTGTGGTCAGTGTATATCTTGCACACTTCACCATACAGGTAGTGTCTTTAGATCTTTAATGTAAAGACTATAGCTGCCATTTTTAAATCATGGGTGGGGTAGTTCTGCTCATGCCTTTTTAGCTGCCTTGAAGCATAAGCCACTAGTTTCTCATGCTACATCAAAACACACCCTAAACCAACTCTAAAGGCATCACAGTATACAATATATCCTTCACCACTCATTAGTAATGTCAACACAGGGGCTATAGTTAGACATTTCTTAAGCTTCTGGAAGCTCTCCTCACAATAATCTGTCCAAATGAACAAAACATTCTTCTGAGTTATCTTAGTTAGGGGAGCAACTATCCTAGAGAAATTCTGTACAAAATGCCTATAGTAACCAGCTAGGCTCAGAAAACTTCACACCTCAGTGACTATTGTAGGCCTAAGTCAATCAGTTACCTCCTCAATTTTCTTGGGATCCACTTGAATACCTTCACTCGAAACCACGTGTCCTAAGAATGAGATGCTTTCTAGCCAAAATTCACATTATATCTGGTGTTCCCTCAAAGTCTGCAATACCATCCTCAAATGCCACATATGTTCTTCCTCGGTCCGAGAATATACCAAAATGTCATCTATGAATATGATGATAAAAAAGTTTAGGAACGGCCTAAACACCCTGTTCATCAAGTCCATGAAGGTCGTTGATGCATTAGTGAGTCTAAAAGACATCACCAAGAACTCATAATGACCATATCTTGTCCTGAACGCTGTGTTGGGCACATCTTCATTCTTGATTCTCAACTGATGGTAGCTTGATCGTAAATCTATTTTGGAAAAGAATCTAGCCCCTTGAAGCTAATCAAACAGATCATCGATCTAAGGAAGTAGGTACTTCTTCTTCACAGTCATCTTGTTCAGCTGTTGATAATCAATACATAACCTTAAAGACCCTTCTTTCTTTCTCACAATAGAACAGGAGCGCCCCAGCCATACTTGGATGGATAAAACCCTTGTCCAGAAGCTCTTGTAGTTGCTCCTTCAGTTCCTTCAACTCTGCTGGGGCCATTTGTAAGGCGGCATTGATATGGGGTTTGTACCCAGCACAATGTCAATGCAGAACTCTACTTCCCTTCCTGGTGGTAACCTTGGAAGCTCCTCAGGTAAGACATCCATAAATTCACTGATAATAGGAACATTCTCAATGTCAACTCCTTCTACAGATGTATCTCTCACTAATGCCAAATACCCCTAACACCCACGTCTCAACATCTTTCTAGCACTAATTACTGACACCAAGTTATATGCAGCCACGCTCTTGTCACTATCAAAGCTAAACTCTTCCACACCAGGTATATGAAAGTACACCCTTTTGTTCCTGTAGTCTAAAGTGGCATAATGAGTTGCCAGCCAATCCATTCTCAAAATTACATCGAAATTCATTACTAGTAGAGGAACCAAGTCTGCTGGGAGGATCCTTCCATCCACTACCACTAGGCTACCCGGAAAAACCATATCCACATCTATATTGTCTCTAAGAGGGGTAGCTACAGACAAGGGGCATTCTAGAGTTATAGGGTTCCTACCCAATTTCATGGCAAAAACGAGGGAAACAAATGAGTGCATAGCACTCGGATCTATCAAAACACGAGCATCATAGGAACAGACTAGAAGAATACCTACTACAACTGCATTGGAAGCCTAAGCATCCTGGTGGGTCAAGGTAAAAACCTAAGCCTAATCCCTACCTTGCATTGTAGAACCCTAAAGTTGACTTCTACCTCCTGACCAGCCTCCAAATCCACGTCCTCCTTATCCTCGGCTCTGTTGGCCACTGAACTGACTGCCTGCCATGCTGGAAGCACCAGGATATAATTGACGAGGGATATTTACGACAAAATCCTGTGACCCCATATGTGGCTCGCTGAACATGGGACATTCTCTAGCAAAGTGACCCTATTGGCCACATCGGAAACATCCTCCTGAACCCATCATACAAGGTCCTGAATGTCCTCTTCCACACTGCGTGTAGAGTGCCAAGGAGGATCCTGAACCAGATTTAGAACTGCTATAATCCAAACTGTGACCACTGCTGGATCTATACCCTGGTTTGAATCCTCGAGATCTGTGTTTAAAACCACCCTTCTTGTTATTTCTACTTCTTCCTCTATAATGACTTTGGCCTCCACTATCTGTGGTACCCATGTAGGGAACACCTGAAGAACCCTCTGCTCTATTCTTCTTTGCCCTTCCACTGTCATCTCTTGTATAGCTGATTTCAATCTGTCGGGCTCGATCAACTACCATATCGAAAGATTGATCAGACATCATGGCCAGGTTTGCATACTTCCTGTCTAGCCCCTTTAGGAACCTCTTTAACTTCATACTTTTTGTAGCCACTGCTATGGATGCGTACCTACTCAGTTCCAAAAATTCTATAGCATATTTATCTACGGATCTGCCATTCTGCCTTAAGGCCTCAAAGGCCCAGTACTTTTGGTCTCTAAAGCTTTTTGGTACAAATTTGTTAACGAACAGTTCTATAAACTGGGTCTAAGATAATCCCTCAATGTGAGGTAGTATGTAGTCTATCATCCACTACCTTGGCACTGGCCCCAATATATGTTGCACACACTCTACCAATCTCCTGTTAGTTAATTGTAGTTCCACCCTTGCCTGTTTGCAGGAGTCCAAAAATCGGTAAGCATCATCAGTTACATCATAGATACTAGGCACCAACTTCTTAAAATTAATTATTTATTTGTAAGGTTTCCCTCTTGGTGTGGTGGGCTACTGCTTTTGTGGATGGTGGACCATATATTGTGCTATCATATCAATGGTTCTTTGCAATCCAGCTAGGGTAGCTGCCATTGGGTCCATAGGACCCTGGGCCACAAATGACTGTTCCTGTACTGGTGGCGACTGCTCTTCTACTTGAGCAGCTCTAGGTCTCCTGCTCTGCCTCCTCAGGGTAGGCGCCTTATCCTGTGTCGATACTTTGTCTGGCACATCCCGTTCTAGTGTAGTGATAGCTCTTCAGCTTCTACGTATTTTCCTAAAATTCAGCAGCATTAGCCCACAAAATTCAAAATAACATGTTACACAGCTCTATAAACTCCTATTTAAACACAATTATATGAAGCAAAACTAAAAGCAAGAATGACAATGCAAGGACAAATGTGGACCCTATTCTCCGCATGTGACTCCTACTAGACTCTTCTCAAACTTTAGACATACATTCCCTAGGAATCTGGAGCCTAAGCTCTAATACCACATTTGTCATGACCCAACCTATGGCTGGATCGGCACTAGGACTTGAGTAAGCCTAAAGTCCTCGAGGCCTGTAGTAAGCCTAACTATTCTTTAACCCAATCCTAAGACCCATTTTAAGCCCAATTTCAAGAATTCAACTAGACAGAGTCCGACCATAACATGGATCATACAACGGAGAGTTTTTTACTCATCCGACCTGTAAGTACAATATATAACAAATTGGAGAGCTCAACTCACCCTCCACATACTTATCATGTTATAAAATCAAATGGGAGCTCAGCTCCCTCATCCAATCCAATCATAGCACACATACATGCATTTAATATTCTTACAAATTCAACACAATATTATATTACAGTCCCAAATTAATTAAAATACTCATAACACATGCAGAGTCTAGAATTTTATAAAATTATACAAGCATAACAGATATTAATAGATTGCCTATAAAGAAGAGAGGCAGATTAAAACTCAATAAGAAATCTCTTGTATCCTAGAAAAATAAGGTGAACAGGAGTGAGTGTTCAACTCAGAGAGTAAAATATCGATTTTAACCATAATTTTTATAGCTATCTAAAGCTAATGCATCCTAAAGAGTGGAATGCAACACCATCAAAATTTTCATACAAATCACATCATAAGAGCAAAAAGGTAATTTGGAGCACTCACACACCCAATAATGTTCAAACAGTACATATATGGGAGCTGATCTCCTATACAGCTCTCTTAATCCAACCTCTGCCAGCGAGTATCCCTTAAGTCGGACTTTCACTTAATAAACCAAATGCAGGGGCCAGCGAGATCATCTCAAATCGTGCCTACCCCGACCTATCCATAAAGGATCGAGTCCCAGCGAGTCAAGCTTCAGCCGCGTCTACCCGTCCTATCCATAACCAATATCACACACCACACGCACGCCAACACACACACACTACTCCAAATTATCATAAAATAATATCCATAAACATTTCATCAACCAAAGATGCAACATAAAATGTGCCTAGTATTTAACTACATAAATATATTTATAGATGATGCATGGGCATGCCTTGAATATATAATAATATTGAAATTATAATTAAAATCAATATTCTACTCACAAACTTGAACCGAGGTCACTGCGGCTGCTGGGCGGAGGAGGAAGGCTGTCTCGGCTCACTTAACAATTTCATTGCAATTATTTAATATATTTAACTCAATACAAGTTTAAAAAAAGGACCAAAGACACTCTAAATCATGCCGAAAATCCAGCAGAGTCTCTCCTATGCTTAGGACCTACTCAACCTATAAAAGGGTTCAAAATACACTTCTATATCCACAAAGTCACACAACCGCAGCTCAATCACATCACATGGCCCCTCCTGGGCTCATTCAAACAGTCAACAACCACAATTCGAAAAATTACTATTTAGTCTCTACAAATAACCTTTTTTCATAAGCAAGAAAAATGAGCTCTAAAAATTTTAGAATTTTGCCCTGCGGTCCTTAGTAATATTATTAAGCTAATGCAAAAGGAATTATAATTTTCTAACCTACCACGAATATTTTATAGATTTTTAATCAAAATCAGGCACTAAATAATTAAGAAAAATGAGAGTTCGGGTTTACCTGTACCAATTCCGACCCCTGGGATGTGTTCGGGATGTCGAAAAATGATAGAATAGCTTATAACCTTGACTCGATTCTGAAGCTTTCCCGGTAGCCTGCCTGCCTAGCTTGAAATTACAAACCCCAGCAACTGTTGAATTTTCACTAAACAAATATACCTATGCAAAGCCCACAACACGGGGGTTAGTACATAATTTTTACGGAATTTATTAAGCTCATTTAATGTCCAAAAAATACTATGAAATTTCGTGGGACCCATCGAAAAAATAGTGTCAGAAAAATTTGAAATGGGTATTGCTGCTAAGCTCTCGCTGTAGACCTTTATTTTGTGATGAGTATGTACATTGAGGCCGTGGGAAACCCGATGATGAAAAATTATATGACTGTAAGATGTAATTGGAGGCATGGAGCTGAATTATTAATTCCGTGGCATGATCTTGAAAAAATAAAAAATAATAATAAAGTTTTGGGGAAATTAATTTAATTACATTTAAATAAAATTTTATTTTGTTTAAATTTAATATGGGTAGTTCTTAAATGGATCTAATTAAGTTTAATTAGGCTCTATGGGCCTAAGAAAGCCTAGTTAGGAATTTTAAATGGGACCCATTTAATTATTTTCTAAAAATTAAAATAATAAAATATCTCTCTCCTCCTTGGCCCCACTCTCTTCCTCACTCCCTATTGGTGCCTTCCATTTTTTCCTGTCTTCCTATTGGTTGAAACACCTTACTCATATCCCAGTCTTATTCGAATTCTGCAATCATAGTTGTTTAAGTCATCTAAACTTTATCACCCTAAGACTCTAAATCCTACCACACCTCTTCCTCATTCCCTATTGGTGCCTTCCATTTTTTCCTGTCTTCCTATTGGTTGAAACACCTCACCCATATCACAGTCTTATTCAAATTCTACAATTGTAGTTGTTTAAGTCATCTAAACTTTATCATCCTAAGACTTCAAACCCTATCACACCTCTCTCCCAAAACCCTATAAATACCCTACTAGAGAAGGGAAGAAGAGGAGGATGGGAGGAAAGAGGAAGAGAAAATTCAGAGCTATAAGAAATTTAAAGATATTTAAGACTCTTTGAGTTCTTCCTTATTTTTTTCTCTTCAAGAAGATTTTCATACAAGATTTCTGGAAGGTCAGTTTTTATTGTTTTCTTTTCAAGATCTATGCCACGCAATATTTTAATTCTATGCTCTTTGTCTTCAATTTATTTTATATGTTCATATAGATCATGTAATCATGTTTAATTTGAGGGGATACACAACTCTGCACATGTTTAGTTTCTGTCTCTCGTACTTTTATTATTTTTCTTTATTTTCTTTACTTTTTATTACAAACAAAATTGGTAAGTAGCCCTAAGGTAAGTACCAAAGAGGGCATTTGCGCGGAACTTATATGGAGCTAAACGGGAGTAAGCCAGGGATATCATTGCCATACTAGAAGAGAAGACCCTTTTTTAAGGGTAGCTTGCCCCAATGGCAACTGCATTTACCAATAAGTAAGTAGCTCTAAACTTCTCGAATAACCATTGGCATGAAATTGTAGTAATAATAGAACTTTCATTTGGTAAATTAAAATTAACTTTGTTTTTAATTTAACTGACTTTTGCATGTAATTAATTTAAATAAATACTTTGTAAATTAAAATTAATCTTGTTTGTAAATTAAACTAATATTGGCATGTAAAATAAATTTAATTTAATACTTGGTAATTGTAAAATAAATTTGCATGTTAGAAATCTTTATTAGGTTGTGATTGTTTGGGACTTATGTGATATTAGAATAAATTACACATGTACATAATTAACTTAGTTCAATTATCCTTAGGGTAACTTGGTGAAAATTAATTATTTAGGTTAAATAGAAACATAGGGTTATTTGAAATTGAATTTGTTTGTAAATTAAATTCCCAATAATAAATTAATTTTAGTCATCTGATAAATATCATTTAAATAATTAGCAACCCCATAGATAGGAATTACTTGTGCATGAAAATTGTGTGTAAACAACAACCCTTTTTGTGAATTACTTGCGTGTGTAGGATTAGAATTGCATTTTTTAGGATAAAGTTTAATAAAGGAATAATAAACAAGACTTCTAGAAACATTAGTAGAGGACTGGCACTCGAATAAACGAGGTTAGACCAGCGTGGGTGCCTAACACCTTCCCCTTACGCACCCACTATCCCGAACCTAGACATTGGGCTATGGTAATGACGGTTGTGGAAACTCTGCAAGGAGTAAGTTGCCATCCATGACCCTCGAAAGAAACACTGAATATGTCCCGGTTATTACCCGGGTGGCGACTCCTGTCTATCTATGCCTTCGTGGCATAAATCCTTAGTACCGTGGTAGTGTTATGGGAAGACGGTAGTTACCAGTGGTTTGATTCTATTAGGATTGTATGAAGTGCATGTCTAGGAAATGCTGTCTAAGGAGGTGGTACTTAAGTGAGACCATTGTGACTCCACCATCTTTCCTGGGCATTACCTGGTGCATTTTATATAATTCTAATGGATGATATTTCGCCTCATGCCCCACCCCCACACTTGCCAAGGAGAGCACTCCGGTACTCTCGAATTTTTCGTGGGGTTCACGATTTGCGAGAAATCTAGCCTAAAAGTTAAAATAGGCTAAAACTTTTCGAACAAAAATTGGACAAACCACTTAATAGATTTATATGTTCTTGGTATCTATGGAAAGCTCTCGAGGTGTAAATGAGTTTTAGGATAAGACCCGGTCTAATCAGTGGCCGGATCGGTCGAAATCAACCTCGGAATTCGAAGCACCACGTGTGCATTTGGGAGCTTTTGGCGCGATTTTCCGGCGGCTTAAAGGCCAACCGAAGGAGGGGAAGGGGTGGGAAGGTCGCCGGTGACGTGGAGAGGGGTGGGGAGGTGATGGCCAGAGCGGAGGGAGAGGGAGGAGAGAGAAACGGGAGGGAGAAGTGGGGTGTCGTGGAGAGAGAAGGAAGGAGAAGAAAAGAAGGAAGGGACCGGTTCGATTCGACCGGTCCAATTCGATTCGGGATACACGAAATTAAATTTTTACTCTGTCTTGGGACTAAAAACGATGTCTAAAAATTTCAAAAAAATTTCATAAAACTCAAAAAAATTTGTAGAGTCTAAATATATTTTTAGTTTTGCAACGTGGTCTTTAAATTAATTCGTAAAAATTAAAAAAGTTTATTAATTTTGAAAAATCAAACCCAATTTTTAAAATTTGAAAAATTTCAAATAATTTCCCAAAATTTTTAATAAAATAAAATACTAACATTTACCCATAAAATAATAAATTTAAAAATTAAAGGAGTTACATATAAATAATTAAAAATTCTATTCATTAATGATATGGACATAATAAAATAAATTTTCAAGTAGTAGCTGACTTTTTTCATTTGAAAAAATTAAAAAAAAAACCATGTAAGATTATTCTTTTGGAAATTTGTTATCTCTGTGGTATGCAAAAGGATATAAATTACTAAACGTCAGTAGGGAGAAAATTGTACTATCAAATTCTATTAATAAAATATTATTATTCAAATTTATCAAATATTACTGGAAACAAATAAAAATTTTGCTCATGGGGAGAAAACAAAGCTATAGTAATGAAGACAATATGACTCTAATGTTAGAAAGAGAGAAAATATCAAATCCATTTCTAACAAACACATGTCTGAATAAATAAATCTAATATAAATGGATACAAAAATTAAAATTTATTAAAAAAATAAAACTTAAAAAAATAAAGCGATTTGAGGTTAAACTCGCTGTTAGTTGCTTAATGAAGAAAATTAAAAAAAAAAATAGAAATGAGGAGAAAAAAAATTGAGAGTGACTTTTAATAGCTAGCTATTGCTACTGTTTATTTATTTCCTCCACGGGGGCTATAATTGAGGTTGAACATCAGATTAAATTTTGGTTGCATCACGCAAGCACCAACTAAAAAGTGGTTATGGCCATCAGATTTGATGGAAATCTAAATTTCTTTATTTTACTATTTTTTATTTAAATTAAAAAGGACTAATTTCATCTACTTTACATTAATTAGACCATATCATTATCTTCCCACAATATGGAAAGCAGATAATTAAGGTCTAAAAAATATTTAAATTTTCAGCAAATAATTTTCTTATAAATATACATATTACTCATGATAAATAATTTGCTAAAATCTGTAAACTTAATCTAATAAGATAAGAAACCATCAATTTTGTTGAGATAGAAGCCCTCTCTCTCTCTCTCTCTCTCTCTACAACATTATTTTTTAACTTTCAATTAAATTTAAGACTTTGATTGATATAATTTTATGATAAAATTCATTTTATTTACAAGTGAATCCCATGATAAAATTTATTTATAAATAAAATTTTTTTGATATATTTTATATTAAATATGAAATCTATTTTAAATAAGATGAATTTTATATTTGAAATAAATAAAATTATTTATATACACTGACAAATTATTTATAAAATTTAAAAATTAATTTTAAAAACATTTCTCATAATTAAAGTCTAAAATTTTAATAATGGTATTTCAAAAATCGTCATATCATAATTTTTTTTGCTATTTTATTTTTATTGATATATGATTATATCAATTAATTTAAAAAATAATAAAAATAATAAGTTATTTATTTATCAACTCTTTAAATAAAATTATAATTAATTAAAATTTTATCATAATAAAATTTTATAATATGATTATGAAAATAAAAAATAAATAATAAATTAATATAAAAAATAAAATAATAAATAATCTGCGCAATTTTGGAAAAAATGATTAGTTTTCATTTAAACTAAATACTAAAATTTTATATTTGCAAATGAATTTTACAAAATTTTTAAAATTTATTTATACCAAACACTACTTAAATTTATCATCAGTAATCAACAATGATTTTTATTTTTAATTTTTATTTTTAATATACTTAAATTTATTGCTAAAAATTTTATTTTTATTTTTATTTTTCATTTTATGAAATTTTAAATTTTTTCTCACTTCATATAACATTAATTTTTCTCTATTCTCTTTTTCCATTTCTTTGCAGATTTTATTTTCATAATTTTATAAAAAAATTGTTTAATGATTTCAAATTATTGTTAATCAATTTTACTGAATAAACTTATTATCTCATATTATAACAATTGTGATAGAGAGTTCTATTAAAAAAAATATTAAAATATCAAAATAATTTAAGAGCCATTTTCTTTTATTATAATGTTATTGATATCACATTTTTCTTTCAATAGCAGTTGAATTCCCTCATTCTCCTACATATGTAATAAAAATATTATTTATTGTACATATTAGATGACTATTTTATTGGTTAGCTATTTTTTTAAAATAAAATTAATCAATTTGAACTTTAATATTATTAATATTTTATTTTGGCAATATTTAATTATTTAATTGTGAAATTAATATTTTCATTAATCTTGTTTTTTCGTTAATTTATATATGTTATATGTCCTTACAATATTTATCATCCACATGGTATTTCTACAAAAACTCTCTCAACTCACAGCCAGATTTGAGGGAGGGTTTGCTTTTTGTTGGAGATAACCCCTCCCTCCTTTAGATCCTTTTTCTTCTTCACTCTCAGACCTGCTCCCTTCTAGAATGGATCTTCTAGAATGGATAGTAAGAATTTATTCTTAAATATACTCCTCTTGATAGATCTTAAATTTATTTTTCTTAATTTTTATGGTTGTCCTTTTTGTTGTGAAGGTTTGGTTTTTAGTTATTATAAATAAAATTATGATAATTGGTTTTATTGGTTGGAGATTTTAGATTTTGATTTGTATATCTGAATCTTTTACTAATGGAGTTTAGTAGTGTAACTTGCTCCTAAATTGATGCTATTTACACCAAAAAATTAATTTTTTTGTATTTAGGCCTAAGATTAATTAAATTGATTTTTTGTAAAATTTATTTAATTATTTATTTCATTGATTTAATTAATTAAAAGCTTGAGGATAAATTTATAGAAGGTAGATAAATATCAGGAGAAGTTATTAGTTGTGAGTAGTTATTAGGAGCAGTTAATGAAGGTTGTGAGAAGTGCAAAGAAGTTATAAGTAGTAGGCAAGTAACTTCCATCAACTGCAGAATGATATACATATTTTATATAAGCATTTTATGGTTATTTTGCATCTATTTTGCCATTTTATTTTAGTGTTTTGTAGAATTTTGGTCTTTAATTTAGTTAATTTGTTAATTTTAGTATTTTATATTTGATTTTTGAAATTTTTATGTTTTTATTAAGTTTTAAGGTGAATTAAAGATAAAAAGGTGCAAATAGAAATAATTTGATGTATTTTGAAAGCCTAAAGTGGTGAAAAAGTTAAATATATTTTGCTTTAAAAGATACTATAATTTTCAAATGAAGTAACATAAGGCAAGTTTCTTTGTCAGGCGCAGCAAACAAGAAAAGTTAAGGGAGGCAGCAATTTTTAGATAAAGTCACATGCCCCTTGCCCTAGTCACGGGTATTATTTTTCAAACCCAAACTCGTTCCAAACTCAATTATATAATACCTAAACCCGTCCTATTACGGTTCGGTCGGATCGGGTATTTGCAAAAACCCAACCCATTGCCATCCATAAATAGACATTCTAGTGTAAAATTTCTAATAGATGTATATACATCTTATTCTTAACTTTTCCAAAACATGAAGAGAGATAAAATTGAATTGAAGAAAGAAAGAAAAGAAGGAGACGCCATTTTTGGAGAAAACTCACCTTTGCAAAGTGTCGTTTTCAACTCCATTTTCAGAGATTTAGATTCTCTTCATCCAGGTTCTTTTATTTTCAGTATTATTTTCACATTTTTCTACTTTATTTCATATTTCTTTCTTGTAAAAATAATTATGAGTGAGTAGATGATGGTTGTCGATTCCACCAGAAATTAAATTAACTGAAATTACCAGCTATAAAATATTTTCTGCAGCAAGTAATAAATCCAGGTCGAACCCTAGAGACTGAATTACTAAAATTTCGTGCACTTGTGTAATGGAAAAAGAAACAAAGATTGGGGAGGGGGTTAATTCGCAATCCAAAAAAGAAATCAAAAATCCAAAATTAAGAACTAAAATTAAATAAGAAGTTCTCGAATTAAACAAACTTCAGTCCAAGGTAATTCGCATTCCAATACATTGATTCGATCATAGACAAAAAAAATACAATTATCTCTTATTGAATACTTAACGTAGATTTACCAAACAGCGAGGTAAACCCTTGACTTCCCTATACTCATCAATTCGAGCCTAGCACTCTTGTTGACTCTAATCATTAACTGAATCGGTATTAAGTAATCCTCATCAAATTAATAATTATTTTAAGAATAGGAAGTAGTTAAGCTGAATAACGATTTATGAAGCATAAATCATTTAATTCACCCTATTGTTTCCTTAGGTTATTATCGAAAACTGGGATCATAATCAATAAAACCTAATTGCTACTCATGTTCAATCTTACACAATAATTACGCATTATGAAGATAAACTAGCAATTTATCACATCAAACAATTAACTAATAGGCCTTTTTAGCAAATCATTCAATAGATCAAAGACAATGAAATCAAAAAATAATAGATATTCAAAAAGACATAAATTAAATTAAGAATCTAGTCTCACAAATCAAGCAAAAAAACTTGAATCCTTGAACTGAATTGAAAACTTAGCCACTCATGTTCATGGCTTATAGAAAATTAAAGAAGAAAATTGAAGAAATCTAGAATGTGAATAGAGAACGAAAGTCTAATTCTCTCTTTTCGAAAGGCTGCTGAATGGTCCCTGTGTTAGCTGCTGCCTCCTCTATTTATAATAAATGGTCTAGGGTTAGGTTTTTTTGAGTCTCTGTCAAAAACTGCAACTGGTACAAAATCAAGAAACTGATTGTCGACGGATACACGGCCCGTGTATCACTACACAGCCCAAGGCCGTGTAACTTACTGGAGCTGAATGGGTAGGACTTGCATTGGCACAGAAGGTTACATGGGCCTCCAGGATTTACACGGGTCAAGTTACATAGCCTGTGTACTTTGTTTCTTCCTTAGTTCTCTGGATTTCTTCTAGCAGAATATTACATGGGTCTGTGGTTGTACTTACATGACCCGTGTACTTTGTATCAAAATCAACAACGCATCTCAATCCTTCGCCCTTTTCAAGCTTCCTTCCACACTTTTATGCTCTGGAACTTTACCAAAACCCTGAAAAATACAGAAAGAGTCAGATTAATGCAAATGCTAAAAAATTCTCCATTTAACACAATTATTTCAACAACTCTCTAAACATATGCCTAATAGAAATTTATACTTTAATCAACTGAATTAGGCCTAAAGACACCCTAGAAACACTAAATGTGATTGAAGTAAAATTAATAAATTATGAACTTATCAAATTCCCCCACACTTATTCCATACTTGTCCTCAAGCATGACTTAAATTCTCAATCAATTCCACTTAGAAGTTCCTTAACTTCACCCTATCACAACATTCTCTAACAAAAGATTAAAAGTTTGAAAGAAAAGCCAAGTAAGGTAATTAAGCTCACACAATTAAAGTTCCATAACAAAAGATTAAAAGTTTGAAAGAAAAGGCAAGTAAGGCAATTAAGCTCACACAATTAAAGTTCCATCACAACAAATTCCATCAACACTATACCAATATATCAACAATTTTCTAACACAAAACAGAAGGCTTAAAATCAATTAAGCTCACACAATTAAAGTTTCATAAATTTTTAAATCGATACATATCAAAACACAAGGTTAATTTATCAAGGCACAATAATTATAGCTCTTTGCAAATCTTAGGAGAGATAGAAATGCCCTTATATATATATATATATATATATATATATATTTTTTTTTTTTTTTTTTGAAATTGGTATTTTTCTCTTGTCACATTTACTTTTTTTTTTTTTAACCGTCACCTTCAGAAAAATATCTTGCTCATATCTTAGTTAGCTTTTGGCCTGAGAATCGACATGGGGTTCATGAAGACCCTGGTTACTTTGCTTAACTAGAATAGCGGAGCAATTTTCAAGTTCAACATTTTATTTCCCCCAATTTATGTATCTACATATTATAAAGTACCCTGATAGATTAAACAAAGTTATGAAATATGCATGACACTAGTTTAAAGCACACATAACTAATTATTTCACCATTAAATCAAGCCTAAATGATTTATGCAGAAAAAAATTGCTATATGGTATGGAGAAGAGGGAAAATCCATAATTAAAGTTACTATTATCTTGCCTAAAATCTCAAAAATTCAATCTCAAATAGAAAAGTCATTTCAAGGACAAAGTACTTCTCTCCAAGAGTTAATATAGAATCATGAATCAAGCTTATGAGAACAAATTTTATTTTATTTATTTATTTATATATATATATATATATATATATTTTTTTTTTTTTTAAATTAAAGCAACAAATTTCTCCTCCCCCACACTTAAAACTTACATTGTCCCCAATGTAAAGTCCAAATTCAAAAGAAAAGGAAAAAAAAATGCTAGAAAATAAAATAAGATAAAGGAAATAAAATAAATCTGATTTTAGTAACAAGCCACCTATGGGTTGCCTCTCAAGTAGCGCTTTTGTTTATCGTCGTTAGCTCGACATGGCAAAGCTCCTTAATCCTCATAAATTGGGTTACTCAATTTGAGTTCCTCCACTGTATTCTCTTGAAACCCTTCATAAAATGGCTTGAGTCTATGACCGTTGACCTTGAACACCTTATTAGTTCCTAAACTTTGAATTTCAACTGCACCATAAAGAAACACATTAGTAACAACAAAGGGTCCAATCCAATGAGAACACAACTTATCAAGCATTAGCTTCAATCTGAAATTATACAATAAAACTTTTTGCCTAATCACAAACTGCTTCCTTATTTTGTCATGGAATGCCTTTGTCTTTTCTTTACAGATCCTAGAATTTTCATAAGCCTTAAGGCGAATTTCCTCTAATTTATGCAATTGTGATTTTCTTTCCACACTAACAATATCCAAATTCAAGTTACAATGTCGAACAACCTTATATTCTAACTCATCCTCCATGCTTAACTCAAACACATCCTGCATAAATGTATCAACAATATCAATAGAAAAGACAAAATGATCATCAGCAGGATATTTCATAGCATCAAAGATATTAAATTTGACAGTCTCTCCATCAAACTCTATAGTTAAGGTACCCTCATCCACATCAATTATTGTCTTGGCAGTTTTTAGGAAAGGTATTCCAAACAAAATCAAAACTGAATTTGATGAGAGAGCACTATCATCCTCCATATCCAGAATGTAAAAATCTGTAGGAAAAATCAATCCTCCAACCTGTACCAACACATCCTCAACTACTCCCAATGGGTAAGCATTAAAACGATCAGCTAACTGAATAATGACATTGGTTTCTTTCAAAGGACCCAAATTTAAAGTTTGAAAAACTGAATTTGACATAACATTAATAGATGCTCCTAAATCTACCATTGCACGTTCAAATTTAGAATCACCTATTCTGCAGGGAATAGAAAACGAACCTGGATCCTTCACTTAGGGGTTAATTTTTGCTAAATTAACGCTGAAACATTTTCCCCCACACTGGTCTTCTCATTATTCCTCAACTTGCGCTTTGTAATGCATAACTCCTTAAGGAATTTGGCATACCTAGGAACTTATTTGATCGCATCAAGTAAAGGTATATTTACCTCCACCTTCCTGAAAGTCTCCAAATTTTCTTTCTCTTATTCTTCTTTCTTTGTCTTGGCCAACCTGCAGGGGAATGGAGGAAGAACAGAATTATTAACCTTATTCAGTTTAGGTTCAGTATTTACCTCAACTTCAGGAACTTCAGACTCTTTTTCTCCTTGCTTCTTCTTTTTCGTTGAATCGTGTGGAGTCTGATTATCAGCTTCTTTCCCACTCCGCAATAGTATCGCACTTGCATTTTCTCTGGGGTTCATGATTATTTGTGATGGAAGCTTTCCAAAACCTTGAGCTTCCAGCTTACTCACAGATGAGGCTAACTGACCAATCTGCCTCTCTATGTTTTGAATGCTATTTCTGATCTCCTGTTGAAACTGTTGTGTATTGTTAGCCAAAGCCTTAACAATTTCATCAAGTGACATACCTTGATTTGAGGGAGGCAGAGGTGGTTGACTCACTTGTCTCTGCTGCTGGTATCGGTTTTGCATCGGTTGATTCCCATAACTCAAATTGGAATGATCTCACCATCCTGGATTATAAGTATTAGAAAAGGGATCATACCTGCGTTGTGGCTATCCATAATGTCTTACTGCATTAGCATGTTGCATTGATTCATCCTCTTGTAATGCAAGACACATGTCAGTAGCATGACCCGAACCCAAACAAATTCCACATACCTTAACAGTTTACATGTTCCCTACAGCCAACTGCCTCACCAAAGAAGTTAAATCATAAATCTGTTTCTCAAGGTTAGATGTACTACCTCATTAAGCTTCATAGGTGTGTGATCCATTCTCATTCCAAACTACTGAGAGTTTGTTGCCATGTTAGCAATCAGCCTCCTTGCCTCTTCTGGTGTCTTGTCAACCAAAGCTCCTCCACTAGCAGCATCTATCATACTGTGGTCCATTGGTAGAAGTTCCTCATAGAAATATTGAATCAAAAGCTGCTCACTTATTTGATAATGGGGACAACTTGCACTCAGCTTCTTAAATCATTCCCAATACTCATACAAGCTCTCTCCATTGTACTGCCGGATGCCACAAATTTCTTTTCTTATGTTGGCAACACGGGAAGCAGGAAAATACTTCTTCAGAAATATCTGCTTTATCCCATTCCATGAGTTGACAGATTCGGAAGAAAGGTAATACAACCAATCCTTAGTTGTGCCTTCCAGTGAGAAAAGGAAAGCCCGAAGCTTGATCTGATCCTCTGAAACTCCTTGAGGTTTCATGCTGGAACACATAACATGAAATTCTTTTAAATGCTTATGTGGATCCTCACCTGCAAGACCATGAAACTTAGGCAACAAATGGATTAGTCTAGATTTTAACTCAAAAGCAACATTTAAAGCAGGGTATTAAATACACAAAGGCTATTGGTTTAGATCAGGAGCAGCCAACTCTTTCAAAGTCCTAGCAGTCATGGTTTTGTTTTCGAAATTTGAATCCAAATCTGAATCCGAAATTAACTCCTTTGGAGATTGAACTCCTTCAGATGTACTCGGAATCTGCTTAGCCTGCTTAGCTAATTTTCTCAACTGTTCAGCTGTTTTTTCTACTTTTGAATCAAAGATCAACTCACCAGATCAAGAAGTTCTTGTCATAAACAAAAAGAAATCAAAGTAAAAATAGAAAAATGCCTCAAAGCCCTAGAAAACGATGGAATTTGGCCTTAATAAGGTGGGGCCAAGAAATCCTAAGGATGATTGGTCTTGATCAGAGCATCGTTTCCTTCAAAATAGGTATGGGCCACCCTCCAGATTCAACCAAACTTTTTGATGAATAGTAACACCGTAATTTTTTTTTTAAAAACCTGAAAATAGTAACACTTCACAAACAAAATTAATAACAAAATATCCTAACACTAAAAACACAAAATCCAATAAATTTCAGTCCCCGGCAACGGCGCCAAAATTCTTGATGGTTGTTGAATCCACCAGAAATTAAATTAACTGAAATTACCAGCTATAAAATATTTTCTGCACCAAGTGGTAAATCCAGGCCGAACCCTAGAGACTGAATTACTAAAATTTCATGCACTTGTGTAATGGAAAAAGAAACAAAGGTGGGGGGGGGGGTTAATTCGCAATCCAAAGAAGAAATCAAAAATCCAAAATTAATAAGTAAAATTAAATAAGAAGCTCTCGAATTAAACAAACTTCAGTCTAAGGTAATTTGCATTCTAATGTATTGATTCGATCATAGACAAAAGAAATACAATTATCTCTTATTGAATACTTAACTTAGATTTACCAAACAGTGAGGTAAACCCCTGACTTCCCTATACTCATCAATTCGAGCTCAGCACTCTTGTTGACTCTAATCATTAACTGAATTGGCATTAAGCAATCCTCATCAAATTAATAATTGCTTTAAGAATAGGAAGTAGTTAAGCTGAATAACAATTTATGAAGCATAAATCATTTAATTCACCCTATTGTTTCCTTAGGTTATTATCGAAAACTGGGATCATAATCAATAAAAACTAATTGCTACTCATGTTCAATCTTACACAACAATTACGGATTATGAAGATGAACTAGCAATTAATCACATTAAACAATTAACTAATAGGCCTTTTTAGCAAATCATTCAATAGATCAAAGACAATGAAATCAGAAAATAATAGATATTCAAAAAGACATAAATTAAATTAAGAACCTGATCTCACAAATCAAGCAAAAGAACTTGAATCCCTTGAACTGAATTAAAAACTTAGCCACTCGTGTTCATGGCTTACAGAAAATTAAAGAAGAAAATTGAAAAAATCTAGAATGTGAATGGAGAACAAAAGTCTAATTCTCTCTTTTTGAGAGGTTGCTGAATGGTCCCTGTGTCGGCTGCTGCCTCCTCTATTTATAATAAATGGTCTAGGGTTAGGTTTTTTAGAGTCTCTGTCAAAAACTACAACTAGACCAAAATCAGAAAACTGATTGTCGACGGATACACGGTCCGTGTATCACTACACGGCCCAGGGCCGTGTAACTTACTGGAGCTGAATGGGTATGACTTGCATTGGCACAGAAGGTTACACGGGTCTTCAGGATTTACACGGGTCAAGTTACACTGCGCGTGTAATTTGTTTCTTCCTCGCTTCTCTGGATTTCTTCTGGCAGAATGCTACACAGGTCTGTGGTTGTGCTTACATGACCCGTGTACTTTGTATCAAAATCAATAACGCATCTCAATCCTTCGCCCTTTTCAAGCTTCCTTCCACACTTCTATGCTCTGAAACTTCACCAAAACCCTGAAAAATACAGAAAGAGTCAGATTAATGCAAATGCTAAAAATTTCTTCATTTAACACAATTATTTCAACAACTCTCTAAACATATGCCTAATAGAAATTTATACTTTAATCAACTGAACTAGGCCTAAAGATACCCTAGAAACACTAAATGTGATGGAAGTAAAATTAATAAATTATGCACTTATCAGTAGATGCTTGAGATTTCAGAGTTAAATGTAATGATTTAAGTTTTGTTAGTGGATTTGGACTAGGTTTATCTAGATTTTAATATATATAAGTTTTAATTCTTGTCTTCTATGCTTTTTTGACTTACCCATTATTAGCCCTCTTTAGATTTTGTTGTTAATCTTTAATTGAAGGATCGAAAGATGAAAATCATTGATAGATAATCAAGATATTGAACTTAATTACCTATTGTTAGAGATAAACTAAGGATTAAAACATGCTTTTAGTTGATTAAAGTGTTTAATGTGTTTTGAGTAATCGAATATTGCATAAGATTTTAATGGTTTTCCTTTAAAATACGCTTTAATTTGCTTGAGAAAGAGAGTAAAGAAGTTTAGAAAAAATTAGATTTATCTAATCAAATCCCAATAAATTTATTTCATGAACCCCAACTCTGAAATCACCTTTACTAATATTTTATTCTAGTTTTTGCATACCCATAAGTAATTTAGTAGTTTTGCATGTAGTTTGAAGAACTATTTACTTTTCTCAATACTTATTTCTTTAAATTTCTATATAGTTATTGCATCTACTTCTTTAAATTTTAATATACATCATCATTAGCCCAAATAACTGTTACAATTATGGTTTGGTACTCAAACTCAAATCTCCGTGGGACGATGACTTTTCTTTATTATTTGAACGACCCATATACTTGTGAAATTATCACATCACAAAATATGAAATTGAGTCTTCCAGATCCTTCTACATACCTGCTAGAAAAGTTATAAATATTAGATGAATAACAATGTGAAAAACCCAACAACACAAATTAGAATTCAACAGTTTATTTATCTTTTATTTTTTCAATCTTTAATTTTTCAACTGTCGCATTTAATTTTCAAAGCCTTGTATTTACTTTTTCAAGCCTTGTATTCACTATTCAAGTAATCAAATCAGTCTTTTTCATTCAATTACCTATGAGATTAACAAAACTATATACAGTAGAGTCAGTTTTCACGATCATTTGATTTCAGAAGTTATAGCACAATTTAATTGATATACTCTATATCTGGCACGCTCATCAACCATAAACTGTGAGACAGTCGAAATTGTTTTTCTAAGGAAACAAATGCATATTGGCTTAAACTCATTTGTGTACGTCATCTGTATCAAGTTTCTAGAAAAATAATGCAGGTTTAAAAGATCTAGAGAGGTTTTTTTTTTTGTCAGCAAAATCAAACAAAAAATTAGTGGCTATTCATAATATTTATCTTTTATCAAAATATATATCTTCAAGCAGAAAGATCTAATATCATTATATTAAAAAATATGTGAATTTTATTATCATAATAATAGGTTCTACGCCTCATCCACACGAGTATAGTTTTGTTCCTGTAATGTTTAAAGTTTTGATATTATTAATGAATTTATGTTTATATATATAATTTATAATTAATTGTAACTTAAATTAAATTTAAATAGAGAAACTATTTTTATTGTGCTAACAAAATTTGAGGTTGTAATTTATTTTAAATGGAAATAGAAAAGTTAATATGTAGTTTTGATATATATATATATATATATATGTGTGTGTGTGTGAAAATTAATTTTTAATTTACTTTCAAAAAAAATCTCAGATCACTTTCTGTTGCATTTGAACATTTTTCCAATATATGTTATTCCGCATCATTTTCTATCCCTTTCATTAGTTCTTATCACATATATATACACACACACACACATATATATATATATATATATATATATATATATATATATATATATATATATATATATATATTAATTTTTCTGAACATGAAACAATAGTTCTTTGATTTTTTAAGGATGATAAAACGACCGATTTTGACCTTTACCATTGGCGCATTGCCACTGAAAATGGGCTGCAATTAATACAAATTGATTATGACATAAATTTCACTCATTTTTCTTAAAATTTGTGTCTTATTCAAAGTATTTTTTAATTTTTATTTATAATATAAAATTTTTTAAATTTTAATTCAAATAATATAAAAATTGATAATGTTTGCTAATAAGAATAATGTAATTAATTTTTTTTTCAGTTTTTAAAATATAGAAGTGAACAAATTTAAAATTTAAAATTTTTTATTTATTTATTTTAAAATAATTCATATTTATAATGAAATAAAAAGAAAAACTACATCCAATTATTATAACCCATTAAACCCCTATTAAATAAATATTTCTCTTGATTGGAGTCACCAGTTTATTTAATTAGTTCTTAATTTTTTTAATTAAAAATTAATTCCCATAAATATGTGACATGACAACTCTATGAATCTCCAACCGACATGGCAAGCATGGAGTGGTCGGTGGTCCTCCGATTCGCGAGTGATCCAAAATTTTGCTGTACAAATTCAGTCTACATATTTAGTCGGGAACTAAAAGTAGGTAATGTTATGGTAGAAAATATATTCAAAATCAGCCATTGCATTAGGTCCACAAATAAGAAAGTTGACACAAATTTTTATTCCTGCTCGAGTAGATAAAACGACGAATAAATGCAATAAATTTAAAAATTTTTAAATTTAATAAAAATTCAATAAAACAAGTAATAAATGATATTATTTTTATTTTATTATAAAAATAAATTATTTTAAAACAGATAAATAAAAAAATTTAAATTATTGATATATGATTATATCAATTAATTTAAAATATAATAAAAATAATAAGTTATTTATTTATCAACTCTTTAAATAAAATTATAATTAATTAAATTTTTATCATAATAAAATTTTATAATATGATTATGAAAATAAAAAAATACATAATAAATTAATTTAAAAAATAAAATAATAAATAATCAGCACAATACGTAGATAAAATGACTAGTTTTCATTTAAATTAAATACTAAAATTTTATATTTACAAATGAATTTCATAAAATTTTTAAAATTTATTTATATCAAACTTTCAATAATCAACAATTATTTTTATTTTTAATTTTTATTTTTAATATACTTAAATTTATTTCTAAAAATTTTATTTTTATTTTTAATTTTCATTTTATGAAATTTTAAATTTTTTCTCACTTCATATAACATTAATTTTTCTCTATTCTCTTTTTCTATTTCTCTGTAGATTTTATTTTCATAATTTTATAAAAAAATTGTTTAATGATTTCAAATTATTGTTAATCAATTTTACTGAATAAACTTATTATCTCATATTATAACAGTTGTGATAGAGAGTTCTATTTAAAAAAATTAAAATATCAAAATAATTTAAGAGCCATTTTCTTTTATTATAATGTTATTGATATCACATTTTTCTTTCAATAGCAGTTGAATTCCCTCATTCTCCTACATATGTAATAAAAATATTATTTATTGTACATATTAGATGACTATTTTATTGGTTAGCTATTTTTTTAAAATAAAATTAATCAATTTTAACTTTAATATTATTAATATTTTATTTTGGCAATATTTAATTATTTAATTGTGAAATTAATATTTTCATTAATCTTATTTTTTCGTTAATTTATATATGTTATATGTCCATACAATATTTATCATCCACATGGTATTTCTACAAAAACTCTCTCAACTCACAGCCAGATTTGAGGGAGGGTTTGCCTTTTGTTGGAGATAAGCCCTCCCTCCTTTAGATCCTTTTTCTTCTTCACTCTCAGACCTGCTCTCTTCTAGAACGGATAGTAAGAATTTATTCTTAAATATACTCCTCTTGATAGATCCTAAATTTATTTTTCTTAATTTTTATGGTTGTCCCTTTTGTTGTGAAGGTTTGGTTTTTAGTTATTATAAATAAAATTATGATAATTGGTTTTATTGGTTAGAGATTTTAGATTTTGATTTGTATATGTGAATCTTCTACTAATGGAGTTTAGTAGTGTAGCTTGCTCCTAAATTGATGCTATTTACACCAAAAAATTATTTTTTTTGTGTTTAGGCCTAAGATTAATTAAATTAATTTTTTGTAAAATTTATTTAATTATTTATTTCATTTTTTTAATTAATTAAAAGCCTGAGGATAGATTTATATAAGGCAGATAAATATCAGGAGAAGTTATTAGTTGTGAGTAATTATTGGAAGCAATTAATGAAGGTTGTGAGAAGTGCAAAGAAGTTATAAGTAGTGGGCAAGTAACTTTCATCAACTGCAAAATGATACACATATTTTATATAAGCATTTTATGGTTATTTTGCATCTATTTTGCCCTTTTATTTTAGTGTTTTATAGAATTTTAGTCTTTAATTTAGTTAATTTGCCAATTTTAGTATTTTTTATTTGATTTTTGAAATTTTTATGTTTTTATTAAGTTTTAAGGTGAATTGAAGATAAAAAGGTGTAAATAGAAATAATTTGATTTATTTTGAAAGCCTAAAGTGGTGAAAATGTTAAATAAATTTTGCTTTAAAAGAGACAATAATTTTTAGATGAAGTAACATAAGGCAAGTTCTTTTGTCAAGCGCAGCAAACAAGAAAAGTTAAGGAAGGCAGCGATTTTTAAATAAAGTCACATGCCCCATGCCCTAGTCACTAGTATTATTTTTCAAATCCAAACCCGTTTCAAACTCAATTATATAATACTCAAATCCGTCTTATTAGGGTTTGGTCGGATCTGGTGTAACACCCCAAATTTTTAAATTTATTATTTTGTGAGTAATATTAATATTTTTATTTTATTTAAATTTTAGTAAATTATTTGAAATTTTTCTGATTTTCGAAATCAGGTTTGATTTTCCAAAAATATAAAACTTTGATGATTTTTAAAAATTAATTTAAAGACCACGTGTCAAAACTAAAAATATATTTGGAGTCTACGAATTTTTTTGAGTTTTCTAGAATTTTTTCGGAATTTTTGGCCTCGTTTTGGTTCCCAAGACAGAGTAAAAATTTAAAATTTTGTATCTTGAATCGGACCGATTGAATCGAACCGGACCAGTCGAATCGGACCGGCCTTCTTCTTCTTTTCTTCCCTTCCCCAGCGCGTCCCGTCCCTCCTCCTATCTCTCCCGTTTTCTCTCTCCTCCCTCACCCCTAGGCCGCGCCGCCGCCACCTAGCCTTTCCCACCTTACCGGCGCACCGCCCCATCACCTTCCCACGGCCGGCCGACACTCCAGGCGGCCGGAAAATGAGTGCGAAGACCCATCTGCGCGTAGCTCGACGCCTCACCTTCCTGGTCGATTTGGCCATCGATTGGGCCGGGTCTTGTGTCAAACACCATCTACACCTCGAGAGCTTTCCATAGGCACCAAGAACACCAAAATCCATCGAGCGGTTTATTCAATTTTTGTTCGGGAAGTTTTAGCACATTTTGAATTTTGGGCTAGATTTCTCACAAACCATGAACCCCAAGAGAAAACTGAGAGTACCAGAGCGTTCCACTCGTCGAGAGCTTCGCGGCAATATAAATTTCAAAATTTTCCGACACCGTTTTTTGGTGGGTCCCACGAAACTTCATAGTATTTTTTCGAGCATTAAATGAGCTTAGAAAATTCCGTAAAAATTATATACTAACCCCCGTGTTGTGGGCTTCGTGTAGGTACCTTCAATTTGCGAAAATTCGAAGGTTGCCCAGGTTTGTGAATTTCAAGCCGGACAGATCAGCTACCGAAAAAGTCTCAGAATCGGGTTGAGATTTTGGCTACCCCACTGTTGTCAAACGTCCCGAGCGCGTTCCAGAGATCGGAATCGGCATAGGTAAACCCGAACCTTGCTTTTTCATAATTTTCTAGTGCTTGAATGGGATTAAAAATTCATAAAATATTTGTGGTAACTCATAAAATTATGATTCTTTTTGCATTAGCTTAGTAATGTTGCTAAAGATCGGGGGGCAAAGTTTTAGAATTTTTAGAACTCATTTGGGTAGTTTTTGCAATATGGTTAAATTATGGTGACTAAACTGTAATTTTACATGATGTGATTGATGACTGTTTGGATGGGCTCAGGAGGAGCTGTGTGATGTGATTGAGATGTGGATATATGGTTTGTGGATATAGAAGTGTGTTTTAAGCCTTTTTGCATGTTAGGTAGGTCTTAGGTATAGGAGAGACTCTGCCGGATTTTCGGCACGACTTAGAACATCTTTGGTCTTTTTCTTAGTTTGTATTGAGTCAAATTTATTAAATGATTATAATAAAAATTGTCAGGTGAGCCGGGACAGCCTTCCTCCTCCGCCCAGTCGCCACAGTGACTTCGGTTGAGTCTGTGAGTAAAATATTAATTTTAATTGTAATTTCGATATTATTATATGTTCAAGCATGCCCATGCATCACTTATATGTATATATCTATGTAGTTAAACTCTAGGCATGTTTTATGTTGCATTCATAAATGTTGAAGTGTCATGGATATTATTGTGGTAATTTGGAGCAGTGTGCGTGCGTTAGAGTGTGTGTGGTATAGTGTTGGCTATGGACAAGACGGGTAGACATGGCTTGAGATCTTCGCTGGGACCCAGTCCTTCGGGGTAGACACGGCTTGAGTTCTTCGCTGGGACCCCGATTTGGTTTATTAAGTGGAAGTCCGAGCTTGAGTTCTTCGCTGGTACAGTTTGGATTAAGAGAGTTGTATAGGGGATCAGCTCCCATATATGTATTGTTTGACATTATCGGGTGTGTGAGTACTTCAAATTACCTTTTGCTGTTATGATGTGAAAATATTGACGATGTTGCATTTCACTCTACAGGGTGCATTAGCTTTAGATAGCTATAGAGATTATGGTTAAAATTGATATTTTACTCTCTGAGTCGAACGCTCACTCCTGTTCAATATTTTTTCAGGCTACAGGAGGATTATTGTTGGGGTTAAACCTGCTTTTCTTCTTCGCAGGTCGTTTATTTATATTTGTGTAATTCTATTAACTCCTAGAAATTCCGCATGTGTTAGAAATATTTATTTGATTTGGGTCTGTAATATAATTATTATGTTGGACCTGTAAACTTATTATTGTATGCATGATTGATGGACTGGATGAGGGAGCTGAGCTCCCATTTATTTTTATGACATTTGAGTATATGGAGGGTGAGCTGAGCTCCCCAGTTGATTATATATTGTGTTTTACAAGTCGAGTGATTCAAAAACTCCCTATTGAAAGGTCCACTTTACGGCCGAACTTTGTCCAATTGAATTCTTGAAATTGGGCCCCAAATGGGCCTTAGAGTTGGGTTAAGAAATAGTTAGGCTTACTACGGGTCTCGGGGGCTTTAGGCTGGCCCAGGTCCTAGTGCCGGTCCGGCCCATAGGTTGGGTCATGACATCTAGTATCTGCAAAAACCCAACCCATTGTCATCCATAAATAGACATTCTAGTGTAAAATTTCTAATAGATATATATACATCTTATTCTTAACTTTTCCAAAACGAGAAGAGAGATAAAATTGAATTGAAGAAAGAAAAGAAGGAGACGCCATTTTTGGAGAAAACTCACCTTTGCAAAGTGTCGTTTTCAGCTTTATTTTCAGATATTTGGATTCTCTTCACCTAGGTTCTTTTATTTTCAGTCTTATTTTCACATTTTTCTACTTTATTTCATATTTCTTTCTTATAAAAACAATTATGAGTGAGTAGATACTTGAGATTTCAGACTTAAGTATAATTATCTAAGTTTTGCTAGTGGATTTGGAGTAGGTTTATCCAGATTTTAATATATATAAGTTTTAATTCATGTCTTGTGTGCTTTTTTGGCTTACCCATTATTAGGCCTCTTTGGATTTTGTTGTTAATCTTTAATTGAAGGATTAAAAGGTAAAAATTATTGATAGATAATCAAGATATTGAACTTAATTACCTATTATTAGAGATGAACTAAGGATTAAGGCATGGTTTTAGTTGATTAAAGTGTTTAATGAGTTTTGAGTAATCGAATATTGCACAAGAGTTTAATGGTTTTCCTTTAAAATACGCTTTAATTTGCTTGAGAAAGACAGTAAAGAAGTTTAGAAAAAAATTAGATTTATCTAATCAAATCTCAATAAATTTATTTCATGAACTCCAACTCTGAAATCACCTTTACCAATATTTTATTCTAGTTTTTGCATACCCATCATTAATTTAGTAGTTTTGCATGTAGTTTGAAGAACTATTTACTTTTCTCAATACTTATTTCTTTAAATTTCTATATAGTTATTGCATCTACTTCTTTAAATTTTAATATACATCATTATTAGCCCAAATAACTGTAACAATTATAGTTTGATATTCAAACTCAAATCTCCATGGGACGATGACTTTTCTTTACTATTTGAACAACCCGTATACTTGCGGAATTATCACATCACAAAATATGAAAGTGAGTCTTCCATATCATTTTACATACCTACAAGAAAAGTTATAAATATTAGATGAATAACAATGTGAAAAACCCAACAACGCAAGTTAGAATTCAACAGTTTATTTATCTTTTATTTTATCAATATTTAATTTTTTAACTATCGCATTTAATTTTCAAAGCCTTGTATTTACTTTTTCAAGCCTTGTATTCACTATTCAAGCAATCAAATCAGTCTTTTTCATTCAATTACCTATGAGATTGACAAAATCACATACAGTAGAGTCAGTTTTCATAATCGTTTGATTTCAGAAGTTATAGCGCAATTTAGGTGATATACTTTGTATCTGGTACGCTTGTCAACCATAAGCTGTGAGACAGTCGAAATTGTTTTTCTAAGGAAACAAATGCACATTGGCTTAAACTCATTTGTGTACGTCATCTGTATCAAGTTTCTAGAAAAATAATGCAGGTATGAAAGATCTAGAGAGGTGTTTTTTGTCATCAAAATCCAATAAAAAATTAGTGGCTATTCATAAGATTTATCTTTTATCAAAATATTATCTTCAAGCAGAAAGATCCAATATTATTATATTAAAAGATATGTGAATTTTATTATCATGATAATAGGTTTTACGCCTCATCCACAGGAGTGGAGTTTTGTCTCTGTAATGTTTAAAATTTTGATATTATTAATGAATTTATATTTATAAATATAATTTATAATTAATTGTAACTTAAATTAAATTTAAATAGAGAAACTATTTTATTGAGCTAACAAAATTTGAGGTTGTAATTTATTTTAAATGGAAATAGAAAAGTTAATATGTAGTTTTGGTATATATATATATATGTGTGTGTGTGTGTGTGTGTGAAAATTAATTTTTAATTTACTTTAAAAAAAATCTCAGATCACTTTCTGTTGCATTTGAACATTTTTCCAATATATGTTATTCCGTATCTTTTTCTATCCCTTATATTATAATTTTTCTGAAGATGAAACAATCGTACTTTGATTTTTTAATTTCCTCATTTATTTATTTTAAAATAATTCATATTATCCCATTATTATAACTCATTAAACCCCGATTAAATAAATATTCCTCTTGAAATCACCAGTTTATTTAATTAGTTCACATAAAGATGTGACATGACAACTCTCTCCGAATCTTCAACCGACGTGGCAAGCATGGAGTGGTCGGTGGTCCTCCGATTCGCGAGTGATCCAAAATTTTGCTGTACAAATTCAGTCTACATATTTAGTCGGGAACCAAAATTAGGTAATGTTATGGTAGAAAATATATTCAAAATCAGCCATTGCATTAGGTCCACAAATAAGAAAGTTGACACAAATTTTTATTCCTGCTCAAGTAGATAAAACGACGACTAAATACAATAAATTTAAAAATTTTTAAATTTAATAAAAATTCAATAAAACAAATAATAATTAATATCATTTTCATTCTATTATAAAAGTAAATTATTTAAGAAAAATGCATAAAAAATATTTAAATTTAAAATCTCACAATTTCTTACACCATAAAAAAATTTTTATCATTACTTATTTTTTAAAATTTCTGTATAATTATTACATTTACTTCTTTAAATTTTAATATACATCATCATTAGTCAAAATAATTGTTACAACTATAGTTTGATATTCAAACTCAAATCCCCATAGGACGATGACTTTTCTTTACTACTTACTTGGAAAAAGAATTATAAATATTAAATGAACAATAATATGAAAACTCCAACAACACAAATCAGAATTTAACATTTTATTTATTTTTTATTTTATCAATATTTAATTTTTCAATTGTCGCATTTAATTTTCATAAGTTTTTTTTTTGTCATCAAAATCAAACAAAAAATTAATGGCTATCCATAAGATTTATCTTTTATCAAAATATATAACTTCAAGCAGACATATCGAATATCATTATATTAAAAGATATGTGAATTTTATTGTCATGACAATAGGTAGGAGTGGTGACAATTAAAGATAAGTTGAGAGAAAGGAGATTGGGGTAGTTTGATCATGTGAAGAGTAGATGTACGGAGGCTCTAGTTAGACAATAGAGCACATTGGGTTAGAGGATAAAAAGAAAAGAATGGGTAAATTTAAACTGATTTTGAAGATAGTAGTACAACATGGCCTAGACGTATTACACATTTTCGAGAATTTAACACAAAATCGTTTAGAATGGAGAAAGAAAATCTATATAACCTATCCCAATAAATTTTTGAAATAAAAATTTAGTTAAATTGAGTTGAGTTGATAATAGGTTTTACACCTCATCTACAAGAGTGGATTTTTGTCCCTCTTATAATTATTTATAATGTTTAAAGTTTTGATATTATTAATAAATTTATGTTTATATATATAATTTATAATTAATGGTAACTTAAATTAAATTTAAATAGAGAAATTATTTTATTGGGCTAACAAATTTGAGGTTCTAATTTATTTTAAATGGAAATAGAAAAATTAATATGAAGTTTTGATTGTGTCAAAAATTTAATTTTTAATTTACTTTAAAAAAAGAAATCTCAGATCACTTTCTGTTGCATTTGAACATTTTTCCAATATATGTTATTCCGCATCCTTTTCTATCCCTTTCATTAGTTCTTATTATATATATACATATTATAATTTTTCTGAATATGAAACAATAGTACTTTGATTTTTTGAAGGATGATAAAACGGCCGATTTTGACCTTTACCATTGGCGCATTGCCACTGAAAATGAGCTGCAATTAATTCAAATGATTATGTCTATAATTAACATATAAATTTCACTCATTTTTCTTAAATTTGTGTCTTATTACGAAGTTTTTTTTTAATTTTATTTATAATATAAAATTTTTTAATTTTTAATTTAAATAATTTTAAAATTGATATTATTTGCTAATAAAAATAATTTAATTAATTTTTTTTATTTATTTATTTTAAAATAATTCAAATCTATAATGAAATAAAAAAAACTACATCCAATTATTATAACCCATTAAACCTCTATTAAATAAATATTTCTCTTGACTGAAGTCATCAGTTTATTTAATTAGTTCTTAATTTTTTTAATTAAAAATTAATTCCCATAAATATCTGACATGACAACTCTCTCCGAATCTTCAACCGACATGGCAAGCATGGAGTGGTCTGTGGTCCTCCGATTCGCGAGTGATCCAAAATTTTGCTGTACAAATTCAGTCTACATATTTAGTCGGGAACTAGAAGTAGGTAATTTTATGGTGGAAAATATATTCAAAATCAGCCATTGCATTCGGTCCACAATTATTTTATGGTGGAAAATTTCATCTGGAAGTTACTTTGCGGGTCACATCGAGAAATTCTTTCTCTTGATAAAATATTCATCTAGAAGTTACAAAATATGTGTTTCAGGTTTTATTTTATGATCAAAATATCTCATTATCTAAATTTTATATTTAAATAATT
Organism: Hevea brasiliensis; assembly: GCF_030052815.1. Classification (NCBI taxonomy): domain Eukaryota; kingdom Viridiplantae; phylum Streptophyta; class Magnoliopsida; order Malpighiales; family Euphorbiaceae; genus Hevea; species Hevea brasiliensis. Next base: position 22,375,699 of record NC_079499.1, on the reverse strand, counting down.
ATATATTTTTTATTTAATTAACTATACTTTTTTGCATTTAAATATTTTATATCGATACCTATAATTTATATATACATTCAATATATGTGAATATAATAAGAGATTTAAAATTGACGAAATTAAAATAATTTTATCATAATTTGCAATAAAATTTTATAAGCAGATATTATATTGACAAAATTAATAACTTTTTCTTTATTTCTACGCGAATATATTACATTTTAGATATAATATAATATATTGACGAATTTTTTTTTTAAGGAATAAAGCTTGCATTACGAAATTAAAGAGACATATAAACCCTTTTTCCTCATATATATATATATATATATATATATATATATATATATAACTGCCTTGACCACCATATAGTAAACTTTTATTTTCTTTTAGTAATAATCAAAATTAATGTGATTGAATAATTATTTTATAAAATTATTAAAGAGTAAATTACTTTTTCTTCATGAGTTATGTTAAAATTAACACATATGTTACTTGGTTTTTAACAATCAATGGTTTAATTTCTATATTTTGCTTTACCAAACTGAAAATCTTTATGTCTAAATTTAAAAATAGTGCATATTTTTTTTAATACGGTAAAGTTAAAATATATGGACTAAATAAAAAAATTTTTAAAATTAAAAAATTAAGAAATAAATATGTTAATTTTAACATAATTGAGTGACGAAAAAGTAATTTACCTTTAAGAATATTTGAGTCCTAATGAATTTCAATTTGATGGAGTTGAAATACAAAAACTAAACCAATAATTTTTAAAAATCAGGAATATATATGTGTGTATGTTATAACATAATTTAACAACCAAATAGTAATTTATTAAAAATTATGCAATTTATTAATTTAATAAATATAAAATCCACAAGATATAAATGGATTTAGACCTTATAAACATAAACACAAAATACATTTGTAACACAACATAAAAATATTTAGGCATAATTATTCTTTCAAATTTAGAACACAACACATCAAAGATATATCAAAAAAATATAATTATTATATTTTTGATATATTATGTATTTATATAGTATATTTTAAATGTAAAATATTAAACTATTTAAATATAAAATATATATTACTTAAGATAAATTATTTTATTAAGAAAATAAAGTTAAAGATTTAATTATTTTAAAGTGAAAATATATCTAATGATATTTTAATTATTTAATATATAACTAATGATAAATTAAATTAAATTTAAATGGACAAATATTTTGTTATTGTAACAAAATTTTGAGGGATTAACTTATTTTAAATTGGAAATAAATATAGTGATATGTGGTTAACATATTTTGAAAACTAATATATAATAAACTAAAAAAAAAAAAAGAAAATCTCTGAGCACTTTCTATTGCATTCGAACATTCCTGAAAATTAATTAAAGGTGGTCATTGTTGAACTTTGTGTTCCAATTTATGTAATTCCGCGTCCTTTTCTGTCCCTTTCCCTAGTTCTTATTATATATTATTATAATTTTTTTTGCTAAACATGAAAAAATAATACGATTTTTTTTTTAGGATTATAGAAACGGGAGATTTTTGAACTTTCCCATTGGCGCATTGCCACTAAAAATTAGCTTCAATTAGATTTTTTTTTTCCTAAAATAAGAAAATTATTTTATTAATTAAAAATAAAATATAAAAGTAAAGCATAAATCAATATATTATATTTCTGCATAAATAAAATAATTATTTATATAAAAAATAATATAAATAATTTAAAAAATTTTATAGTGTTGATAAATTATGTAAATTGAACACTGATGAACTGTCTAATTTGCTATTTAACTTTATTATTTTCAACGAGGTTTATCAAATAACCTCCAAAATGATAAATTTCATAATTTTTTTTTTAAAGTAAAAGGATACCATTAATATTCATTGTTTGGAAACTATAATTTTATAAAAATTTAATTTAATTGATTTTTTATTAATTTTTTATGAAACAGTAATCATTTATGGTTGTGTGAATTTTTTATTAATTTTTTTTTTTTCAAATGATATAAACGTTGGGGCGTCCTCTACTAACGACGCGCTACATCGGAGCCCGGGTGTAGTGATAAATATGCAAGGGTGTAGGGCGTTCACCGAAAGCGACGCGCCATGCCGGCGCCCGGGTGTGGTGTTAAGTGAGCAAGGGTTCCCACATCATGGACGGGTGTGGGTAAAGAAGTTAGTCCATAGGACAGATAATAGAACAAATAGTGGAACAGAATACAAGATAGACATAGAAAATAATAGAAGATATCATAGAAGGAGACCAATTAGGAAGGAGCAGGATAGGAGGAGGATCAGGGTTGGTACTTGGAATGTTGGATCACTTACAGGAAAATTAATGGAGCTTGTGGATACCTTGGAAAGGAGAAGGGTGAATATTGCTTGCATTCAGGAGACTAAATGGGTAGGAGAGAAAAGTAAGGAAGTGGGTAATTCAGGGTACAAATTGTGGTTTACCGGAAAGGAGAGAAACAAGAACGGAGTGGGTATAATCATAGACAGGACATTGAAAGACGCAGTAGTAGCTATGAAAAGAGTAGGAGATAGAATTATACTAGTAAAGCTAGTACTAGACGGAGAAACAATAAATATAGTTAGTGCTTATGCCCCACAAATAGGACTAGACAGTGAGAGTAAACAAAGATTTTGGGAAGATATGGATGATTTAATGCAAAGCATACCGAATGAAGAGAATGTTTTCATTGGTGGAGATTTGAATGGACATGTAGGAAGTAATAGGCAAGGTTATGAGAATGTTCATGGAGGTTTTGGTTTTGGTAGTAGAAATGAGGAGGGAAAAAGCATCCTGGATTTTGCTATGGCATACGACCTAATACTAGCAAATACCTACTTTATAAAAAGAGAGTCACATTTAGTGACTTTCAAAAGTGGGCAACATAGAAGCCAAATCGACTTCCTCTTAACCAGGAAGATAAATAGAGCTCTATGCAAGGATTGCAAGGTCATTCCAGGAGAGGCTTTAACAAGTCAACATAGGTTGGTGGTCTTGGATGTCAAGTTTAGGAACAATTCAAGTAAGGTCAGAAGAAATAGTGTAGCTCGAACAAAGTGGTGGGAGTTCAAAGGAGTAAAGCAAGTGAAGTTCAAAAATGAGCTTCTTGAGTCTGAAGTATGGAAGCTAGATGTGGAGGCCAATGATATGTGGATACAGATGGCATCAAAGATTAGAGAAGTAGCTAGAAAAGTACTTGGGGAGTCTAAAGGACATGAACCACCCTCAAAAGAGAGATGGTGGTGGAATGAGGAAGTACAAAAGGCAGTGAAGAGAAAAAGGGAATGGTATAAGAAATTACCTAAATGTGATAATAATGAGGCATATGAACAGTACAAGATAGCAAAGAAAGAGGCAAAAAAGGCAGTTAGCCAAGCAAGAGCACAGGCCTTTGAAAAGTTATATGAGAAACTTGGAATTAAAGAAGGGGAGAAAGATATTTATAGATTAGCAAGGAGTAGAGAAAGGAAATGTCAAGATCTCAATCAAGTTAGGTGCATTAAGGATAAAGAAGGAAAAGTGTTGGTGAAAGATGAGGACATTAAAGAAAGATGGAGAAATTATTTTAATGATCTCTTTAATAATAGTCAAAATGAAAATAGCGCGAATATAGATTATAAAACAATAGAAAAGAATGTAAATTATACTAGAAGGATTAGATCTTTAGAAGTAAAGGAAGCACTTAAGAGAATGAAAGTAGGTAAAGCCTGTGGAGCCGATGAAATACCAATTGAAGTGTGGAAGTATTTGGGAGATATGGGAGTGGCATGGTTAACTAAATTATTTAACAAGATTCTAAACTCAAAGAAAATGCCTGATGAATGGAGGAAGAGTATTTTAGTACCTATTTTTAAAAATAAGGGAGACATACAGAGTTGCTCAAACTATAGGGAAATTAAACTCATGAGCCATACTATGAAGTTGTGGGAGAGAGTTGTGGAGCATCGACTACGTCATGATACTTCTATCTCTCTCAATCAATTTGGTTTCATGCCTGGTCGTTCAACTATGGAAGCGATCTTTCTCATTAGAAGCTTGATGGAGAAATATAGAGATGGGAAGAAAGATCTACACATGGTTTTTATTGATTTGGAGAAGGCTTATGATAGTGTTCCAAGAGAGGTCTTATGGAATGCGTTAGAACAAAAGAGGGTATCTATTAGGTACATACAAGTATTGAAAGATATGTATGAAGGAGCAACTACTATTGTGCGCACAGTGGGAGGGGACACAAGAGATTTTCCGATCTCAATTGGATTACACCAAGGATCAGCCATAAGCCCTTACCTTTTACATTAGTTTTAGATGAACGACTGAAACATATACAAGAGAGTATTCCTTGGTGCATGATGTTTGCGGATGATATTGTTCGATAGATGAGACACGAGAAGGAGTCAATAGGAAGCTAGAACTTTGGAGAAGTACTCTAGAGTCAAAGGGTTTTAAGTTAAGTAGAACGAAGATGAATACATGCATTGCAAGTTCGGTGAAGGCCAAACGGTGATAGGGAAGGAGTTAGTTTGAATGGAGTGGCACGTCCCAAAGTAATCACTTTAAATATCTAGGCTCATCCTTCAAGTAGATGGGTGATGTGAGGAGGATGTTGGTCATAGGATTAAAGCCGGATGGTTGAAGTGGTGACGTGTCACGGGAGTTTTATGTGATCGCAAAATTCCCAATAAGTTGAAAGGAAAATTTTACCGCATGACCATACGATGGCTATGCTATATGGTAGTGAGTGTTGGGCACTGAAAGAGTCGTATGCATCTAAGATAAGAGTTGCAGAGATGAGAATGTTAAGGTGGATGAGTGGTCATACTAGACTAGATAAAGTCCGTAATGAAAGTATTAGAGAAAAGGTAGGAGTGGTGCCAATTGAAGATAAGTTGAGAGAAGGGAGATTGAGGTGGTTTGGTCATGTGAAGCGTAGACATACGGAGGCTCCAGTTAGACAAGTAGAGCACATTAGGCTAGAGGATAGAAAGAAAAAAAAGGGGTAGACCTAAATTGACTTGGAGGAGAGTAGTACAGCATGACTTAGAAGCATTACACATTTCTGAGGATTTAACCCAAAATCGTTCAGAGTGGAAAAAGCGAATCCATATAGCCGACCCCAAATTTTTGGGATAAAGGCTTAGTTGAGTTGAGTTGAGTTGTACAAAGGAACTTATAATGAAAGAAGGAAGAGGGAAAAACCACAATGAACTAAAAAGTTTATCCCCAATGCACTCAGACCTAAACATTTATTGGGAAGTTAGCTTATTCTAGTTAGGCTTTCAACCTGAAGTGTTTTTTCACAAGATTGGGAAGTTAGCTTATTGCACATTTATAGGTAAGTAAATGTAAATGTGGATTTACTTCTTCTTTTTCTTCTTCTTCTTTTTATTATTATTTTAAGCTAATTTACTTGCTAATTTTGCGATTTCTGTTCTTATTATATTTTTATATTAAAAATTTGATAATTTATTTATAAGTATCATAATATAAATACAATATAACATTTTTATAAGAGAAAAAAATTTTAAATATAATCAACTAAAAATTTATGTTCATAGATTATTTAGGTAGAAGAAAATAATTGTTTAGATAGCAATTGATCCTTTTTAATTTTGGAGGGCTAATAAATCTTTCTATAACACTATCTTTTTGATAATTTACTATTTTTATGACCTACAAAAGAGTTTAAATTATGAAGTGTTAGTGAAAAAATTTGTATTTTCAAAATAATTGTTTAGATATTATCAGAATCCTTATTATTAAAAATTCAAAATTTTAAACCAAAATGAATTAATGGTTCACAATGTATTTTCAACTCGCAGCTGCCACAAATGCTTTAACGGTAGCTCTTTCTTATTGATACTCATCGATTGTTGAATCTCTTTGGGATTTCCTGGCTTAGTACGTAATATAAATGATTATTCTAGTTCTTACGTCGTCTAATTTTTTTTGAGCTTTGGCTTTCCGCTCGTAACATTTTTTTTATTTTTATCAAAACAACTCATTGTTTTTAAGTTAAACATATTTGATTATTGAATATGCCACAACCACATAAAAATCAATTAAATAAGTTATTAATTTTATATCATGACAGAAGAAAAAATATTGCGTTGATGACTTTCACGTCACAAACATTTTGAGAGAAATGAAATTCGATTCAACAGTCAATTTTTTTAATTGTAAGTATTATTAAATTATCACTTAAATTTTACTTAATACATTTAAAAATTAAAGGCTTATTGGTAAGAAAAGTCCAAAATGCTCATTTTATTCAATTCTTTGAATTTTGGACAATTAAACCAAAAACTTAAAAAATTTTATCCAAATATCAAGATCAAAATTGAGGATTTTAATTTTTGCCTTAAATATGTAATTCAATTTGTATTTTTGTTAATACTGCATGATAAAAATTTTGCATTTTTTACTTTTATATTTATAAAACTGCTTTTATTTAAGTCTCATTCACATAGTTAAATAATAGACAGTGTTTATTCTGAATAAACCACTCTTCACTGAAATTATATAATTTATTTTAATCTTAGAATGTTTACCTTTCAATGATAAAAGTCATAATTTCTAAATTTTAATTTGAAAATTGAATAAAATTTTCCTAATTTAAAAATTTTTTATTTAATTATTCAAAATTTAAAGAATTAAATAAAATAAGCAATTCTGGATTTTTTTCTTAAGCCAAAAACAAATGATGTTGACTATTAAACAACAGTGCACCTTTCATCACAATCTGTGGTGAGAATGGTGCCATCACATCGTACGTGCTAGATTTTGGTAGGTTAAAGTAAAACGCAAGTCCAACGTCGTAGAGCTATTGGCTATATATAAATCAGCAAAATAGTTGGTGTTCAAGCCAGAAGAAATATTTGTGTGTGTGGTGTGGCTATTCATGGCGACTGAACTGCTGTGCTTGCCACGTCCATTCTCATCATCAACACAAAAACTATACAGATTTCCCTTGCAAAGAGCCTTTCATCTCCGTCTCCATGGCACTCCCATGACTCTGCAAGTACGTTGCTCGGTGGCCAACGAAAATTCCAGTTTAACGGAGTCTAGAAGGTCGGCCAACTTTCAGCCTAACATATGGAGTTATGACTATTTGCAGTCCTTGAAGAATGATCATTCGGTAACTATAATATACATAATTTTCTTCTCTTCTTTTGATTTGCTATTTGTTTATTATTATCAACATTTTTACCCATTTACTACATGCATTACACTTTGTATGGATATATTATGCACAGGAGAGAGCAAGATAATTTAATGGGAGAAGAAGAGGGGAGCGGGAGAAATTATAAAGCACAATCATTATATATAATTGTTTTGTTATAATCATTATTATGATGAGTCTCACGTTGATTTTATCATAATTAACGGTCAAAATCTATCAATTATATATATAACAGTGTGTATGATTTTTTTATCCTGAATGAAATTAAAAAATCGAATAAAATTGAATTGAATAGAAAAAGAACTTACTGTTTTTATTTGATTTTAGTTATTCATTAAGAATCAAATCAAGATCGAATGAGACCAAATCAAGATCAAATCAAAAACAAATTTGATATATATATATATATATATATATATATATATATATATATATATATATATATATAATTTTCAGTGCTTTAAATCACTTATTATATGACTGAATGACCTTTTAGATATATAATATACTTTCTAATCTTTGATTATATGTATCTTCTAGTTAAATAATATATAATTAAGGAATAAGTAATAAAAATAATATAATATACTTGTATATATATATATTGTTATTTAGACATTAGTATTATTATTTTTATTGGTGTTTTAATAATAATTTTATTTTAATTTATTTTCTCTCTTGTAATGAAATTAATTGTTTAAAAATAAAGGTGCTGTCATATTGGAGGAAAGCTTGGAACTTGGATGTTGATATGACTTATTTATAGTGGAAAATGTGACAATGAAGCTTAACTTTATTTGTTGTGCTTGTTGATTTGCTGTTGTTTTATGTTCGGGATGGAAATATTATATTATGGATGTTTGATGCTGACTTATATTTTTTATGTGAGAATTATTAGTTCAATTTCAATATATTTCTTGAATAAAACTTTATTCTTTATGCTACTTTGTTGATATTTCATTTCGATATTAGTACTATTTTTTGTTGGTTTTTCCATGTTAGAAATTTATAAGGAAAAAGTACATTTTAATATCTTGTGATTAGCACATTTTATTAATAAGGATTTGAATTATTATAATAATAATAATTATTTTTTTAACTTAAGAGTTTGTCTTATTACACGGTTAACACTTAAAAACAAAATTATTAAAGAGCATCAATGTATTTTAACATGACAATTCTCTTCGTGCTCTTAAATTGACGTGGTAAGTGAGACATCAGTTATTTTCTTGTATATATTGATTTACCTACTGATTTTTCTCACAATAGAGGGTAAGTGTCAATATATTTTGTTTTCTTCCATTCTTCCTAACTTAGTACTAGATGAATGACATAATTATGTATAGCTAAATATATAGGTTCCACTTGCTACATTAGTTTAAGAGTATAGAGAGACTTACTATGTCAGCATATATTGACACCGTTTAGTAATTTTCTTCTTAAATATTAATGACATGATAACACAAGCCTTTGAATTAAAGAAAAAAAAGACTTTAGGCTCCTATTAATAAACTGCACGATCACAGGTACTAAAATGTACTTTTTTTAATTTATAATTACTTTTATTCGTTTAAAAAAACACGATAATATAATAATTTTAAGTGAAAAAAAATTAAAAATAAAATCAAAATTAAAATTAAAAATTAAAATCAAACATTTGATTCCAATTCTAATAAAAAAAAAAAGAAGAATCGAAATTCAGTTTCGATTCATAGAATAAGGGACCACACACCTTAACATGCATGAAATAGCTTATAAGGAAAAAAAAAAAAAAAAAAACAGTTACATGAAATAAGTTTTTGAAAAGGAGAAGGAAAATATTTACTTTTTGTGCAGGATGACTTCAAAATTTATTAATTAAAAAGGGAAAGGAAATGTTTTTATTTTGTTTTAATGAAGGAAATGGAAAAAAAGGATAATTTTAAATTATTATTAAATTAGAGAGATTATAATAAGATTTTTTTTTTTAGAAATTCAATCTGAACAGACTCAATACAGCCCTTTTAATGACCGTGTCTATCATAAATTTGAAGAATCATATTTTATAAAATAAAAATTTCGCATTTATTTAAAAAAAAAATTTCATTCAAAATTTTAATAAAATATCAAGTTCATACAATTGTTATTCTATAAAATAATTATTTTACACTTAAACAATAGTTGTTACTCACAAATAAAATTTGTTGTCTCCTATCATTAATTATATTTAAGAAAAATTTGAAAATAAATAAAAAATATATATTTATATTTTAAATCTATAATAAATCATATTAGATAAATTTTTTAACCAAAATTTTTCGTGAAGTACTAAAAGTTGAAAAAAAAAAAAAAATCTGAGTTAAAGAGATAGAGTGAATTCCAGTTGATTTTTTTTAATTATTTTTTTATTTTTAAGCAACCATTTTGAGTTATAATTAAATTCAAGCTACTTTAAAAAAAAAATCGAGTTACTCTTATTATTATTATTATTATTATTATTATTATTATTGAAAACGAATTATAAAATAATAGTTTCAATTCAATTTAAAGATTATATATCAACTTTCAAAATATTATTTTTTAATATTAATTTAAAAATAAATTTATTAATTTAATTTTTAAATCAAATTAGATCGAGTTGCACTAAATCTAAATACAAAAATTTTGGATTATCTCTTAATTTTAAAAATTAAAATTATTTTTAAATTGAATACAGCTTTAAGCTAATTAATAATGATGAAAAATAATTATTTCTCATTTAATGAATACTTATTTTCGCATAAATAGCTATTGTACAGGGGATTGAGAAAGTAATTTGAAAAATTGAGATTGAACAATTACACATAATGGTAAAACAATAATTTATTAAAAATATTTTCAGTTAATAAATTATTTTATATATTTTAATTCAGTATAATTAATAAAATATTATTAGTATAATTTATTTAAAATTTTAAAATATTTTTTAATGAGTTAAATTTTAATTAATGAAAGATAGAATAAGTAGACAAACACTCAAAACTCTTTGGCTAATTATTATTGGGGCTTGCTTTTAAAATATTATTAGATTATTCTATTGAAATTACTAATATATTATTTTTCTCCAAAATATATATTATCTATTTAAGCCTGATGTTTCTTTTGTTCAAATAAATAAATTTATCTTTTCTAGATTTATTTAAAATATGGGCATGACTATTATTATTATTATTATTATTATTATTATTATTATTATTATTATTATTATTATTATTATTATTATGAGCACAAAGGAATCCAACAAATAACCAGAAATGTATTATTATTTTGTAGGTTGAGACATACAAAGATGAGGCAACTAGGCTGGAGCAAGAGGTGAGAAGTATGATTACCAATGAAAAAGCAGAGTTGCTCTCTGTTCTTGACTTGATTGATACCGTCCAAAGGCTAGGATTGGGGTACCGTTTCGAGTCCGAGATAAGGAAAGCCCTTGAAAGATTTGTCTTTGGGAGGACTTGATGTGGAAAGATTTGATAGCCTACATGCTACTGCTCTTAGTTTCAGGCTCCTCAGAGAACATGGTTTTGAGGTCTCTCCAGGTACTCATCACTCTTAACTTGCCCCTATGCTTCATGGTCTCAATTATTGTCTCAATCTGTTTGATATTTTTCTCTGGATAATGTCTATTTCAAGCATAAATCAGTTCTTTCAATCTGTTTGATAATTTTCATTGGATAAAATCTGTGCAAGCACAGATGTGTTTATGAAATTCAAGGATGAATATGGGAATTTCAAGGAGTGCCTCAAAGAGGACATTAATGCAATGTTGAGTCTGTATGAAGCTTCATATCTTGCGTTTGAAGGAGAAACAATATTGGATGAGGCCAATTAATTCACAAGATAACATCTAAAAAGCCTCAAAGAAAAAGAAAGCAATCACATTGTAGAACAGTTGAATCATGAATTAGAGCTTCCTTTACATCGTAGAACGCAGCGATTGGAGGCTCTGTGGAGTATTGATGCATACAGTAAAAGGGAAGATGCTAATCGAGCACTGCTTGAGCTTGCTGTAATGGATTTCAACATGGTGCAGTCACATCTCCAAAAAGATCTTCGAGACTTGTCAAGGTCGGATTTGAATGCTTGTTATGATTACATTCTAGCTAACTGCTTCAAGTTTTCATTTAATAACTTCAAGATTTCACTCAATAGCTAATTTTGCTTCTTACACATCATTTAGGTGGTGGAGGACCATGGGTCTTGCAACCAAGCTGAACTTTGCTAGAGACAGATTAATGGAGTCCTTCTTTTGGGCAGTAGGGATGATTTTTGAACCACAATACAGCAGTTGCCGTAAAGGTCTAACAAAAGCGGCTGCATTACTAACGCTTTTTGATGATGTGTATGATGTTTATGCTACTTTGGATGAGTTGGAACTGCTTACAGATGCTATTCAAAGGTTTGATATCTAAGAAAGAATGGTTTCCCATTTTGTTTCTATTGTTAAATTTGTAATTATGTTCAATTTTTTATCTTAATAATTTATTATTTCAGATGGGATGTCAATGCAATCAACAATCTTCCAGATTATCTGAAGCTGTGCTTTTTAGCTCTGTATAATACTGTTAATGAGATGGCTTATGAAAACCTTAAGGAGAAAGGAATAAACATTCTTCCATACCTTACAAATGCAGTAAGTCTCAGGCTTTTGTATTTGTTAATTTCCACTAATATGCAGAAAATATAGTAACTTATGTTTTCTATTTTCTTATTTTCAAATGTTTTAATTCAATATGTTTAATTTTCTCTCTCAGTGGGCTGATATGTGCAACGCATTCCTACAAGAAGCAAAATGGTTTTACAAAAAGTCCACACCCTCATACGAGGAGTATTTTGAAAATGCATGGATGTCTTCATCAGGGCCTCTTCTATTAGTTAATGCCAATTGCTTGATAAGTGACAGTATCACAGAGCAGGAGGCTGAAGGCTTAGAAAAGTACCATGATCTCTTGCGCTGGCCTTCCACCATCTTTCGGCTATGCAACGATTTGGTTTCTGCATCGGTATGTTATGAGTATATGCTTTCCTTATTTTTCTTTTTGTGCTAAATTGAAATGTTGATGGTTATTGCTTCTCCCTCGTTCTGTTATTTTTCTGTTTCTGTTTTTGATGAAGTGGAGGTAGTGTATCATAACCTATGGTGAGACTTCTCCTAGACTCATAGATGCTAAGTTAACTATCAGCAGCCCAAAGAGTAAGAAAGTGGCATGTCATATATAACAAGCAGCAGGATAAAATTTGTATGCAAACGGAAATTCCACCTGCAGCAGATTACAAAAGAAAAATAACTAAATAGAATCTTTGAATCGTAATAAAAGATCCCACGATCTTGTCTTAGTTGGAGGGACCTGGCAAAGAGAAGTCAAGGGTCTCCAGAGGTGTGTCCCAGTTGGAATCCTGTGACTGTCATGTCAGAGAGTGATCCTGATATGCTTTGCTCTTGAGAGATAAAATATGAATGTAGTGAGAGAATGAGTCAAAATGTCACTAGTTGCTTATCTATTTTAGGAGAAAAGGGTATATTTTATTGGTTTATTATACTTGACATTTCATCACATTAAGTGATTAATTTTATGTGGTGCAGGCCGAATTAGAAAGAGGTGAAACTGCAAATTCTATTGTGTGCTACATGAATGACAATGGTCTTTCTGAGGAACTTGCAAGTAAGCAAATGAGGAATTTGATTGATGAAATCTGGAAGAAGATGAACAAAGAAAGAGTTGAGAACTCTATATTTGCAAAACCTTTTATTGAAACAGCATTTAACCTTGCTCGCACAGCCCATTGTACATCTCAGTATGGAGATGGGCATAGTGCTCAGATGAACGATCAAAGAAACGTGTATTATCGGTGATAATTGAGCCTCTTTCGCTCAATGATCGATAAAGGACTTGTTTTCTTCAAGCACATTATATGTGCATTACAGGGTTTATAGTTCATAGAATAAATACAATAGTTAAGCTAAACATGTGAGTATGATTTTACTATACAGCTAGTGAGTTTGCAACATATGACGTGTAAACTCTTTAGATGAAATATTAAAATTAATATATGAAGGATGAGGAGGAGGTTGGTCATTGTATTTCCATTCTCTATATCAATAATTTTATTTCACTCCCATTCCTGATGTAGAGGCCATGGCCATCATATTGGAGTTAGATTCACTTGTGGTTGAAATTATCACTTGAACAATTCGGGGTTATTGAGTATTAATTTGTCGTGTATTTTATGGTTACTTATTTCATAAAATATATAATTATTTTATTACAGAAAATAAAAGAATTTAACATAAATCTACGACTCATCTCATAAGATTTTTGTAAAATATTTTTTTATAAAACAGTGAATTACAAAAACTTTGTCAACTTAATAAAAAAAATAAAATTATTTTCATGTAAGAAATATATATAATATTTTTTTAAAAGTCTAAGAGAAATTATATATGATAAACTTTGTGGGTTAGGATTTATTAAATATTATTTATTAATTGTTTTTAAAAAATAATATATATGCTTTTTTATATGGAGAAATTTTATTTTTTCGTTAAATTAATAAAATTTCTGCAAATAATTACTTTACAGAAAAAAATTATTTTATAAACATCTCATTAAATGAGTTATAAATTTATATTAAATTATTTTATTTTTTATAACAAAATAATTATTTTTGTATGAAACCAAGCACCTAATATATCATATTGAAGGGTGCCTTCTATAATTATTTAATTTGATTGAAAATAAAATTACTTTGCCTCTTAATCATTAGATTTTCTAATATTATAATGTTAAAATTTTATACAAATTTTATTACCGGCCAACTACTAAGCCAGTATCAGAATCCTATTTACCCAAATTCTTCCTTTCTATCGTCCTCTCTCTTTTCCTCTGATTTTCCACAAACGCCGATACAATGCCTAATACAAAACACCTGTAAATTGTAGATTAATTGATTCTCTCTTGGTCTCCCCCTTCTCTCAGACGGCATAGGACTACAAAATCTAGGATTTTCATCATCAGCTTTCTTCTTATTTAAGGTGAACGTCACATATTCGGTCACAGATTCTAACGGCTGATTGTTTCCAATTTGATTAGATTTTGAAATTACTGAATACCTATTATTTATTGTATTGTGTTAAGAAAATAAAAATCACAAATTTAAAAAATATAAAATTTAAAGTGATTTGGCATAAGTCTAGTTCATAAATAAATCTTCTATTGTGAGACAAATAATTAAAAACATTAAATATTTTTCTTTCTCACAAATCACTCAAACTCTCAAACTCAATTACACCCAAAATCTCGCAAGAAAAATTCTCTCTAATTTTTCTCTCTTTCAAAATTGGAGTTCTTATCAAAAACTGAGATGAATCTCCTTTATATAGGTTTAAGAATTCGACTAAAATTAGTTGCCAAAATCGGCAACAATTGCATAGCTTGCACTTTCCCACTTTTAAAACTCAAGTTGAAATCTTTCGCCAAGTCAAAGATTATTTGGTACCAAATCGTTGGAACTCGTAAGCTTGTAGAGTCCAAATTGATTACTTCAAAGATTTGTCTTAGCTCCATTTTATGCTTCAAGATTAAGTAAAAGAATTCTTCATAGTTAAGGAAATTTAAAGGCATCGAATAACAATTCTCCTCCTTGATTTGAATTTTCTTACACCAATAATTTCTCAACCCTCTTAATCTTTATGTCATATAGAATTAACTTTCACAATTTTTGCAAAAATAAATTTTTGCTTGAGTAATTCTTTCCACTCCTTTTTGTCGATATTATCCCTTGTCTCAATTTGCATATTTCTAACTAGTGTTCTGCCTTCAATTTGTAGAGATTTCTCATGCCAAGCTTTTCATCTTTCATGATCACAAGAGCACTTCAGCTAACTCTCATGACCCACCTTGAATGGAACACCCATAAGCTAAAGAATCCAATTTTCCTAGAGAAATCAAGTTTCTTTTAAACTTAGGAACATACCTCATATCATCATACAATTTCACACGATCACCGCAACTTGATCTTCATTCTTCCGGTGCCTTCAACTTCTATCTTCTTGTCATTGGCTAGCTTCATTTTTTCTCCTTTCTTTATTATAATTTTATCAAACCACTCATTTTTTGAGCATATATGAAAAGGACAAGTAGAATCCATTAACCACTCATCTTGTAACAGGTCCTTTGTCTTTTCCTTACCATCATCCATACTTAAAACATCATATTCAATTTCTTCATCAGTGGCAATTGTAGCAGTTTCTTATTTTCTGTGACTCTTCTTGAATTCATTGAATTGTGTAAGGTCTTCTTGCATCTTCTTACAATTATATTGAATGTCACCCTTCTGATGACAGTAGTAACACTCCTTATCTATAATTTCTACTTGTGGTCTTGAGTTTGATCTACTATTTGTTCTCAAATTGCTTCCACATGTATTGCTTCTACCACAACTAGAACTCGCTAAAAAAGCTCTACCATCATTGCTACTGCTTGTATTCTTGAACTTCTCATTATTTAAGATAACTACGGAGCCTCCTCCACCTTCAATGTCTCTTTTCCAACTTTTAAGGCTGTCACCAGCTTTTGTAAGATTGTGAGAGAGAGGTTAAAAGCAAAAGGGCTTTATCTTCTTCATCTATTTTGACACCGACACTAGTCAACTGGATAATTAATTTATTGAAGCAGATGAGGTAATCTTTAACATCAATACCTTCTTCCATTATGAGTTGGTACAATTCCTTCTTCAAATACAAGCGATTTGTGAGTGGTTTAGACATATATGGGTTTTTTATCTTCTCCCACAAAACAACTAGTGAAGTTTTCTCCAAAACATTGTACTTCACATCAGGGGCTAAAGTCAATCTAATTGTACTCACTGCCCTTTGCTAAAGTTCCAGCCAAATCATCATCTATGATATTCACCGGTTACTTCTTGTTCAAAGCTTTAATTAATCCTTATTGTACAAGAACATCTTTCATAGTGCTTTGCCACAAACTAAAATTATTTTTCTCATTGAACAGCTCCACCTCAAATTTTGTTCTTATCATTTTTGGATCCCATGAACCTCGGCTTTGATACTAATTTGTTAAGAAAATAATAAATTATAATTTAAAGAATACAAAATTTAAAGCGGTTTGGTGTCATTCTAGTCTATAAATAAATCTTCTATTATGAGAAAAATAATTACAAACATTAAATATTTTTCTCTCATAAATCACTCAAACTTTCAAACCCAATTACCCCTAAAACCTCACAAGAAAAATTCTCTATTATTTTTCTCTCTCTCAAAATTGGGTTTCCTATCAAAAACTAGGTTACTCCAAAACTGAAGATCAATCTCCTTTATATAGGTTTAAGAAGTCGGCTCAAATTAATTGCCAAAGTTGGCAACAATTGCATAGCTTGCACTTTCCTACTTTCAAAACTCAAGTTGAAATCTTTGACCAAGTCAAAGATTATTTGGCACCAAACCATTGGAACTCTTAAGCTTGTAGAGTCCAAATTGATTACTTCAAAGATTTATCTTGGCTCCATTTTCTACTTCAAGACTAAGTAAAAGAATTCCTCATAGTTAAGAAAATTTAAAGGCACCAAATAACATATTGTATTTGAAGTGGGTTTCCCTTTGGAAGTTAAAATATGTAATTTGGTAGTTTTTGTTCTTGTGGACCTTGTGGTGTTTATTCTTGCAGTTGAGTTTTCCTAATTTAACGTTGTTTTTTTTTTGAATATTTAGAAATGCATCTGAATTTTAATAGAATTTAGGAGCTTTGATGATGATTTTTATGTGTTAGACACTGAAACATTTTTTTAGCTGTGAAGGTTTTGGACCTTCTCCAATCAAATAATTTATGATGTTATATATTTAAGCTGTTGCTTTCTATGATTAGGTGATTTGTGCTTGGTTAGGAATATTGTTAACAACATTACTATGTTGATTTTGAAATTCAATCTATCTTTGTTGATTGTCAATTGAATTTTTTTTCCCTTTTATGGATAAAACTTGGTGATATATATAAATAAAATTGAAACACCCTATATAGAAATTAGAAATAATTGAATTGAGGTTAATTCTAAATTTTATATAGGGTTTCGTAGCTGATTCTTCTAATGGAGGAGCAAAATTACCTTCAATGTTGAGAAAAGAGCATGAAAATTACATAAAAACTATTGAACTAAAAAAAAAAAATCAGGTGGCTAAATTTTGAGAGTTGCAGTATAGATAGTGGTGTCTTTGGGTTCAAATTGTCCATTTGTAATATGATTATAAAATTTTACTTGATTGCATTTTGAACAAATGAGAATGACAAATCTTACATGGACATAGGCAGAAATGAGAGAAGATAGAGGAAGAAGAAATTATAGTTTTATTAAATATAAAAATAAATAATAAAAAAGAGCCATTTTTTTGGTAGGAGTCAATTAGAAGTGACATAGTGTTTTATTTTGTCATACCCTATCCCTCTGTAAGATATGATATGATTCCATAGTATACCTAATAAATTACCGAACTTCGCCTACCGGTAATCTATTAAATATACTACAAGGGATTTTGGTAAAACAATTTCATTCCTAAGTTAAATTATTGCAAAAAGCTGGAGACATTAATTTAGAAATTAATTAGACATTCTATACTCAACTCAACTCAATTAAGCCTTTATCCCAAAAATTTGGGGTCGGCTATATGGATTCGCTTTTTTCACTCTGAACGATTTTGGGTTAAATCGTCAGAAATGTGTAATACTTCTAAGTCATGTTGTACTACTCTCCTCCAAGTCAATTTAGGTCTACCTCTTTTTTTCTTTCTATCCTCTAACCTAATGTGCTCTACTTATCTAACTGGAGCCTCCGTATGTCTACGCTTCACATGACCAAACCACCTTAATCTCCCTTCTCTCAACTTATCTTTAATTGGCACCACTCCTACCTTTTCTCTAATACTTTCATTATGGACTTTATCTAGTCTAGTATGGCCACTCATCCACCTTAACATTCTCATCTCTGCAACTCTTAACTTAGATGCATACGACTCTTTCAGTGCCCAACACTTACTACCATATAACATAGCCGGTCGTATGGCTGTACGGTAAAATTTTCCTTTTAATTTATTAGGAATCTTACGATCACATAAAACTCCCGTGGCACGTCTTCACTTCAACCATCCGGCTTTAATCCTATGACTAACATCCTCCTCACATCCCCCATCTACTTGAAGGACTGAGCCTAGATATTTAAAGTGATTACTTTGGAACAGTACCACTCCATTCAAACTAACTCCTTCCCTATCACCAGTTTGGCCTTCACTGAATTTGCAATGCATGTATTCTGTCTTTGTTCAACTTAACTTAAAACCCTTTGACTCTAGAGTACTTCTCCAAAGTTCTAGCTTCCTATTGACTCCTTCTCGTGTCTCATCTATCAGAACAATATTATCCGCAAACATCATGCACCAAGAAATACTCTCTTGTATATGTTTCGTCAGTTCATCTAAAACTAAAGTAAAAAGGTAAGGGCTTATGGCTGATCCTTGGTGTAATCCAATTGAGATCGAAAAATCTCTTGTGTCCCCTCCCACTGTGCGCACAATAGTAGTTGCTCCTTCATACATATCTTTCAATATTTGTATGTACCTAATAGATACCCTCTTTTGTTTTAACATATTCCATAAGACCTCTCTTGGAATATAATTAAAAGAAATTATTTTATTTTATTTTATAAAAAATTCGCGTGGTTACGACTGAAATTTTGTTAAATCACAATTTTAAAACTTGTTAAATTCATCTATGGCAATTTATATAACATAATTAAATAAATCATCATTAAAAAATTTTCTTTCTTTCATCCACAAACCAAAAAGGATACAACTTTTACATTTACAATACAAGAAACATTTTATTACAAGTGGACATTCATTGAAATTAAGGAAATTGGTATTACAAAATTTATAAATGTTCAAACTCACAAGAAATAATATTACAACAATTTACATTTGATTAAAGTCCCAAAAATAATATTACAAAGTTTCTATACAACTGCTTGAATGTAATTACATATATATAGCTACATAATTACACCAAAACTTAATGTACAAGGGTATATCTATGATATACCCGAAGATAGTCCCAATAAAGCTCTAAGCCACAACTTCAAATAATCTCACTCAATTGCTCTATTCTTTATTTCACCCGCGACATACAAAAGCTATCGCTGAGCGGTGAGCTTAGTAGTGCACATCTAATAATTTAAAACTCAATACAAAACACGCTTTGTCCAATCATAACAAAGAGTTTGAAATATTCAAATTCTTCATAATTCATAAAACCAAGGTCAACATTTTTAATTATACAAATCATTTGTTTGAATAACCTTTTGATCAAGTAATCACAATTTACCAAGTCAAAATAAAGCATTTAAAATATTCACATTTTCTTGAACCATAAAAACAATATAATATTTTCAACCATTTGCAAGCATTTGTTTCAATCACATTTTATCAAAGTATGCACAATTCGAGTGTTGCCAACAATTCACATAGTTGGACTCATGACACAAAATTTCTAATCAATGTCGTGTTGTACACCATGACAAAGCAAACTCTACTCCAATAATCGAGGCTAAAGGGAGGCACCAAAGGCTAGCTAGCTAATGAGTACTCATCCGAATCAACCTCAACTGGCAAGCTAGAGAGGGAAACTCAACCTCACAAGTGGAGGAGATCAAATCAAATATCATCTCACTAGGCAAGCTAATGAGGAACAGAAATCACAACAAATCACATTGCCATGTCAATTGTGATTTCAAAACATATTCAAAATAATTTCCAATCACAAAATGCATTTATAAATCAATAAACATATTTAATTGTTGCAAATTCATGCACACAATTGGCAACACATCAAGTTCATCAAAACATTTTAAAACACAATCAAATACCATTGACCCCTTACTACAATGAAATCAAGGGCCAACATTACCTTTCCATAATATAAATTGATTTCACAATTCACAATCTTCAAAACAATGTATTAAATTCTTAAATGCATAAAATAAATTATATTTAAATTATACAAAGTCAATTCAACAATTTAAAGTTCTCGAATATAAAGAAAAAACATTACTCATTCATATAAAGCTCATTCAAGTCACATACAAATTTAAAAACATTGCGTGTGACTTCTTAGGTTCATAACTAATTAGCAATGAGAATGATGTTAAATCTTCAATATCACGGAACTCCTTCCATACCTAGAGTGAAATTTCTTTTTCACTCTTGGTTCTCATAAATCATGAATGATACCTAGTAAAATGTGTCATGACTAACTAGTGATGAATTAAATTCATCCCTTACTTAAAAGCTTAATCATACATACCATTCACTAAAGTCTCTCTATTACAAAGTATTGAACCTAGCTATTTGGATCATATTTCGTCATCTAAATTATAATTCTTAATTAATAAGACTTTCCATAGAAACTCTTTTTTGAATAAGTCTATCTGTCCTAGTTAAGAACTTTGTTTATCAAGAACAATTTAGGTAGCATAGGACTTTATCCCTATTTACTTAGGGTAACAGATCCTATCTTGACTGAACACCTATCTCCACATACAACTAGTCAGAGCTAACACACATTCATATGCCCATATATTGTACAAGTACACAAGTGATATCATACTCAAACCACTTATATACGAGATATCTTTATCATATCAGGTCAAGGGACTATGTGCACTATTATGATCTGGATGACAATATATTGATAAGAGTAAACTCCAAGTATATATCATTTACATGCCACTGATTTGGCCTATTTATCTTATAAATGCCCACTGTATTTGTCCCAGCATTATAATGTCAGATGGTAGGAGACTCACCATTTCACTTTCATTAATATCTTATACTAATCTATACAACCAAATAGAGGTGACAGTCTAGCCGGGTAGATCAAAATATCCTCGACTATAAACCATTATTTACAGCACTTGTATCAGACAATTCTGTCACACATATTCTCAACTCTTTGAGAAACTTTCGATAATGAGCTAATGGGCTTGTTCAATTAACCATAAACATTTTAAATTAAAATGTAAAACCCCTATTTGCATAGCCTGAAAAATTATACTGTTCCAGTGATCGGTGTCGGTCCGGATAATTAAGAGGAATAGAACTATTTTTAAGACATATAGAAAAGCCCTGATAAAAAATAAATAGACATTCTAGTGTAAAATTTCTAATAGATATATATATATCTTATTCTTAACTTTTCCAAAACGAGAAGAGAGATAAAATTGAATTGAAGAAGAAAAGAAGGAGACGCCATTTTTGTAGAAAACTCACCTTTGTAAAGTGTCGTTTTCAGCTCCATTTTCAGATATTTGGATTCTCTTCATCCGGGTTCTTTTATTTTCAGTCTTATTTTCACATTTTTCTACTTTATTTCATATTTCTTTCTTGTAAAAACAATTATGACTGAGTAGATACTTGAGATTTCAGAGTTAAGTGTAATGATTTAAGTTTTGTTAGTGGATTTGAACTAGGTTTATCCAGATTTTAATATATATAAGTTTTAAAACATGTCTTGTGTGCTTTTTTGACTTACCCATTATTAGGCCTCTTTGGATTTTGTTGTTAATATTTAATTGAAGGATCGAAAGGTAAAAATCATTGATAGATAATCAAGACATTGAACTTAATTACCTATTGTTAGAGATAAACTAAGGATTAAGACATGCTTTTAGTTGATTAAAGTGTTTAATGAGTTTTGAGGAATCGAATATTGCACAAGAGTTTAATGGTTTTCCTTTAAAATACGCTTTAATTTGCTTGAGAAAGAGAGTAAAAAAGTTTAGAAAAAAATTAGATTTATCTAATCAAATCCCAGTAAATTTATTTCATGAACCCCAACTCTGAAATCACCTTTACCAATATTTTATTCTAGTTTTTGCATACCCATCGTTAATTTAGTAGTTTTGCATGTAGTTTGAAGAACTATTTATTTTTCTCAATACTTATTTCTTTAAATTTCTATATAGTTATTGCATCTACTTCTTTAAATTTTAATATACATCATCATTAGCCCAAATAACTGTTACAATTATAGTTTGGTACTCAAACTCAAATATCCCTGGGATGATAATTTTTTTTTACTACTTAAACGACCAGTATACTTGTGAAATTATCATATCACAAAACATGAAAGTGAGTCTTCCAGATCCTTCTACATATCTGCAAGAAAAGTTATAAATATTAGATGAATAACAAAATGCAAAACCTAACAACACAAATTAGAATTCAATAGTTTATTTATCTTTTATTTTATCAATCTTTAATTTTTTAACTGTCGCATTTAATTTTCAAAACCTTGTATTTACTTTTTCAAGCCTTGTATTCACTATTCAAGCAATCAAATCAGTCTTTTTCATTCAATTACCTATGAGATTGATAAAACTACATACAGTAGATTCAGTTTTCACGATCGTTTGATTTCAGAAGTTATAGCGCAATTTAAGTGATATACTCTGTATCTGGTACGCTTGTCAACCATAAGCTGTGAGACAATCGAAATTGTTTTTCTAAGGAAACAAATGCACATTGGCTTAAACTCATTTGTTATGCGTCATACGTATCAAGTTTCTAAAAAAATAATGCAGGTATGAAAGATCTAGAGAGGTGTTTTTTGTCATCAAAATCCAATAAAAAATTAGTGGCTATTCATAAGATTTATCTTTTATCAAAATATATATCTTCAAGTAGAAAGATCCAATATTATTATATTAAAAGATATGTGAATTTTATTATTATGATAATAAGTTTTACGCCTCATCCACAGGAGTAGAGTTTTGTCCTTATAATGTTTAAAGTTTTGATATTATTAATGAATTTATATTTATATATATAATTTATAATTAATTGTAACTTAAATTAAATTTAAATAGAGAAACTATTTTATTGAGCTAACAAAATTTGAGGTTGTAATTTATTTTAAATGGAAATAGAAAAGTTAATATGTAGTTTAGGTATGTATATATATATACACACACATACATGTGTGTGTGAAAATTAATTTTTAATTTACTTTAAAAAAAATCTCAGATCACTTTCTGTTGCATTTGAACATTTTTGCAATATATGTTATTCCGTATCTTTTTCTATCCCTCATATTATAATTTTTCTGAAGATGAAACAATCGTACTTTGATTTTTTAATTTCCTCATTTATTTATTTTAAAATAATTCATATTATAATTAGTTCACATAAAGATGTGACATGACAACTCTCTCCGAATCTTCAACCGACATGGCAAGCATGGAGTGGTCGGTGGTCCTCCGATTCGCGAGTGATCCAAAATTTTGCTGTACAAATTCAGTCTACATATTTAGTCGGGAACTAAAATTAGGTTATGTTATGGTAGAAAATATATTCAAAATCAGCCATTGCGTTAGGTCCACAAATAAGAAAGTTGACTCAAATTTTTATTCCTGCTCGAGTAGATAAAACGACGAATAAAGGCAATAAATTTAAAAAATTTTAAATTTAATAAAAATTCAATAAAATGAATAATAATTAATATCATTTTCATTCTATTATAAAAGTAAATTATTTAAAAAAAATGCATAAAAATATTTAAATTTAAAATCTCACAATTTCTTACATCATAAAAAAATTTTTCTCATTACTTATTTTTTAAAATTTCAATATAATTATTACATTTACTTCTTTAAATTTTAATATACATCATCATTAGCCTAAATAATTGTTACAACTATAGTTTAATACTCAAACTCAAATCCCCGTAAGATAATGTCTGTTCTTTACTACTTATTTAGAAAAAGAATTATAAATATTAGATGAACAATAATGTGAAAACTCCAATAACACAAATCAGAATTCAACAATTTATTTATTTTTTATTTTATCAATATTTAATTTTTCAACTGTCGCATTTAATTTTCAAAGGTTTTTTTTGCCATCAAAATCAAACAAAAAATTAGTGTCTATCCATAAGATTTATCTTTTATCAAAATATATAACTTCAAGTAGAAAGATTGAATATCATTATATTAAAAGTTATGTGAATTTTATTGTCATGACAATAAGTAGGAGTGGTGACAATTAGGATAAGTTGAGAGAAGGGACATTGGGGTAGTTTGATCACATAAATATATGGAGGTTCTAGTTAGACAATAGAGCACATTGGGTTAGAGGATAAAAAGAAAAGAATGGGTAAATTTAAACTGATTTGGAGGAGAGTAGTATAAAATGGGCTAGAAGTATTATACATTTTCGAGGATTTAACTCAAAATCGTTTAGAATGGAGAAAGAGAATCTATATAACCTACTCTAATAAATTTTTAAAATAAAAGTTTAGTTAAATTGAATTGAGTTGATAATAGGTTCTACATCTCATCCATAAGAGTGGATTTTTGTTCCTCTTATAATTATTTATAATGTTTAAAGTTTTGATATTATTAATAAATTTATGTTTATATATATAATTTATAATTAATGGTAACTTAAATTAAATTTAAATAGAGAAATTATTTTATTGGGCTAACAAAATTTGATGTTCTAATTTATTTTAAATGGAAATAGAAAAATTAATATGAAGTTTTGATTGTGTCAAAAATTTAATTTTTAATTTACTTTAAAAAAAGAAATCTCAGATCACTTTCTGTTGCATTTGAACATTTTTCCAATATATGTTATTCCGCATCCAATTATTATAACCCATTAAATCTCTATTAAATAAATATTTCTCTTGACTGAAGTCATCAGTTTATTTAATTAGTTCTTAATTTTTTTAATTAAAAATTAATTCCCATAAATATCTGACATGACAACTCTCCGAATCGCCAACCGACATGTCAAGCATGGAGTGGTCGGTGGTCCTCCGATTCGCGAGTGATCCAAAATTTTGCTGTACAAATTCGGTCTACATATTTAGTCGAGAACTAAAAGTAGGTAATGTTATTCAAAATTTTATCCAAATATCAAAAATTTTATCCAAATATCAAAATCAAAATTGAGGATTTTAATTTTTTGCCTTAAATATGTAATTCAATTTGTATTTTTGTTAATACTGCATGATAAAAATTTTGCATTTTTTACTTTTATATTTATAAAACTGCTTTTATTTAAGTCTCATTCACATAGTTAAATAATAGACACTGTTTATTCTGAATAAACCACTCTTCACTGAAATTATATAATTGATTTTAATCTTAGAATGTTTAGCTTTCAATGATAAAAGTCATAATTTCTAAATTTTAATTTGAAAATTGAATAAAATTTTCTTAATTTAAAAATTTTTTATTTAATTATTCAAAATTTAAAGAATTAAATAAAATAAGCAATTCTGGATTTTTTTCTTAAGCCAAAAACAAATGATGTTGACTATTAAACAACAGATCACCTTTCATCACAATCTGTGGTGAGAATGGTGCCATCACATCGTACGTGCTAGATTTTGGTAGGTTAAAGTAAAACGCAAGTCCAACGTCGTAGAGCTATTGGCTATATATAAATCAGCAAAATAGTTGGTGTTCAAGCCAGAAGAAATATTTGTGTGTGTTTCTGTTGTTGGTGTGGCTATTCATGGCGACTGAACTGCTGTGCTTGCCACGTCCATTCTCATCATCAGCACAAAAACTATACAGATTTCCCTTGCAAAGAGCCTTTCATCTCCGTCTCCATGGCACTCCCATGACTCTGCAAGTACGTTGCTCGGTGGCCAACGAAAATTCCAGTTTAACGGAGTCTAGAAGGTCGGCCAACTTTCAGCCTAACATATGGAGTTATGACTATTTGCAGTCCTTGAAGAATGATCATTCGGTAACTAAAATATACATAATTTTCTTCTCTTCTTTTGATTTGATATTTGTTTATTATTATCAACATTTTTACCCATTTACTACATGCATTACACTTTGTATGGGTATATTATGCACAGGAGAGAGCAAGGTAATTTAATGGGAGAAGAAGAGGGGAGCGGGAGAAATTACAAAGCACAATCATTATATATAATTGTTTTGTTATAATCATTATTATGATGAGTCTCATGTTGGTATTATCATAATTAACGGTCAAAATCTATCAATTATATATATAACAGTGTGTATGATTTTTTTTATCCTGAATGAAATTAAAAAATCGAATCAAATTGAACCGAATAGAAAAAAAATCATTAATATAAGAGATAAACCGAATTTATTTTACTGTTTTTATTTGATTTTAGTTATTCATTAAGAATCAAATCAAAATTGTATTGAAACCAAATCAAGATCAAATCAAAAATCAATTATATATATATATATATAATTTTCAGTGCTTTAAATCACTTATTATATGACTGAATTACCTTTTAGATATATAATATACTTTCTAATCTTCGATTATATGTATCTTCTAGTTAAATAATATATAATTAAGGAATAAGTAATAAAAATAATATAATATACTTATATATACATATTGTTATTTAGACTTTAGTATTATTATTTTTATTGGTGTTTTAATAATAATTTTATTTTAATTTATTTTCTCTCATGTAATGAAATTAATTGTTTAAAAATGAAGGTGCTGTCATATTGGAGGAAAGCTTGGAACTTGGATGTTGATATGACTTGTTCTATAGTGGAAAATGTGACAATGAAGCTTAACTTTATTTGTTGTGCTTGTTGATTTGCTGTTGTTTTATGTTCGGGATGGAAATATTATATTATGGATGTTTGATGTTGACTTATATTTTTTATGTGAGAATTATTAGTTCAATTTCAATATATTTCTTGAATAAAACTTTATTCTTTATGCTACTTTATTGATATTTCATTTCGATATTAGTATTATTTTTTGTTGGTTTTTCCATGTTAGAAATTTATAAGGAAAAGTACATTTTAATATCATGTGATTAGCACATTTTATTAATAAGGATTTGAATTATTATAATAATAATTATTTTTAACTTAAGAGTTTGTCTTATTACACGGTTAACACTTAAAAACAAAATTGTTAAAGAGCATCAATATATTTTAACATGACAATTCTCTTCGTGCTCTTAAATTGGCATGGTAAGTGAGACCTCATTTATTTTGTTGTATATACTGATTTACCTACTGATTTTTCTCACAATAGAGGGTAAGTGTCAATATATTTTGTTTTCTTTTATTCTTCCTAACTTGGCACTAGATGAATGACATAATTATATATAGTTAAATATTTGGGTTCCACTTGCTATATTAATTTAAGAGTGCAAAGAGACTTACTATGTCAGTATATATTGACACTGTTTAGTAATTTTCTTCTTAAATGTTAATGATATGATAATACAAGCCTTTGAATTAAAGAAAAAAAAGACTTTAGGCCCGCACGATTACAAGTACTAAAGTGTACTTTTTTTTAAATTTATAATTACTTTTATTTGTTTGAAAAAACACAATAATATAATAATTTTAAGTTAAAAAAAAATAAAAATAAAATCAAAATTAAAATTAAAAAATTAAAATCAAACATTTGATTCCAATTCTAATAAAAAAAAAAAAGAAGAATCGAAATTCAGTTTCGATTCATAAAATAAGGGACCATACACCTTAACATGCATGAAATAGCTTATAAGAAAAAAAAAGAAAAAAAACAGTTATATGAAATAAGTTTTTGAAAAGGAGAAGGAAAATATTTACTTTTTGCGCAGGAAGACTTCAAAATTTATTAATTAAAAAGGAAAGGAAATGTTTTTTTTTTGTTTTGATGAAGGAAATGGAAAAAAGAATAAGTGTAAATTATTATTAAATTAGAGAGATTATAATAAGATTTTTTTTTTTTTAGAAATTCAATCTGAACAGACTCAATACAACCCTTTTAATGACCATGTCTATCATTAATTTGAAGAATCATATTTTATAAAATAAAAATTTCGCATTTATTTAAAAAAAAAATTTCATTCAAAATTTTAATAAAATATCAAGTTCATACAATTGTTATTCTATAAAAAAATTATTTTACACTTAAACAATAGTTGTTACTCACAAATAAAATTTGTTGTCTCCTATCATTAATTATATTTAATAAAAATTTGAAAATAAATAAAATATACATATTTATATTTTAAATCTATAATAAATCATATTAGATAAATTTTTGAACCAAAATTTTTCGTGAAGTACTAAAAGTTAAAAAAAAAAAAATCTGAGTTAAAGAGATACAGTGAATTCCACTTGATTTTTTTTAATTATTTTTTTATTTTTAAGCAACCATTTTGAGTTATAATTAAATTCAAGCTACTTTTTTTTTTTAAAAAAAAATCGAGTTACTCTCATTATTATTATTATTATTGAAAACGAATTATAAAAAAATAGTTTCAATTCAATTTAAAGATTATATATCAACTTTCAAAATATTATTTTTTTAATATTAATTTAAAAATAAATTTATTAATTTAATTTGAAATTTTGGATTATCTCCTAATTTTAAAAATTAAAATTATTTTTAAATTGAATACAGCTTTAAGCTAATTATATATCGATGAAAAATAATTATTTCTCATTTAATGAATACTTAATTGCGTATAAATAGCTATTGTACAAGGGATTGAGAAAGTAATTTGAAAAATTGTGATTGAACAATTACACATAATGGTAAAACAATAATTTATTAAAAATATTTTCAGTTAATAAATTATTTTATATATTTTAATTCAGTATAATTAATAAAATATTATTAATATAATTTATTTAAAATTTTAAAATATTTTTTAATAAGTTAAATTTTAATTAATGAAAAATAGAATAAGTAGACAAACACTCAAAACTCTTTGGCTAATTATTATTGGGGCTTGCTTTTAAAATATTATTAGATTATTCTATTGAAATTACTAATATATTATTTTTCTCCAAAATATATATTATCTATTTAAGCCTGATGTTTCTTTTGTTCAAATAAATAAATTTATCTTTTCTAGATTTATTTAAAATATGGGCATGACTATTATTATTATTATTATTATTATTATTATTATTATTATTATTATTATTATTATTATTATTATGAGCACAAAGGAATCCAACAAATAACCAGAAATGTATTATTATTTTGTAGGTTGAGACATACAAAGATGAGGCAACTAGGCTGGAGCAAGAGGTGAGAAGTATGATTACCAATGAAAAAGCAGAGTTGCTCTCTGTTCTTGACTTGATTGATACCGTCCAAAGGCTAGGATTGGGGTACCGTTTCGAGTCCGAGATAAGGAAAGCCCTTGAAAGATTTGTCTTTGGGAGGACTTGATGTGGAAAGATTTGATAGCCTACATGCTACTGCTCTTAGTTTCAGGCTCCTCAGAGAACATGGTTTTGAGGTCTCTCCAGGTACTCATCACTCTTAACTTGCCCCTATGCTTCATGGTCTCAATTATTGTCTCAATCTGTTTGATATTTTTCTCTGGATAATGTCTATTTCAAGCATAAATCAGTTCTTTCAATCTGTTTGATAATTTTCATTGGATAAAATCTGTGCAAGCACAGATGTGTTTATGAAATTCAAGGATGAATATGGGAATTTCAAGGAGTGCCTCAAAGAGGACATTAATGCAATGTTGAGTCTGTATGAAGCTTCATATCTTGCGTTTGAAGGAGAAACAATATTGGATGAGGCCAATTAATTCACAAGATAACATCTAAAAAGCCTCAAAGAAAAAGAAAGCAATCACATTGTAGAACAGTTGAATCATGAATTAGAGCTTCCTTTACATCGTAGAACGCAGCGATTGGAGGCTCTGTGGAGTATTGATGCATACAGTAAAAGGGAAGATGCTAATCGAGCACTGCTTGAGCTTGCTGTAATGGATTTCAACATGGTGCAGTCACATCTCCAAAAAGATCTTCGAGACTTGTCAAGGTCGGATTTGAATGCTTGTTATGATTACATTCTAGCTAACTGCTTCAAGTTTTCATTTAATAACTTCAAGATTTCACTCAATAGCTAATTTTGCTTCTTACACATCATTTAGGTGGTGGAGGACCATGGGTCTTGCAACCAAGCTGAACTTTGCTAGAGACAGATTAATGGAGTCCTTCTTTTGGGCAGTAGGGATGATTTTTGAACCACAATACAGCAGTTGCCGTAAAGGTCTAACAAAAGCGGCTGCATTACTAACGCTTTTTGATGATGTGTATGATGTTTATGCTACTTTGGATGAGTTGGAACTGCTTACAGATGCTATTCAAAGGTTTGATATCTAAGAAAGAATGGTTTCCCATTTTGTTTCTATTGTTAAATTTGTAATTATGTTCAATTTTTTATCTTAATAATTTATTATTTCAGATGGGATGTCAATGCAATCAACAATCTTCCAGATTATCTGAAGCTGTGCTTTTTAGCTCTGTATAATACTGTTAATGAGATGGCTTATGAAAACCTTAAGGAGAAAGGAATAAACATTCTTCCATACCTTACAAATGCAGTAAGTCTCAGGCTTTTGTATTTGTTAATTTCCACTAATATGCAGAAAATATAGTAACTTATGTTTTCTATTTTCTTATTTTCAAATGTTTTAATTCAATATGTTTAATTTTCTCTCTCAGTGGGCTGATATGTGCAACGCATTCCTACAAGAAGCAAAATGGTTTTACAAAAAGTCCACACCCTCATACGAGGAGTATTTTGAAAATGCATGGATGTCTTCATCAGGGCCTCTTCTATTAGTTAATGCCAATTGCTTGATAAGTGACAGTATCACAGAGCAGGAGGCTGAAGGCTTAGAAAAGTACCATGATCTCTTGCGCTGGCCTTCCACCATCTTTCGGCTATGCAACGATTTGGTTTCTGCATCGGTATGTTATGAGTATATGCTTTCCTTATTTTTCTTTTTGTGCTAAATTGAAATGTTGATGGTTATTGCTTCTCCCTCGTTCTGTTATTTTTCTGTTTCTGTTTTTGATGAAGTGGAGGTAGTGTATCATAACCTATGGTGAGACTTCTCCTAGACTCATAGATGCTAAGTTAACTATCAGCAGCCCAAAGAGTAAGAAAGTGGCATGTCATATATAACAAGCAGCAGGATAAAATTTGTATGCAAACGGAAATTCCACCTGCAGCAGATTACAAAAGAAAAATAACTAAATAGAATCTTTGAATCGTAATAAAAGATCCCACGATCTTGTCTTAGTTGGAGGGACCTGGCAAAGAGAAGTCAAGGGTCTCCAGAGGTGTGTCCCAGTTGGAATCCTGTGACTGTCATGTCAGAGAGTGATCCTGATATGCTTTGCTCTTGAGAGATAAAATATGAATGTAGTGAGAGAATGAGTCAAAATGTCACTAGTTGCTTATCTATTTTAGGAGAAAAGGGTATATTTTATTGGTTTATTATACTTGACATTTCATCACATTAAGTGATTAATTTTATGTGGTGCAGGCCGAATTAGAAAGAGGTGAAACTGCAAATTCTATTGTGTGCTA
Organism: Hevea brasiliensis; assembly: GCF_030052815.1. Taxonomy (NCBI): domain Eukaryota; kingdom Viridiplantae; phylum Streptophyta; class Magnoliopsida; order Malpighiales; family Euphorbiaceae; genus Hevea; species Hevea brasiliensis. Next base: position 22,344,038 of record NC_079499.1, on the reverse strand, counting down.
CATGAATGACAATGGTCTTTCTGAGGAACTTGCAAGTAAGCAAATGAGGAATTTGATTGATGAAATCTGGAAGAAGATGAACAAAGAAAGAGTTGAGAACTCTATATTTGCAAAACCTTTTATTGAAACAGCATTTAACCTTGCTCGCACAGCCCATTGTACATATCAGTATGGAGATGGGCATAGTGCTCCAGATGAACGATCAAAGAAACGTGTATTATCGGTGATAATTGAGCCTCTTTCGCTCAATGATCGATAAAGGACTTGTTTTCTTCAAGCACATTATATGTGCATTACAGGGTTTATAGTTCATAGAATAAATACAATAGTTAAGCTAAACATGTGAGTATGATTTTACTATACAGCTAGTGAGTTTGCAACATATGACGTGTAAACTCTTTAGATGAAATATTAAAATTAATATATGAAGGATGAGGAGGGAGGTTGGTCATTGTATTTCCATTCTCTATATCAATAATTTTATTTCACTCCCATTCCTGATGTAGAGGCCATGGCCATCATATTGGAGTTAGATTCACTTGTGGTTGAAATTATCACTTGAACAATTCGGGGTTATTGAGTATTAATTTGTCGTGTATTTTATGGTTACTTATTTCATAAAATATATAATTATTTTATTACAGAAAATAAAAGAATTTAACATAAATCTACGACTCATCTCATAAGATTTTTGTAAAATATTTTTTTATAAAACAGTGAATTACAAAAACTTTGTCAACTTAATAAAAAAAATAAAATTATTTTCATGTAAGAAATATATATAATATTTTTTTAAAAGTCTAAGAGAAATTATATATGATAAACTTTGTGGGTTAGGATTTATTAAATATTATTTATTAATTGTTTTTAAAAAATAATATATATGCTTTTTTTTATATGGAGAAATTTTATTTTTTCGTTAAATTAATAAAATTTCTGCAAATAATTACTTTACAGAAAAAAATTATTTTATAAACATCTCATTAAATGAGTTATAAATTTATATTAAATTATTTTATTTTTTATAACAAAATAATTATTTTTGTATGAAACCAAGCACCTAATATATCATATTGAAGGGTGCCTTCTATAATTATTTAATTTGATTGAAAATAAAATTACTTTGCCTCTTAATCATTAGATTTTCTAATATTATAATGTTAAAATTTTATACAAATTTTATTACCGGCCAACTACTAAGCCAGTATCAGAATCCTATTTACCCAAATTCTTCCTTTCTATCGTCCTCTCTCTTTTCCTCTGATTTTCCACAAACGCCGATACAATGCCTAATACAAAACACCTGTAAATTGTAGATTAATTGATTCTCTCTTGGTCTCCCCCTTCTCTCAGACGGCATAGGACTACAAAATCTAGGATTTTCATCATCAGCTTTCTTCTTATTTAAGGTGAACGTCACATATTCGGTCACAGATTCTAACGGCTGATTGTTTCCAATTTGATTAGATTTTGAAATTACTGAATACCTATTATTTATTGTATTGTGTTAAGAAAATAAAAATCACAAATTTAAAAAATATAAAATTTAAAGTGATTTGGCATAAGTCTAGTTCATAAATAAATCTTCTATTGTGAGACAAATAATTAAAAACATTAAATATTTTTCTTTCTCACAAATCACTCAAACTCTCAAACTCAATTACACCCAAAATCTCGCAAGAAAAATTCTCTCTAATTTTTCTCTCTTTCAAAATTGGAGTTCTTATCAAAACTGAGATGAAGCTACTTTATATAGGTTTAAGAATTCGACTAAAATTAGTTGCCAAAATCGGCAACAATTGCATAGCTTGCACTTTCCCACTTTTAAAACTCAAGTTGAAATCTTTCGCCAAGTCAAAGATTATTTGGTACCAAATCGTTGGAACTCGTAAGCTTGTAGAGTCCAAATTGATTACTTCAAAGATTTGTCTTAGCTCCATTTTATGCTTCAAGATTAAGTAAAAGAATTCTTCATAGTTAAGGAAATTTAAAGGCATCGAATAACAATTCTCCTCCTTGATTTGAATTTTCTTACACCAATAATTTCTCAACCCTCTTAATCTTTATGTCATATAGAATTAACTTTCACAATTTTTGCAAAAATAAATTTTTGCTTGAGTAATTCTTTCCACTCCTTTTTGTCGATATTATCCCTTGTCTCAATTTGCATATTTCTAACTAGTGTGCTGCCTTCAATTTGTAGAGATTTCTCATGCCAAGCTTTTCATCTTTCATGATCACAAGAGCACTTCAGCTAACTCTCATGACCCACCTTGAATGGAACACCCATAAGCTAAAGAATCCAATTTTCCTAGAGAAATCAAGTTTCTTTTAAACTTAGGAACATACCTCATATCATCATACAATTTCACACGATCACCCTGCAACTTGATCTTCATTCTTCCGGTGCCTTCAACTTCTATCTTCTTGTCATTGGCTAGCTTCATTTTTTCTCCTTTCTTTATTATAATTTTATCAAACCACTCATTTTTTGAGCATATATGAAAAGGACAAGTAGAATCCATTAACCACTCATCTTGTAACAGGTCCTTTGTCTTTTCCTTACCATCATCCATACTTAAAACATCATATTCAATTTCTTCATCAGTGGCAATTGTAGCAGTTTCTTATTTTCTGTGACTCTTCTTGAATTCATTGAATTGTGTAAGGTCTTCTTGCATCTTCTTACAATTATATTGAATGTCACCCTTCTGATGACAGTAGTAACACTCCTTATCTATAATTTCTACTTGTGGTCTTGAGTTTGATCTACTATTTGTTCTCAAATTGCTTCCACATGTATTGCTTCTACCACAACTAGAACTCGCTAAAAAAGCTCTACCATCATTGCTACTGCTTGTATTCTTGAACTTCTCATTATTTAAGATAACTACGGAGCCTCCTCCACCTTCAATGTCTCTTTTCCAACTTTTAAGGCTGTCACCAGCTTTTGTAAGATTGTGAGAGAGAGGTTAAAAGCAAAAGGGCTTTATCTTCTTCATCTATTTTGACACCGACACTAGTCAACTGGATAATTAATTTATTGAAGCAGATGAGGTAATCTTTAACATCAATACCTTCTTCCATTATGAGTTGGTACAATTCCTTCTTCAAATACAAGCGATTTGTGAGTGGTTTAGACATATATGGGTTTTTTATCTTCTCCCACAAAACAACTAGTGAAGTTTTCTCCAAAACATTGTACTTCACATCAGGGGCTAAAGTCAATCTAATTGTACTCACTGCCCTTTGCTAAAGTTCCAGCCAAATCATCATCTATGATATTCACCGGTTACTTCTTGTTCAAAGCTTTAATTAATCCTTATTGTACAAGAACATCTTTCATAGTGCTTTGCCACAAACTAAAATTATTTTTCTCATTGAACAGCTCCACCTCAAATTTTGTTCTTATCATTTTTGGATCCCATGAACCTCGGCTTTGATACTAATTTGTTAAGAAAATAATAAATTATAATTTAAAGAATACAAAATTTAAAGCGGTTTGGTGTCATTCTAGTCTATAAATAAATCTTCTATTATGAGAAAAATAATTACAAACATTAAATATTTTTCTCTCATAAATAACTCAAAGTATCAAACCCAATAAACCCTAAAACCTCACAAGAAAAATTCTCTATTATTTTTCTCTCTCTCAAAATTGGGTTTCCTATCAAAAACTAGGTTACTCCAAAACTGAAGATCAATCTCCTTTATATAGGTTTAAGAAGTCGGCTCAAATTAATTGCCAAAGTTGGCAACAATTGCATAGCTTGCACTTTCCTACTTTCAAAACTCAAGTTGAAATCTTTGACCAAGTCAAAGATTATTTGGCACCAAACCATTGGAACTCTTAAGCTTGTAGAGTCCAAATTGATTACTTCAAAGATTTATCTTGGCTCCATTTTCTACTTCAAGACTAAGTAAAAGAATTCCTCATAGTTAAGAAAATTTAAAGGCACCAAATAACATATTGTATTTGAAGTGGGTTTCCCTTTGGAAGTTAAAATATGTAATTTGGTAGTTTTTGTTCTTGTGGACCTTGTGGTGTTTATTCTTGCAGTTGAGTTTTCCTAATTTAACGTTGTTTTTTTTTTTGAATATTTAGAAATGCATCTGAATTTTAATAGAATTTAGGAGCTTTGATGATGATTTTTATGTGTTAGACACTGAAACATTTTTTTAGCTGTGAAGGTTTTGGACCTTCTCCAATCAAATAATTTATGATGTTATATATTTAAGCTGTTGCTTTCTATGATTAGGTGATTTGTGCTTGGTTAGGAATATTGTTAACAACATTACTATGTTGATTTTGAAATTCAATCTATCTTTGTTGATTGTCAATTGAATTTTTTTTCCCTTTTATGGATAAAACTTGGTGATATATATAAATAAAATTGAAACACCCTATATAGAAATTAGAAATAATTGAATTGAGGTTAATTCTAAATTTTATATAGGGTTTCGTAGCTGATTCTTCTAATGGAGGAGCAAAATTACCTTCAATGTTGAGAAAAGAGCATGAAAATTACATAAAAACTATTGAACTAAAAAAAAAAAATCAGGTGGCTAAATTTTGAGAGTTGCAGTATAGATAGTGGTGTCTTTGGGTTCAAATTGTCCATTTGTAATATGATTATAAAATTTTACTTGATTGCATTTTGAACAAATGAGAATGACAAATCTTACATGGACATAGGCAGAAATGAGAGAAGATAGAGGAAGAAGAAATTATAGTTTTATTAAATATAAAAATAAATAATAAAAAAGAGCCATTTTTTTGGTAGGAGTCAATTAGAAGTGACATAGTGTTTTATTTTGTCATACCCTATCCCTCTGTAAGATATGATATGATTCCATAGTATACCTAATAAATTACCGAACTTCGCCTACCGGTAATCTATTAAATATACTACAAGGGATTTTGGTAAAACAATTTCATTCCTAAGTTAAATTATTGCAAAAAGCTGGAGACATTAATTTAGAAATTAATTAGACATTCTATACTCAACTCAACTCAATTAAGCCTTTATCCCAAAAATTTGGGGTCGGCTATATGGATTCGCTTTTTTCACTCTGAACGATTTTGGGTTAAATCGTCAGAAATGTGTAATACTTCTAAGTCATGTTGTACTACTCTCCTCCAAGTCAATTTAGGTCTACCTCTTTTTTTCTTTCTATCCTCTAACCTAATGTGCTCTACTTATCTAACTGGAGCCTCCGTATGTCTACGCTTCACATGACCAAACCACCTTAATCTCCCTTCTCTCAACTTATCTTTAATTGGCACCACTCCTACCTTTTCTCTAATACTTTCATTATGGACTTTATCTAGTCTAGTATGGCCACTCATCCACCTTAACATTCTCATCTCTGCAACTCTTAACTTAGATGCATACGACTCTTTCAGTGCCCAACACTTACTACCATATAACATAGCCTATCGTATGGTCAGACGTAAAATTTTCCTTTTAATTTATTAGGAATCTTACGATCACATAAAACTCCCGTGGCACGTCTTCACTTCAACCATCCGGCTTTAATCCTATGACTAACATCCTCCTCACATCCCCCATCTACTTGAAGGACTGAGCCTAGATATTTAAAGTGATTACTTTGGAACAGTACCACTCCATTCAAACTAACTCCTTCCCTATCACCAGTTTGGCCTTCACTGAATTTGCAATGCATGTATTCTGTCTTTGTTCAACTTAACTTAAAACCCTTTGACTCTAGAGTACTTCTCCAAAGTTCTAGCTTCCTATTGACTCCTTCTCGTGTCTCATCTATCAGAACAATATTATCCGCAAACATCATGCACCAAGAAATACTCTCTTGTATATGTTTCGTCAGTTCATCTAAAACTAAAGTAAAAAGGTAAGGGCTTATGGCTGATCCTTGGTGTAATCCAATTGAGATCGAAAAATCTCTTGTGTCCCCTCCCACTGTGCGCACAATAGTAGTTGCTCCTTCATACATATCTTTCAATATTTGTATGTACCTAATAGATACCCTCTTTTGTTTTAACATATTCCATAAGACCTCTCTTGGAATATAATTAAAAGAAATTATTTTATTTTATTTTATAAAAAATTCGCGTGGTTACGACTGAAATTTTGTTAAATCACAATTTTAAAACTTGTTAAATTCATCTATGGCAATTTATATAACATAATTAAATAAATCATCATTAAAAAATTTTCTTTCTTTCATCCACAAACCAAAAAGGATACAACTTTTACATTTACAATACAAGAAACATTTTATTACAAGTGGACATTCATTGAAATTAAGGAAATTGGTATTACAAAATTTATAAATGTTCAAACTCACAAGAAATAATATTACAACAATTTACATTTGATTAAAGTCCCAAAAATAATATTACAAAGTTTCTATACAACTGCTTGAATGTAATTACATATATATAGCTACATAATTACACCAAAACTTAATGTACAAGGGTATATCTATGATATACCCGAAGATAGTCCCAATAAAGCTCTAAGCCACAACTTCAAATAATCTCACTCAATTGCTCTATTCTTTATTTCACCCGCGACAGCATACAAAAGCTATCGCCGAGCGGTGAGCTTAGTAGTGCACATCTAATAATTTAAAACTCAATACAAAACACGCTTTGTCCAATCATAACAAAGAGTTTGAAATATTCAAATTCTTCATAATTCATAAAACCAAGGTCAACATTTTTAATTATACAAATCATTTGTTTGAATAACCTTTTGATCAAGTAATCACAATTTACCAAGTCAAAATAAAGCATTTAAAATATTCACATTTTTCTTGAACCATAAAAACAATATAATATTTTCAACCATTTGCAAGCATTTGTTTCAATCACATTTTATCAAAGTATGCACAATTCGAGGGTGTTGCCAACAATTCACATAGTTGGACTCATGACACAAAATTTCTAATCAATGTCGTGTTGTACACCATGACAAAGCAAACTCTACTCCAATAATCGAGGCTAAAGGGAGGCACCAAAGGCTAGCTAGCTAATGAGTACTCATCCGAATCAACCTCAACTGGCAAGCTAGAGAGGGAAACTCAACCTCACAAGTGGAGGAGATCAAATCAAATATCATCTCACTAGGCAAGCTAATGAGGAACAGAAATCACAACAAATCACATTGCCATGTCAATTGTGATTTCAAAACATATTCAAAATAATTTCCAATCACAAAATGCATTTATAAATCAATAAACATATTTAATTGTTGCAAATTCATGCACACAATTGGCAACACATCAAGTTCATCAAAACATTTTAAAACACAATCAAATACCAGCCCAGCCCCTTACTACAATGAAATCAAGGGCCAACATTCGCCTTTCCATAATATAAATTGATTTCACAATTCACAATCTTCAAAACAATGTATTAAATTCTTAAATGCATAAAATAAATTATATTTAAATTATACAAAGTCAATTCAACAATTTAAAGTTCTCGAATATAAAGAAAAAACATTACTCATTCATATAAAGCTCATTCAAGTCACATACAAATTTAAAAACATTGCGTGTGACTTCTTAGGTTCATAACTAATTAGCAATGAGAATGATGTTAAATCTTCAATATCACGGAACTCCTTCCATACCTAGAGTGAAATTTCTTTTTCACTCTTGGTTCTCATAAATCATGAATGATACCTAGTAAAATGTGTCATGACTAACTAGTGATGAATTAAATTCATCCCTTACTTAAAAGCTTAATCATACATACCATTCACTAAAGTCTCTCTATTACAAAGTATTGAACCTAGCTATTTGGATCATATTTCGTCATCTAAATTATAATTCTTAATTAATAAGACTTTCCATAGAAACTCTTTTTTGAATAAGTCTATCTGTCCTAGTTAAGAACTTTGTTTATCAAGAACAATTTAGGTAGCATAGGACTTTATCCCTATTTACTTAGGGTAACAGATCCTATCTTGACTGAACACCTATCTCCACATACAACTAGTCAGAGCTAACACACATTCATATGCCCATATATTGTACAAGTACACAAGTGATATCATACTCAAACCACTTATATACGAGATATCTTTATCATATCAGGTCAAGGGACTATGTGCACTATTATGATCTGGATGACAATATATTGATAAGAGTAAACTCCAAGTATATATCATTTACATGCCACCGATTTGGCCTATTTATCTTATAAATGCCCACCGTATTTGTCCCAAAGATTATAATGTCAGATGGTAGGAGACTCACCATTTCACTTTCATTAATATCTTATACTAATCTATACAACCAAATAGAGGTGACAGTCTAGCCGGGTAGATCAAAATATCCTCGACTATAAACCATTATTTACAGCACTTGTATCAGACAATTCTGTCACACATATTCTCAACTCTTTGAGAAACTTTCGATAATGAGCTAATGGGCTTGTTCAATTAACCATAAACATTTTAAATTAAAATGTAAAACCCCTATTTGCATAGCCTGAAAAATTATACTGTTCCAGTGATCGGTGTCGGTCCGGATAATTAAGAGGAATAGAACTATTTTTAAGACATATAGAAAAGCCCTGATAAAAAATAAATAGACATTCTAGTGTAAAATTTCTAATAGATATATATATATCTTATTCTTAACTTTTCCAAAACGAGAAGAGAGATAAAATTGAATTGAAGAAGAAAAGAAGGAGACGCCATTTTTGTAGAAAACTCACCTTTGTAAAGTGTCGTTTTCAGCTCCATTTTCAGATATTTGGATTCTCTTCATCCGGGTTCTTTTATTTTCAGTCTTATTTTCACATTTTTCTACTTTATTTCATATTTCTTTCTTGTAAAAACAATTATGACTGAGTAGATACTTGAGATTTCAGAGTTAAGTGTAATGATTTAAGTTTTGTTAGTGGATTTGAACTAGGTTTATCCAGATTTTAATATATATAAGTTTTAAAACATGTCTTGTGTGCTTTTTTGACTTACCCATTATTAGGCCTCTTTGGATTTTGTTGTTAATATTTAATTGAAGGATCGAAAGGTAAAAATCATTGATAGATAATCAAGACATTGAACTTAATTACCTATTGTTAGAGATAAACTAAGGATTAAGACATGCTTTTAGTTGATTAAAGTGTTTAATGAGTTTTGAGGAATCGAATATTGCACAAGAGTTTAATGGTTTTCCTTTAAAATACGCTTTAATTTGCTTGAGAAAGAGAGTAAAAAAGTTTAGAAAAAAATTAGATTTATCTAATCAAATCCCAGTAAATTTATTTCATGAACCCCAACTCTGAAATCACCTTTACCAATATTTTATTCTAGTTTTTGCATACCCATCGTTAATTTAGTAGTTTTGCATGTAGTTTGAAGAACTATTTATTTTTCTCAATACTTATTTCTTTAAATTTCTATATAGTTATTGCATCTACTTCTTTAAATTTTAATATACATCATCATTAGCCCAAATAACTGTTACAATTATAGTTTGGTACTCAAACTCAAATATCCCTGGGATGATAATTTTTTTTTACTACTTAAACGACCAGTATACTTGTGAAATTATCATATCACAAAACATGAAAGTGAGTCTTCCAGATCCTTCTACATATCTGCAAGAAAAGTTATAAATATTAGATGAATAACAAAATGCAAAACCTAACAACACAAATTAGAATTCAATAGTTTATTTATCTTTTATTTTATCAATCTTTAATTTTTTAACTGTCGCATTTAATTTTCAAAACCTTGTATTTACTTTTTCAAGCCTTGTATTCACTATTCAAGCAATCAAATCAGTCTTTTTCATTCAATTACCTATGAGATTGATAAAACTACATACAGTAGATTCAGTTTTCACGATCGTTTGATTTCAGAAGTTATAGCGCAATTTAAGTGATATACTCTGTATCTGGTACGCTTGTCAACCATAAGCTGTGAGACAATCGAAATTGTTTTTCTAAGGAAACAAATGCACATTGGCTTAAACTCATTTGTGTACGTCATCTGTATCAAGTTTCTAAAAAAATAATGCAGGTATGAAAGATCTAGAGAGGTGTTTTTTGTCATCAAAATCCAATAAAAAATTAGTGGCTATTCATAAGATTTATCTTTTATCAAAATATATATCTTCAAGTAGAAAGATCCAATATTATTATATTAAAAGATATGTGAATTTTATTATTATGATAATAAGTTTTACGCCTCATCCACAGGAGTAGAGTTTTGTCCTTATAATGTTTAAAGTTTTGATATTATTAATGAATTTATATTTATATATATAATTTATAATTAATTGTAACTTAAATTAAATTTAAATAGAGAAACTATTTTATTGAGCTAACAAAATTTGAGGTTGTAATTTATTTTAAATGGAAATAGAAAAGTTAATATGTAGTTTAGGTATGTATATATATATACACACACATACATGTGTGTGTGAAAATTAATTTTTAATTTACTTTAAAAAAAATCTCAGATCACTTTCTGTTGCATTTGAACATTTTTGCAATATATGTTATTCCGTATCTTTTTCTATCCTCATATTATAATTTTTCTGAAGATGAAACAATCGTACTTTGATTTTTTAATTTCCTCATTTATTTATTTTAAAATAATTCATATTATAATTAGTTCACATAAAGATGTGACATGACAACTCTCTCCGAATCTTCAACCGACATGGCAAGCATGGAGTGGTCGGTGGTCCTCCGATTCGCGAGTGATCCAAAATTTTGCTGTACAAATTCAGTCTACATATTTAGTCGGGAACTAAAATTAGGTTATGTTATGGTAGAAAATATATTCAAAATCAGCCATTGCGTTAGGTCCACAAATAAGAAAGTTGACTCAAATTTTTATTCCTGCTCGAGTAGATAAAACGACGAATAAAGGCAATAAATTTAAAAAATTTTAAATTTAATAAAAATTCAATAAAATGAATAATAATTAATATCATTTTCATTCTATTATAAAAGTAAATTATTTAAAAAAAATGCATAAAAATATTTAAATTTAAAATCTCACAATTTCTTACATCATAAAAAATTTTTCTCATTACTTATTTTTTAAAATTTCAATATAATTATTACATTTACTTCTTTAAATTTTAATATACATCATCATTAGCCTAAATAATTGTTACAACTATAGTTTAATACTCAAACTCAAATCCCCGTAAGATAATGTCTGTTCTTTACTACTTATTTAGAAAAAGAATTATAAATATTAGATGAACAATAATGTGAAAACTCCAATAACACAAATCAGAATTCAACAATTTATTTATTTTTTATTTTATCAATATTTAATTTTTCAACTGTCGCATTTAATTTTCAAAGGTTTTTTTTGCCATCAAAATCAAACAAAAAATTAGTGTCTATCCATAAGATTTATCTTTTATCAAAATATATAACTTCAAGTAGAAAGATTGAATATCATTATATTAAAAGTTATGTGAATTTTATTGTCATGACAATAAGTAGGAGTGGTGACAATTAGGATAAGTTGAGAGAAGGGACATTGGGGTAGTTTGATCACATAAATATATGGAGGTTCTAGTTAGACAATAGAGCACATTGGGTTAGAGGATAAAAAGAAAAGAATGGGTAAATTTAAACTGATTTGGAGGAGAGTAGTATAAAATGTTTAGAAGTATTATACATTTTCTATGATTTAACTCAAAATCGTTTAGAATGGAGAAAGAGAATCTATATAACCTACTCTAATAAATTTTTAAAATAAAAGTTTAGTTAAATTGAATTGAGTTGATAATAGGTTCTACATCTCATCCATAAGAGTGGATTTTTGTTCCTCTTATAATTATTTATAATGTTTAAAGTTTTGATATTATTAATAAATTTATGTTTATATATATAATTTATAATTAATGGTAACTTAAATTAAATTTAAATAGAGAAATTATTTTATTGGGCTAACAAAATTTGATGTTCTAATTTATTTTAAATGGAAATAGAAAAATTAATATGAAGTTTTGATTGTGTCAAAAATTTAATTTTTAATTTACTTTAAAAAAAGAAATCTCAGATCACTTTCTGTTGCATTTGAACATTTTTCCAATATATGTTATTCCGCATCCAATTATTATAACCCATTAAATCTCTATTAAATAAATATTTCTCTTGACTGAAGTCATCAGTTTATTTAATTAGTTCTTAATTTTTTTAATTAAAAATTAATTCCCATAAATATCTGACATGACAACTCTCCGAATCGCCAACCGACATGTCAAGCATGGAGTGGTCGGTGGTCCTCCGATTCGCGAGTGATCCAAAATTTTGCTGTACAAATTCGGTCTACATATTTAGTCGAGAACTAAAAGTAGGTAATGTTATTCAAAATTTTATCCAAATATCAAAAATTTTATCCAAATATCAAAATCAAAATTGAGGATTTTAATTTTTTGCCTTAAATATGTAATTCAATTTGTATTTTTGTTAATACTGCATGATAAAAATTTTGCATTTTTTACTTTTATATTTATAAAACTGCTTTTATTTAAGTCTCATTCACATAGTTAAATAATAGACACTGTTTATTCTGAATAAACCACTCTTCACTGAAATTATATAATTGATTTTAATCTTAGAATGTTTAGCTTTCAATGATAAAAGTCATAATTTCTAAATTTTAATTTGAAAATTGAATAAAATTTTCTTAATTTAAAAATTTTTTATTTAATTATTCAAAATTTAAAGAATTAAATAAAATAAGCAATTCTGGATTTTTTTCTTAAGCCAAAACAAATGATGTTGACTATTAAACAACAGATCACCTTTCATCACAATCTGTGGTGAGAATGGTGCCATCACATCGTACGTGCTAGATTTTGGTAGGTTAAAGTAAAACGCAAGTCCAACGTCGTAGAGCTATTGGCTATATATAAATCAGCAAAATAGTTGGTGTTCAAGCCAGAAGAAATATTTGTGTGTGTTTCTGTTGTTGGTGTGGCTATTCATGGCGACTGAACTGCTGTGCTTGCCACGTCCATTCTCATCATCAGCACAAAAACTATACAGATTTCCCTTGCAAAGAGCCTTTCATCTCCGTCTCCATGGCACTCCCATGACTCTGCAAGTACGTTGCTCGGTGGCCAACGAAAATTCCAGTTTAACGGAGTCTAGAAGGTCGGCCAACTTTCAGCCTAACATATGGAGTTATGACTATTTGCAGTCCTTGAAGAATGATCATTCGGTAACTAAAATATACATAATTTTCTTCTCTTCTTTTGATTTGATATTTGTTTATTATTATCAACATTTTTACCCATTTACTACATGCATTACACTTTGTATGGGTATATTATGCACAGGAGAGAGCAAGGTAATTTAATGGGAGAAGAAGAGGGAGCGGGAGAAATTACAAAGCACAATCATTATATATAATTGTTTTGTTATAATCATTATTATGATGAGTCTCATGTTGGTATTATCATAATTAACGGTCAAAATCTATCAATTATATATATAACAGTGTGTATGATTTTTTTTATCCTGAATGAAATTAAAAAATCGAATCAAATTGAACCGAATAGAAAAAAAATCATTAATATAAGAGATAAACCGAATTTATTTTACTGTTTTTATTTGATTTTAGTTATTCATTAAGAATCAAATCAAAATTGTATTGAAACCAAATCAAGATCAAATCAAAAATCAATTATATATATATATATATAATTTTCAGTGCTTTAAATCACTTATTATATGACTGAATTACCTTTTAGATATATAATATACTTTCTAATCTTCGATTATATGTATCTTCTAGTTAAATAATATATAATTAAGGAATAAGTAATAAAAATAATATAATATACTTATATATACATATTGTTATTTAGACTTTAGTATTATTATTTTTATTGGTGTTTTAATAATAATTTTATTTTAATTTATTTTCTCTCATGTAATGAAATTAATTGTTTAAAAATGAAGGTGCTGTCATATTGGAGGAAAGCTTGGAACTTGGATGTTGATATGACTTGTTCTATAGTGGAAAATGTGACAATGAAGCTTAACTTTATTTGTTGTGCTTGTTGATTTGCTGTTGTTTTATGTTCGGGATGGAAATATTATATTATGGATGTTTGATGTTGACTTATATTTTTTATGTGAGAATTATTAGTTCAATTTCAATATATTTCTTGAATAAAACTTTATTCTTTATGCTACTTTATTGATATTTCATTTCGATATTAGTATTATTTTTTGTTGGTTTTTCCATGTTAGAAATTTATAAGGAAAAAGTACATTTTAATATCATGTGATTAGCACATTTTATTAATAAGGATTTGAATTATTATAATAATAATTATTTTTTAACTTAAGAGTTTGTCTTATTACACGGTTAACACTTAAAAACAAAATTGTTAAAGAGCATCAATATATTTTAACATGACAATTCTCTTCGTGCTCTTAAATTGGCATGGTAAGTGAGACCTCATTTATTTTGTTGTATATACTGATTTACCTACTGATTTTTCTCACAATAGAGGGTAAGTGTCAATATATTTTGTTTTCTTTTATTCTTCCTAACTTGGCACTAGATGAATGACATAATTATATATAGTTAAATATTTGGGTTCCACTTGCTATATTAATTTAAGAGTGCAAAGAGACTTACTATGTCAGTATATATTGACACTGTTTAGTAATTTTCTTCTTAAATGTTAATGATATGATAATACAAGCCTTTGAATTAAAGAAAAAAAAGACTTTAGGCCCGCACGATTACAAGTACTAAAGTGTACTTTTTTTTAAATTTATAATTACTTTTATTTGTTTGAAAAAACACAATAATATAATAATTTTAAGTTAAAAAAAAATAAAAATAAAATCAAAATTAAAATTAAAAAATTAAAATCAAACATTTGATTCCAATTCTAATAAAAAAAAAAAAGAAGAATCGAAATTCAGTTTCGATTCATAAAATAAGGGACCATACACCTTAACATGCATGAAATAGCTTATAAGAAAAAAAAAGAAAAAAAACAGTTATATGAAATAAGTTTTTGAAAAGGAGAAGGAAAATATTTACTTTTTGCGCAGGAAGACTTCAAAATTTATTAATTAAAAAGGGAAAGGAAATGTTTTTGTTTTGTTTTGATGAAGGAAATGGAAAAAAGAATAAGTGTAAATTATTATTAAATTAGAGAGATTATAATAAGATTTTTTTTTTTTTAGAAATTCAATCTGAACAGACTCAATACAACCCTTTTAATGACCATGTCTATCATTAATTTGAAGAATCATATTTTATAAAATAAAAATTTCGCATTTATTTAAAAAAAAAATTTCATTCAAAATTTTAATAAAATATCAAGTTCATACAATTGTTATTCTATAAAAAAATTATTTTACACTTAAACAATAGTTGTTACTCACAAATAAAATTTGTTGTCTCCTATCATTAATTATATTTAATAAAAATTTGAAAATAAATAAAATATACATATTTATATTTTAAATCTATAATAAATCATATTAGATAAATTTTTGAACCAAAATTTTTCGTGAAGTACTAAAAGTTAAAAAAAAAAAAATCTGAGTTAAAGAGATACAGTGAATTCCACTTGATTTTTTTTAATTATTTTTTTATTTTTAAGCAACCATTTTGAGTTATAATTAAATTCAAGCTACTTTTTTTTTTTAAAAAAAAATCGAGTTACTCTCATTATTATTATTATTATTGAAAACGAATTATAAAAAAATAGTTTCAATTCAATTTAAAGATTATATATCAACTTTCAAAATATTATTTTTTTAATATTAATTTAAAAATAAATTTATTAATTTAATTTGAAATTTTGGATTATCTCCTAATTTTAAAAATTAAAATTATTTTTAAATTGAATACAGCTTTAAGCTAATTATATATCGATGAAAAATAATTATTTCTCATTTAATGAATACTTAATTGCGTATAAATAGCTATTGTACAAGGGATTGAGAAAGTAATTTGAAAAATTGTGATTGAACAATTACACATAATGGTAAAACAATAATTTATTAAAAATATTTTCAGTTAATAAATTATTTTATATATTTTAATTCAGTATAATTAATAAAATATTATTAATATAATTTATTTAAAATTTTAAAATATTTTTTAATAAGTTAAATTTTAATTAATGAAAAATAGAATAAGTAGACAAACACTCAAAACTCTTTGGCTAATTATTATTGGGGCTTGCTTTTAAAATATTTTTGGATTATTCTATTGAAATTATTAATATATTATTTTTCTCCAAAATATATATTATCTATTTTAGCCTAATGTTTCTTTTGTTCAAATAAATAAATTTATCTTTTCTAGATTTATTTAAAATATGGGCATGACTATTATTATTATTATTATTATTATTATTATTATTATTATTATTATTATTATTATTATTTTGTAGAAGGAAGCCTTGCAATGTATTATTATTTTGAGCACAAAGGAATCCATCAAATAACCAGAAATGTATTATTATTTTGTAGGTTGAGACGTACAAAGATAAGGCAACTAGGCCGGAGCAAGAGGTGAGAAGTATGATTACCAATGAAAAAACAGAGTTGCTCTCTGTTCTTGACTTGATTGATACAGTCCAAAGGCTAGGATTGGGGTACCGTTTCGAGTCCGAGATAAGGAAAGCCCTTGAAAGATTTGTGTCTTTAGGCGGACTTGATGTGGAAAGAATTGATAGCCTACATGCTACTGCTCTTAGTTTCAGGCTCCTCAGAGAACATGGTTTTGAGGTCTCTCCAGGTACTCATCACTCTTAACTTGCCCCTATGCTTCATGGTCTCAATTATTGTCTCAATCTGTTTGATATTTTTCTCTGGATAATGTCTATTTCAAGCATAAATCAGTTCTTTCAATCTGTTTGATAATTTTCATTGGATAAAATCTGTGCAAGCACAGATGTGTTTATGAAATTCAAGGATGAATATGGGAATTTCAAGGAGTGCCTCAAAGAGGACATTAAGGCAATGTTGAGTCTGTATGAAGCTTCATATCTTGCGTTTGAAGGAGAAACAATATTGGATGAGGCCAATTCATTCACAAGATTACATCTAAAAAGGCTCAAAGAAAAAGAAAGCAATCACATTGTAGAACAGTTGAATCATGAATTAGAGCTTCCTTTGCATCGTAGAACGCAGCGATTGGAGGCTCTGTGGAGTATTGATGCATACAGTAAAAGGGAAGATGCTAATCGAGCACTGCTTGAGCTTGCTGTAATGGATTTCAACATGGTGCAGTCACATCTCCAAAAAGATCTTCGAGACCTGTCAAGGTCGGATTTGAATGCTTGTTATGATTAAATTCTAGCTAACTGCTTCAAGTTTTCATTTAATAACTTCAAGATTTCAAGGTTTCACTCAATAGCTAATTTTGCTTCTTACACATCATTTAGGTGGTGGAGGACCATGGGTCTTGCAACCAAGCTGAACTTTGCTAGAGACAGATTAATGGAGTCCTTCTTTTGGGCAGTAGGGATGATTTTTGAACCACAATACAGCAGTTGCCGTAAAGGTCTAACAAAAGCGGCTGCATTACTAACGCTTTTTGATGATGTGTATGATGTTTATGCTACTTTGGATGAGTTGGAACTGCTTACAGATGCTATTCAAAGGTTTGATATCTAAGAAAGAATGGTTTCCCATTTTGTTTCTATTGGTAAATTTGTAATTATGTTCAATTTTTTATCTTAATAATTTATTATTTCAGATGGGATGTCAATGCAATCAACAATCTTCCAGATTATCTGAAGCTGTGCTTTTTAGCTCTGTATAATACTGTTAATGAGATGGCTTATGAAAACCTTAAGGAGAAAGGAATAAACATTCTTCCATACCTTACAAATGCAGTAAGTCTCAGGCTTTTGTATTTGTTAATTTCTACTAATATGCAGAAAATATAGTAACTTATGTTTTCTATTTTCTTATTTTCAAATGTTTTAATTCAATATGTTTACTTTTCTCTCTCAGTGGGCTGATATGTGCAACGCATTCCTACAAGAAGCAAAATGGTTTTACAAAAAGTCCACACCATCATACGAGGAGTATCTTGAAAATGCATGGATCTCTTCATCAGGGCCCCTTCTATTAGTTCATGCCAATTGCTTGATAAGTGACAGTATCACAGAGCAGGAGGCTGAAGGCTTAGAAAAGTACCATGATCTCTTGCGCTGGCCTTCCACCATCTTTCGGCTGTGCAACGATTTGGTTTCTGCATCGGTATGTTATGAGTATATGCTTTCCTTATTTTTCTTTTTGAGCTAAATTGAAATGTTGATGGTTATTGCTTCTCCATCGTTCTGTTCTTTTTCTGTTTCTGTTTTTGATGAAGTGGAGGTAGTGTATCATAACCTATGGTGAGACTTCTCCTAGACTCATAGATGCTAAGTTAACTATCAGCAGCCCAAAGAATAAGAAAGTGGCATGTCATATATAACAAGCAGCAGTATGTCAAAGCAAACAGAAATTCCACCTGCAGCAGATTACAAAAGACAAATAACTAAATAGAATCTTTGAATCATAATAAAAGATCCCACGATCTTGTCTTAGTTGGAGGGACCTGGCAAAGAGAAGTCAAGGGGCTCCAGAGATGTGTCCCAGTTGGAATCCTGTGACTGTCATGTCAGAGAGTGATCCTGATATGCTTTGCTCTTAAGAGATAGAATATGAATGTAGTGAGAGAATGAGTCAAAATGTCACTAGTTGCTTATCTATTTTAGGAGAAAAGGGTATATTTTATTGGTTTATTATAATTGACATTTCATCACATTAAGTGATTAATTTTATGTAATGCAGGCCGAATTAGAAAGCAGTGAAACTGCAAATTCTATTGTGTGCTACATGAATGACAATGGTCTTTCTGAGGAACTTGCAAGTAAGCAAATGAGGAATTTGATTGATGAAATCTGGAAGAAGATGAACAAAGAAAGAGTTGAGAACTCTATATTTGCAAAACCTTTTATTGAAACAGCATTTAACCTTGCTCGCATAGCCCATTGTACATATCAGTATGGAGATGGGTATAGTGCTCCAGATGAACGATCAAGGAAACGTGTATCATCGGTGATAATTGAGCCTCTTTCGCTCAATGATCGATAAAGGACTTGTTTTCTTCAAGCACATTATATGTGCATTACAGGGTTTATAGTTCATAGAATAAATACAATAGTTAAGCTAAACATGTGAGTATGATTTTACTATACAGCTAGTAAGTTTGCAACATATGACGTGTAAACTCTTTAGATGAATATTAAAATTAATATATGAAGGATGAGGAGGGAGGTTGGTCATTGTATTTCCATTCTCTATATCAATAATTTTATTTCACTCCCATTCCTGATGTAGAGACCATGGCCATCATATTGGAGTTAGATTCACTTGTGGTTGAAATTATCACTTGAACAATTTGGGGTTATTGAGTATTAATTTGTCGTGTATTCTATGGTTACTTATTTCATAAAATATATAATTATTTTATTACAGAAAATAAAATAATTTAACATAAATCTACGATTCATCTCATCACATTTTTGTAAAATAATTTTTTTATAAAATAGTGAATTACAAAAACTTTGTCAACTTAATAAAAAAAATAAAATTATTTTCATGTAAGAAATATATATAATATTTTTTTAAAAGTCTAAGAGAAATTATATATGATAAACTTTGTGGGTTAGGATTTATTAAACACTATTTATTAATTGTTTTAAAAAAATAATAAATATGCTTTTTTTTTTATATGGAGAAATTTTATTTTTTTCGTTAAATTAATAAAATTTCTACAAATAATTACTTTACAGAAAAAAAATTATTTTATAAATTATAAATTTATATTAAATTATTTTATTTTTTATAACAAAATAATTATTTTTGTATGAAACCAAGCACATAATATATCATATTGAAGGGTGCCTTCTGTAATTATTTAATTTGATTGAAAATAAAATTACTTTGCCTCTTAATCATTAGATTTTCTAATATTATAATGTTAAAATTTTATACAAATTTTATTACCGGCCAACTACTAAGCCAGTATCAGAATCCTATTTACCCAAATTCTTCCTTTCTATCGTCCTCTCTCTTTTCCTCTGATTTTCCACAAACGCCGATACAATGCCTAATACAAACACCTGTGAATTGTAGATTAATTGATTCTCTCTTGGTCTCCCCCTTCTCTCAGACGGCATAGGACTACAAAATCTAGGATTTTCATCATCAGCTTTCTTCTTATTTAAGGTGAACGTCACATATTCGGTCACAGATTCTAATGGCCGATTGTTTCCAATTTGATTAGATTTTGAAATTACTGAATACCTATTATTTATTGTATTGTGTTAAGAAAATAAAAATCACAAATTTAAAAAATATAAAATTTAAAGTGATTTGGTGTAAGTCTAGTTCGTAAATAAATCTTCTATTGTGAGACAAATAATTAAAAACATTAAATATTTTTATTTCTCACAAATCACTCAAACTCTCAAACTCAATTACACCCAAAATCTCACAAGAAAAATTCTCTCTAATTTTTCTCTCTTTTAAAATTGGAGTTCTTATCAAAAACTGAGATCAATCTCCTTTATATAGGTTTAAGAATTCGACTCAAATTAATTGCCAAAATCGGCAACAATTGCATAGCTCGCACTTTTCCACTTTTAAAACTCAAGTTGAAATCTTTCGCCAAGTCAAAGATTACTTGGCACCAAATCGTTGGAACTCTTAAGCTTGTAGGGTCCAAATTGATTACTTTAAAGATTTGTCTTGGCTCCATTTTATACTTCAAGGTTAAGTAAAAGAATTCTTTATAGTTAAGGAAATTTAAAGGCATCGAATAACAATTCTCCACCTTGATTTGAATTTTCTTACACCAATAATTTCTCAACCCTCTTAATCTTTATGTCATATAGAATTAACTTTCACAATTTTTGCAAAAATAAATTTTTGCTTGAGTAATTCTTTCCACTCCTTTTTGTCGATATTATCCCTTGTCTCAATTTGCATATTTCTAACCAGTGTGCTGCCTTCAATTTGTAGAGATTTCTTATGCCAAGCTTCTCATCTTTCATGATCACAAGAGCACTTCAGCTAACTCTCATGACCCACTTTGAATGGAACACCCATAACCTAAAGAATCCAATTTTCCTAGAGAAATCAAGTTTCTTTTAAACTTAGGAACATACCTCATATCATCAAATAATTTCACACGATCGCCCTGCAACTTGATCTTCATTCTTCCAGTGCCTTCAACTTCCATCTTCTTGCCATTGGCTAGCTTCACTTTTTCTCCTTTCTTTATTATAATTTTATCAAACCACTCATTTTTTGAGCATATATGAAAAGGACAAATAGAATCCATTAACCACTCATCTTGTAACAGGTCCTTTGTGTTTTCCTTCCCATCATCCATACTTAAAACATCATATTCAATTTCTTCATCAGTGGCAATTGTAGCAGTTTCTTATTTTCTGTGACTCTTCTTGAATTCATTGAATTGTGCAAGGTCTTCTTGCATCTTCTTACAATTATATTGAATGTGACCCTTCTGATGACAGTAGTAACACTCCTTATCTACAATTTCTACTTGTGGTCTTGATTTTGATCTACTATTTGTTCTCAAATTGCTTCCACTTGTATTGCTTCTCCCACAACTAGAACTCGCTACAAAAGCTCTACCATCATTGCTACTGCTTGTATTCTTGAACTTCTCATTATTCAAGATAACTACAGAGCCTCCTCCACCTTCAATGTCTCTTTTCCAACTTTTAAGGCTGTCATCAGCTTTTGTAAGATTGTGAGAGAGAGGTTAAAAGCAAAAGGGCTTTATCTTCTTCATATATTTTGACACCGACACTAGTCAACTGGATAATTAATTTATTGAAGCAGTTGAGGTAATCTCTAACACCAATACCTTCTTCCATTATGAGTTGGTACAATTCCTTCTTCAAATACAAGCGATTTGTGAGGGGTTTAGACATATATGGGCTTTTTATCTTCTCCCACAAAACAACTAGTGAAGTTTTCTCCAAGACATTGTACTTCACATCAGGGGCTAAAGTCAATCTAATTGTACTCACTGCCCTTTGCTGAAGTTCCAGCCAAATCATCATCTTTGACATTCACCGGTTACTTCTTGTTCAAAGCTTTAATTAATCCTTATTGCACAAGAATATCTTTCATAGTGCTTTGCCACAAACTAAAATTATTTTTCTCATTGAACAGCTCCACCTCAAATTTTGTTCTTATCATTTTTGGATCCCATGAACCTCGGCTTTGATACTAATTTGTTAAGAAAATAATAAATTATAATTTAAAGAATACAAAATTTAAAGCGGTTTGGTGTAATTCTAGTCTATAAATAAATCTTCTATTATGAGAAAAATAATTACAAACACTAAATATTTTTCTCTCTCAGAAATCACTCAAACTTTCAAACCCAATTACCCCTAAAACCTCACAAGAAAAATTCTCTATTATTTTTCTCTCTCTCAAAATTGGGTTTCCTATCAAAAACTGGGTTACCCCAAAACTGAAGATCAATCTCCTTTATATAGGTTTAAGAAGCCGGCTCAAATTAATTGCCAAAGTTGGCAACAATTGCATAGGTTGCACTTTCCTACTTTCAAAACTCAAGTTGAAATCTTTGACCAAGTCAAAGATTATTTGGCACCAAACCATTGGAACTCTTAAGCTTGGAGAGTCCAAATTGATTACTTCAAAGATTTATCTTGGCTCCATTTTCTACTTCAAGACTAAGTAAAAGAATTCCTCATAGTTAAGAAAATTTAAAGGCACCAAATAACATATTGTATTTGAAGTGGGTTTCCCTTTGGAAGTTAAAATATGTAATTTGGTTGTTTTTGTTCTTGTGGACCTTGTGGTGTTTGTTCTTGCAGTTGAGTTTTCCTAATTTAACGTTGTTTTTTTTTTTGAATATTTAGAAATGCATCTGAATTTTAATAGAATTTAGGAGTTTTGATGATGATTTTTATGTGTTAGACACTAAAACATTTTTTTAGCTGTGAAGGTTTTGGACCTTCTCCAATCAAATAATTTATGATGTTATATATTCAAGCTGTTGCTTTCTATGATTAGGTGATTTGTGCTTGGTTAGGAATATTGTTAACGACATTACTATGTTGATTTTGAAATTCAATCTATCTTTGTTGATTTTCAATTGAATTTTTTTTCCCTTTTATGGATAAAACTTGGTGATATATATAAATAAAATTGAAACACCCTATAATTGAATTGAGGTTAATTCTAAATTTTATATAGGGTTTCGTAGCTGATTCTTCTAATAGAGGAGCAAAATTACCTTCAATGTTGAGAAAAAAGCATGAAAATTACATAAAAACTATTGAACTAAAAAAAAAAAAAAATCAGGTGGCTAAATTTTGAGAGTTGCAGTATAAATAGTGGTGTCTTTGGGTTCAAATTGTCCATTTGTAATATGATTATAAAATTTTACTTGATTGCATTTTGGACAAATGAGAATGACAAATCTTACATGGACACAGGCAGAAATGAGAGAAGATAGAGGAAGAAGAAATTATAGTTTTATTAAATATAAAAATAAATAATAAAAAAGAGCCATTTTTTTGGTAGGAGTCAATTAGAAGTGACATAGTATTTTATTTTGTCACACCCTATCCCTCTGTAAGATATGATATGATTCCATAGTATACCTAATAAATTACCGAACTTCGCCTACCGGTAATCTGTTAAATATACTACAAGGGATTTTGGTAAAACAATTTCATTCCTAAGTTAAATTATTGCAAAAAGCTGGAGACATTAGTTTAGAAATTAATTAGACATTCTATAATTAAAAGAAATTATTTTATTTTATTTTATAAAAAATTCGTGTGGTTACGACTGAAATTTTGTTAAATCACAATTTTAAAACTTGTTAAATTCATCTGTGGCAATTTATATAACATAATTAAATAAATCATCATTAAAAAATTTTCTTTCTTTCATCCACAAACCAAAAAGGATACAGCTTTACATTTACAATACAAGAAACATTTTATTACAAGTGGACATTCATTGAAATTATGGAAATTGGTATTACAAAATTTATAAATGTTCAAACTCACAAGAAATAATATTACAACAATTTACATTTGATTAAAGTCCCAAAAATAATATTACAAATTTTTTATACAACTGCTTGAATGTAATTACATATATATAGCTACATAATTACACCAAAACTTAATGTACAAGGGTATATCTATGATATACCCGAAGATAGTCCCAATAAAGCTCTAAGCCACAACTTCAAATAATCTCACTCAATTGCTCTATTCTTTATTTCACCCGCGACAGCATACAAAAGCTATCGCCGAGCGGTGAGCTTAGTAGTGCACATCTAATAATTTAAAACTCAATACAAAACACGCTTTGTCCAATCATAACAAAGAGTTTGAAATATTCAAATTCTTCATAATTCATAAAACCAAGGTCAACATTTTTAATTATACAAATCATTTGTTTGAATAACCTTTTGATCAAGTAATCACAATTTACCAAGTCAAAATAAAGCATTTAAAATATTCACATTTTTCTTGAACCATAAAAACAATATAATATTTTCAACCATTTGCAAGCATTTGTTTCAATCACATTTTATCAAAGTATGCACAATTCGAGGGTGTTGCCAACAATTCACATAGTTGGACTCATGACACAAAATTTCTAATCAATGTCGTGTTGTACACCATAACAAAGCAAACTCCACTCCAATAACCGAGGCTAAAGGGAGCCACCAAAGGCTAGCTAGCTAATGAGTACTCATCTGAATCAACCTCAACTGGCAAGCTAGAGAGGGAAACTCAACCTCACAAGTGGAGGAGATCACATCAAATATCATCTCACTAGGCAAGCTAATGAGGAACACAAATCACATTGCCATGTCAATTGTGATTTCAAAACATATTCAAAATAATTTCCAATCACAAAATGCATTTATAAATCAATAAACATATTTAATTGTTGCAAATTCATGCACACAATTGGCAACACATCAAGTTCGTAAAAACACTTTAAAACACATTCAAATACCGGCCCAGCCTCTTACTACAATGAAATCAAGGGCCAACATCCGCCTTTCCATAATATAAATTGATTTCACAATTCACAATCTTCAAAACAATGTATTAAATTCTTAAATGCATAAAAGAAATTATATTTAAATTATACAAAGTCAATTCAACAATTTAAAGTTCTCAAATACAAAGAAAAAACATTACTCATTCATATAAAGCTCATTCAAGTCACATACAAATTTAAAAACATTGCGTGTGACTTCTTAGGTTCATAACTAATTAGCAATGAGAATGATGTTAAATCTTTAATATCACGGAACTCCTTCCATACCTAGAGTGAAATTTCCTTTCCACTCTTGGTTCTCATAAATCTTGAATGATACCTAGTAAAATGTGTCATGACTAACTAGTGATGAATTAAATTCATCCCTTACTTAAAAGCTTAATCATACATACCATTCACTAAAGTCTCTCTATTACAAAGTATTGATCCTAGCTATTTGGATCATATTTCCTCATCCAAATTATAATTCTTAATTAATAAGACTTTCCATAGAAACTCTTTTCTGAATAAGTCTATCTGTCCTAGTCAAGAACTTTGTTTATCAAGAACAATTTAGGTAGCATAGGACTTTATCCCTATTTACTTAGGGTAACAGATCCTATCTTGACTGAACACCTATCTCCACATACAACTAGTCAGAGCCAACACACATTCATATGCCCATACATTGTATAAGTACACAAGCGATATCATACTCAAACCACTTATATATGAGATATCTTTGTCATCTCAGGTCAAGGGACTATGTGCACTATTATGATCTGGATGACAATATATTGATAAGAGTAAACTCCAAGTATATATCATTTACATGCCACTGATTTGGCCTATTTATCTTATAAATGCCCACTGTATTTGTCCCAGCATTATAATGTCAGATGGTAGGAGACTCACCATTTCACTTTCATTAATATCTTATACTAATCTATACAACCAAATAGAGGTGACAGTCTAGCCTGGTAGATCAAAATATCCTCGACTATAAACCATTATTTATAGCACTTATATCAGACAATTTTGTCACTCATATTCTCAACTCTTTGAGAAACTTTCGATAATGAGCTAATGGGCTTGTTCAATTAACCATAAACATTTTAAATTAAAATGTAACACCCCTATTTGCATAGCCTGAAAAATTATATTGTTCCAGTGATTGGTGTCGGTCTGGACAATTAAGAGGAATAGAACTATTTTTAAGACATATAGAAAAGCCCTGATCGAAAATAAATAGTAATTTCTAGATGGAAAAGTAAAAATAAGAAAAACAAAATATAAAAGGTTAAATGAGCCGGGAGTCACAGTGATGGGTGATCTTCCTGGGAAGTGACTGCGAGGTCAGTCTTAACTCGAATTTTGAACCGGAAAATGTGACACTGCAGTCCTAAGGACTATTGCAAACACAGTGGAAAAGAGAAAATCACAAAAAAGAGTTGTTAAACATGTCAAATAATTAGGTTAGGGATCCGGAAGAAATATTGAATAACTTGCAAACCAGATTGAACCGGCGAGGGGCAATTTGGTCAATTCACCTCTAGAGCTGACTCCTGATCTAACTGTCCAATAAAATCTGACAAATGAAAATTTTGAAATATATAATTAAATTAAATAACTATGAAAAATTAAAGGAAAAAGAAAAGAAAAGAAAATAAGATTAATGACATCACCCCATGACATGAGCATGACCTAATAAATAAATTACCATTTAATTTATTTATTTGACTAAGTCAAACAAGGAATAAAAAAAAAATTTAAAGAGCAAAATTTTCACTTCTTCTTCTACCTATGGCCGGCACTCCCTCTCTCTCATTTCTCTCTCTTAAAATCTCCATGGAAGCTTGACTCAAGCTTTCTAAACCCTAAAATTTGTCCTAATTTCCCCAACTCACTTAATTAAACCTTACCCTTGCAACTTGAAAATAAGATTGAAGAAAGAAAAAATTCAAAAAGAATGTGGAAAATTGAAGAGGGAGAAGCCACATAAAGAGGTTAGTTCAAATATTCTAATCTCTCTTTATATTCATGCATATATACTTGAATTAACTTAGACAATTGAGAAAAATGAAACAAAATCAAGCATGTTAGAACCTTAATGAAATTTGGCTGCCATGGTGGTAGTGTGAATTGATGTGTTTTGGTTTGATAAAATATGTATACAAGTTAAATTAAGTGTGTAAGTATGAATTATGTACTTTAATTTCACTAATTGTGCAATTTAGAGAAATTAGGGTTCTTGGCACTTAGGGTTTGGGAAAAAAAATGTAGAAAATGGTCAATGGATGCAAATGATCTTAATGATGGTTAGAAATGGTCAATTGAGACCATTTGTGGTGTGTGTGAATTGATAGAACCAAGTTACAATTCGGATTGGTTAGGGTCAGTATGCTGACAGCTTGACCTAGGTCCCTTTCAGGGATCAAAACTGAAAATTTACTAACTCAATTGGTGTGAGGCTAATGAGGAATGAAACTAGACAAAAAATGGATCATTTTTTATTTAGGAATCATTCCTAGAAAAGGACATTAGGATAGTGAACAATTAGGCCAAACCCGGATTTGGGCACACTACCCTGTACAAAAATGACCAAATGAACAGTAGTCACTTAAATGACCATAACTTGGCCTAGGAAAGTCCAAATGACTTAAATCTTATACCGATGGAAAGCTGAGACATAGCCCTACAACTTTCATGAAGAAAACAAACATAAATTTTGACCATAACCTATCCGAAAAGTCACCTGCAGTCAGTACACCAAAACTACCAGTATCCAGAAAATGCCCAGAATTCTGGGTAACACCAATCCGGCCAGCCTTAGTTAAATGGCCATATCTTGGGCAAAACTCTAAATGGGAATTAAATATAAGACAATAAGGAACAACTTTGATGAAGGACACTTAGCCAAATTTCCATAGAAATTAGACCAATGAAACAGTACAATACAGGACACCAAAACTGAAAAAATTGAATTTTCTCTTAGGACACTTAAAAATTGAAATGACAACCAAAACCAATAAATTAGACACCTAAAATGTGGTATGTGGGTATAATTGGAATCCACATACCTATTAAGTGATGCGTCCCTACCGCAAGTGCACGGGCCGTACAAGTAGTATAGAAAAGATATCGATCCCACGAGGAGTCGTGTTAATGATTGAATTTTTGATATAAAAGTTGACTAAACCGAAGTATTTATGAAATTAAAGTAATGAATTGATGGGTAATGGAGTGTGAAATCTATATGTGCAAAATCAATATTCTATTCAACAATGTATTGTATTAAACTAAAATTGCATCAAATTGAAATAAGCAAGTTCAAATATGGCAATATTCAAAATGGCAAGTAATTAAATTCGATTAGAAATTAACAATGGTAAAAAGGCGATTCCGGAGTTCGGGATTTCATATCCGAGCTATTTTGGGATTTTAGATCGGTTATCCAATTTTATGAAACTTATGGGTTTTAAGAAGATTAATTCTTAAATCCTTTGAATTCTCTTTCGAGTGAGACAAAGAGTGCCTCAATCAAACTAATCCTACTTTCGTGGAGTTAGAATTAATTAAGACCCATTAAGTTCTTTAATTAATCTGTGAATCCTCTTAATCCTTAGCCTATTTCTAGGTCTAAGTTAATTAAGTCCAATTTCTTGATTATCTATCACAAGGCCTTCTCCTTTCGGTGCTTCAACCATAGATTAAGAACATCACTTAATGGGATCCTACATTAAGCATGTCATTAAGCATACAAGAAATGAATAAAACTCATTAAGACCACAAAATATGGATTACCCAATCAAAATCCACAAAATATCTCAAATATTACAACCCTTACTCCAGAATCAAAAGTAAACTACTCTCTATCCATAATGCTTACAAGATATGATGAGTTTAAATGGAAATAAAGCTTTAATCTAAGCTAAGAAGTAAGAAATTAAACACTAGAAATGTAGAAAGATGTAAGGAAAGAAAGAAATCTGCAAATCTTGGTTGAAAAAATGGTGTGGAAGGTGGAAGTGACTCTTTAAATTCTGCTCAGCCCCTCCTTTCCTTTTCTGCTCCCTTTTTGTCTCCCTTCTAAAATGGGATAATGAGACTATTTATAGCATTTTTCTGACATGGAACCCTAAAATGGTATGTTCTAGGAGGAATTATTTGAGGGAATCTCCTGCCAGCTCATTAATGAACTCTTTATGGGACTGCATAAGTGGACTGCATAAGTTATGCAGTCCCTTATGCGCTGGCTGGTTCTGAGTCACTTATGCGAAACTGCATGACTTGGTGCATAGGTTATGCACAATTCCGTGAAGGTGCATAAGGGAGGCGAGAATGTGCATAACCTATGCAGTCTCCTTATGCACATTTCGGTTGGTTCTGGAACAGTGATCTTTCTCCTTATGCAGATCTGCATAGCTTATGCGGCAAGTTATGCACAGTTTGGTCAATGCATATTTCAGCTTGAAAACTTGTTTTTGACATATTTGGCTGTAGAAGTCACTCCTCAGTGGCAAAATTTCTCTTCAGTCCTTCCAAAAACACTATTTTTCCTACAAAACAAAGTAAAATTTACAAATTAATCTAAAATTGACAATTATGAAAAACTAACTAAATAACTAATGAAATTAGCTAAAAGTGACTAATAATCAAATAAAATGGCTATGAATTTAAACCTAAATGATTATGCAAAATGTATGCATCAAATACCCCCAAACTCAAGCTTTTGCTTGTCCTCAAGCAAACTTTAAAATGACATGCAAAATTTTTAGGGGTGCCTTATCCAAAGAGTTATGAAAATTACCCATTAAAGTAACTTAACACACCTTTAGCCATACCAACAATCCATATACCCATCCTTCAAAATGCAAAGAATTTAATGCTTATCCAAGCTTTCACTGCTTAGCCATCAAGTCAATTATCATTCAAAATCCCCAAACCAACAAATCAAAAGAGATAGTTATGTTCAAAAGGAATTCTAGGACAATCAATAACCAAAGTATCTCAACATGGAATGATAGAATTGAATGAATAGATGAATAGTTTTCCAATCCCATAGGCAAATTCCCTATTCCCATCTCCACTAATGTAGCAAGTACTATCAAGAGATCAAAGGTCTTTTTAGGGATGTAATGGGGCCATGGGGTTCAAAATGAGGCTAAGAAGAAAAATGGGTAAAAAGGGTTCAAAGCATGAGAATATTTTCAATTTTGACAACATAAGGTACACCTTTTTATTTTATTACATTTTTTTTCTTTTTTTTCTCTTCTTTTTTATATATATAAGTGGAGGAAAGAAATATACAATGAGAATTGTCAAGTGCTAGCATAGTTTACAAAACACATAAAAATGAGGGACATTTGATTTTTTAAACTTGCATTTTGTATTTTCTTTTGATGATTGTCCCTAAAATTTGCCACCCCCAAACTCATTTCTTTAATACTTTGGGTGGATTTCTTTCATTTTGAATGGCAATAGTGAAAAGCACATATACTAGTACTTTTACAAGATGACAAGCACTTCTTCTCCCTTTTATTGTATATTTTTTTTTTCTTTTTCTTCTTTTTTTATTTTTATTTTTTTATTTTTTTTATGTACCTAATATTATGAATAATTATTCTCATGAAAAGGGTTGGAGTGTTTGGTTCATTGGCTAGGTGGTAATAAGGATTTCAAGAAAAATTAGGGATAAAAAGGCTCAAAGGGGTTTGCAAGGGTAAATTTTAATTAGGAAAAAGGGCCAAAGGTTCAAAATGAGAAGGTTTAAATCAAAGAATGCCTAATCATTTCTCTTTTCAAGTATAAGCTGGTATTTCGCCTTGAAAGGTTTAGAAAATTTGTTCTAGGATTGGTGAGACATCATTTGACTACCTTATATCCAATAACTCCCTCTAAACACTTCCATCTCAAAATGACTAGTTGGGTGGCTTTTTGACTAAGAAGATATAGGCAAGGGATAGACACTTCAAAACCTTGCATCTTTTAGGAAACTTTCAATCCACAAACCCAACTAAAGGTAAGTCAAATCACTCTCATAGGCAACTTTTCAATACTCAAGGGATTTGGCAAAAGAGTTTAATGCATGATGCATGATTCCTAAAAATGAGTAATGCATTAACTAAATGGAGGAAGTCTATTTGTATGCAATGTGTACAATTTCTAAGTGATGTATAATGTGTGTGTAAATGTGTTATGTATATGTATGTATGGATGTATATGTAAAATATTTACAATATATGAAAATGAAAAGGGATGAGATGTTCCTATACTCAAAATGTGAAAAATGAAGCAAAAATAAAGCAAAAATCAGAATGTGCACCCCCAAACTCAAAATTGGACATTGTCCTCAATGTCTCATGCAATGTGTGATCAAAAGTCAAAGTAAATGGTAATTACCAGGAATTGTAAAGATTAAGAGCAAAAAGAAAGAGTTACCTGGTATGTAGCAGATGAGAATTCAAGATAAAGGGATGCATAAGAAACTGCACAGGTTATGCAGAGTTAAGTGCTGTCCAGAGCATGTGCATAAGTAAGGTGCATAAGCCGTGCGGTGCTGCATAAGAGGCAATAAATGTTGCAAAGGCTATGCAGGACAGTTGCATAAGGGGAATACAACTCATGCAAAGGATCTGCATAAGTAGCAGAAAGGGTTGCACAGGCTATGCAAAACAGTTGCATAAGGGAAATATAACCTGTGCAGTGTATACAAAAGCTGCTGCATGGGAATTGGCAAGGGAAATGTACAACCAGCAGTAGAAGTATTGAAATATATACAGAGTATGGGCAAATATGTACAAAAGGGCAATAAGTGCAATGAAAATTAAAGAAGACTAATGTAATAGCTATTCAATAAAACTTCAAGAAAAACAGAATTTAAAACAAACTAATTCAAAACAAACAAACATAATTTGAAATAAACTATAAATGTTTGAACATATTTACAAAGAAAAGGTCCTACAAGATTGAACAAAAGTAAAACAGAAGCTAATCTATGTCTATTGTTTTGCCTTTGTCCAAGGATGTTGCTAAGGTGCTGGTGGCTGCTGGTGGCTGTCGAAAAGATGGTGCTGGAGGAGGTGTTGGAGGTGGGGGTGGCATGCCCTGAAAGATCTTGAGTTGCTTCTCCATCTCCTTGATTCTTTCTCGCTTGTCCTCGGTTTCCATGACATTGTCAAATAGGTGATCATGACAATCCTTGAGTGTATCAAGACCAGTGTCAAGCTTCCTATCCACAAAGTAGATATCATCACTAAGCCTGTCAAGGTAGGTGAATAAGGCTTTAGTGTTGAATGCAGGAGGGGCTGTGGATGAGGTCAGTTCAGCTGTAGGAGGAATGAATGGGGCAGGTCTTTGGGATGTCTGAGCAGGCTCGGGGTGGGGTAGGTGTAGTAGGGTCTTTGTGGGACCGTGTGAAAGGTTGGGTTTCGGTTGTGCAATAGGCTCGGTTCCACTGCGAGGTGGGCGATATCAAAATATGACAAATTGAACCCTGTTTTGGTTAAGTGTGCAGATCAAAATATAAAGTGTCCACAAGTCTGGTATTGAGTGCTCTGCAGATTAAAACCAAAATGCTTGGCTATGACAGTGATGAGCCCACCCAAAACAATGTCACCTATGGATTTGGTGGCAATATGCAGACATGTTCACAAAAGAAATAACCAGAGAAACCTTAACTTTGTGAAATGCACACCATAACATAAATAGTTCGATTTTCCTGACACGACTGAACTAGACCCTCTGCCCAATATTGTGCTAGCAATCACCTATGAATAAACCTAAGTGCGAGGTCAAGTATTTGGGATGTTTTGATCTTCCAAAGAGAAAGTTTGAGGTTGGTTTGTGATGATTCTCCAAAATTGGGCAGCATTCCAAATGCCCTTGTTGGCTACCTCTACTCCAGTATGTGGTACTCTAAATAACCCATCAATAGCAAAACCAAAAATGCTATGAAATTGGTCCATTGACAGCTCTCTATTTTGCCCCAAGCATCTAAATTTCATAATTGGTTTATGGTCTACATCATGCAATTTAAGGGTAGTAGAGAATGAAGAAATAAACTCCAAAACTAGAGTTGGATAAACTATCTCCTGTTTGTGCACAAATTCCATCCAACCCATCCCATCAAGATATGCAACTACATTGTCAAATAAACCAAGGGATTGTAGAGAATCGGCAGATATATACCTAGTGGGTTGGACCCTCCTATCCTTGAGTCGCTTAAAAGCTGCCTTTTGAATTGTATCAGGAAGAGGCCAGGGTAGCTTTGATACATGTGAGGCTGCCGAAATTGTCTTTTTGCTGGAAGAGGGTGTAGAGGCTGGAGCTTTTGGCTTTTTGGGTGGCGGTTCCGACAATGGGGTGGGTGGGTCTTTGCGTTTGGACAGAGGAGGGGCAGAGGACATGGGTCGCACAGATTTGGACCGGATTTTGCGTTTGTATGTGGTTGGGGGAGGTGGTGGGGGTGTCGCTTGTGGAGGAGAATTGGAAGTGGGGGGTATCGATGACAATGGAGAGACTTCGAGAGGAGAAGCTGGACAGGAGTGGGGAGGTGACTCCATTGCCGATGAAGAAGATGGAAAAGATAATGGGGAAAGAAGAAAATCGAAGAGGAATGAGAATTAGGGCAAATGTAGTGAGAATCGAAATGGAGAAGAAGGCGTGAGGAGGAGTTATGCCGGAATGAGGATTGTGAGAGAAGAAGGGCAATGAACAGGTTTATCGGGGTGAAGGTGGGAAAGAAAAAGGAAAAAAATTTGATTTAAATGGGTTTTGTGAAAGACTGCATAAGGGGAAAATGCATGTGCATAGCTTATGCACCAGCTTATGCAAGTGTTGCCTTGTTTTGAAGTGCAGAAAAATATGTCATGCAGAAGTGCATAGGCCATGCACGTTGCTTATGCAGGTCTCAGCAACTTTTGAAAATTGGGAAGTGAAGTCATGCGGGAGTGCATAAGTCATGCACTCCCCTTATGCACCTCTCGGTAGAATTGGTTTTTCAGAAAATCCGGTCATGCAGAAGTGCATAGGCCATGCATTCTGCTCATGCACTCTTCGGCAATTTTTGGAACTTGGGTTGGTGGTCATGCAGATGTGCATAAGCTATGCACTCTGCTTATGCACTCTTCGGTGGGTTTTGAGATTCAGAGTATGAGGTCATACAGAAGTGCATAAGCTATGCACTCTGCTTATGCAGGTCTCGGCAACTTTGGTTTTTCTGGGTTTCTGGTCATGCAGAAGTGCATAGGCTATGCACGTTGCTTATGCACCCCTTGGCAGGTTTGAATTTTTAGAGTTTCTGGTTATGCAGAAGTGCATAGGTTATGCACTCTGCTTATGCACCCCTCGGCAGGTTTGAATTTTTGGAGTTTCTGGTCATGCAGAAATGCATAGGTTATGCACTCTGCTTATGCAGACTTCGGCAGAGAGAGAAAATGCAGAATTTGAAGTTGTGCAAATGTGCATAAGTCATGCACTCACCTTATGCAAGTTTTGACAGATATGAAATTTGACAAAATGAGGTTATGCAGAGTTGCATAAGCTATGCACTCTCCTTATGCACTTGCAATAAAGGTGGAAAATGGCAAGAATTGTGGTTATGCAGGATTGCATAAGCTATGCAGTTGCTTATGCACAATTCAACAAAATTAAGATTGCAATGGAACATGATTTGCAAGTGTGAAAAATACCCTAAAATGAAGAAATATAATTTCATGAAGCATAAACCATGAGAAATTTTCACTAAAAACACATCAATATATACAAAGTGTATCAAAAAGGCATCACACAAGCATGTAAAAATGGATCCTACATAAAAGACCTTTGAGAACTATGCCATTTTAAGTCAAATTCTGCAAATCAACATTTAGCACATAAAACTCCATAAAATCTGCATGAAGTTGCATCTAACCACAAATGAGAAATGAACTTTCCAAGTTTTGCCAAGAAAATGCAGCATTTCTACCTTGTATCCTATAACCTAAAGAAGCTCAAAACTGCAAAAATGACTCACTTACCACCATATTAACATTATAAGCACAAGTATTAAAAAAAATACACACCCAACCTCACCAAGAACTTAAGTGATCTGCTGCAGATTTTATTTTTCTGCTCTGCATAAACCAGATAGCAACTTCAGCAGTTCACCAACCTTCCTCCATTGAAATACATCCAACCTTACCAAAAACACAAGCCATTTGCTGCAGACACATTTTTGGCTGCAGATTTCACTTTTCCTCTGCATAAACCAGATTGCAGCTCCTGCACAGGTTATGCAGCAAAAACCAAATCAGTTCTTTTGAAGAACAAAATTCTCAAGTTAAGAATTACTTCCCCAACAGTTCACCAGCCTTTCTTCATGGAATTACATCTACAAGGGACAAGATTTAACAATGTCAAAAATTGAATTTGGGGAGATTTAAGATAAAACAAAATCAATGAAAATGAAAGTAAATTAGCAAAAGCAAAATAAAAGGACTTGGGATGCCTCCCAAGAGGGCTACTTTATAGTCCTTAGCTGGACTTTTCATGAATTTCACTGAAAAGAGGTGAGGGATTGGAGAGCTTGTAACAGCTTGCTCCTATTATTGGGTCTCCAGTTATGTAATGTTTCAATCTATGCCCATTGACCTTAAAATTCCCAGATTTTTCACTCCAAATTTCAATTGCTCCATAAGGGAAAACCTTAGAAACTCTATATGGACCAGTCCACCTTGACTTGAGTTTTCCAGGGAACAATTTCAATCTTGAGTTGAACAACAAAACTAAATCACCTTCTTTGAATTCCTTTTTTCTCAGATGCTTATCATGCCAAACTTTAGTTCTTTCTTTGTAAATACAGGCACTTTCATAAGCATCCATCCTCAATTCCTCAAGCTCATTAAGTTGTAACAACCTTTTCTCACCAGCTTGCTTAAGATCAAAATTCAAGGTTTGAATGGCCCAATATGCTCTATGTTCTAGCTCCACAGGTAAATGACAAGACTTACCATACACCAACCTAAAGGGAGTAGTTCCTATAGGGGTTTTGTAGGCAGTCCTATATGCCCATAAAGCATCATCTAGTTTGATAGACCAATCTTTCCGAGAATTGTTCACTGTTTTCTCCAAAATATGCTTGAGCTCTCTGTTAGAAATTTCAACTTGTCCTGAAGTTTGAGGGTGGTATGGTGTAGCTATCTTGTGCACTACACCATACTTCCTCATTAAGCTCTCAAATTGCTTATTGCAAAAATGGGAACCCCCATCACTAATTATAGCCTTAGGAGCTCCAAATCTGCTCAAGACAAATTTCTTCAAGAATTTCACTACCATTCTAGCATCATTAGTTGGAGTTGCAATAGCTTCCACCCACTTTGACACATAGTCAACCCCAACTAAGATGTATCTATTGCCATATGAAGGAGGGAATGGCCCCATAAAATCTATTCCCCAAACATCAAACAATTCCACTTCAAGAATATTATTTAGGGGCATTTGATCTCTTTTTGACAAATTTCCACTCCTTTGACATTTATCACAATCCAGCACGAATTTCCTCACATCCTTAAAAAGATTTGGCCAAAAGAAACCAGCTTGCAAAATTTTACTAGCTGTTTTAGAGATTCCAAAATGTCCTCCATAATCAGAAGCATGGCAATGATGCATAATACTCTGTATCTCCTCTTCAGGAATACACCTCCTTATTAAACCATCACAACATCTCCTAAAGAGTAAAGGATCATCCCATCTATAAAATTTTACTTCATGCAAAAACTTTTTCTTTTGTTGCCATGTCATACCTAGAGGTAAAACTCCACAAGATAGATAATTCACAAAGTCTGCATACCAAGGTAGTTTAGCAACAAGAGAAAAAAGTTGTTCATCCAAGAAAAACTCATCAATAGGGATTTCATCCAATTCTTCACCATCCAATTTTAACCTACTAAGATTATCAGCAACTACATTTTCAGCTCCCTTCTTATCTCTAATCTCCAAATCAAACTCTTGTAACATCAGAATCCACCTAATGAGCCTAGGCTTAGCCTCCTTTTTACGGAGCAAATACCTGATGGCTGCATGATCTGAAAATATAACCACCTTTGAGTCAATAATGTAAGGTCTGAACTTTTCCAATGCAAAGACAATTGCTAAAAATTCCTTTTCAGTTGTTGCATAATTTGTTTGAGCCTCATCCAGGGTTCTACTAGCATAATAAATAGCATAAGCCTTTTTGTCCTTTCTTTGACCAAGAACAGCCCCAATTGCATAGTTGCTAGCATCACACATAATTTCAAAAGGTAGGTTCCAATCAGGTGGTTGCATGATTGGTGCAGTGATAAGAGCTTGCTTCAACCTGCAAAAGGCATCCAAACACTCTTGGTCAAATACAAATGGTGTGTCATTACTTAACAAATTAGACAAAGGTTTAGCTATTTTAGAAAAATCCTTGATAAAGCGTCTGTAGAACCCGGCGTGTCCTAGGAAACTTCGAATTCCTTTGGCATTGGTAGGAGGAGCCATCTTCTCTATCACTTCAACCTTGGCTTTATCAACTTCTATTCCTCTGTTAGACACCAAGTGTCCAAGCACTATCCCTTCCTGAACCATGAAATGACACTTTTCCCAGTTTAACACAAGGTCAGTATCTGCACATCGCTGCAAAATTTTAGAAAGGTTAGCCAAGCATATATCAAATGAAGATCCATAAACAGAGAAATCGTCCATAAAAACCTCCATTATGTCTTCAATGAAATCTGAGAAAATTGCCATCATGCACCTTTGAAAAGTAGCTGGTGCATTACACAACCCAAATGGCATCCTTCTATAAGCAAAGGTTCCATATGGACAAGTAAAAGTGGTTTTCTCTTGATCATTTGGATGGATAGGGATTTGAAAAAAACCTGAATATCCATCTAAATAGCAAAAGTAAGAATGCCTAGCTAGTCTTTCCAACATCTGATCAATGAAGGGAAGTGGAAAATGATCTTTTCTAGTGGCAACATTTAATTTTCTGTAATCTATGCACATTCGCCAACTAGTCACTGTTCTGGTGGGAATTAGTTCATTATTTTCATTTTTGACCACTATCATTCCACCCTTTTTTGGGACAACATGTACTGGGCTCACCCAAGTACTATCTGAGATAGGATATATGATCCCTGCATCAAGCAACTTCAAAATTTCCTTTTTAACAACTTCTTTCATATTTGGGTTCAACCTCCTCTGATGTTCAATAGATGGCTTACAATTTTCTTCCAAAATGATTCTATGCATGCAAAAGTGTGGGCTTATTCCCTTAATGTCATCTATGGTGTATCCTAAGACTTTCCTAAATTGTCTCAACACTCTTAACAACTTATCAGCCTCTAAGGTACTCAAGTTTGCATTTACAATTACTGGATAAGTGTTATTGGTGCCAAGAAATTCATACCTGAGCTGAGAAGGAAGTTGCTTAAGTTCTACCTTAGGTGCATCTTCTTCCTTGAATGATGGTTGCTTAAATTCGACTTTTTCTTTTTGTGTGAGTTGAAAAACTGGAGCAGAAGTGAATGGTGGACTTCCCTCTAAGTGTTGAGCATATGCAGCTACATGAGGGTTGTCATAGTCTATGCCTCCTCCATGAACCAAACAATTTTCAAGTGGATCTTCTGGATATTTCCTTCTGAAGTGTTCTTCAACCAGCTCATCAATAATATCAACTCTCAAGCAAGTATCAGCTTCAGAATGATGCTTTTTCATAGTGTTATTAATATTGAAAACCAATTGCTCTTCACCAACCCTAAGAGTCAACTTTTCTCCCTTAACATCAATCAATGCTCCTGCTGTAGCTAGAAAGGGTCTTCCCAAGATGATTGGGATATTAAAATCTTCCTCCATGTC
Organism: Hevea brasiliensis; assembly: GCF_030052815.1. Classification (NCBI taxonomy): domain Eukaryota; kingdom Viridiplantae; phylum Streptophyta; class Magnoliopsida; order Malpighiales; family Euphorbiaceae; genus Hevea; species Hevea brasiliensis. The sequence goes on along the minus strand of NC_079499.1, from coordinate 22,305,073 downwards.
CAAGATGACAAAGTCAATAGGTATGTAGAACTTCCCAACCTTTAGAGGCACATTCTCCAAAATCCCTTCAGGATACTTAATTGACCTGTCAGCTAACTGAAGAGAAATGTGGGTTGGTTTAAGATCTCCCATGTTTAGCTTCTCATAAATGGAAAGGGGCATAAGGCTAACACTAGCCCCTAAATCACATAAAGCTTTTGTAGAACATGATTCCCCAATGTGGCATGGAATTGAAAAACTCCCTGGATCCTTGAGCTTTGGAGGAAGTTTCCTTTGGAGGATAGCACTACATTCTTTAGTCAAAGCTACAGTTTCATCATCTTCAAGTTTCCTCTTGTTTGAGAGAATTTCTTTTAAGAATTTTGCATAAGAGGGCATTTGTGAAAGAGCATCAACAAAAGGCACATTTATGTATAGCTTCTTCAAAACCTCTAAAAACTTCCCAAATTGCCTATCAAGCTTGGCTTTGTGAAATCTTTGTGGAAAGGGAAGTTGTGGCTTGTAGGGTTCAGGAGGTATATATTTCTCTTCCTTCTCTTCAAATTCCTCTTTACATTTTTCTGCACTCTCTTGTTTTTCACTCTCATCAGTTCCTTTCTCATTTTCTCTCTTCTCATCATTTTCACTCTTCTCGTGTTTTTCACTCCCATCATTATTTACAACTCTCCCACTTCTTAAAGTAATAGCTTGACATTGCTCTCTTGGGTTTTCTGGTTGACTTGGCAGTTTTCTAAAAGATTTAGCACTTGAGGAAGATGCTTGTTGTGCAATATGGTTTTCCAGCATTCTGTTATGTGTTTGCATCTGTTCCAGCCTTGCTTTCATCTCTCTCATCTCCTCATCATGCTTATTTTGGTTAGCAAGAATCTGTTGCAATAAAGCTTCAGTGGTGGAATTTCGTTCTTGCTGTTTTGGTGGAGAGTTCATATTTTTCTGCTGAAAATTAGGCAGTGGTTGCCTATTTTGCTGATATGGAACTCCTTGTTGCTGATGTGGTTGAAAATTCTGATTTTGAACTTGATTTTGCTGATTTCCCCATGAAAAGTTGGGATGATTCCTCCAATTTGGATTGTAAGTTTGAGAGTAAGGATTCCCCATTTGCTTGTTTCCATAATTACCAACATATGCTGCTTGTTCTCCATAATCTACTCCACAGCTGGTAGTTTCCTCTGCATAAGCCACTTGTTGTGAACTTCCAGCTGATGATGTTGTACTAACCAACATACTCAGGTCTTCCATCTTCTTAGCAAGGACATTTGTAAGTGCATCAAACTTTGCATTAATCATGTTGAATGGATCAAGATCATACATTCCAGCAGCCTGCCTCTTTTGAGTTGGAGCTGGTCCTCTTGGACTACTTCAAAGATGAGTATTCTTTGCAATTTTCTCCAATAGCTTATAAGCTTCATCTTCATGCTTAATAATAAATTCTCCTCCTGTTTGAGCATCAATAATTCCTCTGATTGCAGGAGTGACATTTGTGTAAAAATTCTGATTTATCATCCATTTTGGAATGGCATGATGTGGGCATAATCTCTCTAATTCCTTCCATCTCATCCATGACTCATATAGAGTTTCATCCTCTCTTGGTCTGAAAGCTGTCATTTGGTTCCTCAACTCTTGAGTTTTTCCAGGTGGAAAATATTGTGCAAGAAATGCATCAGTGAGCTGCTCCCAATTTGTGATGGAGTTGTGAGGTAAAGAATCAAGCCAATCCAATGCTCTATCTTTTAAAGAGAATGGGAATAGCTTCAATCTTGCTGCATCATCAGACACTCCAGGTTGTTTTTGCATGTCACAGATCATAGCAAACTTCTTCAGATGTGTGTGTGGATTTTCAGAAGGATGACCTCCGAATTGAGAATTTTGAATCATTTGAAGAACTCCAAAATCCATCTTGTAACTATTTGCATCAATCCTTGGTCTTGCTATGCTCCCTCTCAAGTCATCAAAACGTGGAAAAGCATGATCCATCATACTTCCCCTAGGCACATTAGCATTAACAACTTCTTCTCCTTGGGCTGCATTTTCGTTGTTTCGATCATTTCCAGCATTACCAACACCAATTCTAATCCTCTCATCAGCCATGTCTGCTTCTAATTCAGTTTCTCTCAATGCTTCTTTCCTTCTTCTGGTTTCTTTCTTGTTGGCCTTACAAAACTTTTCAATTTCAGGATTAAATAGTAAGGATGCGTCACTTGCGCTTCTAGCTCTTCTCATAAAAGGTTAAAAATACCTGAAAAAGAACAAACAAACACAAAATGAAAAGATAACAAAGACAAAACTATAAACAACTAAAATAATCAAAAACTCAATATTAAACAAACAACTCCCCGGCAACGGCGCCAAAAACTTGATGCGTTCCTACCGCAAGTGCACGGGCCGTACAAGTAGTATAGAAAAGATATCGATCCCACGAGGATTCGTGTTAATGATTGAATTTTTGATATAAAAGTTGACTAAACCGAAGTATTTATGAAATTAAAGTAATGAATTGATGGGTAATGGAGTGTGAAATCTATATGTGCAAAATCAATATTCTATTCAACAATGTATTGTATTAAACTAAAATTGCATCAAATTGAAATAAGCAAGTTCAAATATGGCAATATTCAAAATGGCAAGTAATTAAATTCGATTAGAAATTAACAATGGTAAAAAGGCGATTTCGGAGTTCGGGATTTCATATTCGAGCTATTTTGGGATTTTAGATCGGTTATCCAATTTTATGAAACTTATGGGTTTTAAGGAGATTAATTCTTAAATCCTTTGAATTCCCTTTCGAGTGAGACAAAGAGTGCCTCAATCAAACTAATCCTACTTTCGTGGAGTTAGAATTAATTAAGACCCATTAAGTTCTTTAATTAATCTGTGAATCCTCTTAATCCTTAGCCTATTTCTAGGTCTAAGTTAATTAAGTCCAATTTCTTGATTATCTATCACAAGGCCTTCTCCTTTCGGTGCTTCAACCATGGATTAAGAACATCACTTAATGGGATCCTACATTAAGCATGTCATTAAGCATACAAGAAATGAATAAAACTCATTAAGACCACAAAATATGGATTACCCAATCAAAATCCACAAAATATCTCAAATATTACAACCCTTACTCCAGAATCAAAAGTAAACTACTCTCTATCCATAATGCTTACAAGATATGATGAGTTTAAATGGAAATAAAGCTTTAATCTAAGCTAAGAAGTAAGAAATTAAACACTAGAAATGTAGAAAGATGTAAGGAAAGAAAAAAATCTGCAAATCTTGGTTGAAAAAATAGTGTGGAAGGTGGAAGTGACTCTTCAAATTCTGCTCAGCCCCTCCTTTCCTTTTCTGCTCCCTTTTTGTCTCCCTTCTAAAATGGGATAATGAGACTATTTATAGCATTTTTCTGACATGGAACCCTAAAATGGTATGTTCTAGGAGGAATTATTTGAGGGAATCTCCTGCCAGCTCATTAATGAACTCTTTATGGGACTGCATAAGTGGACTGCATAAGTTATGCAGTCCCTTATGCAGTTTTCGGCTGGTTCTGAGTCACTTATGCGAAACTGCATGACTTGGTGCATAGGTTATGCACAATTCCGTGAAGGTGCATAAGGGAGGCGAGAATGTGCATAACCTATGCAGTCTCCTTATGCACATTTCGGTTGGTTCTGGAACAGTGATCTTTCTCCTTATGCAGATCTGCATAGCTTATGCGGCAAGTTATGCACAGTTTGGTCAATGCATATTTCAGCTTGAAAACTTGTTTTTGACATCTTTGGCTGTAGAAGTCACTCCTCAGTGGCAAAATTTCTCTTCAGTCCTTCCAAAAACACCATTTTTCCTACAAAACAAAGTAAAATTTACAAATTAATCTAAAATTGACAATTATGAAAAACTAACTAAATAACTAATGAAATTAGCTAAAAGTGACTAATAATCAAATAAAATGGCTATGAATTTAAACCTAAATGATTATGCAAAATGTATGCATCATTAAGCATAAGAAAGTCAATATTTTGATTGGAATAATATCATGAATAGTAATCCCGAAATGCAAAGTTTAGAAAATGCCAATTTAGGCCTATGTAGAGATACAATTAAATAAGTATGAAATAAATTATTAGATTTGTTATGAGATAAGATACTAAAACACTGTAAATTGCATGTTTCAGTTGAAAAAGATTTAGAAAAGGATAGGACAAACTAAGTCAAGGCTTAGAGGCGACTCACATCAGGTTTGTGCACAAAAATTTTTAAATTATAATTTTCACAATGAAAATTAATTTATTATACATTGTGAATGTGTTTTGTTCATTATGAATTTCGAGAATGTTGTGTTGCCTATTTTACAATGAAAATTTGAAATGAAAATTATTTATTGATTTGTATGAAATATTTGAACAATATGGTTTTAAATTTGGTTATGGCCTTGCAAATTTTATTTGAGAATTTGTGTGTTGCCTACTTTAGAAATGAAGATTTGAAATGAAGTTTGTTTGATTGTTATATCAATTATAATTGAACATCATAGTTTTAAATTATTTTTGATTCACACTTGGCATGGCAGTCCCTTACTATGTTCCTCCTCCACTTGTAGGGTTGAGTTTGATATTTGATTATATTCCTCCCTCTCTGGCTTGCCAGTCTGAGGTGAGTTTGGATGAGTACTCATTAGCTAGCTGGCCACCTCCCTCATTGATTTCGATTAGTGGGGTGAGTTTGCCTTATCGTGGTGTACAACATGACATGTTGGGAAATTTTGTGTCATGGCCTAAGTTGTGTTATTGATTGGCAACACTATGTTTATTAAATTGTTTGATCAAATTTGTGTTATATTGAGCTTGGAAAATTGTGAAATATTTAAATTATGATTTGTTATAAATGTGATTTGGAAATTATGAAATATAATTATGTAATGTTTAAATTATGATTTGGCAATGAATGATTTATGTTCAGTTTTTTAAATTTTGTTGTGCACCATTGAGTAAAATATACTCAGCGATAGTTTCTTTTGTTGTCGCAGATAGAAGCAAGGAGAAAGCAGCAGAGTGAGCTGCTGTTGATAAGACTACACTGACTTTTTGTATGTATATTTATTTATACCCTTGTAAATTTGACTTGTTGTAAATAATCTTTTGTTCATATGTATCTAAGTAGTTAGATGAGCAGTTGTATATTAAAGTTTGTAATAATATTAATTTTTATTTTCCTTTTGTAAATTAAGACTTGTGTAAGTAAATTTAATTTAATGCAATGTGTATGAGTCCATCGAATTATTTTGAAAAGAAAAATTTTGAGTTGTGAATCTTGAATTGAAATTTGGTTGAATTGTATTGATTTGAGAATATATTGGCAGTTGGGGTTGAGAAATAAAATTATTGAGAGTGTTTTCACAGGTTTTGAAGAATTAGTTTTCCCAATTATAGCCGGCACTCTGCCAAAATTTTTACAAAAATTGCGGAAAATAGAATTTATCAAACATTTTACTTAGGTTTTAAACTTTAGTTAAAAGTTTTTAATTCCTACTGAACATGCTCGCCACCTACAAAAGAGATAAAATTGTTTTAAAATCCCTTATAGTGTATTTAATGGGTTATCGGTAGGCGAAGTTCGATAATTCATTAAGTATACTATGGGATCATGTTATACCTTACAGAGGGGTAAGATATGACATGTTTAAGTGGTATAAGAGCAATGGTTTTAAAATAAATTTTGAACTGTGAATTTGAAATATTTTATCGATAAATACAACTGCTCAAATGTTTGATACATATGACATATTTGCATCATGATATGCACTTATGGAAGTCAACCTCCTTGTGTTTGTTATCAGAGAGTAGAAAATTTCTGAAAGTGAAATGGAAGAAGGAGATCATTTTGTAAAACAATCTGTCAAGGCTGAGGCCCAAGGAGAAGCCCCAACACTCCAGAATGTGAGTGGGTCAGCCACTCCAGCTCCTCCTCAAGCACCGCAGTTTCCTGCTCAGTTTGCACAGCAGATGGCTACACTGTTTCAACAAATGGTGGGAAACTTACCAACACAAGCTCAGACACAAGCCCCTACAGCACAACCACAGCCCCCAGTAAGACAATATGAGAAGTTAATGAAATTTGGGGCTATAGAATTCAAAGGAACAGTGGATCGACTGGAAGCAGAACAGTGGTTAGAGAGGATGGAACGAGTTTTCAGAAAACTACAGTGTGCTGAAGAGTTAAAGTTCAAATATTCAGTATCACTTCTCCAAGGGGATGCATATGAATAGTGGAAGACCATCCCCTATAGCCTGGTAGAGCCACCAGTTCTCACTTGGACAGACTTTTTGAGAGAATTCAGACAGAAATGGGTCCCTGATACTTATATAGACATGAAGCTGCAAGAGTTTTTAAGTCTGAAGTAAGGGGACATAACTGTATCAGAGTATGAGCGGGATTTCTCTTGACTAAGCCTCTATGTCAGAAGCTTGGTCACCACCCCCAGAGACCGGTGTAAGAGGTTTGAGGCCGGGTTGAGGCCTACTTTGAGAATGCAAATGGTGGGGTTCTGACACTAGAATTTTTCTGAATTAATTTCACAGGCCCTGAAACTGGAAAGGATAGAATCAGAAGGGGCAATGAAGAAGAGTACACAAGAGAAAGAAAAAACTGAAAAGGTTACTGGCCAAGCTACTGAGAGTGGTTCTAGGAAAAGAAAACATTTTAGAGGATCTAGCTCACGTGAATCGGGTAGAGGTAGATCTTCTGGATAGAAACCACCCCAATCCGATCAGCAAACTTAGCAGACACATAGAAATACATTGTCGGATCAACTTTGTGAGACTTATGGTAAAACACATAGTGGAGTATGTTATAGAGCTATAGGGGCATGTTTTAATTGTGGAGGGACTGGTCATTTTGCTAAGGATTGCATAAGTCCACGCCGTTATGGATTATTTACCACGTCAGAAGGATTAGCCCAAGTCTCTACCCCAAAAAGTTCACCAGCAGTTGATAGAGGCAGAGGCAGAGGTAGGGGTAGTACACCTGGAAGTCAGAGTACTGTGAATCAGCCAGAACAAGGTGATGCTCCAGCTAGAGTGTACATTATGCAACAGAGGGACAAGGATGAGATTTCTGACATTGTTGCTGGTATTTTCTCAATTCTTAACTAAGATATATATATGTATAAAAATCAATTTTGATATGTTAGTGACTAGTCATTTTAGAATTGGTTTTGGAAGAGTTTGTTAGTGAAAGACATCACCTAGACTACGATAAATTATTGAATATCGATAGATAAAAGAGTTATGGAAGTAAAAACTTGAACAATTAGTTCAGATGTAATAAAGCAATATTATGAATATCAACAAGATTATTGACTAGAATGGTTAGAAGACTAATGATTAGGTAAATAGTATTGGTTAAAGTGCTATGGACTATTATTTAGACTATTAAGCTATGTAGAAATGTGAGAAAAACATGAGAAAACAACATGTGTAACTATTTGTGGACAGATAGTGGACACAATTTCGAGGACAAAATTTCTTTTAAGGGGAGGAGAATTGTAATACCCCTATTTGCATAGGCTGGTAAATTATATTGTTCCGGTGATCGGTGTCAGTCCGGACAATTAAGAGGATTAGAAATATGTTTAAGACATATAGAAAAGCCCTGATCGAAAATAAATAGTGATTGCCAGATGAAAAAGTAAAAATAAGAAAAACAGAACATAAAAGGTTAAATGAGTCGGGAGTCACAGCGATGGATGATCTTCCCGGAAAGTGACTGCGAGGTCAGTCTTAATTCGAATTTTGAACCGAAAAATGTGACGCCGTGGTCCTAAGGACTATTGCGAACACAGTGGAAAAGAGAAAATCACGAAAAAGAGTTGTTAAGCAGGTCAAATAATTAGGTCAGAGATCCGAAAGAAATATCGAATAACTTGCAAACCATATCGAATCGGTGAGGGGCAATTTGGTCAATTCACCCCTAGAGCTGACTCCTGACCTAACTGTCCAATAAAATTTGAGAAATGAAAATTGTGAAATATAGAATTAAATTAAAGAACTATGAAAAATTAAAGGAAAAAGAAAAGAAAAGAAAATAAGATTAATGACATCACCCCATGACATGAGCATGACCTCATAAATAAATTACCATTTAATTTATTTATTTGACTAAGTCAAACAAGGGATAAAAAAAAAATTTAAAAGCAAAATTTTCACTTCTTCTTCTACCTATGGCCAGCACTCCCTCTCTCCCATTTCTCTCTCTTGAAATCTCCATGGAAGCTTAACTCAAGCTCTCTAAACCCTAAAATTTGCCCTAATTTCCCCAACTCACTTAATTAAACCTTACCCTTGCAACTTGAAAAGAAGATTGAAGAAAGAAAATGTCACACCTTACCCCTCTATAAGGCATAACATGATCCCATAGAATACCTAATGAATTACCAAACTTCACCTACCGATAACTCATTAAGTATCCTACAAGAGATTTTAAAATAATTTTCTTACTTTTATAAGTGGTGAGCATTTTCTAATAGATATTAAAATCATTTATTCGAAGATTTAAAACTAGTAAAAATTTTTGTCCCATTTTATTTTTCCGCAAATTTTATAGAAATTTCGGCAGAGTGCCGTCTGTATTTTGAGAAAACAGTTCTTCAAATACCTGTAAAAAACACTTCCAATACTTTATCTCAACAACTTCATCAATTTCCACAACCATCCCAACCAAATTCAACATCATTTCTCAATTTCCAAAATACTATTAATCAATTTCATTCAGTTTAAAGCAAAATACTTCCATTCATATTTCATTAAAGATAAGACAATTTATATACAACATTACAAAAATTTACATTAAAAGAAATTCAAACTAAAATTTATTACAAACTTTATATAAGCTGCTCAAGACCAATTTTACATGTTCATAACTTTACATACATCAAAATAAATTTTTACAGTCAGGGTATAAAATATACCCGATAACTTTAAAGCGGGTAGCTCCTTAATCTTCAGCAGCTCAATCTGTTGCTCCTCTAGTATCTATATCTGTGACAGCAATAACAGCCATCGCTGAGTACTAGGACTCAGTGGTGCACAACATGCTAAAATAAACTTTATGCGGAATTTAAATTACATTTATTCAAAATTTAAACTAAACATGAGCAATACATTCAAAACATGACTTATGAAATTTTAATCCAAACAATTTCATTTCAAAAGTCTCAAAATACATTTCATAAAAATACACAGTTATATCATGCAATTCGAAACAAATATAATCTCAATAGCCAGAGGCTAAGGAGAAGTCACATCACAAGGCTAGGTAGCTCAAATATATGGGAACCCATTCTTTTTCTTCTTCTACTAGCACACACCTCAACACTTCAGCCAGAGAAGGAATCAAAATTCGAAACTGATTTCCCCCACTAGTCATGCTAGTGAGGTGTTCAAATATATGGTCATGACACTATGGTTTCAAAACTTATCTTAACAATTTACTAAACGTTTATTGCCATTTCAAACATACACAAATAAAATTTCCACAATTCAAAGCAAAAGCATAATACACATTTCATGCATTTTGTAAATGAATTTTAAAGCATGTTGATGTTGTGCACAAACCTTAAGCGAGTCGCCTCTTGGCCTTGACTCGATCCCTCGGGTTCTTTCTTGGTATTCTTTTCCACTGAAACACACAGTTTCACAGTGTTTCAGTATTATAACTCATCAAAAATCCAAAATAAATTCAAATTCACTTATATCTAGCTTTAATATGCTAAACTTGATGTTCTTTAAAATTTGTGTTTTGGAGTTACTATTTACTATACTATTCAAGTCAATTTGTTGACTTTCTAGGGCTTAATAGGTATGGGAATTCCAACTTCACCCACATACCACATTTTGGTTACCTAATTTATTGGTTTTAGTTGTTTTCTCAAAACTTAAGTCTTTTAGGCAAAATTTCAAATTTTCAGTTTTGGTGTCTTATGTTGCATTATTCCATTGGTCATGTTGCTGTTAGAATTTGGCTAAGTTTTCTTCTTAGAAATTGTTCCATATTGTCTTAACTTTATTCTTCTTTTTGAATAACTCCAATTGGAGTTTTTTAGTTCAAGTTATAGCCATTTGAATCATGGCTATCGGATTGGCCTAACCCAGATTTTTTGGGCAAATTTTTGGTTCTGGCAGTTTTAGGTCACCAAATTTGGGTGACTAAATGACTTGGTTAAGGGAAAAATTTGGGTTTGTGTTCTTCATGAAAGTTTTAGGTCTATATCTCAACTTTCTACTGGTAAAATTTCAGGTCATTTAGACCTTCTTAGCCCAAGTTATGGCCAAATGAACAAATACTGTTAACTGTTCATTTGGTCATTTTTGTACAGGTCAGATTGCCTAATCCGGATTTGGTCAATTTGTTCACTAGGTTTTAGTCACTTTTTAGGCATGATTCCTGAATGAAAAATGTGTCATTTTGTGTCTAGTTTCATTCCCAATTGGCCTCACACCAATTGGACTTGTAAATTTTCAGTTTTGGTCCCTAAAAGGAACCTTGGTCCTGTTGCCTGCAGCATAACCCTAAGCAATCCGAATTTGCATTTGGTTCCAAGACTTCGAACATACTCCAATTGGTCACAAATGACCATTTCTCACCTCAAACCAAGTCCAACACACCATTTAACACATTCTCAAATTTTTGTATTCCAAACCCTAGGTGCCAAACCCTAATTCACCTATTTGTTGCATTTAACTAGTTAAACACATATACACATGCTTCCTTAACTCATTCAAACTTACCTATACTATTTATTCAATCAAACTCATATATTATCATCACAAACCCTAGCTGGCCAAATTTTCCTCTATTCCTCCAACAATTATTTTCTTTTAATTTTAAGTTAAAATCTAAGCTACTTGAACCAAAAACATAGAAATTAAACTAAGAAATGGAGGTTTGCTCACTAACCTCAACCTTTGATTTTCAATCTTCAATTCCGTTCTTCTTTTCTTCTTTCTTTCTTGCTCAAACTTCTTTTCAAGTTGCCAAAACAAGTTTTAAGTAATAAAATTGGGGAAATCTATGGTTACTTTGAAGGTTTGAAAGCTTGAATTTAAGCTTTCATGGAGGATTTTGAAAGAGGGAGCTTGGGAGAGAGAGAGACGGCAAGGAATGGAAGACCACTTTTTTTTTTTTTTCTTTTCTTTTTCTTTTTTATGTCTTTAGGAAGACCAAAATTTAAATTAAATAAATTTTAATTATAATAATTATTACATCATGCATGAGGTCATGCATGATGTCATCACTTTTTACTTTTTCTTTTTTTTTTCTATTTATTTTTCCATTAGTTCTTTAATTAATTCCCGATTCTGAAATTTTCTTTTCTCTGATTTTATTTGACAGTTAGGTCAGGAGTCAGCTCTGACAGAAAATAATTCAATATTTCTTCTGAATCCCTGACCTACTTATTTAACTAGCTTAATAATTCTTTTTCATGATTTTCTCTTTTCTACTGTGTTCGTAATAGTCCTAAGGACCACGGCGTCATATTTTACGGTTCAAAATTTGAGTTTAAATCGACTTCGCAATCCTTCCTGAGATGGTCACCCATCGCTGTGACTCTCGGCTCATTTAACTTCTTGTGTTCTGTTTTTCTTATTTATACTTAACTAATTGACAATTACTAATTATTGGTGTTCAGGGCTTATCTAGTTGTCTTAAGTGTGGTTCTAATCCTCTTAATTGTCCGGACTGACACTGGTCATTGGAATAGTGAAATATACCAGGTAATGCAAATAGGGGTGTTACAATTCTCCCCCCTTAAAATAAATTTCGTCTCGAAATTTTACTTAGTATCAATCTCTGAATAGCTGTGGGTGCTGTCTCCTCATGTCATCCTCTCGTTCCCAATTAGCCTTCTGGCCCGAATGATGGTTCCACAGCACTTTCACTAACGGTATTTGCTTGTTCCATAGCAACTTTACCTCATAAGCTAGAATCTCTATGGGTTCTTCCTCATATGTGAGGTCTGGATTCACTTCAATTTCTTCTACAGGTAGTACATGAGATGGGTCTGATCGATACCTCCTCAATATAGACACATGGAAGACATTATGTATCTTCTCCAACTCTGGAGGTAGTGCCAATCGATATGCCAAAGGACCCACTCTTTCTAGAACCTCATATGGCCCAATGAAACGAGGACTCAGTTTCCCCTTTCTACCGAATCTCATAATCCTCTTCCAAGGAGAAACCTTAAGGAATATTTTGTCACCCACTGCATACTCAATATCCCTTCTTTTCAGATCAATATAGGACTTCTGACGGTCTGATGCAGTCTTAAGTCGATCTTTGATCACCCTGATCTTCTCCTCAATCTGCTGAATAATTTTAGGCCCTATCATCTTTCTTTCACCTACTTCATCCCAACACAGGGGAGTTTTGCATTTTCTGCCATACAAAGCTTCATATGGTGGCATCCCAATGCTTGATTGATAGCTGTTGTTGTAAGTAAACTCAATCAAAGGCAAGTGTGTGTCCCAACTGCCCTCAAACTTAATCACACAAGCCCGTAGCATGTCCTCCAAGATCTGAATTACCCTCTCAGACTGGCCATCTGTCTATGGGTAGAATGTCGTACTGAAGTTCAATCTAGTTCCTAGGGCTCTCTGAAGACTACCGCGGAATCTAGAAGTGAACCTAGGATCTCTGTCAGATACGATGGATACTGGCACTCCATGCAGTCTTACTATTTCATCAATGTATAGCTTGGCCAATATTTCTAAACTGTAGTCCATCCAAACTGGCTGAAAATGAGCAGACTTGGTTAGTCTGTCAACAATGACCCAAACTGCATCATGACTCTTCTGTGTCCTCGGAAGTCCCATAATAAAATCCATTGTTATTCTTTCCCATTTCCATTCTGGTACTGGTAGTGGATGTAACAACCCAGCGGGTACTTGATGCTCTGCCTTCACTTGCTGACAAGTTAGGCATTTAGAAACAAACTCTGTCACATCTCTTTTCATACCCATCCACCAATAATGCTCTTTTAGCCCTCTATACATTTTTGTGCCACCAGAGTGCATGGCAAAAGGAGACTCGTGTGCTTCTTTTAAAATGATCTGCCTCAAATCAACATCATTAGGAACACACATTCTACCCTAGTGTAACAGTAGGCCATCATCTCTTATTGAGAATTCTGGCTTCTTGCCCTGCCAGACTTCTTCCAACAGCTTCTGATACATCTGATCATTTTGAGCAGCTATTCTGATATGATCAATCAACACTGGCTGTACATGCCATGCAACTGCTGTCTGTCCCTCATCATTAATCTCTAAGCTGGCATGTAATGATCTTAACTCATGTACCATAGACAAAGGAGTAACCCGTAGACTTGCCATAGTCTTGCGACTTAAGGCGTCATCCATTACATTAGCTTTCCCTGGCTGATAGTCTATCAGACAATCATAGTCTTTTATCAACTCTAACCATCTCTTCTGTCTCAAATTCAACTCCTTTTGAGTGCCTAAATACTTCAAACTCTTATAATCTGTGTAGATGTAACACTTCTCCCTATACAAATAGTGTCTCCAGATCTTAAGAGCGAACACTATAGCTGCAAGCTCCAAGTCATGTGTTGGATAATTCCTCTCATGCGGTTTTAGCTAGCGTGATGTATAGGCAATGACATTTTGATCTTACATTAATACACAGCCTAACCCATTGTGAGAAGCATCACTATAAACTGTGTATTCTTTACCCGGAGTAGGTAAAGTCAGGACTGGAGCCTCAGTCAAACACCTTTTCAATTTATCAAAACTCTGCTGGCATTTATCCGTCCACTGAAATTTCACATCTTTTCGAAGTAATTTGGTCAATGGAGATGCCAACATAGAAAATCCCTTCACAAATCGACGGTAGTTTCCAGCTAAACCCAGAAAACTGCGAATCTCCATGATATTTCTAGGTGGCCTCCAATTAAGGACAGCTTCTACCTTACTTGGATCTACCTTAATGCCCTCTACTGATACTACATACCCCAAGAAAGATATTTCTTTCAGCCAAAATTCACACTTCGATAATTTGGCATATAGCTGTTTCTCCCTTAAAGTCTGCAGTACAATCCGCAGATGTCTATCATACTCTTCTACACTCCTCGAATAGACCAATATATCATCTATGAATTCCACAACAAACTAGTAGAGGTATGGTCTGAAGATAGTGTTTATCAAATCCATAAAAGCAGCCAGAGCATTGGTTAACCCAAATGGCATGACTAAGAACTCATAATGGCCATAGCGGGTTCTGAAGGCAGTTTTAGAATACTCTGCTCTTATACTTTCAGCTGATAATAACCTAATCTCAGGTCAATTTTGGAGAACACAGCTGTACCCCTCAACTGATCAAACAAGTCATTAATGCGGGGCAATGGATATCTATTCTTTATTGTCACCTTATTTAACTGCGATAGTCAATGCATAAGCGGAGAGTGCCATCCTTCTTCTTAACAAACAACACTGGCGCTCCCCAAGGTGACACACTAGGGCAGATAAAGCCCTTGTCAAGCAGCTTTTGCAACTGCACTTTCAACTCTTTCAATTCTGCAGGTGCTATTCTGTATGGTGTTATAGAGATTGGGTCCACACCAGGCATAACATCAATTTCAAGCTACACTTCCCTTTCTGGAGGTAATCCTGGCAATTCATCAGAAAATACATCTGGAAAGTCATATACAGTAGGAATGTCCCTCAGTGCTGGACTCCTCACTTGGGAGTCTATCACATGTGCTAAGTATGCTTCACACCCCTTTCTGATCATCCTTCTGGCTAGTGTAGCCAAAATGATGTTTGATGGCAATAAATGCCTCTCCCCATGTATTACCATATCACCGTATAGAGGGAGACCAAAAGTGACTGTCTTCAGTCTACAGTCAATCATAGCGTGATGCCTGGCTAACCAATCCATGCCCAAGATAATATCATAATCTCTGAAGGGCATTTCAATCAAATCTGATAGAAAAACATGTCCTTGGATCACTAAAGGATAGTCTCTATAGATTATGTTGACCCGAATCTCTTATCCTAACGGACTAGTTACTAGCACTTCAAAACCCATTTGGACACACAGAATAGCAAGTACACTGACTATGCTAGCACTAACATACGAGTGGGTTGAACCCAGATCAAACAACACAAATACTTCTTGATCAGAGATAAAAAATGTATCGGCTACCACATCGAAAGTCTCAGCCTCTTCTCGCTGTCTCATCGTGTAAACTCTGGCTGAAGCACTTCCTTGTGCTGACTGACCAACAGTACCCTGACTGCCCGAAGCATTGCCTTTACCTCTGCCTCTTCCTCTGCAACTAGTTATGAACCTCTGGGAGCAGGACTCTGAATAAATCCTTCCCCAGTAGTAGGAGCTGGACCGAATCTAGGAGCACTAGTGCAGTCTTTAGCAAGATGGCCCTTGCCTCCACAGTTAAAGCAGGCTCCTGTTGCCCAATAGCATTCTCCCCCATGAATCTTGCCACAAGTCTCACAGGGGCAGGGAGGTTGTGAACCCCTGCTCGACTGTTGACCATACCTAGGGGGTCTCTGTCCAGAGAATCTGCCTTTCCAAACCTTCCACCTCGACCTCTACTAGGTCCACCAAATTTCTTCTTCTTCCCAGAAGTACCACTAGGACTTTGCTCTACTAACTTTTTCCCCTTGTCTTTCTCTGATTTTTTAGCTTTTTCTGATTTTCTTTTGCTAGGGTCGCTTCTGATTCAATTCTTTCGAACTCAAGTGCCTGAGAGATGAGCTCTAAGAAATTACTATGTCTGAATCCCACAACTTGCATCCGTAGGCTGGGTTTCAAATCTGTCTCAAATCTCTTGCACCTTTCCTTGCTAGTAGAAAGGAGACTCTAAGCAAAGTGGCTTAAGCGGGAGAATTCCCTCTCATATTTTGCCACTGTTCTGTTGCCTTGCTTCAAACTCAAAAACTCTTATAACTTCAGATCCACATATGCATCTGGGACGTATTTCTGTCTGAACTCTCTGATGAAGTCATCCCAGGTCAGTAGTGGTGGTTCAGCCAAGCTGTGGGGGATGGTCTTCCACCAATCATATGTATCCCCTTGCAGTAGTGACACAGAATATTCAAATTTTAGTTCATCTTAGCAGTGCAGCTTCTTAAACACTCTGTCCATTCTTTCCAGCCACTACTCTGCCTCTAAAGGGTCTACTGCACCTTTAAATTCTGTAGCCCCATACTTCAACAGTTTATCATACTGTCTAACTGGAGCTTGAGGTTGCACCACAGCAGTCTGGAGTGGAGCTTGAGCAGGCATACCCCCAGCCATTTGTTGAAACATCGCAGCCATCTGCTGTGCGAACTGTGCAGGAAACTGTGGCATTTGTGGGGTTGGTGCCACTGACCCACTAACATTCTGTAGAGCTGGGGCTTCCCCTTGGGCCTCAGCCTCCACCGACTGCTCAGTTGAGTGATCCCCTTCTTCCATTACAGTCTGGAGTAGGATATCTCCTGAATAAATAACACAAGGAGATTCCCTCCGTTAGTTTATATTTATGATGTAATGCACTGTATGTAACAAATAAGGACAT
This sequence comes from Hevea brasiliensis, assembly GCF_030052815.1. NCBI lineage: Eukaryota > Viridiplantae > Streptophyta > Magnoliopsida > Malpighiales > Euphorbiaceae > Hevea > Hevea brasiliensis. The sequence goes on along the minus strand of NC_079499.1, from coordinate 22,288,491 downwards.
TCAGCAGTTGTACTTAACAAAGAAAAGACACAAATTCACAAGCTAAAACATACTTCAAAAATTTGCTCTGATATCACTAAAACATGTCACACCTTACCCCTCTGTAAGGCATAACATGATCCCATAGAATACCTAATGAACTACCGAACTTCACCTACCGATAACTCATTAAGTACCCTAGAAGGGATTTTAAAACAATTTTCTTACTTTTGTAAGTGGTGAGCATTTTCTAATAGGTATTAAAATCATTTATTCGAAGATTTAAAACTAGTAAAAATTTTTATTCCATTTTATTTTTTCGCAAATTTTATAGAAATTTCGGTAGAGTGCTGTCTGTATTTTGAGAAAACAGTTCTTCAAATACCTGTAAAAAGCACTTCCAATACTTTATCTCAACAACTTCATCAATTTCCATAACCATTCCAACCAAATTCAACATCATTTCTCAATTTCCAAAATTCAACAATCATCAAAATACTATTAATCAATTTCATTCAGTTTAAAGCAAAATACTTCCATTCATATTTCATTAAAGATAAGACAATTTATATACATTATTATAAAAATTTACATTAAAAGAAATTCAAACTAAAATTTATTACAAACTTTATACAAGCTGCTCAAGACCAAAATTTACATGTTCATACCTTTACATACATTACATACATCAAAATAAATTTTTACAGTCAGGGTATAAAATATACCTGATAACTTCAAAGCGGGTAGCTCCTTAATCCTCAGCAGCTCAATCTGTTGCTCCTCTAGTATCTATATCTGCGACAGCAATAACAGCTATCGCTGAGTACTAGGACTCAATGGTGCACAACATGATAAAATAAACTTTATGCGGAATTTAAATCACATTTATTCAAAATTTAAATTGAACATGAGCAATACATTCAAAACATGACTTATGAAATTTTAATCCAAACAATTTCATTTCAAAAGTCTCAAAACACATTTCATAAAAACACACAGTTATATCATGCCATTCGAAACAAATATAATCTCAATAGCCAGAGGCTAAGGAGAAGTCACATTACAAGGCTAGCTAGCTCAAATATATGGGAACCCATTCTTTTTCTTCTTCTACTGGCACACACCTCAACACTTCAGCCAGAGAAGGAATCAAAAATCGAAACTGATTTCCCCCACTAGTCATGCTAGTGAGGTGTTCAAATATATGGTCATGACACTGTGGTTTCAAAACTTATCTTAACAATTTACTAAATATTTATTGCCATTTCAAACATACACAAATAAACTTTCCACAATTCAAAGCAAAAGCATAATACACATTTCATGCACTTTGTAAATGAATTTTAAAGCATGTTGATGTTGTGCACAAACCTTAAGCGAGTCGCCTCTTGGCCTTGACTCGATCCCTCGGGTTCTTTCCCGGTATTCTTTTCCACTGAAACACACAGTTTCACAGTGTTTCAGTATTATAACTCATCATAAATCCAAAATAAATTCAAATTCACTTATACCTAGCTTTAATATGCTAAACTTGACGTTCTTTAAAATTTGTGTTTTGGGGTTACTATTCACTATACTATTCAAGTCAATTTATTGACTTTCTAGGGCTTAATAGGCATGAGAATTCCAACTTCACCCACATACCACATTTTGGTTACCTAATTTGTTGGTTTTGGTTGTTTTCTCAAAACTTAAGTCTTTTAGGCAAAATTTAAAAATTTCAGTTTTGGTATCTTATGTTGCATTGTTCCATTGGTCATGTTGCTTTTAGAATTTGGCTAAGTTTTCTTCATAGAAATTGTTGCTTATTGTCTTAAATTTATTCTTCTTTTTGAATCACTCCAATTGGAGTTTTGTAGCTCAAGTTATAGTAATTTGAATCATGGCTGCCAGATTGGCCTAACCCAGATTTTCTAGGCAAATTCTTGGTTCTGGCAGTTTTAGGTCACCAACTTTGGGTGACTAAATGACTTGGTTAAGGGAAAAATTTGGGTTTGTGTTTTTCATGAAAGTTTTGGGTCTATATCTCAGCTTTCTACTGGTAAAAATTCCAGGTCATTTAGACCTGCCTAGCCCAAGTTATGGGCAAATGAGCAAACACTGTTCACTGTTCATTTGGTCATTTTTGTATAGGTCAGATTTCTTAATCCGGATTTGGTCAATTTGTTCACTAGGTTTTAGTCACTTTTTGGGCATGATTCCTGAATGAAAAATGTGTCATTGTGTCTAGTTTCATTCCCAATTGGCCTCACACCAATTGGATTTATAAATTTTCAGTTTTGGTCCCTGAAAGGGACCATGGTCCTTCTGCCTGCATCATGACCCCAAGCAATCCGAATTTGCATTTGGTTTCAAGACTTCTAACATACTCCAATTGGTCACAAATGACCATTTCTAACGTCAAACCAAGTCCAACACACCATTTAACATATTCTTACATTTTTGTATTCCAAACCCTAGGTGCCAAACCCTAATTCACCTATTTGTTGCATTTAACTAGTTAAACACATATACACATGCTTCCCTAACTCATTCAAACTTACCTACACTATTTATTCAATCAAATTCATATATTATCATCACAAACCCTAGCTGGCCAAATTTTCCTCTAGTCCTCCAACAATTATTTTCTTTTAATTTTAAGTTAAAATCTAAGCTACTTGAACCAAAAACATAGAAATTAAACTAAAAAAATGGAGGTTTGCTCACTAACCTCAACCTTGTATTTTTGATCTTCAATTTCGTTCTTCTTTTCTTCTTTCTTTCTTGCTCAAAGTTCTTTTCAAGTTGCCAAAAAAAGTTTTAAGTAATAAAATTGGGGAAATCTATGGTTACTTTGAAGGTTTGAAAGCTTGAATTTAAGCTTTCATGGAGGATTTTGAAAGAGGGAGCTTGGGAGAGAGAGAGACGGTAAGGAATGGAAGACCACTTTTTTTTTTCTTTTCTTTTTCTTTTTTATGTCTTTAGGAAGACCACAAATTTAAATTAAATAAATTTTAATTATAATAATTATTGCATCATGCATGAGATCATGCGTGATGTCATCACTTTTTACTTTTCCTTTTTCTTTTTTTTTTCTATTTATTTTTCCATTAGTTCTTTAATTAATTCCCAATTCTGAAATTTTTTTTCTCCAATTTTATTTGACAGTTAGGTCAGGAGTCAGCTCTTGGGGTCAATTGACCAAATTGCCCCTCACCGGTTCGACCCGGTTTGAAAATAATTCAATATTTCTTTCGAATCCTTGACCTAATTATTTAACTGGCTTAACAATTCTTTTTCGTGATTTTTCTCTTTTCTACTGTGTTCGTAATAGTCCTAAGGACCGCCGCGTCACATTTACTGTTCAAAATTTGAGTTTAAATCGACTTCGCAATCCTTCCCGAGAAGGTCACCCATCGCTGTGACTCTCGGCTCATTTAACTTCTTGTGTTATGTTTTTCTTATTTATACTTAACTAATTGACAATTACTAATTATTTGTATTCAGGGCTTATCTAATTGTCTTAAGTGTGGTTCTAATCCCCTTAATTGTCCGGATCGACACCGGTCACCGAAATAGTGAAATATACTAGGCTATGCAAATAGGGGTGTTACAAAAAAAATTCAAAAAAGAAGGTGGAAAATTGAAGAGGGAGAAGCTACATAAAGAGGTTAGTTCAAATCATCTAATCTCTCTTTATATTCATGCATATATACTTGAATTAACTTAGAAAATTAAGAAAAATGAAACAAAATCAATCATGTTAGAACCCTAATGAAATTCGGCTGCCATGGTGGTAGTGTGAATTGATGTGTTTTGGTTTGATAAAATATATATACAAGTTAAATTAAGTGTGTAAGTATGAATTATGTACTTTAATTTCACCATTTGTGCAATTTGGAGAAATTAGGGTTCTTGGCATTTAGGGTTTGGGAAAAAATTTATAGAAAATGGTCAATGGATGCAAATGATCTTAATGACAGTTAGAAATAGTCAATTGAGACCATTTGTGGTGTGTGTGAATTGATAGAACTGAGTTACAATTTGGATTGGTTAGGGTCAGTATGCTGATAGCTTGACCTAAGTCCCTTTCAGGGACCAAAACTAAAAATATACCAACCCAATTGGGTTGAGGCTAATTAAGAATGAAACTAGACACAAAATGGACCATTTTTCATTTAGGAATGATGCCCAGAAAATGACATTAGGATAGTGAACAATTAGGCCAAATTTGGATTTGGGCACACTGCCCTGTACAAAAATGACCAAATGAACAGTAGTCACTTAAATAACCATAACTTGGTCTAGGAAGGTCTAAATAACCTAAATCTTATACCGATGGAAATCTGAGACATAGCCCTACAACTGTCATGAAGAAAACAAACCCAAATTTTGACCATAACCTATCCGAAAAGTCACCTGCAGTTAGTACACCAAAACTGTCAGTATCCAGAAAATGCCCAGAATTCTGGGTAACCCCAATCCGGCCAACCTTAGTTAAATGGCCATATCTTGGGCTACAAAACTCCAAATGGAGTGATTTAAAAAGGGAATTAAATATAAGACAATAAGAAACAACTTTGAGGAAGGACACTTAGCCAAATTTCCATAGAAATTAGACCAATGGAACAGTGCAATACAGGGCACCAAAACTGAAAAAATTGAATTTTCTCTTAGGAGACTTAAAAATTGAAATGGCAACCAAAACTAATAAATTAGGCATCCAAAATGTGGTATGTGGGTGTAATTGGAATCCACATACCTATTAAGTATAAGAAAGTCAATATTTTGACCGGAATAGTATCATAAATAGTAATCCCGAAATGCAAAGTTTAGAAAATGTCAATTTAGGCCTATGTAGAGATACAATTAAATAAGTATGAAATAAATTATTAGATTTGTTATGAGATAAGATACTGAAACACTGTAAATTACATGTTTCAGTTGAAAAAGATTTGGAAAAGTATAGGGCAAACTGAGTCAAGGCCTAGCGGCGACTCACATCAGGTTTATGCACAAAAATTTTTAAATTATAGTTTTCACAATGAAAATTGATTTGTTATTGATGCATACATTTTGCATAGTCATTTAGGTCTAGTTTCATAGCCATTTTATTTTATTATTAGTCATTTTTAGCCAATTTCATTAGTTATTTAGTTAGTTTTTCATAGTTGTCAATTTTGCATTAATTTGTAATTTTTACTTTGTTTTGTAGGAAAAATGGTGTTTTTGAAGGACTGAAGAGAAATTTTACCATTGAGGAGTGACTTCTACAGCCAAAGATGTCAAAAACAAGTTTTCAAGCTAAAATATGCATTGACCAAATTGTGCATAACTTGCCGCATAAGCTATGCGGATCTGCATAAGGAGAAAAATCACTGTTCCAATACCTGCCGAAATGTGCATAAGGAGACTGCATAGCTTATGCACATTCACGCCTCCCTTATGCACTTTCACGGAATTGTGCATAACCTATGCACCAAGTCATGCAGTTTCGCATAAGTGAACCGAGAAACGGTAGCGCATAAGCGACTGCATGACTTATGCAGTCCCATAAAGAGTTCATTAATGAGCTGGCAGAAGATTCCCTCAGAAAATCCCTCCTCAAACACACCATTTTAGGGCTCCATGTCAGAAAATGCTATAAATAGTCCCATTTCCCATTTTAGAAGGGGAGAAAAAGGAGCAGAAAAGGAAAGAAAGAGGAGAGGCAGCAGCTGAAGAGTCATTTTCACCTTCCACACCATTTTCAACCAAGATTTGCAGATTTCTTTCCTTTCTTACATTTTTCCTACATTTCTAGTGTTTAGTTTCTTGTTTCTTAGCTTAGATTAAAGCTTTATTTCCTTATAAACTCATAATTTCTTGTAAACATTATGGATAGTGAGTAGTTTTATTTTGATTCTGGAGTAAGGGTTGTAATATTTGAGATATTTTGTGGATTTTGATTGGGTAATCCATATTTTGTGGTCTTAATGAGTTTTATTCATTTCTTGTGTGCTTAATGACATGCTTAGTGTAGGATCCCATTGAGTAATGTTCTTAATCCATGGTTGAGGCACCGAAAGGAGAAGGCCTTGTGATAGATAATCAAGAAATTGGACTTAATTAACTTAGATCTAGAAATAGACTAAGGATTAAGAGGATTCACAGATTAATTAAAGAACTTAATGGGTCTTAATTAATTCTAACTCCACGAAAGTAGGATTAGATTGATTAAGGCACTCTTTGTCTCACTCGAAAGGATATTCAAAGGATTTAAGAATTAATCTCCTTAAAACCCGTAAGTTCCACAAGATTGGATAACCAATTTAAAATCCCAAAATAGCTCGAATATGAAATCCCGAACTCCGGAATCGCCTTTTCATAATTGTTAATTTTTAATTAAAATTAATTGCTTGCCATTTTAATTTTGCCATATTTCAACTTGCTTATTTCAAATTGATGCAATTTTAGTTTAATTAATACATTGTTGAATAGATTATTAATTTTGCACACATAGATTTTATACTTCATTACCCATCAATTCATTACTTTAATTTCAAAAATAGTTTAATTTAGTCAACTTTTTATATAAAAAATTCAATCATTAACACAACTCCTCGTGGGAACGATATCTTTTTCTATACTACTTGTACGACCCGTGCACTTGCGGTTGGGACGCATCAGTTATACATTGTGAATGTGTTTTGTTCATTATGAATTTTGAGAATGTTGTGTTGCCTATTTTACAATGGAAATTTGGAATGAAAATTATTTATTGATTTGTATGAAATATTTGAATAATATGGTTTTGAATTTGGTTATGGCCTTGGAAATTTTATTTGAGAATTTGTGTATTGCCTACTTTAGAAATGAAGATTTGAAATGAAGTTTGTTTGATTTTTGTATCAATTATAATTGAACATCATAGTTTTAAATTATTTTTGATTCACACTTGGCATGGCAGTCCCTTACTATGTTCCTCCTCCACTTGTGGGGTTGAGTTTGATATTTGATTATATTCCTTCCGCTCTGGCTTGCCAGTCTGAGGTGAGTTTGGATGAGTACTCATTAGCTAGCTAGCCATCTCTCTCATTGATTTTGATTAGTGGGGTGAGTTTGCTTTGTCATAGTGTAGAACACGACATGTTTGAAAATTTTGTGTCATGGCCTAAGTTGTGTTATTGATTGGTAACACTGTGTTTATTAAATTGTTTGACCAAATTTGTGTTATATTGAGCTTTGAAAATTGTGAAATATTTAAATTGTGATTTGTTATAAATATGATTTGAAAATTGTGAAATGTAATTATGTAATGTTTAAATTATGATTTGGCAATAAATGGTTTATGTTCAGTTTTTTAAATTTTGTTGTACAATACTATGTAAAATATACTCAGCGATAGCTTCTTTTGCCGTTGCAGATAGAAGCAAGAAGAAAGCAGCAGAGTGAACTGCTCTTGATAAGACTACACTGACTTTTTGTACGTGTATTTATTTATACCCTTGTAAATTTGACTTCATGTAAATAATCTTTTGTTCATATGTATCTAAGTAGTTGTACATTAAAGTTTGTAACAATATTATTTTTTATTTTCCTTTTGTAAACTAAGACTTATGTTTGTAAATTTAATTTAATGCAATGTTTATGAGTCTATCGAATTATTTTGAAAAGAAAAATTTTGAGTTGTGAATCTTGAATTGAAATTTAGTTGAATTGTATTCATTTGAGAATATATTGGCGATTGGGGTTGAGAAATAAAATTATTAGAAGTGTTTTCACAGGTTTTGAAGAATTGGTTTTTTCCAATTATAGTCGGCACTCTGCCGAAATTTTTACAAAAACTGCGGAAAATAGAATTTATCAAACATTTTATTTAGGTTTTAAACTTAAGTTAAAAGTTTTTAATTCCTACAAAAAATGTTCGCCATCTTCAAAAGAGATAAAATTATTTTAAAATCCCTTGTAGTGTATTTAATGAGTTATCGGTAGGTGAAATTTGGTAATTCATTAAGTATTCTACGGGATCATGTTATACCTTACAGAGGGGTAACTAAATGTGACACCCCTTACCCGTCTACAGTGTAGGTGAGCAAGCTATGCCACACGGTATACCGGCACACTCTATTTTACCTTAATTTATTTTTGTCAAAGTTTTGAATATAGTTTGTGAAATATAGTTCCTTTATTGAAATTATAATTTATTTGAGGTTCCGAAAATTTTAAAGAAAATCCGGCGGAGTACCGGCTAAAAATGGAGAAAACAGTTCTTCGGAACCTGTTAAAAACACTTCCAATAAACAAATTCAATCATTCTCAACTCCAATATCAAGATCTCAACATTTCAATTTCAACTCTCATTCATCATTCACATGTGATGATCACATATAAATCACAAGTAAACATTTACTTTTCCATTAACAAATACAATTTTCATAATTTACATAAACATCAATATACATTACACAAGTTTAATTACATATGAAGAAAAATCAAAATTAAGTTACAAAATGTCAAAATGACACCTAGTGTCCTACCAAGGCATAACAGAAGTTGAGGTGACACGGACATCGAGCGTAATCGCGAATGGACTCACCCATCGTGGTCTCTGGGCTCACGATCGGGATCTCCAGTACCTACGCGTGGCAAAAGCAACGCGCTAAGCAATAATGCTTAGTGGTGCAATAATATAATAGAAGAAAATAGCAAGAAAATGAATGTGTATAGAATGTGTATGCTTTCTTTGTTTGGTATTGGTATATTCGTTATTTCGTTAACGTTGTTCACTTTTATCCATTTGGTTGCCCCAAGTAACCTACACTAGACGACTGGACTGGATAACGGGTAAACTGGCACTGGGTACCTAGTACCTCGGGCCGTCACACCATCGGTCACATATGCATCTCCGTGTGCAATGAGCGGCTAACAAGCTGTAAATAATCTCAGGCACAAGGCCAAATCTCAATACAAAGTCAGAATGGCTAAAAGCCATGAAATCACGGAATGGCATATTGCCATGTGCAGTACTGCTAACTGAACCCTATTGGCATGCCAAACTATCCAAACCAATCTTGTTAGGTATACTAGGGCATTTGAAACTTTTAAATTCTTCAATTTGTGAATTTCATGTTTTTGGTGTTACTATTCACCTCATTGGTTAACAAAAATGTTGACTTTTGGATAGAAAATATGTACATTGACTTTGGCACTCCCAACATACCACATTTGGTGTTTAAAACTTGTTGGCATTAAGTGTTAATACCATTTCAAAGTGTAAACCAACACAAGCAGAATTTTCAGTTTTGGTGAGTCAACTTCACTGTTCCATTGGACACTGTTGCTGTGGGAATTTGAAGAAATGTAAAACATGAAAGTTGTTCCTTACTTTGTCTAGTTGAATTTCATTATTTGAATCACTCCATTTGGAGTTTTGTAGCTCCAGATATGGTCCACAAACCACAGCTGGCCGGATTCTCATTCTGCAGAAATTACCATATCTACAGTAACATGAATAGTAACTTCCACTGCCATTTAGGTTAGGTTCTGGCCATAATTTGGGGTAGGTTCCTTCATGAAAGTTGTTTGTCTATGTCTTAACTTATTTCTGTAAAAATTTCAGGTCAATTGACCATATCTACAGTGAGTTATGGCCAAATGAACAGTTACTGTTCATTTGGTCAATTCTACAGAACCAGTTGCAGGGTATCCGGATTGGGGCCAAGTTTTGGTCCTCTTGCTTTGGTCTTTTGGGCATGGTTTCTTCAGAAAAAATGTGCCATTATAAGCCTAGTTTCATGTCCAATTGGCCAAACACCAATTGGACTAACACAGCCCAAGTTATGGCAGTGCAAATAGACTGAATTTTTAGTCCCTATGCTGCTGTCCTAGGGCAGCCTGCAACCTCACTTTGCAATCCTATTTTTCAGTCCATTTGTTGGTCAAATTACCTAAAATGGTCACTAATTGATCATTAAAATACTCTCTAATAATTTCCTAAACCAAGTTTACATTTTTCTCACAAAACCCTAATTCAAATTCATGTTTTTATACAATATATCTTAGTTAGCTCTTTAATCATTGTTCTTGTGTTTATAAACTTCCAACATAACTCTAATTCACTTCAAGATCCTAAAAACACTCCCTCCTATTCCATAGTTAGGGCAGCCGAAATTCAAGAGCTCATAGACATAGGTGTTTGTTCATTTAAATCACAATTCTCACTAAGTTTCAAGTCCCAAACCATGAAAATAAAGAGTTTAATGGATATAGGTGCACTAACCTCAAGTGGCAGAATTTTTCCAAGCCCCAAACTTCAATTTCTTTCCTCTTGTTGGCTGCCAAGAGCTTGTTTAAGATGTGGGGTAAAGCTTTAATGAAGAGAAGTTAGGGTTTTGTGGTGTAAACAAGGGAAAAATCAAGCTTTTGATTGAAGATTAATGGAGGGAGAAAGGATAGGGATTTCGGCTGGAATGGGAAAGGGGGTGGCTGCTGGTTTTTCTTTTATTTCTTAGTCTCAATTATCTCTTTTAATAGTTAGTCAAAGGATGGCTTAATTGTGATTGGTCATAATTTCTTAATGACATCACCATGATGTCATAAATAAGCTTTTCTTTGATTTTTCTTTTCTTTTCATCACTACTCAAGTTCAATTTAATTTCTAGTAATGTTTCTTCATATTTTATGTCATATTAATTATTTACTCAACTGGACAAGTCGGCCAAAAATCACCTCGGAAGGCGAAATGACCAAAATGCCCTCCGTTTGGCTTAACGGGTCAAAATTGTCTGTACCGATTGAAAATTTTTTCTAGGTATTTTCTTGGCATTCTAATGCCATGGGAACCTCAATAACCCTTCTCTGGAGTCCCAAAAATTATTTTATAATTTTTCCCCCGGGTCTAGGGCTCCTCGTTGCGAGAACCGCAACTTCCCTCTGGTTACCCATCGCTAGGGCACCGGCTCGTTTAACTTGGTTGTATTTTATTTCTAAATTTTTTACTAAATTTTTCTTATTAGTATTTGGGTTAATTATGGTTCCTGACTTTAGTTTAAATATTTTTCTGGACATTCTAGCTGTCCGGACCGATACCGGTCACCGGAACAGTAGGATGTACGGAGTGGTTATCGGGAGGGTGTTACAGGTGTGACATAAAATAAACATAAGGGCCATTTTAAGTGAATTAGGTTTATAATACACAATATAAAGGTATTGCTCTAGGGTTTACCACTAACATATAAGAGAAGAAAAGAAAAAAAGAATGGTTATTGTTCCAAAATTATTCTCTCTTCCATTATAGAAAAACTTTTTCTTTCATAGGCTAAAAACTCTATATTCATCTTTATCAAACTCTATTTCCCTTTCTTCTTCTTTATAAAATAAATACATAATCTCTTCACCAAACTTTATAAACCCCGTCCTTAAAACGATTTGTGTCTCTTTCTATAATATACCCTAAAGTGAAAGAAAGATGAAGATAGAGAAATCAATAGAAATGAAGGTATTAGGTCTCATTTGATGAAATAAGAGCTTGAAAAATTTTATATATCAAGAGGCTATAGATTTTCTAAACAAGGCAATGTTGTGTGATGATTGTGTTTTCAAATCTTTGCTACAGGTTTTAATTTCACACAAAAGGAGGCATGGGAATGTGGATATGCTTACAATGCGGTTTCTGCATTATTTGCGGACCATCAAGATTTGCTACACGGATTCTAAACAATATTTATGCTAGTTTCTGAAGTAAAAGAACTGGCATATCCTGTTCCGAGTGACTGAGGACCGATAGAAGAGGCTTATAGATGGCGGGAGGAGAATTCTAGTGAGGAAAAGGCCATTGAGATGATTTACAAACAAAGGATTAGGTTCATTAGGCATGCTTAGGCAATGTTATATAGAATTCTTAAAGTTCTTATTCAGTTACAACAGTGAAAGGATGGTAAAAGTTGAACTAGAAAAATAAGTTGCTATCTAGATAAACAAGTATCCTGAACTCATGACTGGCTTCAAGCTATTTCTGAACGACTGTGAGAATATTGGTGGGTTCCCAAGGAAGGTAAAGGGCAAAGATGAAGAGCAAAATCTTGAAGCTAGAAGAGGAAAAGGAAGAGACAAGTATGTGGAATAGTGTACTCCAATTTATGATTTTACTCCAAAAGATGATAATCCTAATAAAAACATAACATAAATCAGATGTTTAATGATTGTTGTGCATCTATGCCTTATTCCAAAGCAGAAGATCAGCCTCGGAAGAAAAGGCGCCAAAATCTGCATTAGAAAATCAAGCTTAAAAGTGAAGATGATAGGCATGAATTAGACATGTTAATGATTTGGTTTAGGTTTGTTGCTAGTCATGCAAAGGAATTAATTTAAGGCAAAATAAAAACTAGAGGAACATCTCAGAATCACTTTTTAAAGTTTCTTTAATGTTTATATGGTGATCAAGGCCTTGAGTTATTAAAAATTTGGAAGAAAAATCCTAAGTCTGCATCAGCTGTCATTTTGGTTTGATAGAGATAGTGGAGGAGTTGACAAATTTTAGTATCGAGATTGAGAAAATTCGGGTTCAGTGCATTAATTGATGCGAAAAATCCAACACATATTCAAATGTCATGATGTAAATATACACTTGTTTGAACAGACTTATGCTTGCAATTTTCTATAAATAAACTCTTAAAAATGCAAGTGTCTGGTCACGGTGAAAATTTATCAAAAGTATTTGCAAGTACTAGAAATTTTCATTACTAGTTCCTATTTCAGGCATTGAGCCTACTCCACAAAACTACTGAAATTAGCACATCTTGCAATCCTATGACGTGTGCTTTAGCCTATTCCACTAAATAGTTGTGGCAATCTAACTCATCCTTCTTATTTTGCTTTATTAGTTGAGATGTGACATATAAATAATTCTATAATATTTAAAATTTCCAAAATCTTACTATTTGTAGCTCATGCTATCCACATTATTTTTATTGTATATTATTCTTTTTCCTTATTTGTGGTTGTTATTAGTTTGATTAAAAAACTAAAGACTGTCTAAATTTTATTCTAATTTGACATTATAGCCTTTTTTTTTTTTTAATGTAGAAGCATTGTAGCCCAAATTTTAAAAATAGCTAATTATAAATTTATATTTACTTATTTGTTGATAGAATTAATAAACTTATAATGTATATTGCTATATGATAAAAAATACTAACAACTTAATGCCTTGACACTTACTACTAAGAATAAATAATTTCTACAATAAAAAAAAAGAAAATTTTCTCATTTAAAGATGTTAATTTTGCAAAAATTTTATTTTTGGTTTTATATTTAGAGCATTTTTAAAGACAATTATATTACTTGCACTGCGAATCGACCATAAAGCCAAACAGTAAAAGTGTGGCAACCAAGTCATTTACCATTAAAAAAAAACGTAGCTTTAAATTTGTTATCACAATGATAAAGTTTACTCCTCTTTGGTCCTTAATTGCAAAATCAAAGCTTAAAATTTTTCAGTAAATTAAACTCAATCATATGCATAGTATTTAGTCTATTTGTTAATTATTTTCTAAGTAAAATTATGTATATCACATTTTAACACATTTATTTTTATTAGGTTGTATATTACATTTTAATACATATTTATTTCTTTCTTATATATTAATGAATATAATAATTATGCACTGCCTTTAATAACTTAGTAAAGCTAAAAATTGATTGGGGAAACGTATAAACTATTTCTCTTAGTCCTTGATTATATTACTTGTTCCACACGCCACATTTTTATTTTCATGATGAATTTGATTGATGATTTGTTGCGGTTTCTATTTTTCACAACCCGATCTCACGGGCCGGACCGGCACTAGAGCCTGAGTCGACATAAAACCCTCGAGACCCGTAATAAGTGTTACTGTTCCCAAACCCATAACTAGGGTCAAAATTAAGGCCCAACATGTAAATAAAATAAAATATTATTTTTTTTCAGGCCCACCTAACTCGATAACCACCAAAAACTAAAATTAGGGAAGCCCAGCTTAATTCTGATACCCATCATGTACAAACTATTTAATATCATAATAATTTTTTATTAATTAATATCATAAGTACATAATCCAATGTTACAGTGGAGTTCTAGTTATTAAATAAATAAATAGACACAAGAAACTATTAAACTAAGAAATACAACTTGCAGAGGAAAATACAGGTTAGACACGAATAAATAAAACTCGCTCCTCTTGCAACCTGAAAAAAAAAATATTAAACAGGAATGAGCGTTCGACTCAGAGAGTTTAGATATTGATTATAGATGTAATTTTTATAACTATCTAAAACTAGTACAATCCTACCATGAAATGCACATCCATCACATATAACAAATAATTCAATCAATATTCACACGAGAAATTAATTTGGAGCTACTCACATACCCAGTGTATCACATCAATATATACATGTGGGAGTTAATCCATTATACAGCTCTCTTAATCCAATATCTGTCAGTGAAGTTAACTCAAGCTGGACTTTCACTTAATAATTCAAGTGCGGGGGTCAGCAAAATCAACTCAAATTTGTATTCACCCTGACTTATCCATATATAAGGATTGGGTCCTAGCGAGTCAAGCTCCAGCCGCAACTACTCATCCTATCCATATTCATATCCACACTATACTCACGCCAACACACCCGCACAGCTGTAAATTATCCTCAAGGTGGCAATCACAAATAAATAACAATAATTATATATGCAGTAACTAAAGTTCCCCTAATATATTAACTATATATGTGCATAATTAAATATTTATATAATGCATTGGCATGCCAAATATATAATTAATATTGAAATTGTAAAAATAATCAATATCCAACTCACAAATTGGTCAACTCGATTGCAGCTAGTCTAGCTGGAAGGAGAAGAAAGGCTAACCGGCACTGATTACCTAGACAGACACATTGATACCTATCAAATTTATTGACGAAAATAATTAATTAATTTAATCAAAGAAGCAAAAATAATTTTCTAAGGTCTTGCCAAAATTTTGGTAGAGTCTCCCCGATAACTGGGCCTAACCCCCCATAAGAAAATGCAACATCAATAACACACAAGGCCTTAGGCCCACAACAATAATTATAATGCCCATCTGGGGCCTACAAGAAACCTAATCTAGGTTCAATCCTCCAAACTCTAGTTCGTCTCTCTAACTCCTTTACAGTCTAAATATTTATTTTCAGCACTTCAAAAATTATAAAAATATTCTTAAAAATCCTCTACATTATCCTTATATTAATTAAAATTATTTTACTTAATTTTAATAAGTCAAGAATATTTTACAGATTTATCGACTAGCTTAACCAAGGCAAAAATTATACAATTTAAGTTCGGGACTACCTTCATAAATTCTGCTACCTAGAATACATTCGGAACATTTGAAAATGCTAGGATTGACTGTAATATTGACTATGTTTCGAGACAGCCGCTGGGCAGCCAGATCAGGCTGAAAACTTGGTCCTGGGCGCTGGTGGGCTATCATCAATCCTATCACTCCTAAACGAAGCCTAAAAATTGTTAATAATTATTATATAATTATATTTAATTTTCAAGCATCCAAAAAGTCAAAAATCTCATCAAGTGATCTTGACCATTCGATGATCGCCTTTTTTAAATAGTGTTTGATCAGAGCGATGTTAGTTCCATCTCGATGGTTTTGATGCATTGAGTCCATTTATGGTCTCGTATTGTTAATCCAATGGTCAGATCATCCTAGATCTGATCGAAAAGCTTGAAAACTTGAAACTTCTCTCCTCCTTATCTCACTCATCCGACCACCAAATGCTGCGAAATTAGTATCACAAAAAAACTCTCAGAATAAGCTTTCCAACGCCACTAGAATCACCTTGATCAAACGTTGGATGAAGCTGCTACCCTTGCACATGCATTTTTCTCTCTCCTCCTGTAAAAGAACTAAGAAATTTTGGAATAAGAATTTTGATCTTTATTGCCCTAGAAATCAAAGATATATATAAAACATTACAGCTAACAAATAGGTTCCTAATCAAGCTAAACTACCAAAATTATATCAGAATCATACAACAAAAGGTAAGAAAAGATATGCACACAAAAATTCCTAAAAAAAATGCCCTAAATAAATGTAAAATAAGTGGCAGCTAATAGTTGCCTTTCCAATACCCCCCCTCAAGTTGGAGCATGGAGATCTCGAATGCCCAACTTGCGAAGAAGAAAGTCAAACTGATCCTTTCCCAACACCTTTGTGAAGATATCCGCAGGTTGCATTGAACTACGTACATAATCTGTTCGAATATTACCATTCAATATCTCATCACGGAAAAAATGACAGTCCACTTTAATATGCTTGGTACGTTCATGATAGACAGGATTAGCAGCTATATGCAGAGCTGCCTGACTATCACAATACAAATTCATAGGTTCAGTATGCGCCACACCAAGAGAATTCAATAATCCTTTCAAACATTTAAGTTTACAAGTTGTAGTACTCATAGACCGATATTCAGCTTCAGTGGATGAGCAAGACACTGTCTGTTGCTTTTTAGTCTTCCACGAGATAGGGGATTCACCCAAAAGAATAAAATAACCGGTCAAAGACCATCTCGTCAAAGGACAGCTAGCCCAATCAGAATCACAGTAAGCAAACAATTTGAGATCACAATTGGCATGCAGTAATATACCCTGACCTGGATTTCCTTTCAAATAATGCACAACTCTAATAGCTACCTCCCAATGAGCTTTCTTCAGTTGTTGCATGAACTGAGCAAGAATATGCACACAATAAGACAACTCGGGTCGAGTTATTATTAGATAAATAAGCCGTCCCACCAGACGCCTATACTGCGTAGGGTCATCCACATCATCACTCTCGGTAAGAGCCAACTTGTGATTTTGTTCAAGAGGAGTTTTAGCCGGCTTATAACCCAGTAATCCAACTTCTGAAATTACATCCAATGCATATTTACGTTGACACAAGAAAATACCATTCGAGTTTCTGGCTACTTCAATCCCTAAGAAAAATTTCAGCTTCCCCAAGTCTTTCATATGAAAGCAATGACTCAAATAGTTCTTGAATTTTTGTACAGCGAAAACATTATTGCTGGAGATAATAAGGTCATCCACATAAATAAGCACATTCAATTGAACAGTCTCAGCTCGAAAAATGAACAAAGAGTAATCTGAATATGATTGCTGAAATCCATAAGCTTTCAGAGATGCAACCAATTTCACAAACCAACATCTAGGTGCTTGCCGCAAACCGTATAGAGATTTCCGGAGTTTACAAACCTTCCCCGGTGATTGACAAGCAAATCCAGGCGGCATCTTCATGTAAACCTCTTCCTGCAAATCACTGTGTAAGAAAGCATTTTGGACATCCATCTGATGGAGTTCCCAATTCTTTGCAGCCGCAACGGCAAGAAAGGTGCGCACAGTAACCATTTTTGCTGTAGGAGCAAAAGTCTCCTGATAATCTGTGCCTTTAACTTGATTATTTCCCAATATCACTAATCGCGCCTTGTATCATTCAACACTTCCATCAGAATTGTATTTAATTTTGTATACCCACTTGCTTCCTATTGCTTTCTTCCCAAATGGCAGATTTTCAACTGTCCATGTACCATTATCCTCCAAAGCCTGTATTTCTTTTCTCATAGCCGCTCTCTACCGTTCATCCTTAACTGCTTCTACATAAGAGCTTGGTTCATGTCCTGTAGTAATGGCTGCCAAAAAATATCGGTTTTGTGTGGAGAATTTATCATAACCCACATAATGTGCTATAGAGTAAGGCATACCTGAGAAATCAGATTGGGAAGGTGAGCATACCGAGGGGCTTATTTTGATGGCGTTTGTCACATAATCCTTCAAACGAACACTAGGTTGCTTGGTCCTTTGTCCCCTACCTAGTTGCTCTTCAACAACTTCTCCTCTATCCACTCCCTCACTATTTTCATGGATCAATTCTTCCATTTCAGGATTCACCTCACCTTCTCTACCCACACTTTCATCGTGCTCCTTTCCCAAGTTGTTCTCTAAACCATCAACTTCATCACCCAACTCCTCAACTCCATTTTTAATGAGTTCATCACCTATTGTTTTCTCATTTGCATTTGGAAATTCTGTTTCAGTGAATACCACGTCTCTTGATACAAAGTATTCTTTAGTTTCCAAATCATACAATCTCCATCCCTTCTTTTCAAATGGATACACAACAAAAACACACCTACGACTTCTACTACCAAATTTATCTTTATCCCGATTCAAATTATGCGCATAGCACAAACAATCGGAAACTCGAACGTATTTGTAAGAAGGTACTTTCCCAAAGAGCATCTCATATGGGGTTTTACCATTTATTAACATAGATGGAGTCCTATTAATCAAATACCTGGCTACAAGTACACATTCTCCCCGAAATTCTATGGGTAAAATTGCTTGGAAACTCAAGGCTCTTGCCACATTAAGAATATGGCGATGTTTTTTTTCCACTTGGCCATTTTGTTAAGGTGTTCCTACACAGGAAGTCTGATGCAACATCTCTTGTTTATCAAAATATTCTTTCAAGCACATAAATTCACTTCCGTTATCACTTCTAACAATTTTCACATTTTTTTTTTAAATTGGAGTTTAACCATCACAACAAATTTCTTAAGAACACAAGCTACTTGTTGTTTTCCATTTAGCAAATATATCCAAATAGCATGAGAGTAATCATCAACAATTGTTAAGAAGTAAATTGCTCCACAAGAAGTTGGGACTCTATAAGGTCCCCACAAATCACAATGTATCAATTCAAAACAACTATCAGCTTTATTGTCACTAGAAAAGAAAATCTCTCTTGATTGCTTTGCTCTAAAACAAACTTCACAAGTTTTATTAGTTTTCCTAACTATGCTACCAGCTTTTGGAATTAACTCTACTACCTTATAAGAAGGATGACCCATTCTCTTATGCCAAAGCTCAAAAGACCCCACATCAGCTACCTTGCAAGCATGCACTGATGTCACTCCTTTGAGAAAGTACAGCCCCTCGCGTTGCTCACCCGCTCCAATCAGGTTCCTCGAATTTAGGTCCTGTATAGCACAAATTTTGTTAGTGAGTTGAATAACCAAAATTGAATCATTAAGTAGTTGTGATACAGAGATCAAATTGCAATTCAAATTTGGCACATAAAGGACTCGTTGCAATTTCAAGTCTCCTCCAAGTAACACAGTTCCTTCTTTCACCGCCAAGGTCTTTTCTCTATTAGGTAACCCGACTGAGCATGGCACAATGTCACGTAATTCACTAAAAAATGCCAACGTTCCTGTCATATGATGGGAAGCTCCTGTGTCACATCCTACTCCTAGTATGATGTAACATGTTCCCATAGTACACCTAATGAATTAGCGTACTTCACTTACCGGTAACCCATTAAATATACTACAAGGGATTTTAAAACAATTTTCATTCGTTTTAGAATTGGTGGGTAAAATTTTTTTTCAAATGTTAAAAACCTTCATTTAGAGTCCAAACATAAATAAAATTTTTGGATATTTAAAATCTCCATAATTTTTACAAAAATTTCGACAGAGTGCTGCTTATATTTTGAGAAAACAGTTCTTCAAAACCTGAAAAGAAAAACACTCCCAATATATTTCTCAATCACAACTTCATTTGCAACAACCAAACTTCAAATCAACAACAATGGCAACACTTCAACTCAAAATCCAAATTTCAAATCAAGAATTAATATCTCAAAACATTTCATAACTCAAGCACATTGCATTTTAAATCATTAATTTACAATCATAAGTTAATTTACAGATGCAAAATCTCAAAAATAATATTATTATAATTTTATCTGTACAACTGCTCAAATTACAGGGATACATATGCATACTATCATATTTACATCAAACTAAACTACCAAGGTATAGACAAATATCCGTACAAAAATTCTTTAATTGTGCTCTTCTCTAACTGTAGCAGCTCGCTCTGCTGCTATGTCCTTTTCCCTTTCTGCGATGGCAAGTTAAAGCTATCGCTGAGTATATAAATACTTAGCGGTGCACAATAAAGCATAGAATGCATAATATAAAACATTTATGAACAAATCCTCATTCAAAAATCTCATAATCGCATTTCATAATTTTTTTTTCCCAAATCACATTTATAACAAATCATAATTTTCAAAGCTTAATATAGAGCACAACTTGATCAAACAATTTAATAAACATAGTGTTGCCAAACAATAACACAACTTAGGCCATGACACTAAATTTTCGAACATGCCGTGTGTACATCACGACAAGGCAAACACCCCCACTAATCGAAATCAATGAGGGAGGTGGCTAGCTAGCTAATGAGTACTCATCCACACTCACCCCTCAGACTGGGAAGCCAGAGAGAGAGGAAATTGATCAAATATCATACTCACCCCACAAGTGGAGGAGGAACATATTAGTATTGCCATGCCAAGTGTGAATTAAAAATAATTTAAATCAAGTTATTCAAATATTTTATACAATTCACAAATCATATTTCATTCTAACTTTTCATTTACAGGTAGGCAACACACTATTTTTCAAATAAGATTTTTGAAGCCATAACTAAATTGAAAACCATATTGTTCAAATATTTTATACAAATCAATAATTAATTTTCATTCCAAATTTCCATTGTAAAATAGGCGATACAACATTCTCAAAATTCATAATGAACAAAAACATTCACAATGTATAACAAATCAATTTCCATTATGAAAACTATAATTTAAAAATTTTTGTGCACAAACTTGGACTTAATCGCCTCTAGGCCTTACGGGTCTTTTTCAGCTGAAACACAAAATTTATAGTGTTTCAGTACTTTATTTCACAGTAAATCCAATAATTAATTCATAAATACTTAATTCTAGCCCAAATATGCTTAAACTAACATTCTTGGAAATTTTCATTTTGGAGTTACTATTTATGGTACTATTCAAGTCAATTTGTTGACTTTCTAAGGCTTAATAGGTATGGGAACTCCAACTTCACCCACATACCACATTTTGGTTGCCAAACTTGTTGGTTTTGGTCATTTTCTCAAATTCTAAGTCTTTTAGGCAAATTTGCAATTTTTCAGTTTTTGTTTCCTAAGTTGCACTATTCCATTGGTCACTTTACTATTAGAATTTGGCAAAACTTTCTTCATAGGAAATGTTCTCTATTGTCTTAAGTTTATTCTCCTTTTTGAATCACTCCAATTGGAGTTTTGTAGCTCAAGTTATAGCTATTTGAACCAAGACTGCCGGATTGAACTCAACCCAGAATTCTGGGCAATTTTTGGTTCTGGCAGTTTTGGGTCACCAATTTTGGGTGGCCAAACGACTTGGTTAATGGCATAATTTGGGTTTGTATTCTTCATGAAAGTTTTAGGTCTATATCTCATCTAACCAATGATAAAATTTCAGGTCATTTTGATCTACTTAGCTCAAGTTATGACTAAATGAACGAATACTATTCATTTGGTCAGTTTATACAGGGACAGACTAAGATTTTCCAAGTTTGGTCAATTTGTTCACTAGGTTTTGGTCATTTTTGGGCATGCTTCCTAAATGAAAATTGTGTCATTTAGTGTCTATTTTCATTCCTAGGTCTCATACCAATTGTACTTGTAAATTTTCAGTTTTGGTCCCTCAAAGGGACCTTGGTCTATTTTCATGCTAGCAACATGACCACATTGAATCTGAATTTGGTTTCAACTCCAACACTTTCAACACACTTCATTTGGTCACCATTGACCATTTCTTAATTCAAATTAGGTCAAAGACAATATTTACCAATTTTTCACATTTTTTGTCTCTAAACCCTAAGGGTCCAAAACTCTAATTCACCAATTTGTTACATTTGTTGAATTCTAAATGCATATTTAATTTTCACACACTCAATCACACTTAACTAATTCATAATTTGCATCAAAATCATCCATATCAAACCCTAATCCTAGATGGACAAAATTCCATATTACTCCCCTAACAATTATTTTCTTTTAATTTTAAGTATATTTCTAAGTTAATTGAACTAAGAACATAAACATTTAACTAAAATATTCAAGTTTAGATTACTAACCTTTTCTTGAATTTCCAATCTTCAAATCTCTATTTTTCGTCCTTCCTTTTCTTGATCAATCACCTTCTCAAGTTGGTCTAACAAGCTTTAATGGAGAATTTGGAGACAAAGTGGGGTTAGGTGGTTGGAAGAAGCTTGGTTTCAAGCTTTAATGGGGTTTTCTTCAATGGTGAAGTGAGGGAGAGAAGGGCAGCCCATTGGTGAGGGTGAATGCCAAATTTTTGTGTTTCTTTTTAGTGTATTTTTAACTCTTTTAGTCTTAGTTGACTTAGTCAATATTTGTAGGAAAAGTAAAATTAGTTTTGACATCATGATGATGTCATCTAAGTGATGTAATTAAACTTTTTCTTCTTTTTTTTTTCTTATTTTGTTTTCCATTAGTTCTTTAATTTAATTTTCGATTCCGAAATTTTCTTTTCTCTGATTTTATTTGACAGTTAGGTCAGGAGTCAACTCTCGGGGTCAATTGACCAAATTGCCCCTCGCCGGTTTAACTTGGTTTGTAAATAATTCAATATTTCTTCCAGCTCCCTAACCTAATTATTTGACTGGCTTAACAATTCTTTTTCATGATTTTCTCTTTTCCACTGTTTTTGTAATGGTCCTAAGGACCGCGGCGTCACATTTTATAGTTCGAAATTTGAGTTTAAATAGACTTCGCAGTCATTCCCGAGAAGGTCACCCATCGCTGTGACTCTCGGCTCGTTTAACTTCTTATGTTCTGTTTTTCTTATTTATACTTAACTAATTGACAATTACTAATTATTTGTGTTTATGGCTTATCTAGTTGTCTTAAGCAAGGTTTCAATCCCCTTAATTGTCCGGACTGACTCCGGTCACCGGAACAGTGAAATATACCAGGCTATGCAAATAGGGGTGTTACGATTCTCCCTCCCTTAAAATAATTTCGTCCTCGAAATTTTACTTGGTATCAGTCTCTGAACAGCTGTGGGTACTGTCTCCTCATATCCTATTCACGCTCCTAAGTAGCTTCCTGGTCTGAATGATGGTTCCTTAGTACTTTAACCAATATTATTTACTCATCGATTGCTTACCTCGTGTGCCAAGTTTCTTATGAGCTTCTGTCATAAGTTAGATTCAAATTCATTTCAATTTTAGAGGTAAGCAAATCTGTGTGCTAGTAGATCCGCTTTCCTAGGACCTCATACAATCTTATGGGTGAGAACTTAGTTTTACTCTTTTCTTATCAAATCTCTTAATCATTTGATGTAACCTTCAGTTTAGTTTAGAATATTTTAGTCTTTTCTTGCTGTTGTTTTAGCAATTATTTTCTTTTGTGGTCGTTTCTTTCTTGGCCATCGGTCCATAACCATTATCTTACCATTTTCATTTATGACCAAGGCTTATGTGCCATTTTGCACTATCTTGTTTGTTTTGGTTTAACTTATTTCTTTCTTGATAAAATAATTCGGAATATCGTTACGCATCTTAAGTAAATTGCTTGCCTTGGTAGCAATTCCTCATCTAGTATTTTTCTCATTTCTTACTATTCTATTTATTTTTATCTATCGATATTCTATAGCTTATTTTGCACTGATGTGTAGTTAATATTTTCTTTTGTACTGAACTATAACCTTTCAATATTCTAACTTTAGAGTTTTAAGTCCCAGGTTAGGATTTTCAAACTCCTTTCCAATAAGAAAACTTTATCTTATCATAACTATACCAAAACAGATGTCGTTTGTAACTATTCTTATCCTTATATACTATTGGGTAGTACGTAGCTCTACACAATAAATCCCAAGTCAGTACTGTAATCTGCAGCTTATAGCACAAACATCAAGAATATTGCATAGTTACTACGATACATCCCAATAGATCAAACTTCCCTATATCTTATTTCTTTTAAATTCAATAATATCTTGAACTTATTTTGATCATGGTACCCACTGACATCTATCAGCAGTAATACCCTTACCCGCATCTAAGGTAGCTATATTACTATAACTTACTTTTAGGTTCTATTTCCTTACTTAATTAGGCTTACTAATTAACTTTACAAATTCTTGTGTGCTAGAAAATACTTTTCACTGACAAACTCTTCCAAAATTAATTTTAAAAAGACTAGTCACTAACATATCAAAATTGATTTTTTTTTTCTACACATATTCATATCTTAGTCAAGAATCGAGAAAATACCAGGAACCATGTCAGAAGTTTCATCCTCATCCTTCTATTGCATAGTGTATACTCTCACTGGAACATCACATTGTCCTGGTTGATTCACAGTACTCTGACTTCCACGTGTATTACCCATACCTTTGCCTTTACCTCTACCAACTGTTGGTAAAATCTTCGGGGTAGAAACTTGGGCTGATCCTTCTGACGTGGTAAATGATCTGTAACAGCGTGGACTTATGCAATCCTTAGCAAAATGACTAGTCCCTCCAGAATTGAAACATGCTCTTATAGCTCTATAACATACTCCACTATGTGGTTTACCACAAGTCTCACAAAGTCGATCCGACAGCGTTTTTCTGCGTGTCTGTTGAGTTTGCTGATCGGATTAGGATGGTTTCTGTCTAGAAGATATACCTTTACCCTATTCGTTCGAGCTAAATCCTCCAAAATGTTTTCTTTTCCTAGAGCCACTCTCAGTAGGTTGACCAGTAACCTTTTTAGTTTTCTCTTTCTCTTGTATACTCTTTTTCACTGCCCATTCTGATTCTATCCTTTCCAGTTCCAGGGCTTGTGAAATCAATTCAGAAAAATTCTGGTGTCGGAATCCTACCACTTGCATTCTCAAGCTAGGCCTCAACCCAGCCTCAAACCTTTTACACCGGTCTCTGGGGGTGGAGACTAAGCTTCCAGCATAATGGCTTAGCCTTGAAAAATCATGCTCATACTCTACTACAGTTCTATCCCCTTACTTCAACCTTAAAAACTCTCGCAACTTCATGTCTACATAAGTATCGGGGACCCACTTTTATCGAAATTCCCTTAAAAAGTCTGCCCATCTGAGGACTGGTGGCTATACCAAACTGTAGGGGATGGTCTTCCACCATTCATATGCATCCCCTTGGAGAAGTGATACTGAATATTCGAACTTCAACTCTTCAGCACATTGTAGTTTTCTGAAAATCTGTTCCATCCTCTCTAACCATTGTTCTGCTTCAAGTGGATCCACTGTTCCTTTAAATTCTGTAGCCCCAAATTTCATTAATTTCTCATATTGCCGAGCCGGAAGCTGTGGTTGTGCTACAGGTGCTTGTGTCTATGCTTGAGGTGGCACATTTCCCACCATTTGTTAAAAAAACGCAGCCATCTGCTGTGCACACTGAGCAGGGAACTACGGTGCTTGAAGAGGAGCTGGAGTGGCTAACCCACTCACATTCTGGAGTGCTGGGGCTTCTCCTCGGGCCTCAGCCTCGACAGATTGCTCTGCGGAATGATCTCCCTCTTCCATTTCGTTTTCCAGAAATTTTCTACTCTCTGAGAACAAACACAAGGAGGCTGACCTCCATTAGTGCATATTTATGATGTAAATATGTCATATATATCAAACATTTGAGTAGTTGTATTTACCGACAAAATATCTCAAATTCACAGTTCAAAATTTATTTTAAAACCTTGCTCTGATACCACTAAAACATGTCAAACCCTACTCCTCGTATGATGTAACATGTTTCCGTAGTACACCTAATGAATTATCGTACTTCACTTACCGGTAACCCATTAAATATACTATAAGGGATTTTAAAACAACTTTCGTTTGTTTTAGAATTGGTGGGTAAAATTTTTTTTCAAATATTAAAAACCTTCATTTAGAGTCCAAACATAAATCAAATTTTTGGATATTTAAAATCTCCGCAATTTTTACAAAAATTTCGACAGAGTGTCGTCTATATTTTGAGAAAACAGTTCTTCAAAACCTGAAAATAAAAACACTCCCAATATATTTCTCAATTACAACTTCATTTGCAACCACCAAACTTCAAATCAACAACAATGGCAAAATCCAAATTTCAAATCAAGAATTAATATCTCAAAACATTTCATAACTCAAGCACATTGCATTTTAAATCATTAATTTACAATCATAAGTTAATTTACAGATGCAAAATCTCAAAAATAATATTATTACAATTTTATCTGTACAACTGCTCAAATTACAGGGATACATATGCATACTATCATATTTACATCAAACTAAACTATCAGGGTATAGACAAATACCCGTACAAAAATTCTTTAATTGTGCTCTTCTCTAACTCTAGCAGCTCGCTTTGCTGCTATGTCCTTTTCCCTATCTGCGATAGCAAGTTAAAGCTATCGCTGAGTATATAAATACTCAGTGGTGTACAATAAAGCATAGAATGCATAATATAAAACATTTATGAACAAATCCTCATTCAAAAATCTCATAATCGCATTTCACAATTTTTTTTTTTCTCAAATCACATTTATAACAAATCATAATTTTCAAAGCTTAATATAGAGCACAACTTGATCAAACAATTTAATAAACATAGTGTTGCCAAACAATAACACAACTTAGGTCATGACACAAAATTTTCGAACATGCCGTGTGTACATCACGACAAGGCAAACACCCCCACTAATCGAAATCAATAAGGGAGGTGGCTAGCTAGCTAATGAGTACTCATCCACACTCACCCCTCAGACTGGGAAGCCAGAGAGGGAGGAAACTGATCAAATATCATACTCACCCCACAAGTGGAGGAGGAACATATTAGTATTTCCATGCCAAGTGTGAATTAAAAACAATTTAAATCAAGTTATTCAAATATTTTATACAATTCACAAATCATATTTCATTCTAACTTTTCATTTACAAGTAGGCAACATACTATTTTTCAAATAAGATTTTCAAAGCCATAACTAAATTCAAAACCATATTGTTCAAATATTTCATACAAATCAATAATTAATTTTCATTCCAAATTTCTATTGTAAAATAGGTGACACAACATTCTCGAAATTCATAATGAAAAACATTCACAATGTATAACAAATCAATTTCCATTATGAAAACTATAATTTAAAATTTTCTGTGCACAAACCTGGACTTAATCGCTTCTAGGCCTTCCGCGTCTTTTTCAACTGAAACACAAAATTTATAGTATTTCAGTACCTTATTTCACAGTAAATCTAATAATTAATTCATAAATACTTAATTCGAGCCCAAATATGCTTAAACTAACATTCTTGGAAATTTTCATTTTGGAGTTACTATTTATGGTACTATTCAAGTCAATTTGTTGACTTTCTAAGGCTTAATAGGCATGGGAACTCCAACTTCACCCTCATACCACATTTTGGTTACCAAACTTGTTGGGTTTGGTCATTTTCTCAAATTCT
This sequence comes from Hevea brasiliensis, assembly GCF_030052815.1. NCBI lineage: Eukaryota > Viridiplantae > Streptophyta > Magnoliopsida > Malpighiales > Euphorbiaceae > Hevea > Hevea brasiliensis. The sequence continues at coordinate 22,261,113 of NC_079499.1, read as the reverse complement.
AAGTCTTTTAGGAAAATTTGCAATTTTTCAATTTTTGTGTCCTAAGTTGCACTATTCCATTGGTCACTTTACTGTTAGAATTTGGCAAAACTTTCTTCATAGGAAATGTTCCCTATTGTCTTAAGTTATTCTCCTTTTTGAATCACTCCAATTGGAGTTTTGTAGCTCAAGTTATAGCCATTTGAACCATGGCTGCCAGATTGGACTCAACCCAGAATTTTGGACAATTTTTGGTTCTGGCAGTTTTGGGTCACCAAATTTGGGTGGCCAAAGACTTGGTTAATGGAATAATTTGGGTTTGTATTCTTCATGAAAGTTTTAGGTCTATATCTCATCTAACTACAGGTAAAATTTCAAGTCATTTTGACCTGCCTAGCTCAAGTTATGACCAAATGAACAAATACTATTCATTTGGTCAGTTTATACATGGATAGACTGAGATTTTCCAAGTTTGGTCAATTTGTTCACTAGGTTTTGGTCACTTTTTGGGCATACTTCCTAAATGAAAATTGTGTCATTTAGTGTCTGTTTTCATTCCCAATTGGTCTCATACCAATTGGACTTGTAAATTTTCAGTTTTGGTCCCTCAAAGGGACCTTGGTCATGCTGCCAGCAGCATGACCACACTGAATCCGAATTTGGTTTCAACTCCAACACTTTCAAAACACTTCATTTGGTCACCATTGACCATTTCTTACTTCAAATTAGGTTAAAAACAACATTTACCAATTTTTCACATTTTTGTCTCTAAACCCTAAGGGTCTAAAACCCTAATTCACCAATTTGTTACATTTGTTGAATTCTAAATGCATATTTAGTTTTCACACACTCAATCACACTTAACTAATTCATAATTTGCATCAAAATCATCCATATCAAACCCTAACCCTAGATGGACAAAATTCCATATTACTTCCCCAACAATTGTTTTCTTTTAATTTTAAGTATATTTCTAAGTTAATTGAACTAAGAATATAAACATTTAACTAAAATATTCAAGTTTAGATTACTAACCTTTTCTTGAATTTCCAATCTTCAAATCTCTATTTTTCCTCCTTCCTTTTCTTGATCAATCACCTTCTCAAGTTGGTCTAACAAGCTTTAATGGAGAATTTGGGGACAAAGTGGGGTTAGGTGGTTGGAAGAAGCTTGGTTTCAAGCTTTAATGGGGTTTTCTTCAATGGTGAAGTGAGGGAGAGAAGAGCAGCCCGTTGGTGAGGGTGAATGTCTGATTTTTTTTGTTTCTTTTTATTGTATTTTTAACTCTTTTAGTCTTAGTTGACTTAGTAATATTTGTAGGAAAAGTAAAATTAGTTTTGACATCATGATGATGTCATCTAAGTGATGTAATTAAACTTTTTCTTCTTTTTTTTTCTTATTTTTTTTTATTAGTTCTTTAATTTAATTTTTGATTCTGAAATTTTCTTTTCTCCGATTTTATTTGACAGTTAGGTCATGAGTCAGCTCTCGGGGTCAATTGACCAAATTGTCCCTCGCTGGTTCAACCTGGTTTGCAAATAATTCAATATTTCTTCCGGCTCCCTGACTTAATTATTTGACTGGCTTAACAATTCTTTTCCATGATTTTCTCTTTTCCACTGTGTTCGTAATGGTCCTAAGGACCGCAGCGTCACATTTTACGGTTTGAAATTTGAGTTTAAATCGACTTTACAGTCGTTCCCAAGAAGGTCACCCATCGCTGTGACTCTCGGCTCGTTTAACTTCTTATGTTCTGTTTTTCTTATTAATACTTAACTAATTGACAATCACTAATTATTTGTGTTTATGGCTTATTTAGTTGTCTTAAGTATGGTTCCAATCTCCTTAATTGTCCGGACCGACTTTGGTCACCGGAATAGTAAAATATACCAGGCTATGCAAATAGGGTTGTTACATCCTGTGTCAATAATCCAAGGAAATATCCTTTGCGTACTTGTCAGCCTCTCATTGCCACCATTCTGACAAGAATTCAACATGCCCAGCAAAGCAGCCCACTTCTCTTCATTTAATCCACTAAGACTCTTTCGATCTGAATCTGTCACAATTCCACTCCCACCATCAACTCCAGTTGCTAGTGTGGCATTGGCACGACAACTCCTCCCTTGCTACATCCTGCTCCATTGCCACGCTTTTGACCACCTCTTCGTCCAGCAGAAGTTCCACGTGGTCTATTACCCCACCATTCTGGATAACCTATCAGTTGGAAACAACTTTCAGCATCATGTCCCTCTTGGATGCAATTAGAATAAATTGAGGATTTGTCTTTATCCCCCCCTGAATTTCGACTACCTGCTCGAATTGCAAAACTCATAGGATTGCCTTTTTCTTCCTTGGTTCGTGTCATAGTTCGCACCCGCTCTTGCTGAACAACCATTGCATAAGCACGATTCAAATTGGGCAAGGGTTCAGTGCTCAAAATATTAGAGCGCACTGTTCCGTATCCTTCTTCAACTAAGCCCATGAAAAACTGATGAACTCTCTCTTCTTCACGCTTTCTTTCCAATTTAATGGTAAGATTGCATCTGCAGCCTGCACAGATACACAATGGTATCTGATCATAGTTGTTTATTTCATCCCATAACATTTTGAGTCTTCCGAAATAGGACACGATCGGTTGACCTTCCTGCCTACAATTTGCCTAATCCGATCTCAGTTACTGCATTCGTGGACCATTCCCAATCGAGAACCTCTGTTTAATATCCTCCCACAGATCCTTTACATTCTCCATGTGAGAGATGGTCAAGCGAAGCATCAGTTCAATGGTGTTAAACACCCAAGAAACCAGCAAAGAGTTAACCATCCACCAATCTTCGAGTTCCAGTGAGTCATCTGCTAGTTGCTTGACAGATCCATCAATAAAACTATATTTCTTTTTGGCCCGCAATGCAGTCCTCATAGCTCGCGCCCATTCTTCGTAATTCTCGCCCTTCAACTGAACTTGGGTAATAAAGTTACCTGGGTTGTCATTCGAATTCAGTGTGTAAGAACTAGAAGTTTTCTTCCCTGATCCAGAACTCTCATTTTTCTTTTCATCAGCCATGGCTCTGATACCATGTAAAAGAACTAAGAAATTTTGGAATAAGAATTCTGATCTTTATTTCCCCAGAAATAAAAAATATATATAAAAAATTACAGCTAACAAATAGGTTCCTAATCAAGCTAAACTACCAAAATTGTATTAGAATCATACAACAAAAGGTAAGAACAGATATACACACAAAAATTTCTAAACAAATACCCTAAATAAATGTAAAATAAGTGGCAACTAACAGCTGCCTTTCCAATACCTCCCTCTTTTTCGCTGCTTCTGGCATTGCTTCGGCCAACAAGCTACTTGCTGGCGTTGCCCAAGGTGATGGCGAGCCTCACCGACCATTGGTGGTGGATGGTGGCTCACCGGCAGTTTCAAAAAGGGGGGGGGGGGGGAGAGGGGGAGTAGAGAGTGATGAGAGGGAAAGGTAAGAAGATTTGGGAAGAGAGAGAAAAAAGTGCAACTGCTCTTTTTTTTAAAATATGGGAATGAATCTGGACAAGCATTTGTCTAGATTCATTCCTGGAAAGTTTCAATTCTTTTTCAATTCTTGATCTTTCTATGTTTTTCAAATAAGTCCCAAAATATAAATATAAGTACAATTAAATAATAAATAAATTCAATAAATAATGTTGATAATAATAATAATCAAATTAATAACAATAAATCAAATCTTAGAACTAAGGTTAAAAATAATGAAATAAAATATTTTGTTAATTGGTTGGACATTAATATTTGAAACTAATCATTTAAATTAAATTTGGATTATTAAATAATTTATAAAATGTGTTTAGGAATAGCATTAAATATATATATATAAATGAAAGTTTTACAAAAATTATAAATTAGTTATATAATATTAAAATAATATTTAGATACTATATAAAAATATTTATTTAAAAAAAAAATCAGGTTATTACAGTATTAATGTATTGCTATATGATACATAAAGGATCTATATTGTCCTAAACTCATCTATATTTAATTCAATATATTTATCATTTATATTTCATATTATAAATTAAATATTCTCATAAGGTACAACATCCCTCCATTGTCAGCCTCAAGACTAATCTCCTTCCCTTAATGCTTCGAACGTAGAATGGGAAGCCTAGAGGGACTCCAAGACGCCTGTGTTTGGTTGGTTAATGGAGGGATAAAGTTGTGGATCGTGATAAGTGACAACAACAGAGGGGAGGAAGGTTAATGATGATTTGGAAATTAAATCATAAATTAATAGGTTATTGAGTTCTAATTTTGATGAGGAATTGATGAGGAAGGACGTGAACATAGAAAAAGTATGGGGGGAAAGGGATTAGGATTTATGATTTTGAGTAACAATCTTTTTAAAATTAGTTTACACCTAAAATACACCATTTTAGACTCATTAAAAGTTTCATGTCAGCATTTGGGCAAGGCAACTAATATAGGATTATGATTGAGGGATCAAGTGAATCCATATTTAATATGGATCAAAGGATGCCCAGCAGTATAAAATGTCTTATTTATCCTTGATATTTTTGGAGGCAAAATTTCTCTCCATTTTTTACTCTTCCCTCCTCCAACAATTTCTCTCCAATTACATTCTCTTGTTTTGAGCAAATAATAATAAATTGTGCTTTTATTTTCAAGATGAAAAAAAAAAACTTCTATACACTTATTCTCTTCACAAACATTAAAGAAAACATATTTTTGCTAAACTTCTTCTCTCCTTTTACACGTTTTCTCTATCTTTTACAAATGGAAGAATCAATCGTTCATAGCAATAATAGCAGATTTGTTGATCAATCCGGCCATAACAACAACAATAGACATGAAGATCAAAAGGGTCAAAGCAATAGCAAATTAGCAGTAGAGTTAAATATCTTTTTGTTGATAGTTTTGGAAGGAGCCAAAGCCAAAGTGTAAATGAAGGTGCAAATGGAGATGAATTAAGCTATGGTCAATATGAAGATAGAGATCAAACCGAGATATTAGAAGAAGATTCCGAAGAAAATGAAGCAGAAGAGGAATCTCAGGCAAGTGAAGCTAGCCATAACAATGGCAACCAAATAAGTAGAAAAAAAAATAAAGTAACAGATATAAATTAGTTGGCTTATATATATACCTCTCCCAAATAAAGGCTTGATTTTACTTGCAATAAGAAAGTATTTGTGACGCCCCTTACCCGTCCACTGTATAGCCGAGCAAGAAGTGCCACATTCGGTGTCGAAGCACCCTATCTTGTTTTATCAGATCTATTATAAGCTTTTAATATCATTTAAAAGTAGCAATCCGTGTGTAGAAATTTTTTTTTTTTTATAACTTATTTCTGTGGAGACCCGGACAGAGCCTCCCCTGTTTTATTAGCATCTGGCGGGTTCCACTAATCATCTGTTAACATGTCCATATTCATTTCACACATTTCCATATCATATTCTCTTGTATCATATCATTTACAATTATTTATGAGATCTAAAAATGAACTATCATCTATTGCATTCATATAGAAATTCATAGATAATAAATTACAAGTTTTCATTTCAATCTCAAAGTTTAATTACAAGTCCAAAATGAAATACATCATGACTAGACATAATGAACCAAAATACTAGTCTATACATGGGCCCTACCAAAATACAAAAGACCAGTGAGGTGACTCTGGACAGTGGCAGATCTGGTCAGAGCTCTTTCAGTATACTACTGGTGCTGCTGCTGCGGCTGCTGGGACTGATCTCCAGTACCTACGAGATGAAAAACCAACGTGCTAAGCATAACGCTTAGTGGTGCATAATTTATAATAATAATAATTTAACAATTGAAATAATATCTGCAAATCATAATTTCTGGGTCTTTTATATTTTTATTGCTCTTTGGAAGCAATTAACATTATTGGGATCTTTTATGATTACTTATTGTATTTTAAGTCTTAATTAATTTTTATCAGTGCCTAAGAAACCTATATCAAATTATAAAAGCTGGATGCACGGATATTTACTGGTTAGACAGCCATATATCTATCTAGTATACGTCTGTCAGGCACGAGGCCAGCTGTCGGGCACGAGACCCGCTGTCGGGCTTGTAAAGCCAGAAATAAAGTAGGCACAATGGCCAGTAAGTAGGCATATAGCCTGTAGAACAATCATACCAGACATATTTTATCAGTTCATAATTTTCTCGGTAGACAGTACTGCTATCTATAGTCCCTAATTGGTATACCAATTTATCCAAACTAAATAAATAAGTCTAGGTATACTATGGGCAATTAAATATTTTTAATTATTTTAGCACTATTTACTGTTACTATTTTCTAGTACTGTTTATTAGTACCATTAATTTCAAATTAATAGGACATTAGTCTCAATTTATATATTCATATCATTTTTAATATTTAATTATCCTTATGAGTATTTTAATTATCATATATAGAATTTTTTCCCATGAACCTTTCTTTAGGTTCATTTTGATGTGTTATCTTTACCTAGGAATTTGACTAGGTTAGGATGTCTATTTGGTTACACTTCCTCCATAACAAATGGTCCTCTATGTTTAAACTTGAATTTCAGTTTTTGAATCACTGAATTTTGGGTTGTAGAACTCAAATTATGGTCAGAATACCATAACTGGTCCCTTTGCCTCTAAGCTATCCAAAATTTACAATTTCTGGTCAACCAGTCATTTGATCATTTTATGGTCATTTTTAGACTTAGGTTCCTTCACAAGATATGTTCCTCTATGTCTTAGGGACTCCCAGGTACAATTTCATAATTTTTCAAGCTTGGTATAGTGAGTTATGGTCAATGTATTGACCTAGACTCTCAATCCTATAAAGGCAATAACCAAACTTCAGGGCAGTATGTTTGACCCTCTTTTTAGTGTCTTTACACTTAGAATTTGGCAAAGGTGTCTAAATCAATGTTGTAACCCTAAGTATCATGTTTCCAGATCATATTAGCACATTCAAATGGAATTTCCTAGTGGGAGTTATGGCTAAATGAACACATGGGTATCAAATGGCATTCTAGGTTCCACTTAACATTTTCCAGATTTCAACTCTTAACTTTGGCTAATATTTTCCCTAGGATGCAACGGTTTCTAGAGCTTGGTCAAAACATAAAAATTGTTGTTCTATGTCTTACAAAACTTTTGGCACTAGTTTCACTCAATTTTCAGCTTTGGAGACCAAGTTATGGCATTTTTGCCAAAACTGGTCAAGCATACCAAAGGAACAGTATTTTGGACAATTTCTGGGTTGGCAATTTTAGTGACTCAACTTATGCTAACAATTTGACTTGGTTAAAGGCAAAACTAGGTCAAGTGGTCTTCATGAAAAGTGTAGCCCTATGTCTAAGCTTTTCATTGATGTAAATTTTAGTCATTTGGACCAACATAGAGAGAGTTATGACCAAATGAACATGTACTATTCATTTGGTCATTTTCTGGGTTTCAGTGTTTGGTCATTCGGGTTTGGGCAGAGAATTGGTCATGATTTTGACAGAATTTAGGTAGGATTTCTTCTTGAAAAATGAAGGTTTGGATGTCCCAAAACACTTTCAATTGGCCTTATACCAATTGGAGTCACACATTGTCAGTTAGGGTTCAACAAACACACTGGACTCATTGAGTCCCAACCTGCAGAAAATTTGACACTCCCAAAATTTAATCTCCTGCTTCTCTAAACTCCAAATAAGCATACATGTCACTTCTATTAGCATCAATCTCAACACAATTAGGTCAAATTCAAAAATATCACAAAATCCCCAATTTCAAGTGCACAACCCTAATTTCAAACATCAAATTCACATATATAACCATGAAATCAATTCCCATATATAATACCTTGTTAATTAACTTCCCTAACTAAACTAATACTAACAAAATCCATCATTTTCATGGTTCCTCTAGGGCTGCCGAATTCAAGGGTTTTTTTCCTAAATTTTTCTTTTTAATTTCATGTAAATCTTCACTTGGTTTAGCATGATTTTCATACTTAAAGAAGAGATTAAGAGTTTTCCACACTAACCTTTTTTTTATAACTTATTAAACTTCACTTTCCTTGCTTCTTTTTGATACCTATAGCTTCCTTAGGGTGTGGGAAGTATTTTTAATAAAGAGTGTTATGGGTTTTGGCGAGGAAATGAGGGAGAAATCAAGCTTGGAGCTTGAATGATAATGGTGGAAATGAGGGACAAGGGTGGGCGGAACAATGGAGAAAAAAAGAAGAAGATGGAGAGAAAAGGTTGGTGGATTTTGTCATCTTATGGTATATATATATTCTATTTGTGTACTTTAAATTTTTAATTTTTCATAAGCCATTTTTCTTTTCTTTTCCTTTCTTTTCTTTTCTTTTCCTTTCTTTTCTTTTCTTTTCTTCTTCTTTCTCTCCTCATTTCCCTAATTCAAATTCATAAAATACTTTATGTTAATTATTTTATTTGTCAAATTTTTAATTTAACATTTAGGTCAAAATTCACCTCTGGGGGTGAAATGACCAAAATGCCCTTCATGGTGCATATCGGTTTATTTTTATTATTTTATTTTCTCAAAATTTTTTCTATATTTTCTTAACATTTATTTCATCAATTTATGCCTCCTCACTATAGTCTAAGCATAGTTTCAAACATTTTGACTATCCGAACAGACATTGATTGTCGGAACAGTAAAATGTACGAACTACCTATGGTGAAGGCGTTACAGTATTACCACTTCGTAGAATTAAAAATAAAACAAAATAACAAGAAAATGCATAAGAGAGAATCAAGAAAACACGAAGAAGCAGAAAGATGCAAAAGAAAGGAATTTGGACTAATTCTATCCATGTAACACCCTCACTGCAGCAATTCCATACATTCTACTGTTCCGATGATCGGTGTCAGTCCGGACAGCTAGAACGTCTGGAAAAATAATTAGACTAGAGTGAGGAGTCATAAATAACTCAAATATTAATAAGAAAAATTTAGGAAAAATTTTAGAAATAAAATACATCCAAGTTAAATGAGCCGGTGCCCTAGCGATGGGTAACTCAGTGGGAAGTTGCGATTCTCGCAACTAGGAGCCCTAGACCAGGGAGAAAATTCATAAAATAATTTTTGGAACTCCAGAGAAGGGTCATTGAGGTTCTTATGGCATTAGAATGCCAAAGAAATGCTTAAATTTTTTTTTTTCAATCGGTACAGATAATTTTAGTCTGTTAAGCCAAACGGAGGGCATTTTGGTCATTTCACCTTCAGAGGTGATTTTTGACCGACTTGTCCAATTAAGTAAATAATTATTATGATCTAAAATGTGAATAAATATTGTTAAAAATTTAATTGAAAATGAGTAGAAAAGAAAATTAAATAAAATATAAATTATGGCATCAATATTGTGTCATTAAAAGTCCTCCACCAATCATATTGTAACACACACCTCATAAACTAATTAAAAAGGGATAAAATGAGTTAAAATGAAAAACAACAATCTGCTGCCCTTCTTCTTCAACCAGCTGAAACTCTCTCCCTCTCTATTCTCCATGGATGCTTTTACTTCTCTCTAAAAGTTCCTTGTAAACACACCATAAAATCACTTGTTGATTTCACAAAAATTGCTCCTTGCAACTAGAACAAGCCTAAGGCAGTAAAAGAAAAGGAGAGAAAGATTTTTCTTCAAGCTTGGGTTGACACACACAAAGGTTAGTGCTTTAACTTATAGTTATTTTCTGTGTTTTATGAAAGAAATTAGTAAATCCTACAACTAGGTGCCATAGGAAATTATAGATGAGTGAAAATCTGGAATCTGTACAGTATATGCGTGAACAGTAAATTTTAAAAATTCATAACTGGAGTTAGGGATCTCATATCAGGGTGATTTTTATGTCAAAAGAAACCTTAAGGAATTTTATAAAACTTTGTAGTTTTATGGCAGACCTGATTCTAATGTTAGGTTAGGGTTTGAGGACAAAACATTGTATTGCTCAGATGTGGACTCTGTTCTGCTGATTTCCTGCAACAGGACAGCCACCTTCAATAAATCATAACTAGAGCCACAAAACTCGAAATGATGTGATTCTTGAGTCCTTGAAACGCTTATTGAATGCTCTAAAACCTTGTAGTTATGGCCAAGAGCTAATTACGGTAGCTGCTAGTTGATATTTTTGCATTTCCTTACTACTATCCTGCATGTACTGGATTCTGGACAGGTTGCACCTTTTTAATTAGTTCTGCAATTTCCGATCTGATTTTGATGTGATTTCAATTGGAGATTGAGTTAAACATATGAAGGTTGATTTCTGGAAAATATGGTCTTGAAATCTTGTTTCTATAAATTATGGTGCTTATTTTTGCACCCTGTTTCTGCATGCAGATTGTGCACTGAGTGCACTATTCATTCTAGTAACATGTATATTGCATGAGCTAGAAATTTTAGAGGAAAAATGATTAAGCATGCTTTGATTTAATGAATTTACATGTAGAAATTAATAAGGTGGAGGCCCATTTCTGGTCTAGAAATGAGTGACATGAGGAAATTGAGTGAATGGGCTGCCCTTGGTGACCTGCAGGACTAGGCATGAGTCCAGTAGGTTTGGGCAGCAATAACTTGAATTGTAGAGGTTCAATTGGTGCAAAGCCAATTGGACATGAAACTAGACACATAATGGCACAACTTTGGTGAAGAAACCATGCCCAGAAAACCAAACCAAGTGGACCAAAAGTTTGCCCTAATCCGGGTGACCTGCAGTCTGCCTGGGCAAAATGACCAAATGAACAGTGTTTGGTCATTTGGCCATAACTCAGTGTAGAAAGGTCCAATTGACCTGAAATTTTACCAGAAACAAGCTGAGATATAGACCAACAACTTTCATGAAGAACACAAATCCAAATTCTGACCATAACCTAGTCAAATTGCCAACCAAACTTAGGTCACCAAATCTAGCAGAACCAAATTGCCCAGAAAATCTGGGTACAGGTCACTCCGGCCAGTTATGGTAAAATGACCATAACTTGAGCTACAAAACTCCAAATGGAGTGATTCAAAAAAAGAAATTCAACTAGACAAAATAAGGAACAACTTTCATGTTGATCATTTTGCCAAATTCCCACTGCAAAAATGACTAATGGAACAGTAAACCTAGGGCATGAAATCTGAAAATTTTGAATAACATAAGATAAGCTTTGAAATGGTATTGGAAATCAATACCAACAAAAATAAAATGCAAAATGTGGTATCTTGGTGAACTTAGGTTCAATAAATTTATTATGTATTAAAAAGTCAACAATTTGAGTGAATAGTAATATGAATAGTAATACAAAGACACAAAGTATAATAACAAAATTGGTAGAGGAAATTAAGGTATGAAATTTGGAATCCATGAAACATTCATGGATTACTTGGAATAGAAATAGTAATTCACCTAAATGACTTAATGAACATTTAAGTTATGTGAGTATATAGTTAAGATTTGTATTCCCATTACTAGTAGGTCTAATAAAACATGAGTGATACCACTTGAATATGAAATGAAATTAACCTAGATAGATTGTTGAGTATAAATGGGATGAGGTTTACATTAGGATCTATGTTTCCATTACAAATAAGATAATAACACCTTGTATGAGTTATGAATCCATATAAATATTGTAATGAATAAATAAATCACATGAAAATATGAATGAAATATTAGTTTTCTTTATAAGGGAAAGGAAGAACGTTTTGAGTACAATGGTATATGAACACCATTGTTATGAATTGTGATCAATACGAATGATGTAAGGAATGTATAAATATTATGATGAATGTATAAATTATGAAATTTATCATGAAATAATGAAATCATAAAACATAATATATTAATACTTAATGATATTATGTGCCCTTGTGTTGCCTAGACATGTGTGTCAGATTGGATAGTTTGGCATGCCAATAGGGTATTGTTTTAGCAGTACTGCGAAAGGCTTTGTGCCCATATTCATGGCTTTATGCCCGCATTCATGGCTTTATGCCAACATTCATGACTTTTATGCACGATTATGTGTTATCATGGCTTTTTAGCCATACTGACTGCATACGTGGTTGACGTTATGCGTCCCATGGTATGACGGCCCGAGGCACTGCGGTGTCCAGTGCCAACGACCCGTTATCCAGTTTAGTCAGCCTGTCATAGGTTACTTGGGCAGTGAAATTTATTGAAATAAGTTAAGAATATTAGCAATTAAAAATATTAGAAATTAAGTAAAATAAATGAGTAAGATGACCTAAAATAAATTAGAGTAGTTATTTATTAGAAAGAATTGAAATGAACTGGACCGATATTAAAATTTACTTATTATGAAATAATCTGAGACAACCTAGCAAGTATAGAGAAAATGCTAAAAGATTAGCAAAGAAAATTATAACATAAATAAATATTGCAAATGTGACTTATATAATAATATAAGCATAAATTTATTATTTTTAGATCATTTTTCTTTGTACATTATTACTGTACATTGGCGAAATAAACACTTTCAAAGAAGACTAAATTAGGATAAAACATATTAAATTTTAGAAACCGCATATGAAGTATAAATAAATCTTAATTATTTGATTTATGTTTTATTTCTATCTTTATTTGTATATTATTTCCTTGTTATATTATTGCACCACTAAGCAGCAATGCTTAGCGCGATGGAATTGTTTCCTTCACGTAGGTACTGAAGCTAGAACCCAATGGACGTTTGACTGGGAATTTTGGGAGTTCTGATCTGCAGAAGTGTCTGAAGTATTCAAGGTTGTCACCTCCTCAACAATGCATGTAGATAGGGCCCATATAGATTATATTTTATATTTTGTATAAAATGCTTAGATATATTGTATTGTAATGTATATTATGAACAGGTAATTAATAAGAATGTGATGTAAATTAATAAATTAGTTTTTTCATATGTAATTAATTTATATATCATGTAAATTATGAAATTATGTAAATTAATGAAATTTGAAAATTTTACTTATGTGATTTGAGCATGAATGAGATTGTATGGATTTGAAAACAGATTTGAAATATATAGATAATGCATGGAAATGAATATAAAATTGAGATATATGAATGAGATGTGAATTATGAGATGGTTATGAAAATAACTGATGAGATTTTTATTATTAAATATTATTGAAATTTTCAAACAGGTGAATAATAAAACACATCAAACGATAATAAAATAGGGGAAACTCCGTTAGTTTCTCCGTCGAAAAATAATCGATATTAAATATAACGAGAACAAAATTTTTAAAGAAAAAAAGTAAGGTAAGTTAGGGTGCTCCAGCACCGAATGTAGCACGCCTTGCTCGGCTACACTGTAGTCGGGTGAGGGGTGTTATAATCCAAGTTCAAGAAAAAACAGTAAGTATAAATTATAAGTTAGTCTCTAAAATTTATCAAAACTTCTAATTTAGTCTTTGTATTTTCAATTAAAAAAAATCAAGTGCCTGAGATTTTGTTTTATTCATAAATTAGTCATTTTATCTAAATTTTCTACATTAGAAATATAATATATACTTATATTACCCCTAAATTATAATAAATATCATTTTTTATTAAAATGTTTTATTCTGTTGTGTCCTAAAGTATTAGGAATAATTATCCAAAAATATTTGAATTATGTTATAAATGTATTTTATATTCATATACACCAACTAAATTTAAGTAAGTTTGATAAGATACATTTAAAATTAAAATGTAAAATAATTTTATTATAATTTTGCGCAATTTACAGTAAAATTTTACAAGTAAATAATATTTTAACCAATTAATGAACTAGACAATATAATAATTTTTTATTTACATATATGTGTATTAGTGTATATATGTGTTATATTTTAAATATAATTTGCTATATTGATCAAATTAATAAATTGTACAATATAAAAAAGCTCTTTTTCCTTTATATATGTTTTTTTAATAAAATATTGATTTTTCATTATATAGTCTGAAATTCTATTTCTTAAGTTAATTCAAAATTAATATGATTGACATTCTAAAAAATATTAATGTGATTAGACCATTTTCTTATAAAATTATAAAATAAAAATATTATATTGTAAAATTTATTAATTTGATCAATATAATATCTATTCATAAGATTTTACCATAAATCATGAAAAATTAAACTACAATAAAATTATTTTCGGCATTCTAGTTTTAAATATATTTATAATTTGATAAATATATTTGATTTACATTGATATACGATCTATATTTATAAATTATAGGCCGACAATGCAGTTTATTTAATTTATATTTGTAATATCATCTATACATTTTTTTCGTTGACATTAATATATATTTAGTTTACACATGACATGCATTTTTATAGTGGATGACAATTACTTTGTTTCCAAGCTTTCGTTTTCATCTTCTCTTTTCTTTTCTAGGTTTCTTGCAGTCTTGATTCTTGAGAAAGAGAAAACTTGAAAGATTATAGAAACAAAGATGGGGGAATCAAACTTCCTCATCACCACAACGCATCCGCAAATCACATCGACTCTTGGTTTTAGGTTCCGACCTTAGGACTGTAAGATTTTGTCATTACCTGTTCAGAAAAATCGCTGGTACTATACCAGAGGAAGGCTTCGTTGTAAGGGATTGTAACTTGTATGGTGCAGAAAAGCCTTGGCAAGTTTGTGATAGCTAAAGGGACAGACTTTGTTTGAGAAAGATGATCTTTACTCCTTCACGAGGCTGAAGAAGAAAGTCGGTACAGGGTCAAGGATCGATCGAACGATTAGACCAAAGGGAAAAGGTACATGGCAGGGAGAAGATTAGGGTGACAAGTCCAATTTCAATTCCGAGTTAATGGCAGTATTCAGGAGTACAACATGAAAGGACTAAAGAAGAGGTTTCGCTACGAGAATCCTTGTCGCCAAAACGGCATGGGCGTTGGATAATGCATGAATACAGATTTCTTGATATTAAAACTGATTGGGTACTCTGCTACCTCAGAAAGAATGATATTACTGTAAATTTGAAAGCACGATAGTTGATTTCATGGAGGAAAGCATCACAACAAGAAAATTGACCTTTAGCGATGTAAAAATTTGTCACAAAAAATATGATCTCATCACGAAAAGTTTTTTTGACAAAATTTTGTTGTCACAATGACTATCAAATTAACAGCGTAACAAATGGTATATATGACGAAATTTTGATTTTCTCGTATAAATGGACACATTGACGATAAAATAGATTATCATCACAAATTTTAAAACTTTTAGTGACAAAAATAATGTCACTAATAGTAAACTTCTTTTGTTATTTAATACCGGTCGTCGTCACTAAAAATATATTTTAAATGACAAATTAAAATACATCACTAAATCATATAATTTTAGTAACAAAACTATTATCACTTTTATAAATGTCATTTAATATCAGCTACCATCACTAAAAATATAATTTATACGATAAATTAAAAGTTATCATTAAATCACATATTTTCGGTGGCAAAAGTATTGTCACTCGCAAACTTTTTGTCATTCAATATCAACTGTTGTCACTAAAAATATATTTTATGACAAAACAAAATTCTTACTAAATCATATATTTTTTGCAGCAAAAATATTGTCAGTTTTTATACTTCTTTTGTCATTTGATCTCAGTTATCGTCACTAAAAATATAATTTATATATCAAAATGCGTCACTAAATCACATATTTTCATTGCCAAAAGTATTGTCACTTTTATACTTCTTTTGTCGTTTAATATCAATTGTCATCACTAAAATTATAATTTATACGACAAATTAAAATTCATCACTAAATCACATATTTTCAATGACAAAAGCATTGTCACTTTTATACTTCTTTTGTCGTTTAATATCACTTGCAATTTATATTACAAATTAAAATTCACCACTAAATCACACATTTTTGTGACAAAATTATTGGCACTTTTATATTAAAATTCTACCATATATCATTATATTTCGTCACTAATTATCACAATTTAGGTGACTAAACTCATTTATCAATAATGTAAATTATTTTAATGACAAAATTTAGTATTCCTTTAGATTAAACCAAAATTAATGACACAACTATCGTCAGGAGTACAGTTGAAATGTTGTCATATAATATCATATATCATTAAAGAAATCATTTAGATAACGAAATTAATATTTGTCACTAATTAATTAATTTTTTGCAACTACAATTAAATTGTCAGTATATTTCATTAGATATAGTAACCAAATTTTCTATCACACAATAAATAATTATGTTACTATAAATAATATATATCACTAAAAACAATTACATTTATAAAGAACAATAGATTACTAATCTACTTCTTTAATATTCAAATATCAACTTCAGGCAACATCCAAAATACAATTCAAAATAACAATTAACCTAAAGCAATTGTAAGCATTCACCAAAATAAGTGAATTTTTACTAACAACTATTCACAAAAATAGTATTTCACTTTCTACCAAAATAGTATCTATAGAAAGGCTCCTAAATTATAACTTAAGCATTAGTATAGCCAATCCTTGGATCCTCATATATGCACAAAAAAAAAAAATGCTGCAATCAATAAAGAAATATTCAATGCAAAAAAAAAATAAAGGTAACTAAAAAAATTAGAAATGGTAATTAATAGTATACAACAACATGTTGTAACAATTCAAGTAAGCCAACTATAAAGACATGAAAACAAAACACCAATGTCACGACCCAAACTTGCGGGCTGGACTGGCACTAGGACTTGATCAGCATAAGGCCTCCGAAGCCCGTAGTAAGCCCAATTATCTTTCACAGGAAGTTTTTGGCTCATCTGAGCTGTAAACACAAAAATCCAATCCACTGGGGAGCTTAGCTCACCCTCACAATCATCCACAAATCACAATAAGATCAAATGGGAGCTTAGCTCCCTCAAACCAAGCCATATACCCAGTCCATTCAACATTACATGCATCATAAGAAGTTTACAAATTTTCAAAAGAAAAGAGACAATCTTTTACAACCCAAATCAAATTAAATAACTCTTACACATACAGAGTTCTAAAACTTCCCTTGATTACATAAATATACAAAATAAACATAAGTGGACCTGTGAGGAAGGGAACAAGTCATTTACAATAAGGCTCTCCTGTATCGTAAAAAAATAGCGAATAGGAGTGAGCGTTCGACTCAGAGAGCAAATATTTATTTTACCTACAATTTTTATAACTATCTAATTCTAATGCATCCTTAGAAATAAAATGCATCATCTTCATACAAGTCATGCAAATAAGTCAGGTCACATCAAAGATAATCTGGAGCACTCATGCACCTAAGTCATATTCATACTCACACATATATATATGGGGAGCTGATC
Source organism: Hevea brasiliensis (assembly GCF_030052815.1). Lineage (NCBI taxonomy): Eukaryota > Viridiplantae > Streptophyta > Magnoliopsida > Malpighiales > Euphorbiaceae > Hevea > Hevea brasiliensis. The sequence goes on along the minus strand of NC_079499.1, from coordinate 22,243,774 downwards.
CCCCTACCTTGTAATGGCCCGGCCCACTAGTGATATTGTCCGCTCTGGGCCGAAGCCCTCACGGTTTTAAAACGCTTCAATAGTGGTTAGGAACCTCCATCTTATGAACCCAGCATCTCTCCCGTGTTTTGTCGATGTGGGATTTGCCTAGGGTGTTACAATCCACCCCCCTTATGGGACTCAGCGTCCTCGCTGAGGTTTGCCCCACCATCCTTCAAGGTTGCACGCGGAGCAGCTCTGATACCACAAATGTAACGGCCCAGCCCACTAGTGATATTGTCTGCTCTGGGCTGAAGCTCTCACGGTTTTAAAACGCGTCACTAGGGGTTACGAACCACTAACTTATAAATCTAGCATCTCTCCCATGTTTTGCCGATGTGGGATTTGCCTAGGGTGTTACAATCCACCCCCCTTATGGGACTCAGCGTCCTCACTGAGGTTTGCCCCACCATCATTCAAGGTTGCACGCGGAGCGGCTCTGATACCATAAATGTAATGGCCCGGCCCACTAGTGATATTGTCCGCTCTGGGCCGAAGCCCTCACGGTTTTAAAACGCGTCAATAGTGGTTAGGAACCTCCATCTTATGAACCCAGCATCTCTCTCGTGTTTTGTCGATGTGGGATTTGCCTAGGGTGTTACAATCCACCTCCCTTATGGGACTCAGCGTCCTCGCTGAGGTTTGCCCCACCATCGTTCAAGGTTGCACGCGGAGCAGCTCTGATACCACAAATGTAATGGCCCGGCCCACTAGTGATATTGTCCGCTCTGGGCCGAAGCCCTCACGGTTTTAAAATGCGTCAATAGTGTTAGGAACCTCCATCTTATGAACCCAGCATCTCTCCCGTGTTTTGTCGATATGGGATTTGCCTAGGGTGTTACATACCTAGCTCTTTTAATCTAAGACCTGCCAGCGAGATTAACTCGAGCTAGACTTTTGCTTAATAATCCATATGCGAGGACCAGAGAGATCAACTCAAAGCCGTGCCTACCCCGACTTATCCATAATAAGGATCGGGTCCTAGCGAGTCAAGCTCCAGCCGCGTCTACCCGTCCTACCCATATCCATATACTCCACATACACACCAACTCACACACACACATTCAGACTATCAAAACACGACAACCAAAGTAATATCATCAAGTATAAATGCAAAATAGGGCATGTCAAATATTTAACTACATAAATATAAGTATAAGTGATGCATGAGCATGCCAGAAATGTAATAATATTGAAATTATAAATAAAATAAATATCTACTCACAATACTTTTACAAGCTACTGCAGTGGCTGGGTAGAGGAAGAAGGTTGTCTCAGCTCACTTAAACAATATATCAAAATTTATTAATAAACAACTTGAAACAAAGCTGTAGAGAATCAAAAGACAACCCTAAGGTTTTGCTGAAAATCCGGCAAAGTTCTCCCTATACCTAGGACCTACCCCTCCTGCAAAAGGGTTCAAATAACACTTCTAATTTCTAAATTTCCCATAATCACAACTCATCAATAACATATGGCCCCTCCAACTCAGACAAATCTCACATAATCTAATAATTCAATTATAAGGCTTAAAATGGATATTTTGCAAAAGTCATTCTAGCTAGCTCTAAAAATTATAAAATTTTGTTCTGTGGTCCTTAGCAATATTATAGAGCTAACGCAAAAGGAATTATAATTTTCTACCTACCCATGAATATTTTATGAAATTTTATTCTAAACCTAGTACTATAAAATTAAAGAAACTCGGAGTTCTGGTTTACCTATACCAATTCTAATGCTTGGAATGCGTTCGGGGCATCTGAAAAAGGTGGGGTAGACCATTACTTTGACCCGATTCCAAAGTGCTTCCGACAGCTTATCTGCTTGGCCTGAAATTACAGATCCGGGCGACGGTCGAATTGCCACGAAATGAAAGTGCCTACGCAAAGCCCACAATACAAGGGGGTTAGACTAAAATATTTATATTTACCTGTAAAATAATTATTTAAAAATTATGGTGTTACATTCTCCCCCCCCCCCCCTTACAGAAAATTCTGTTAGTAGTATGCTCTAGAGCATATCATTTAGTATGTATCTAGTACATATTTTATTAATAAAAGGCAATTTCACTTTTCCGTTTACATAATGTATTTATATGTAATAGAAAAGGTCTATTGATATTTTGTTAGAAATTCTATTATTAAATTATTAAGAATATGAGTGACAGTATTTCTAGCACAAAGTATCATAAATTGGTTCACAATCGAGAATACTTCACACAGGACATGACTCATCCAGAAAGATTGTATTCATGTTTGTTCCCAAGGTATTTATATGAGATATAAATAAGATGGAATGGTAAGTCTTATGGCATATAACAAACATGATAGGCACTTATACATGATAAGTAGGCCGAACCAGTGACGCATATGACAAGCACATGAAGTTTACTCTTGTCAATGCATTATCATATATCATATCAGTGCATATAATCTTTAGACCTGAGATAACACAGTTATCTTGTATATAGGTGGTTTGAGTTTGATACTGCTTTCATACTTGTACTGTGTATGGGTATATGGGCATGTGTTGGCTCCTACTAGTTATATATGAAGATAGGTGTTGATCAAGATGGAATCTGTTACCCTAAGTAAATAGGGATAAAATCCTACATTCATTTAATTGTTCTTGATGTTTTAAGTTCCTAGCCAGGATAGACAGATTTAGTCAGAAAAGAGTTTCTGATAAGAAAATCTAATTAATCAAGAACTGGAATTAAAAGAGAACATAATATTCATAGTAAATGGGGTTTGACATAAACCATAACTCCAACTCAAATTAGGATTTTATAACAAGAGAGATTCTAATGCATGGTAACTCCTTATTACTGATTAGGTGGCCATGGCACGCTATGCTAGGTGTCAACCACGGTCTATGAGATGCCTAAGATGATTTAGAGAAATCATTTATGGTAAGAAAGAGTTTTGATGATATTAAGAGTTAATATCATATCTTATTGCCAATTAGTGATGAGCCTAGTGAGTCACACACATGCACAAGATAATCACCAAGTAAAATGTGATTTAATTAATTAATTAAAGAGTTTAATTAATTAATTAATTAGGTTTGGTTTGCAATAAGATTACAAAGTCCCTAACATGGCTTGAAACTAAATCTAGGTTATTGGATGTATAGTATAAGTTAAATTTATATTTAAAATGTTTAAATATGAATTTAATTGTGAGAAATTAATTAATAAAGATTAATTAATTTATATTTGATATAAATTGATTAGAAGAGGAGAAATAATGATTTTGGGTTGAGAACTCAAAATTACAATATAAGGATAATTTAGTCATTTCACATGGTGACATGTGGCACCATGAGATGGTGACACATGGCATCATATAAGTTTTCCATTTGTCTTCTTGTCATGCAAGGTGATCAAAGTCAAGATTAAGTCTAGCTTTGACACTTGGCTTAATGTGATTAAGTCAATTAAAAATAAGATGCAATGTGGTGGTGACATGTGGCAAAAAGTTTAAGTGATTACTTGACCTAATTATAAAAGAGAAAAGAAAAGAAAAAACAAATAATACTCTCTCTTGTCTCAAGTGTGGCAGCACCTTTTTCTCTCCCTCTCCTCTTCTTGCTTTCTCATCAATTCAAAGAGAATAACCCAAATTCCTTTGAATTAAAATTGCTAGAAATTGTTTATAGTGTCCTATACACACATGCAACCTCTCTAAAGGCAAAAACCCAAGTTATAATTGGTTGGCAAGGCTTGAGAAGTTGATTTGGGGGCTGCTCATTGGTGATCTTGGTGTGGACAAGCTAGAAGGACAACACTTAGGGTCCTAGGTGCTTCCTAAAGGTGCCAATTGCATCCATAGTGCATCAAAGAGGTTAGTGCCCAAACTTCTCCTTTAAACTAGGGTTTAAATGAATTAATTTGTTAATTCACAATCTTGAATGGCAAACATAGATCCTAATATATATTAAAAGTATTTTAATATGCAATTGAGCATTGAAATTAACTAGGCACATAAGAGATGTGGCATGATGCATGAAGCCCTAGAAGAAAATTTTTGAAATTCAATGCTCTAATGAACTAATTACCATGCTTCCACTCCTTCAAATTCATCCTCAAATTTTACACAAGGCCGAATAAAGAATTATAAGATTACACAGTGGACAAGTATGGGTACTTGTTGTGCATGTCCTACTCTAACTCCCAGGTACATTCTTTTATCAATTGGCTCCTCCACAAAACCTTAATCATATGAATCTATTTTGACTATAGCTGCCTCATCTGAAAGTCCACTATGGCTACTGGCTGCTCCTCGAAGGTTAGGTTTTCGTTCAACTCTACTGTATTAGGTTGTAACACATGGGAATGATTAGGTATGTACTTCCTAATCATGGAAATGTAGAATATTGGGTGGACGTGAGAAAAGCTTGGTGGTAACTCCAACGGATAGGCCTCTGCTGCAACTCTATTAGTAATCTCAAAAGGCCCTATGTATCCGAATGCGAGCTTACCCTTCTTCCTAAATCTCATTACTCCCTTCATCAGAGAGACCTTCAGGAATACATAATCACCCACTGCAAACTCTAAATCCTTTTGCCTAGGATCTGCATAGCTCTTTTGTCTACAATAGTGTTTTAGCTATCATCATTATTTCATAGCAAAACTCGTACCTCAAACCACTCCTCAATCTTTTTCTGACATCTTCAATACTTATTATACCTCCACTGCGCTTGACTTGATATCTCATAACTTCAATCAGCTTTGGTGCTTACCTCTCCTTCATTGTGTCCTAATGTATCTCTTAGTGACTTCAGTCCCCATTCCTCTGTTTCAACAATCTCACTTCCCAAAAACATAACTTATGTTCCTTATTCTATAGTATTCTATGAGATGCTTTCCTATAGCACCTGTCATAAGCATCTCATTCGAAATTTCTACTTGTTCTATGACCTCAATGGTCTATTACAAGTATTACATAATGTGAAAGAAGTGCTAGTAGGAGCCAATCGTAAGTTTAGAATTCCAGAAGTAATGGAACTGGTAATCAAGATAGGACTAAGAAATAAAAGGAAGGTTAAAATTGATGATGAGATGGACATCCTTAAAGAAAAAAGTATAAGAATGAGAGAGGACAAAGATTAAAGAATAAGTATAGTAGGTTGGAAAGATATCAACAACAGCAGAAACAGGAAAAAGGAAGTGGATAAGATCTAAATGATAAGAGACAAGCTTGGTAGAGTTGGTAGCTCTGCTCCAACCACTAGAAGAATTGTCCGCTTTTGCCTAACCCATCCTGAGCCTCACGGTTTTGTCCCATAGGTGGAATGGAGAACTTCCCAGGAGGTCACCCATCCTAGGATTTCTCTCAAGCAAGCATGCTTAACCCCGAAGTTCTTTCAACTCTCTAGGTCATTCCACCAAAAGGCGTCTCTAGTGATTAGTTTCTCCCATTTCAATGTATGATTTGGTTCATTCCTGCCCCCCATTTGGTCAAGGTCTCAAGCAGGCCCTGCCTCTAGCCGTAGATTATTTCCCCTTACTGCACGAGATGTTACAGGCCCACTAGCTTTCGCTTGGTTCATCCCTGAACCACACATCTACTGGAGGGGGTCTGGCTTTGATACCATCTGTAATGCCCCTGCTCCAACTATTAGAGGAATTGTCCGCTTTGGCCCACCTCATCCTAAGCCTCACGGTTTTGTCCCTTAGGTGGAATGGAGAACTTCCTAGGAGGTTACCCATCCTAGGATTTCTCTCAAGGGAGCACGCTTAACCCTGGAGTTCTTCCAACTCTCCAGGCCATTCCACCAAAAGGCGCTTCTAGTGATTAGTTTCTCCCATTTCAATGTATGATTCGGTTCATTCCTGCCCCCCCATTTGGTCAAGGTCTCAAGCGAGACCCCACCTCCAAGTGTAGATTATTTCTCCGTGCCGCACGGGATGTTACAACCAAAGTTTATGTCAATATAGAGACCACACATTCAATTTCTTAATCATGTTAATATGAGCATTCAATGTATAGACCACAAAATGATTTTTAGCATTCTCAACATTCATCTACTTATAAAATTCAAAGCCTAATATCCAATTCAAGACTCAAATGGAAATCTTTCCAATTCTTAACAATCAATCAACCAATCAGTTCATATAAATAAAAGTAACTTGAAATTATAACTTAACCCAACTATAGTTCATCCATATCAAATAACTAAAATCATTTAAAAAAATAGGAAATAAATTTTCAGAAAAAGCTTTTGGAGAAAAGCACTCTACAACAATTGAATATCAATGTTCAAAAATTCCCTATACCTAAATGCATCATGTGTATAAGTTTCATGCGCAATCAAATCATTTAAGATTTGATGCATAATGCATAATCAATTAATTGACGGAATTTAAAAAACCTAATAAAATCCTCTAAATTTTATTCCTCTATTTAAATGCCCAGTTCATAACCACCCCTTTCAAGTTATTTTTCTATTCCTTTATTAAAATCTTCATATAGAAAAAAAAGATATAGCAGCAAACTAAATTTAAAATAGCATTACTGCAAATAATATGTAATTTTGAAGCAAAAAATAATTAAAAAGTTATTGTTCATTGTATATCTAGTGTTAATGTTATGAAGTAGGAGGAACCAAAGGCAAGCGCCATGACTTAGTATGTAATTTGTTTATAAATCTAAAATCAACCATAAAGTACAAATCAATGCTACACTACTACCATCATAATCTAAAAATTAGACTATGAAGCAGAAGGAACCAAATGCAAATATCATGGCTAACAAGTAATTTTGAAACCCAAAATCAATTAAAAGTACAAATTATAGATACATTGCTATCTTAACTAAAAAGAGAGAGAGAGAGAGAGAGAGAGAGAGAGAGAGAGAGAGAGAGAGAGAGAGAGAATGAAACATCAAGGAGAACTTCTATCTAAGTAAACACGCATAAAATTTGACTTTTAGTCTTAACCACCTATATTAACACATTCCACATGAATATTAAGACCCATAATGCTTTTCTCTAAGATAAACCCACATTAAAAAATAATTTTTTATAAAAGAAAAAGGCAAAACAAAATGGCTAACTACCATAACCAATATGTTAACTACACTACCAAAATAAATTTAAGAAGTTTGGTTGTGTAGTATTGCAGTATCCTTAGGTAATTTAAATGTTACTATAATGAAGCCAGGAACAAAATGCACACAGTCTTGCATTCCTTAAAAGCACCAAGCTTAAGATCACAGCTAACTAAAAGAAAAGATAGAAACATAAACCCACATTTAGCTAACAAAGCATTAAAAGCAACCAAAAAATGGGGAAAAATAAATAAAGAAATAGCACTATAAATAGAGGCTGCAAGATCATGTCTAATGTTCATACTTGAGTGCTGAATTCTTCTCATTAATAGCTCTTAATAGCTTATTGGAGGTGGTCATCTTAATATCTATAGTTTTTTTTTTCTTTTTTCTTTTAAGTCAAACACTACAAAGTAATAATGTTACTATGTGTTGGAGTTGATTACTATCCAAAACATCAATCACCTAATAGAGAATCTGTTGAGAAAATAATGGCAACAATTAATGGCTTCTTGGAAATGTAGAATGTCTCCATATCAGCAACTAAAAGTTTTGTGGGTAAAACAAATCTTGCTTGTAATTGCTAAAACAAGATAATGCCAACCTAAGAAGCACTTAACCCATCATTCTATGGTTTCCACCAAGTTATATATACATCTACTTTCGGAAGTCAATAAAGGCACTTGCCACTATCTCATTCTATAACCCCATATCACAAGGTCGGTGATTTAGGACATCTGTGGCACATGCTAATACAAATATTATGGATCAAGATCATATATCAAATTCACCATTGTTGAAGCCAAATTAAGACAACAAATTCCCAAGAAACTCATCAATCAATACCAAAGAGAACACTTTTAATCATACTATTTGTAGGTCAAGGATTCCTAGATATCCAACTTCATCAAATAGCAAAAGCCAAAAGAAAGTAACCCACTAAAACTAAAGAAAAAAAAAAAAAAAAACACAATCCACCAACAATGATCAAGATTCAAACAAGAAGTTAGTGTTAAAAAGGGAGAGACGGAGAGAGAGAGAAAGAGAGAGAGAGAAAACTTACTGGAAGTGGAAAAGAACTAGATGTGGCCAAGTGTGACTTCTTGCTGATGCAGTTGATATGTTGAAGTCGAAAAGAACTAGATGTGGCCTAGTGTGACTTCTTGCTGATGTAGTTGATATGTTCTTGGGTGATCCCCTGCACTTTCTACAACAAAAAGGAGCAAAGTTTGCACATCTTACTCTTAAAAGACAAATATATGTCCTGAGATCCGACAATGTCTTTCCCTAGAATGCTTTTTGCTTTTACTAGCATTTTGGAGCCTAGATTGAAAAAGCTGTAAAAAGAGAAAACAGTAGGAGATTGTCCTACTAGTAAGATGAGTTGAAGTAATAAATAATATCAATATTAACATATAAATTAAATGAATATAAATAATAAAAATAAATTTTAATTAAGTAGCACTATAATAAATTTAAACTTTAGCAATATTTTTTTAATATTTTTTTATACGTGATGTTGAAGTAATAAATAACATAAATGTTAACATATTTTTACACTAAGATAACGTATAAGTAATAAATAATATATATAAAATTTTGTATAATAGTGCTATAAATTATTATGAAAGTGTTATAAAAAACTTTAGGTTACAAAATTTATGCATAACACTAGGAATTTAATGATAATTTATAATAATAACAAATTTAAATTTTTAACAGTGTATATGACATGCTATTATAGCCTAAATTTATTTTAGTATAGGTTGAATAATAAAGTAATTATTAGACATGTAAGTGTTTGAAATGAATTATTTTCATTGAATGAATATAAAACGTTACAAACAGTAGCTTATATAGTAGATACAAAATGAAAGTGTACAGGTGTAAAACTCTTCAAAACAGAATTGAACAAGTCAATACACAAACATAGGATAAAGATATCCTATATTATCCTATATACCCTAACAAGACAGAGTCAAATTTAAGTTAAGGTAGGCATCATGCTTATTGTCACTCCTAATACTACATATTAAGATTTTTTTTTTTTTAAAGAAAAAGAAACTAATCGTTTCATGGTTTATTAAATGTATGATCGGATAGTTTATTGTATACGAATACTCTTTTAGGCTTTTTTATATTTTAATGTTAATATCCTTGCCCAACTTAAACAAATTGTACAAATTGATGATAAGAGTTTGTTTATTTAACCGTTAGATACGAACTAATAGCGAATAACTGATAGTTGATAGTCAATAGTTAATTTTAGTTGATATATTGTTTTATAAAATTATATTTAAGTGCTTATTATTTTACTTAAAATAATAATATATGCCATATTATTTATTTTACTATTGAAATAGACACATAATTATTAATTGATTATATAGTATATATAAAAATGAACATTATAATTATTATATTTATAATATTTTATATCTATTTATTATTTATTATAATTTTAAATAATTTATTAGTAAAAAATATTTTAAAAAACAAATTTTATAATTAATAAATTTTTTTAAAAGATAATATAGTTTAAATAAAAAAAATAAAATCAAGAAGTGTTTGATTTAACTGTTGGATATAGCTAGGAGTGTACAAATAAACCACCAAACCACTAAACCCAATCAACCCGAATAAATTCAAGCCGAAATTAGTGGTTTTATACATTTAAATATTAGTTATAGTTTGAAAATAATTATAAATCTAATTTTTAATTTGGGTTTTGGGTTAACATAGTAAAAATTCAATATATATATATATATATAAAAGAATCAAGTGAATAACCTTATTTTATTTTTTTATTTTTATTTATTTTTACTAAATAATACATTTTAAATTAATATTTAATTTTTAATTAGTGTATGATAATATGTACATAAAAAGTTTAACAAGTCATAAAGCCTAATAAATATTAAAAGAAATAAAAATCTCCTAAACTAAACCCAACTCACTTAATATGAAAACCGAATATATATGGTTTTGTAATTTAATTTGTTTGTTTTAGCTTGGATACTATCAAAACTGACTTTATCAGTTTTGTTTGGTAAAATACAATAAACCCACCCAAATCAACCCACGTTTAGCCAGCCTTAGATGCAACTGATAGCTGATAGGCATCTAAATAGCTAAACCAATATATTTGATAAAATTAAAAATACATGTCTATTGACTGTATTTGACCAATAATGCACAGCTTCTCCAGACATTGCTGGACTTGTTTTTTGATGTTATCAATCCAAACCATATAGTTGGAGTGAGTACTAGTTTCTTCTCATATAAAATTCACGCTTGCTTAGTTATCGCCTTATGGGGTAAGAAATTGACTGATTGTTGAGCACACAAGTTGAAAAGGATCCATGATTTAAAAAAGCACAATCATTTCAGATGGGTTTATTGGAAAAAAAGATAAAAGAACTTGTAGGGCATTCACCTAAAACTTTTTTTTTTATTATTATTATTATAGCCGAATCTTTAATTGTCACATGTAGTTAAAAGGTATTAAATTGAATTTGAAAAAGTAACAGTCAATTAAAATATAATTCATGAAGTTTTATTTAATTAATAAAATTTTTTCATTTATAATATGAAATATATTTTACATTATTTTTAATTAAAATTTTATGCTAAAATTTATTTTGATTGATTAAAATATATTTTAATATAATAAACAATTCAAAAATTGCATAATAATAAAGTAATTACAAAATAATCCCACTGTAAATTTTTTTTCCAGTTCTTAATTACACAAAGTAATCGCATTATAATAGAACAATAATTTTTTACATAATAAAAAAGTTCATTGATTTAGATTGTAAATTTCTTTTTTCTCCCAGTTGTCAATTACGAATTTTTTTTTTTCAATTATCAATTTATTGTCATGTCTATTAATCTTTCTAAACTTATGAGCAATTAATATAATTTTGAAAAGATTAATTACTATTTTTATTTATAAATTACAGACATGTTGATAATAGATTGTATGGCCTCTGCTCAATCTGTAACTTTTATGATTGTTTAATTATAGTGTGATTACTTTGCGTAATGGATAACTAAAAAACAGTTTTATAGTGTAATAATTTTATATTTACTTTATTATTATGTAATCTTCGAATTGTTTATATATTTAAATTATTATAATCTATAAAATTAATTTTTTATATAAAATTTAAATTAAAAATAAATATATTTTATATTTTATATTATAAATATATTTTATATAATAGATAAATAATATGTAAATATAAGATTTAAATTAATGGACTATTTTGTTATTCAAATAAAATTTCAAAGACTATATTATAATTTATCGTTACTTTACCAAATTTAATTTAATCCCTTTAACTATAATTCTAACAACTAATTAAATTTTAGCTATAAGACAAAAAAAATTAGTTATAATCATAAAAAAAATCTAAAAGTTTTGAATTTTTTTTTTATTTAATAGGCCCTTTGGATGAGACTTTTGTTGATGGTTATGATATAGAGCAAAGTTTTGCATTGCTCATCTTAAATTTGTTTTATAAAATTAATATTAATATAGTTAGTTATTAATGTATTTTTTAATATATTAAATGTATTAAATTAAAAAAATATAATCCTTTATAAAATAAATTTATTATTTTTTGTATAACAGACATATGTCATTTTAATATGTCTAATTTAGTTTCAAACACTCTTTAGTATTATTTAATTTTTAGTGTATTGTCATTCCCCACTATTCAAAAGCATTAGGATAATAATGGGTCAGATATTTATAAATTATTTATCTGATCAAAACCTAATAGAGCAGGTCTATGTAGTATATAATTGGATTTAAGACAGACTCGGGTTGGATTCGGAGTTTATATGTTAGATATCTGTAACACTCTAAATTTTCAATATAATTATTTTACATGCAACTATTAATATTTATTGTATTAAATATTTTGGGAATTTATTTAAAATTTTTTGAATTTTTAATATCGGGTTTGATTTTTCAAAAACAATAAAATTTGTCAATTTTAAAAATTAATTTAAAGACCACGTGGTAAAATTAAAAATATATTTGAACTCTAAATTTTTTTTTATTTTTCTGTAATTTTTTTGAAATTTTTAGACCTCATTTTCGGTTCTAGGGCAGAGTAAAATTTAATTTTGGGTATTCCAAATCGAACCAATCGAATAAAAAAGGACCGAATCAATCGAATCGAATCGAATTAGACCGGTCGAATTGAATTGATCCAGCTTCTTTTTCTTCCCCTCTCCCCGCACGCACAACACCCTTTCTTCCTCTCTCATTTTCTCCCTCTTCTCTCCTCCCCTTGTTGGCCGACCACCACTCCTCCCTTCCCTAATTGTCGGCGCACCACCAGCAGCCTTCTCCGCCGCCAGTCGATGCCCCAGCTAGACAGAAAACTGCGCCAAATCTCATCCCTCGCTGATCAGACCGCAAAAACTGCAACTCTTGAGCTTCACTACTAAAATTCAGCTGATCCGACCACCAGTCGGACCAGGTCTTATCCTAAATATCATCTACACCTCAAGAGCTTTCCATAGACACCAAGATCACAAATTTTCATCAAGCGGTTTATCTAATTTTAGCCCAGAAAGTTTTAACTTATTTTGATTTTTGGGCTAAATTTCCCCCAAATTGAGAACCTCACGAAGATTATGAGAGTATCGGCATACTCCACTCGGTGAGAGCTTCACGGCAATAAAAATTTCAAAATTTTTAGACACCAAAATTTTTTTGACCAGTGCTCAAATATGCATTTTTGGACTCGGCAGACAGGCTACCGAACAGTTTCGGAATTGGGTCGATATCACGGTCCTCCCCAACCATTTTCAGACACCCCAAATGTGTTCAAGCGTCATAATCAGCATAGGTGAGCCGGGTCAGCCTTTCTCCTTCGCCTAGCCGCCGCAGTGACTTTTGGAGTACTATGAGTAGATATTGATTTTAATTATAATTTCAATATTATTATTTTATATTCAGCACTACTATGCATCACTTATAAATATATCTATTTAGCTATCATAGGCACAATTTGTGTTGCATTATTACTTGATTATATGGATATGGAAGTCGCCTTAGGGTAATTTGAAACTGTGTGCATGTGTTGGCATGCGTGTGGTGTACTGATAATAGATATGGGTAGGATGGGCAAATCGGCTTGAGCTAGTCTCGCTTGGGGCCCGGTCCTTTTTGTGATAAGTCGGGGCGAGTACAGCTTTGAGTTGATCTCGCTAATCCCTGCATTTAGATTATTAAGCGAAAGTCCAGTTCGAGTTGATCTCGCTGGCAAGCATTAGATTAAGAGGGCTATATAGGGGATCAGCTCCCATATATATATATTTGATATGATATATGGGTGCGCGAGTACTCCAAATTATTCTTTGTGCAAATATTGTCTGAATTTGGTTGAATATGCTAATCTATATTGCGCTTCATTTCTTAGGGATGTATTTGCTAAATAGTTATAGAAATTGTAACTAAAATCAATATCATATTCTATGAGTTGAACGTTCACTCTTGTTCACCCTATATTTTTTTAGGTTACAAGAGGTCTTTTTCTTGTGAATAACCTGCTTTCTTCCTTGTAGGTCTAGAGTTGCAGTATCTATAAATTTATGTTATTATTTTGAGATCTAGAACTCTGCATATGTTTGGAGTATTTTATTTGATTTGGACTATAAAAGATTATTTAGTTTAAAACTGTAAACTTATTAATTATGCATATGTGAATGTATGGGATGGATGTTTATTTTGAATGAGGGAGTTAAGCTCCCATTTGATTAAATTGACTGATTGAGGATTGTGAAGGTGAGTTGTGCTCTTCATATATATATATTGTAATCACAGGTTGGGTCAGCTAAAAACTTCTCGTTGGGTAGTTCACTTTATGATCGGACCCTATCCGGGTGATTTCTTGAAAATGGGCTCAAAATATGGGCTTAAAGGTTGGATTAGAGAATAGTTAGGCTTACTACGGGCATTGGGGGCCTTATGCTAACTCAAGTCCTCATGTCGGTCCGATCGTGGAATTAGCTCATGACAATATCTATTACTCGAACCTGTTATATAAATAATTAATTAAATATAGAATATATATTTTTCACAATAATATTTATATATATATTTTATATATTATATTTTAAACAAATAGAATTTAAATATTTTATAAAATTATTAAATTTTGAAAATACAAATTGTTAATTGAAAATATTTTTGATTGAGAATATTAATTAAAATATATAAAATTAAACAGATTCAGATATTATTTGGCTAATAATTAATTGGATTTGAACGAATTCGGGCAATCAAAGATAAATTTTAATTGGGCTTCTGATAGGTTTGGATAGTGTCAATATTTACTAGATTTGAGTTCAAGTAAAATAAATTTCATGGATACTCTACCATTACCATCCCTAAAAAATCCCATAATAAATCTACACTATTTATAATAGGGGTTTAGAATTATATTTTGAAGTAAGAGACATTGTTATTGTGCTGGGGATGTAAAAAAATGTAACAATTAGAGTATTTGTATTTTTTATCCTACAAAGGGTTATCACTCATTTCTAATTAATGACTATAATTATATGTACAAAATGACTAGTTTTATATAAAAGTTGATTAAAAAAAATTGAAACCAGGTTGATGGGTAACCTGTGACCCGGTCAATCGAGCAAATTTTCCAGATTTTGACTGGTTTATATAATTTTTAATTTTTAAAGACAGTCTAGACTGACCATAAGATTTCAAAACTGATATAAATAAACAGGTCAGTAATGTTACAAGTACACCAGGAAGATTTGGATGAAGATGAATTGGCCAAAGGTATAAAATGGAAAAAATGCATATGCAATTATCAATTTGACTTAAGTAAATCCCAGTCAAGTCTAATCAACAAACAAATAAATAAATAAAACATACATGCAATTGATGGATCAAGAATATAAAGTATCATTAAAAAAATAATGGTTCATCAATCTGAAGCATTTTGAAGGCTAATAATAAATTACACTTTTGTGCTACATGTGGGGCAGACCTAAGACATCTTTCACGAAACAAGCTCTGTTTTTTTAGCATCCCCACTAAATTTTACAATTCATGAATAGTATCTGCCAATTTGCTTTACGGTTCACAACAACAATGTAGAAAGGATAAACAGATACTAATCATGACAAAAACACACAAAAGTTCTCTTCTTTTTCTGTAACAAGATGTACAAATAACATCTTATACCTGTTACTTTTATATATTTTCAGAAAGAAAGAAAACCCCCAACTAACCCGCCCCCGCACCCACAACCTCTTCCTCTTTTTTTTTTTTTTTTTAAAAAAAAGGAGAAAACCTTCATGCTATATACATATGAAACAGATAATAGACATTATAATATGAAACAAAAAAAATTCTTATCATGAACAAAGCTTAGGTAAGGATCTGGCATTATTATGGCTAGATACTCTTGACTTCATTATTTTTGTCATCTGGGTTTGCATTTTCCGGCAAATTTCCTCCAATTCCATCACCCTACATTGCATTCCTTGCAAATGTGCCCTTAGCTTCTCACACTCAGTCGAAAGCTCGAGTTTCCCAGTGCAAAGCACAATTTGTTCACTGGCTTCGTTAGTCATTCCCTTGCCTCCCATTTCTCCCAAACTACTTGGGGAACCACCAAAGCATTTTGAATTGTTGGTTCCTTGGAGTAAGCTTTTGAGCTTGAGTTGCTGAGATTTGAGAGCTTGCACTGCACTTTTTGATGAAAATTTCTTGTTCTGAGAAAGGTGCATGCAAGCTTCAACTGAGAGCTTCACACAGTTCAACACACCATATATCTCCATCTTTTCTTCTTCAGATAATCCAGCATGCACCTATATTAAAGAACAGATGTTAATTCAACTACAGCACATATGGTAACTAGAGAATTAAAATATATTTCAAGCTTTTTGGATTAAAATTTCAAAAATGAAACTTATGGTTAAAAATTAGGTACTGTATTAATTTAACATTTGATAACAGCATACTGGATGATATTAACTCCATCACAATAATTTCTATAATACGTAGGGCGCTAATACTGAATTAAAAATCACAGCAAATATGGCAGGACCAACAGACTACCTGCAGATAAATGTCTGTGGCGCGGTAGATTTCATCATAAGAATCTCTAGCACAGTCTGGTAAGGCCATGACTAAGGCTAAGAACTTGGAAGGTTTTAAATAAGGATCGGGAGCTACTTCTGCTATATACAAATCCATCAACATGGCAACTTTCTTCAATCGCAATGAAGTTACTTGTGAGTTTCCATCACATAGAAATGATTTCAATAACCTTAAAACAAGATTGATATCATACAAGTAAGCCATCCCATGCGGAGATGGAATGAGCAGATTATCTAGAGTTGCTTGATCCATTTGGGAACCTATCATACTCTCCAGCTTGTTCCTGCTATATTTGCTTATATTCAAACTCAAAGCAACTCGAAGTATCCCAAAAAGTCTCTTGCACAGAACAGAATTCCAATCAAGAATATAAAGCATATCAATGACGGTTTTAACAATTTTTTGCTTCTCGTCAGATGTGGTTGTATAGAACTTTGATTTCTGATAATAAAAGAGAAACCTAACAATGATGGCATGATCAAATTTCTGCGAGACCAAGGATTTTACAACCATTTCAATCAAATCAGGACTTAAAACTGAAAGATCCTCAAACCACCATGTTGCTCGAGACATGCTACTCTTCAAACTCACAGTACTTCTAGTGTCACATGAAAACCTAATGCTGGAGCTATCCGGGGAAGATGTAGATAGACAAGAACTTGATTCACTAGACAAAGCTATCCTCCCAATAATGGAATCCACACATTTCTCAACAATGGCTAAAGAATTTGTTGAGGGCGATAAACCTTGGCACTGCTTTATAGTGATCAATAGCTCAGACCATGTCCAATCATTGATTTCTTGAAGTGATTTCTCAATCTGTTCTAACATGTTTTGAGTACCAGAAACAGAAATGTTCATTTCCATGAATTGTGAAGCACAATGGAGGAGTGAAATATTGTAAGGAGTTATATCAATTTTTCCTTTGTTGTAGAAGAACCTGGACATGAGCTCAAAACTTTCAGCCCCTCCCGGGAAGTCATTGAATATTAACTTGAAATTTCTTTCAGAAACTGTTGATTTACTGAATAATTTGCTTAATCTCCTTGAATATGAAGAAATAAGCTTCTGCAAATATCCAATAGAAATCAGCCTAAAAACGAACGTAACGAACAAATACACAGTTTACACCAAAAGATCACAACATAGAACTAACAGAGGAAAAAATTTTACAGAGACCGTAAAAATACAGAAGATTAACTAAAAATTGCTTTTATAAAACAAACAATTTAAATTTCAAGAAATGGTAATTAAGTAATTGGTCAATACTTAGTAGAGAAGTGAAGTAATAAAGAAAATGCAACCTTTGAGCGTATAAAACAACCATCGCAAAGAATGATTTCTTTGAATTTAGAAAAACAAGAAAAGCAAGATTAAGAAGGGAAATCTAAAGCCAAAGCTGCAAGAAAAAGCCATGAGGACGTTATAGACAATAAATGTGGGCAATTAAAAGAAAGGACGTCTGCTAAACAACTCAGCAGAGAGGGGTAATAAACAGTAATAAATGTTATCAAAGCAACTTTCTTTTCCTCCTCAAAATGAGTGAATAAAAACAACTGAAGGTATGAACAATAAAGTCACCTCATGACAAGAGCAATAAGTACACAATGATAACATGATAATATATAGCCAAAATAGAAGAAAAATAGCTATGAGAGCTATGACCCACAAGACTGCTATGCCGTTGTAAATTTAATAGGTTGGTTTGTACAACTGCAGAAATCATAGATGATTACAGAGAAAATTAAAAAAGAAAATTGCCAGAGAATGCACCTGGAATAATGGAAATACTCAAATTCCATAGTTAATGAACACAAGAAAACTAGATCAGTAAATATGCGAACAACATTAATATTCAGGATGGAAGAACTAATTAAACAAACTTAAAAAAAAAAAAAAAAAAAAAAACACTAAGAAGGGAGAAGATTAACAAAAAGCATCACTTTTGGAAGCCCTAAGAGGCAAAGTGAAAAGAAATGAAAAGAGTGAGAGGGCCAGCATTGTATTTACCTTGTCCACCATGAAAGTCTCTTCGCCATTGACATCCACTTCAAGATCACAGCAAACTGCCATGACCCAACTAAACAACCCAAAAACCCACCTCAAATCTAGATTCTTTTCCTTTTTTTTGCCCTTTATTTTTTTAACCTTGGTTTTGGAACTCATACGACAAAAGAAAAGATTAACAACCCAAAAGAGCAGAAGATGTGGGGACGAGACTAAACAGGAAGCGATGAGGAGCACAAAAGACCATATTCTAAGGTGAAGAATACGACAAATAGAAAGAGGCAACGAAGTGACTTTAATTCAGTAAAATGGGTGGTAGTCACTTGCGTGCAGAAGCAAGAATGCAATATGGCTCTCAACTGAGAGAGAGAGAGAGAGTGAGAGAGAGAGAGAGAGACCCAGAAGCCAGGAGTCCAAGAGGCAACATAACAAGGTGTCCACAGAGAGAGGGCAGAAATACCATCTATAACTTGCCCACACTGACACATAAGCTGATTGGATGGGGTGAGGGAATGGTAAGCAGTAAGAAGGTAAGGATGGATAAAGAGGACGAAGAATAAGGAATGTTACATTAGAAAAAATTTCATGTTTGACAAAGGGTAAATTAATGAAAAGGTTAGATGGTGTAATATATATTTTTTTATATTTAAAAAAAATAAAAAGAGAATAAATAATTATTAAAAATATAAAAATATCATTTTTCATTAGATAAAAATTTATCATTTATTTTTTTTAATATGCAAATTAAGGCTTTTTTTTTTTTACTTGGCAACCTATAATTTTTATTTTTTATTGTCTCTTTTATACCAATTCATGGCATATACCATTTCAACATTCAACTTATATAACTATAAAGTAATACAAATGTCATTTTATATCTTTTAAAAATTTTATTTTTTTAAAAGGTAAAATATTATTATTATGAAACGAACTTTTGCAATTTTTAATTTATTAATGACCTTTAATGGTAGCAATTAATCATTTTATACACCGATATTTTTTAATGGGTGAGATTAAAATCTAATTGCATGAAAGGAATTTATCTTTCATTTTATGAATATATATATATATATATATATATATATATATATATATAAATTAGAGATAAGCAATTAAAATTATTGTCAATAATAATAAAAAGATTTTATATTACTAGATAATTTAAAAGTAAAAATAAAGCAAATTAATAAGTTAACTAATTTAGAAAGCTAAGCTAATCTCAAAATTTCAAAAAAAAAATCTAATATACATATATATATAAAAGCCTAACACAATAAAAAATAAAATCAATGATATTTAATATCATAAAGTCAGTCAAATTACATAATACCAACTATTAAAGAGACAAAAGGGCACAAAAATTAGCAAACTAAATATATAGCTTAATTAATGTCCATAAAATCTCAAAATAGTCTACCAACAATATGTATTATCATTAACAGAATAAAGAGATGCTAATCAAAAGATAACTAGCACACTTGATGAAAATAGATATATGACTTAACTAATGTCCATAAATCTCAAAATAGTTTACCAATAATGCATATTATTACTGGCACAATAAAGAGATGTTAATCAAAAGATAACCAATAACCTAATTCTGCGAGGCATTAGAACCACCCATCATCTGTATCAACAAGTTCTTGCGAAATACAGGAGGACATCTAAGCGAAACTTGTAACATGTTAGGCTTTTGAATAAAACATAAAAAACAAGTAGATAAGAGATGTGACTTAACACCTAGTTCTTCCAACAAAGTCCACGTTTCATTCTCTAAAATTGGAAGCTTGGTGGCTTTGACAAACTTAATTATAGAATTCATAAGTGTTTGGGCAACATTATTAAGTGCCTCTTTTAATACAACAACTTCTTCATCAACCTTTGATCTTTTAGCAGTTTTATTCCTTGATGAATTTTCAGATTGAGAATGAGATTGGGATCTTTCTATTCCAATAGGTTCCTCAGATACAATATTTTGTGCTTCTTCAAATGGTCCATCAAAATTTTCCAAGGTGACTTCATTTTTTGATACTAAGAAATCAACATTATCAATGTTGTTCACCTGAGAAGCATTTGTCTCTCCTTCTTTAGCGCTCCTTTGCCTCATCTCTGCTGCAGTTTTAGTATGCTTTCTAGTAGCCTTATCATTTCCATAAAGTAGACACAAATTTTCATAGTTTCAAATTGGTTTGTTCATCCAAGTAGCAACTTTAGGTTTAACTTAAAAAAAAAATTAAAATAAACAAGGTTTAGCAAACTAATAAACTCAAAATAAAAATAAGCATGATATATAAGTTTTATGATATATTAAATGTATAAGAATGATACAAATCTTAATTAATTGCTCCCAAACTTCTGGCTCAGCTATAAACGTTTCAAATATTAGATCCCAAGTGAAACAACTCATGCCATTCTTGAAAATATCATAAGCTGGAAACTAACATCTCTTTATATGCTTCATACTATTCTTAACCTTTTCCTTATCAATAGGTTGATCAGGAAATTTTTGTTTCAATTTCTTTGCAATATTCTTCAAAGTAGTTATAGTGAAAGTTCTATTCACTCTAAAGCCTTGTTGATGTTGATGTACATATGCATCAATTAGAGTATCCTCCATTGGTTTACTCCAAAAATATTGTGTATTCCCACCAACTGACTTCCCTTCATTATTTAGTGGCTACTTTTTTTTTTTTGTTTTTGACATCGTTAGAACTACACAAAATTAATAAGCACACAAGAGAAGTTGACAAAAAGAATAATTGCACAAAACACAACAAAAAATTCCAGCAATAATATAACCAATAATAATTATACAAAACACAATACAAAAAGTTCACATTTATTTTTAATAGAAGATTAACAACTTAAAATGTTATTACAAGAAAGATAATTATATGTAACACATAGAAACTTGGAATATATATATATATATATATATATATATATATATATATATATATATATATATATATATATAAAACAAACATGTTCACTCAATATAATTAGCCTACATAGCTGTGGCAATAGATTCCCTTAGTAATTCTCCTCTCATTACATCTTCGGACTCTTCTTTGCTACTATGATGTTGATATTGATAAATATCATTGTTTGTAAGTTCTGCATCCACCTTTGCAAGCATATTTTCATCTGGATCTAAATTCATCAAGTCATTATGCAAAATGCAATAAGCAAGAATAATTTCCTTTTGTTTTTCCACTCCATAATGTAGTTTTATATAACTTGCAATAATAGGAAATCATTTCTTAACTACACCAAAGACTCGTTTAATTGCATTGCGTAGTGATGTGTGTCAAAGATTAAACAATTCACGCACATGTCATGGTGAATTTCATGAATACTCTTTCAAATGATAACGTTCTCCCCTATAAGGTGTAATTAGTCCACTTTTCAACATGAATCCAGCATCAACAAGATAGTATTTTCCTAAAATAGTTACAATTGTCATAAAATTGGTTTACGAACAAATAGCACCTAACTCATAAGAGTTATCAATATTACCTTCAGGAATTTTGATAAGGCATTGTCTTGTTAAAGCATTTTTCAAAATGCTTAAGTCAGAAGCTGTACCTTCCCACCAAGGTAAGGCATAAGTGAATTTCAAATCAAAAGTATATGCCGCCAATACATTTTGTGTTGGATAATCTTTCCCACCATGGTACTTGGGAGCTTCTGAAGGAGAAACTTTCACACTAATATGTGTTCCATTAATAGCCTCAACACAATCCTAAAAATATATATTTTTTAATTAATAAAATATATTATGGAGATTCATTCTTTAAAATTTAATTAAAAAATTGCTTTCACCTTAAAAAATGGATGGAACCTATTGTTGTTTAGTATTTCTTATGAAACTTGTGTTCCATCTGGTTGCTTGAGAAATTTGTCCTCCAACTCTAGTATAGATCTTAAGACATTATGAAAATGGTGACTGGTAGTCTCACCAGATCAACAAAAAAAGACAGCAAGCTTACGATTTGTAACACTATGTGCAAAAAGGTATAGTGATTTAACAACTTGTTCTTCAATAGTTGTTCATAATGTTGGTCGAAGTCCTCCATCTTTAACTAGAATTTCACATAATCCTGTAAAAATTGTTGGACTCATTCTTATAATACTACGACAAAGATTACTAGATAGGATGTTTGTGAGTAACTCGATTCTTACTATTTCTCCTTGTAAATGGACATTATGGGTTAATTTTAATCTTTTAAGCTCTTACCTTCTTAACCCATGCCAATACATTCCAAGTTTGTGCAACTGATGAATGATGTTTTTGTTTCAACTTTAGAAAAGCATTATCTTCAAATTTGTGAGCATCCATCTATTATGTATTAAACATAAAAGAACTGTTAGCTTACTAAAAATTAATTCATCAAATAGGCATCCATTTAATATGTAATATGTTTTTAGAAAGACAAAATAGATGTAATATGAAAAAAAATATAATAAAATCATAAGCTTGCTGTATTATTAGTCTCATATATACAATCAATGGGTTAATTGCATAATTTAGATATTATATGAAAAAATATAATAAAATAATAATTGAATGGGTCATTTTCTTTTTATTGTTTAGTACAAAAAAAAAAAAAGCAATTAAATGATTAAATAACCATTTAAATATTTAATCAACTAAAAAGGCATCAAAATATCCCAGTTAAGAATGAGAGACAATCAGCTGGCCTTTAAGAGTATAATATAAAAAAAAATTAAAAATTGAATGGAACATATTATTTGTTATTAAATATTTTCTACTCTTTGAAAAAATATATTATTATCTAATTAATTATTTTTAGTGTTTTATATTTAAATAATTATAACTTATAAAAATACTTAATATTTTATAAAATATATCATTTTAATTAAATATAAAATAAAATTGACTTGAAAAATCATAGATGGGGCCATTATTTCATCTGTGGGTAAAAATCTGTACTTTTTGTTTCTTATTTTTTGTAATTGCTGCAATATGTTGAAATTGATAGTAATATGATAGTTTTGAGTTTATTTGTTCTACAGGTAGAAAGGGTTATTATGAATATGCTAAGTCAAAAGAAGAGGATGTTTGCGTGCCAGTTGGACTTGATGTTCTTATTACATATAAAACGAAACATGAAGTAATTTTTTTTTAGTTTGTAATTAGATAATTTATTAAATAGTAAATCAATCATGACAAATCTTGAATTTGCAAACAGTAATGATTCATCATGAATAAATCACAAAATTAATAAATTAAAACAATAATGGACAAATCTAACAAAGATTAAATAAAAGAATGGATTATTTTTAAAAAAAAAAAGAAAATCAAAACATAATAATTGTAACAAACTATTGAAAGAATAAATGATTTAACAACTGAAATTAAATAGAAAGATAAAACTAACCTTAAATCCACAAGAGAGAGTGGAGAGATTAGGTACGGCCTTTTGAGAGAAAAGACATTTATTTATATTGGTAAACTACGTTTATTTTTAATAGGTATAATTGGATTTTTAATAAAAAATTAAAGACAAAATTGAAAAATAAAAAATAAAATAATTTCCAGCTCTCACCTCTCTCTACTTAAACCCTAATTGAATTTGAGGGCTAAGGGAGGGTAAGCCTTACCTTTACTTACCCTTACCCTTTACTAACTTACCTCTTCCCAAACAGGAGTATAATATTTATTTATCTCTCATTATCCTTATTTACATTTCCTTTACCCCTATTCAAACAGAGCGAAAGGGGGACAGAGTACAAAAATATTTGGTATGTGTGACCACTAGCTCACTAACTTCCTATAAATTGAATTGAATAATTTAAATATATTTTTATTTTAATTTTTAATTTAAATAATTGAATTTAATTATTTATTTTAAAATATTTAATTATCTAATTCAATTATTAATGTTAAAATAATTCCAATCCAACCGCAATACTCCACTCAACCTCCTGTTTATAACAACCTCACTAACGCAATACTCCACTCAACCTCCTGTTTATAACAACCTCACTAATTAAGTAAAATTAGCCAAATCAATTTATAAATTTTAAAATTAAGCATAACTATTTGTTTATAATATTTTTAAGATTTAGGCTACGTTTGTTTTACGGAAAATATTATTCTGAAAAATATTTTTCATATTTCTAGCATTTTAGCACTTAAGAAAATTAGTAAATAAAAAATATTTTTTTGATTAAAGGGAAAATTAAGTCATTTTTAAAGAAAATAACTTTTATTTTTCAAAAGAAAAAGTCATTTTTCATTTTTTAAACTTTATAATCTTATTAAAATGTGAATATATATATATATATATATATATATATATATATATATATATATATATATATATATATATCATATTAAAATATGAAAATACTTATATATACATGAAATAAATACATATCATATTTAATATTACAATCAAACAATGAAAAATATTTTCATGAAAAATATTATTTTTTATATAGAAATTATTTTTTGTGAAATAAATGGAATCTTATAAACTAAAAAACTATAAGCTAAGACCAATATTTCACCCAGTACTTATGTCATCCTCTATTTATGAGAATCAAAATCTCAAATTCTCAATTGTGAGTTTGTGACCTTTGCTCTGTGTTTGTGTTAAACTGTGTGGTGAAATAGTCAAAATATTGAGCATATGAAGATTATTAATGGACATCAAGTTCTCTGCAAAAAATGACGGTTGATAATATGATCAATAGGCTCAAAATTAAAAGAATTCAGTCAAATTGAAGTAATTGGTTTAGTCCTGTTCATAAATTCAATTCAGTTTGATTTTTATATTTTAGCATTTAACTTATTCCATTTTTTCTATTCAAAATTGAACAGACCATTTGCACAATCCTATATGACATTCTTGTGAAAAATATTATTATCATAGTAAAATATTTAATAAAAATGTATATAAGAAAGTTAATAGCTTATTCATGCACAATATTATATTTAAAATTTAACAATTAATTTTTTTTTATTTATTTGTCTCTAAATTATTCTCAAACCTTATAATTTTGAAAAGATTGTAATATCAATGAGTTAAAATCCATTAATATGAATTTTTTTTATATATTAATATATTTTCAAGTCAATTTACACATATTAAGATCAAATCTCTAGTTTTTTTTATGGTATACCCTCTCATATTAATTTAATGCATAATTAAATTTTAATTAATGCAATATAATAAATATATGTTAAAATTAAAAAAAGAGAGAGAGAGAGAGAAATTTAAATACTTTTTCTTCTTGGTTTAATGGGTTTTTGAAGTAGGAATTATTGCAAATTCACGGAAAATAGTGATTTTCATTGGCAAGAGCCTAAGCTAAAACTTATAATTGAAGCTTTTTTGGTGGCTTTGCTTCTCTGCGTGACTGTTTGATATTAAAATTGTAGGATCAAAATTAATTAAAAAAAAATCAATTTAAATACTATTAAAAAGAATAATTTAAAAAAGTTATTTCATTATTTTCATATTTTTATTATTAAAATTCATTAAATTTAAATTTATATTATTTTTTAATATTTTTCAATTAATATATTTAAAAATTTTTTTTTTCAACAATATTAATTTTAATATGAATGCCACCACATACCATGCAACTGCCATATTCTTTTAGCTCAAGTCTCCGTAGCTGTGAAACGAGCCATAGTTCATTTTATGTTTATTTTCACGCTTATCAGGTAGTGGCACATGATGTCTAAATAAAGGGAAATTCTTATTTAGAGGGTCTATGTGGATTCAAGAATGATGCTGGATAACGACTGAATTGTTCATTTGGACCTTTTCTTGGAAGAATGAGCGTGTACCCCACTTTCTCTTTTCTTTAATTGGTCGGCCAACACAAGGCCCCACCCAAGAAGGATCTGTCTCTTTACTCGGACAACTAATCATGTTGGTAGACATTCGCCCATTTGTTTCTCATTTATGATTTTAATCTTTGCGTGGATCCTACTAGAGATTTTAATTTATTGCAGTGCAATCGGTTGCAGTGTGTAGAGGAGAGAATATGCGCAATGTTTCATTAATTTGTTCATTAGGTAACTGCATGTAGCGTGGGCTCCCGGTTGAGAAATTATAAAACGGCATTGGCAAGCCAATAATAAATTGCCACATATATAATTACAATTATATATTTCTTAAATTTTTAAGATTTAATCCTTGTGAGATTTATATTTATAATTTATTGATTTGTGATTCCATATAGTTTATTAAACATGAAATAGCATATATAATTTCCCCTATTAAGTTTAATTCCGGATAGAAATTAATAATTTTAGTTTAAAGTTTAGAACATTCAGACCAAACCATGAGATTTTCAGCCTCGATTTTAATTTTAATTTTATTTTAATTTTAATCTTATTCAAACTAATTTTAATTTAATTCTAACTTTAAATTATATATTTTAATTATAAATTTAAAAGAAACCGTGATCTGGTCTAAGTGGTGCCATTAGTAGGAATGTGCAAATGGTCGGTTCTGTTTCGAACCGAACTGAATCGATAAAATTAAAAATTAAAAATTAAAAATTTTAAAAATCGAACCAAAGCGATTAATAAGAGAAAATCGAATCGAATCAAACTAATAAATATCTATTCGATTTGATTTTAAACCGATCAAATCGAAATTTATAAATTGAGTATTTTATTTCTAACTAGGTTCGGTTTGATTTTAAACCGATCAAACCTAAATCTTAGGGTTCGGTTCAGTTTTCTTTGATTTCCTTGATATATATATATTAACAATTTCGGTTCAGTTCGATTTTTTTATTTTTTATGAAAATAACTGAACCGAACCGATAAATCGAAATTATAAAAAATTATAAATCAAATCGAACCGATTGAATTTATAACTAAACCGATTGAATCGAATTGACTCGGTTCAGTTCGATTTTTCAGTTTAAACCGAAAATTGCTCTCCCCTATCCATTAGTATTCGGATGATCATCAATTTTCTTTGTTAGAAATTAAATATTCATTTATTAATGCAAAAGTACGAGGCCTAAAAGGTCTAAGTACAAGGGCTAAGCAAATAAACCAACTCTCCAAACAAAATAACTCAACCCAAGATCCACAAATAAAACATTCAAATACAACCAAAGACCCAGCTCCAACATAAGCCTAGAGAATCTGGGCATTCGACCCAGAAAAGGCAACTCGATAGAGAACATAAGGCAATGGCATACTACCATCTCACACCAAATTCACCATTGTCAAGATAGCCTCTCCTACAACATGAACACCAAGAAGAGGAGAGTCCAAATAGATGGGAACGATTCAAGCCCCAACGGAGATCCTCAAGACCACAACAACCATCCCAGACCGAGCTGAACACAAAACAAGCTTAACTTTGAGTAAACAGCAGGAGAAGAGATAATCAATAGATGGAATGATGACAAATCTCATGGCATTTTGAGAGTTTTAAGGGTTAGCCTTAGAGGACAAGCTGACATATAAAGCCCTAAGGTACCATCATCACAAATAGAGAACACCCTTTCTCAGAGCATCAAGCACCCACCCAAAACCATTACATGCAACCATCGGCAAGAGCAACCACTCTAGTTGAGACCTTTACTAAGCTTTAGTGAAGCTAGCACACCAATAAGCTAAACACAGATCAAAGAAACTCTCTCCCTAAGCACTGATCTATAAGAAAAACACCAAACAAAAAACTATTTACAACCACTCAAAGGTGGGGAGGATGAACTCACTCCCTGGTCGTAGAGATGCCACAAATTTAACAGAAGAAAAAGGTCTGTTGCCTTAGATAATCAAAGAAAAGAGAGAAAATTCTTAAAATTCTAGAGAAAGACATCAGAATCACGATTTATTTAATTGGTTTATGAGTAAATGCCATGTTAAAAAAATTATTTTAATAATTGAACATATATTAATTTATTCTAAGACTCTAGAATTTTGTGAATTTTATGGACTTTTATAACAATAATAAACCATGTAAATTTCATATATTAATTTTATATAAAACTAATTTGATTAGATTAAAAAAAAAAAAGTCAGTTGGACTAAAAGTACCAAGCGCTTATGTTGATTCACATTTACATCTATAACTTCTAATTTTATTTGAAATAGCTAAAACTTTAAGATTTGTTATAATTGTATCAAAAAAAGTGAAATTGTATTCGAAAAGTTAACAATAAATTATAATATAGTACCTAAGTTTTATTTAATTAACAAATAAAAGTTTTAGATATAATCATAATTTAACGTAAATATTTGATATTTATAGTCCATTGATTAAATTTTATATTAAAAATAAAATATATTTTATATTTATTTTTAATTGAAATTTTATAAAAAAAGTTATTTTATTAATTTCAATTAATGTAATTATTTTTTAAATTAAGTTAAACAAATCTAGCTATGTATCCAAAAATAAGTTCGTGCACTTTTACAAAACAATTTTGGAAAGAATATATTCCACATGAATTATACTATCTATTAAATAAAATATATATTTTATATATAATTTACTTCATTAGTTAACATGTATATTTTATTTAATGGATGATACAATTCATGATAAATTGGGTTTTAAACATTCAATTTTTTTATTGATTTTTTTCTTTTTCTTTGTTTTTCCTTGTGTTGAGTAGTGTAGAACTATGAATATTATTGCATTGAATTTTTTTTTCCCTTAATGAGAGTTCAAACTCATTGGTGAGTTTTTAAAAAAAATTAGTGAGTAATAACTGAAAAAAAAATAGCGTGTAAACCTGATTTATCATGTAGATTAAAATATATAATATATAATATATAATATTAAGATATATAAATTTCATATAATTTATATAAGTTTTTAACATTGCAAATATGGTGAAAATAAAAAATAAAATATATGAGTTTTTCATAAATTTTCATAGATTTTTTTTCTTTTCTTTCTTTTCTTTGCGAAGAGAATAATAAAATTATAGAAACATGCATACTTTTTTTTTTTTTTTTTTTTCATTTCTCTTCAATTAAAGTTTGAACTCATGAATGGGTTATCCAAAAATTTACTAAGAAATCAATAAAAAAAATTTATATTTAAGCTCGATTTATCATGAAATGTGGCATCTATTAAATAAAATACACATATTAATTAGAGTAAATTATATATAAAATACACATTTTATTTAATGGATATTACAATTCGTATGGGATACAATTTTGTCAATTATATATTCTTTTCAAAATCACTTTTATAAAAAGATATTAATTTATTTTTTATATTTTATATTTTAATACAAAGATTTATTTGGCTTGATTCAAAAGATAATTATGTTCATTAAAATTTAAAAAAAAGATTTTTTAGTATGAAATTTTAATTAAAAATAAATATAGAATATATTCTATTTTTAATTATAAAATTTAATCAATGGACTAAAAATGTCAAACATTTACATTAAATAATAAATATATCCAAAAGTTTTACATGTTAATTAAATAAAACTTCAAGTATTATATCATAATTTACCATTGATTTTTTAAATTCAATTTCAATCTTTTGGATTCAATCGTGACAAATCTTAAAGATTTAACTATTATGCTCAAAATTAGAAGTTATGAATATAAATGTGAATTGATGTAAACGTTTGATATTTTAAATCCAATTAAAAAAAAAACATAATGCTCAATATTAATTTGTATGTTTTATTATTTGTTAAGTTCATAAAGTTTTTGTGTTTTATCTATCTATTGGACTCTTAAGTTTTTTATTTTCTTAAAATAATTTCACACAAATTTTACGAAACGTGAAATAAATATTATTGAGAAGTCATTCAGTGCTCTTATAATACATTGAACTCATTAATGTGAAGAATAATTAAAATTTTATTTTTTGATAAGTAATATTTTTCAAAACTTTTATAATTTTATAAGTTTCCAACATTGTTCACTATTTCAAATGCTTCCCAGTATCAGCGTTTAACAATTCAAATCCTACCCAAATTTATTTCTGTTTAAATTTTTCATTATAAATTTTATAAAAATTCAATAAATTAAATGAAACCTCAAAATACGAAGTACATAAAATATAAAATCTACACATTAATGTCATGCAAACATATCTATACTTAACAATAATACTACTATTTTTTATTCTTTTATTTACCTTTTCATTTTTTTATTGATAATAATTTTTTTTTTAAATTAATTACACAATAAAATAAATTTTCCACATAAAAGAACACTAAAAAGAAATAGGGTATCAACGATGGATTAACGAATGCATCGTTAAATTGGTAAAAAAATATAGGTTAGGAGCGGATTAACGACAAATCCGTCATTGATTTGTTGCTAAAGCTTATCAACAATGACGTTTTTAACGACAATATAATTTGTCGATAATTTGTAACTAATTCAAAAAATTGATTTCCAGTTAGGGTGTGCAGTTCCAATCTGGTTCGGAGTCTACCTAGAAACCAAAATCGAACTGAAATTTCAATACGGTTCTAGTTTGGTTCTTCATTGTTTCGGTGTCTGTTCAGTACAATTCTCAGTTTTTCGGTTTCATACTGTTTTGTATGGTTTTGATTCAATTTTTTGTTCTTGAAATAATTTTATATAATTATTTTCTTAAAAAATCATACTTGAATTAGCATTTAAGTTTTGAATTGGGTTATTAATATATAACATATCATATAATATATCTTTTAACTATTTTTAAATTATATAATCTTTAATATAAAGTATATATATAATCTAGGATTAAGTGTATCATATAATATAATAGTATAAATATGTCATATGATATACATTTTAACTATTTATTAATTATGTAATATTTAACTATAAGATATAAATATAATAATGAATTAACATATATATAGTATAATAGTATATTTATAATTAAGAATTATAAGGTAATTTAATGTATTTATAATTAAAATTATTAAGAAAATATAGAGAAATGAAATAATATAAGATTGTATTTAGTTTACAATTATATATTCATATATAAATATATATAATTATTTTGAAAGTATATAATATATCTAAAAAATTCATAAAAAAACATATGTATGAATTCGATTCTTGATTCGATTCTAGTTTGATACCGTTCTTGGTACAATTTCGTATAATTTTGATTCGATTTCGATATGGTGTCGATTTGGTTCTTAGTGAAAAACCAAAACTGAATCAAAGAATTAAAATAATTTCAATTTGGTACTACTCCTGTTAATTTAGTTTGGGACCATTGAGAACTGTGCACAGCCCTACTTCTGGAAACCTTCGTTGCTAAAGTATCAATTGTCACACCTTACCCCCCTGTAAGGAATAATATGATCTTGTAGTATACCTAATGAATTATCGACTCCGTCTACTGATAACCCATTAAATACACTACAAGGGATTTTAAAATAATTTTCTTGCTTTTTGAAAGTAGTGAGTATTTCTAACAAGTATTAAAAATATTTAATTGAAGTTCAAAAATTAAGTAAAATTTTTTTGTCCATTTTTATTTTTCGCAATTTTGAAAAAATTTTGGCAGAGTACTGACTGTATTTAAGAACAAAAAATTTTGACCTGTAGAAAACACTTCCAAATATTTCACTTCATCAAAATCAACCACCAACACAACTCAATTCAGCACAAATTTACTCCATCTCCACAATTCAATGCAAATTTCCACAATTCATAATTCTCAACTCAAATACTTTCAAAAATAACATTGAATAATTTTATTTACATTCCATAAAAAAAAATTTGATTTACATTCATCAGTCTAAATTTACATCAGAAAATCCAAAATATTTTATTACAAGTTTTATACAACTGCTCAAGATCAATTTACAGAGTGTACATACAGTCACATACATCAAAATAAATATGTACAATAAGGGTATAATGTAATACTTGACAAAAGATCCAAAAGTAGTACTATGATCCTCAGCAGCTCACTCGGCTACTTTACTAGTCTCTCTACCTGCGACAGTAATAAAAAGCCATCGCTGAATACAATGATCCAGTGGTGCACAACATACTAAAAATACTAATTTATGCATAAATTATATCACACTTATCTAAATATGGTACTGAAAATAGTACACAGATACAAAACACAATTTAAAATTTTAGTCAAATATTTTTTTTTTCACTTCATAAGTCACAAAATAAATTTTTTAAAAATACACAGTCATATCATGCCATTAATATATTGTTTATTTCAATAGCCAGAGGCTTATAAGGAATACCAAGGCTAGCTAGCTTAATCTATGGGTACCATTCAAATTTCTTCCTCTACTGGCACACACCTTAACACTTCAGCCAGAGAGGGAATACGAAACTAATTCCTTTCACTAGTCAAGGTAGTGAGGCATTCAGATATGTGGTCATGACACTGTAATTTCAAAACTATCTTAACAATTTTCTAAACATTACTTTGTAATTCAAAAACACACAATTTATTTTTCCAACATTTTAGATCAAAAGCATATTGTTCCTTTCAACAATAATTTTAATACAAATAAGTCACAATTTAATATCACAATTCATTTAGAATAATTTGCAGAAGAAAATTTATAGAAATTTCTATGTTGTGCACAAATCTCGCACGAGTCGTCTCTAGGCCTTGATTCGATGTTTCCTTTCCTTTCTCCGTATTCTTCTCAACTGAAACACACAATTTGCAGTGTTTCAGTATCACAACTTATAATAAATCCAATAAATAAATTCATGTCTACTTAATTCTAATCTTAATATGCTTAAAATCATGTTCTTAAAAATTTGCATTTCGGGATTACTATTCATGGCACTATTTAAGTCAAAATGTTGACTTTCTCATGTTTAATAGGTATGTGAATTCCAATTACACCCACATACCACATTTTGGGTGCCTAATTTGTTGGTTTTGGTTGCCCCTTTAATTTTTAGGTCTCCTAATGACAATTTCAAATTTTCAATTTTTGTATCCTGTTTTTCACTATTTCATTGGCCTGGTTACTGTGAGAATTTGGTTAAGTGTCCTTCATAAAAGTTGTTCCTTATTGTCTTATCTTTAATTCTCCTTTCGAATCACTCCTTTTGGAGTTTTGTAGCCCAAGATATGGCCATTTGAATATGGCTGGCCGGATTGGTTTTTAACCCAGAATTCTGGGCTTGTTTAGGTTCTGGCAGTTTTGGACAACTAACTTTAGGTGGCAAAATGACTTAGTTATGGGAAGAATTTGGGTTCTTGTTCTCCATGAAAGTTGTAGTGTTATGTTATACCTTTCCAATGCCACAAAAATCAGGTCATTTGGACCTATCTAGCTCAAGTTCTGGTCAAATGAACAAATACTATTCATTTAGTCATTTAGGTACAGTGGCAGTGCACATTACCCAGATTTGACCTAATTGTTCACTATGTTAATGTCATTTTATGGGAATGGTTTCTACATGAAAAATGTGTCATTATGTGTCTAGTTTCATTTTCAATTAGCTTCATACCAATTGGGTTGGCAAAATTTTAGTTTTGGTCCTTGAAAGGGACCTAGGTCAAACTGCCAGATTGGGACCTCTAACCAATCCGAATTTTATTAAGTTTCTACCAATTCAAACACATCACAATTGGTCCCAATTGACCATTTCTAACCTCAATTAAGGTCATTTGCATCATTTGACCATTTCCTCTAATTTTTCTCCTAATTTCAATACTCAAGAACCCTAATTCTAATTTTTATTCACTTTAATGAAATCAAAGTGTAGATCCTTAATCTACATACTTCGTTCAACCTAATTAACACTTCAATTTCATCAAATCATGAAATTTCTATCCCCCCTTATTGCTGGCCGAATTTCATTATGAGTCCTCCCACTTGATTTATTTCATTTCTTTCATCAATTCTAAGTTACTTTAACTAGAAACATATAAATTAAACTAGAGATCACAAGTTTAGCTCACTAACCTTTGTTTGATTTTTCAATTCCTCAATTCTTCCCTTTTTTCATTTCTTTTTCTTCTTCAATCTCCTTCTCAAGTGAAGATAACAAGGATTTATGGAGTAATTTTGGGGAATTTAGGGCTAATTTATGGGATTAAAAGCTTGCATCAAGCTTTAATGGAGATTGTTAATGGAGGTTTGAGAGAAAATTGGAGAGAGAGGGACGACACAATTTGAGGAAGATGAAGCAAATTTTATTTCTTTTAATTTTATATATTTTTATGTTAATTTGACTTAGTCAAAATTTAAGGAAATCAAAAATTTATTTTGACATTATCTGTGATGTCATCAAAGTGATGCAATAATTCCATTTTTCAATCTTTTTCTTTTCTCTTTTATTTTTCAATAGTTCTTTAATTTAATTCTCTATTTCGAAATTTTCATTTCTCTGATTTTATTAGACAGTTAGGTCAGGAGTCACATCTAGGGGTGA
The DNA here is from genome assembly GCF_030052815.1 of Hevea brasiliensis. NCBI lineage: Eukaryota > Viridiplantae > Streptophyta > Magnoliopsida > Malpighiales > Euphorbiaceae > Hevea > Hevea brasiliensis. Next base: position 22,209,150 of record NC_079499.1, on the reverse strand, counting down.
ATTGACCAAATTGCCCCTCGTCGATTTGACCCGGTTTGTAAATAATTTGGTATTTCTTTCAGATCTCTAACCTAATTATTTGACCTACTTATCAACTATTTTATGTGATTTTCTCTTTTCCACTAGCTTCGCAATAGTCCTTAGGACCGTGGCGTCACATTTTTCGGTTCAAAATTAGGGTTAGAACTGACCTCACAGTCATTTCCTGATAAGGTCACCCATCGCTGTGACCCTCGGCTCATTTAACCTTTTATGCTTTGTTTTTCTTATTTATACTTAACCTTCTAGTCAGAACTATTTATTTTTGTTCAGGGCTTTTCTAGGTGTCTTAACATAGTTCTAATCCTCTTAATTGCTCGGACTGACATCGGTCACCGGAATAGTGAAATATACCAAGCTATACATATAGGGGTGTTACAATTCTCCCCCCCCCCCCCCCTTAAAATAAATTTCGTCTCGAAATTTTTACCTGGCATCAGTCTCTGAACAACTGTGGGTGCTGTCTCCTCATATCCTCATTTCGTTCCCAAGTAGCTTCTTGGCCCGAATGATGGTACCACAGTACTTTAACCAATGGTATCTGCTTGTTCCGTAGCTGCTTTACCTCATAAGCCAGAATCTCTATAGGTTCTTTCTCATATGTGAGGTCTGGATTTACTTCAATCTCCTCTACTGGTAGTACATGAGATGGGTCTGATTTATACCTCCTCAACATGGACACTTGAAAGACGTTATATATCTTCTCTAACTCTGGAGGTAGTGCCAAACGATATGCCAAAGGACCCACTCTTTCCAGAACCTCATATGGTTCGATAAAACGAGGACTTAGTTTCCCTTTTTGCCAAATCTCATAATTTTCTTCTAAGGGGAAACCTTGAGGAATACTTTTTCACCCACTGCATGTAACATCCTCACTTTAGCTAGTCCGTACAGTCTACTGTTTTGGTGACCAATGTCGGTCCGGGCAACTAGAATATTTGAAATTATAATTAGACTAGAGTGAGGAGTTATAAATAAACCAAACAATGCTCATAAAAATCAAGGAAAATTTTTAGGAATGAAATACACTAAGGTTAAATGAGCCGAAACCCCAGTGATGAGTAACCCGAAGGGGAAGTGATGGTGAAGGCCGTTAGCAACCCTAGACTCGGGGAAAACTTCATGAAATAATTTTTGGGACCTCAGGGAAGGATTATTGGGGTTCCAATGACAATAAAATATTAAGAAAACACAAGAAAATTTTAATCAATCGGTACACACAATTTTAGCTTGTTAAGCCGAACGGAGAGCATTTTGGTCATTTCGTCTTCAGAGATGATTTTTGACCAATACTTGTCCATTTATGTAAGTGAATTATATGACATAAAATATGAACAAAAATTGATGAAAAATCTATTAAAAATAAGTAAAAGAAGTATGGAAGAAAAACAAAACAAAAAAAAATAATGAAATAAAAGGCAAATAATGACATAAGCATGACCTCATTAAAAACCCTTCCACCAATGAGAATTAAATAAACTCATTTTAAGAGACAAAAGAGGCCAAAAAATCATTTCATCTTCTTCTTCTTTCATGGTGGCCAAAACTCCTTCCTAGAGCCTTCCACCATTTTTGTTCAATTCCACCTTGATTTCCTTAAGCTTTTCACCATAAAACCCATCTTTGTCTTCACAAAAAATTATCTATACATCTTGGGCAAGCTAAAGATAGAAAAAGGAAGTAGAAGGGAGGAGCTTTGATAACCTTGGAATTTACTTCATTAAAGGTTAGTGACCAAACTTACCCTTTTTCTTTTAATTCATGTTAAAGGAGTGAATTGAATGTAAAATTTACAAGAAAATGGAATAAATATCATGTGTATGCCCATCCCAAATTTTTGGTAGCCTTGGATGTGGTAAGGTTTTGAGGATTTCATGGAACTAAAATGGTAGCATGGCTGCCCTTAGTACTAATTTCTTGAGTGAGATAATGAAATGCAAGTTAAATGCATTATTTGAGATGGTTGAGTTAGGGTTTGGGTATGAAATTGAGACTTTGATCATGTAATGGTGCAAGTAAGTTTTAATGGTCAATTAGTGACCATTTGGTTGTGTGTGAATAAGAAATGAAGTGGTTTGTTTAGTGGGAATTGAAGTTAGTGTTGCTGCCCTCGGTGATCTGCAGGATTGGGTGTGAGTTCAGCAGGTTTAGGCGGCAATAACTGGAGTTGTAGAGGTTCAGTTGGTGCAAGGCTAATTGAACATGAAACTAGACACATAATGGCACAACTTTGGTGAAGAAACCATGCCCAGAAAATCAAATCAAGTTGACCTAAAGATTGCCCTAATCCGGGTAACCTGTAATCTGCCTGGGCAAAATGACCAAATGAATAATATTTATTCATTTGGTCATAACTCAGTGTAGAAAGGTCTAATTAACTTGAAATTTTACCAGAAGAAATCTGAGATATAGACCTACAACTTTCATGAAGAAATCTAACCCAAATTTTGATCATAGCATGTTCAAAAGGTGACATGCATTCACTGCACAAAACACTATAGATTTGATCAGTCCAGAAAATCTGGAAAGTTTGCAATCCGGCCAATTATGGTGTTTAGGCCATAACTTGAGTTACAAAACTCCAAATGGAGTGATTCAAAAAAAGAAATATAACCAGACACAATAAGGAACAACTTTCATGTTGACAACTTTGCCAAATTCCCACTATAAAAATGACTAATGGAACAGTAAACACAAGGCTTAAAATCTGAAAATTTTGAACAATTAACACTAAGCTTAGAAATGGTATTGGGAACCAATACCAACAATTTTAGAATGCAAAATGTGGTATGTTGGGAGTATTAAAACCAATGTACCTATTGTCTATGCAAAAGTCAACATTTTAGTTGACTAATGAAATGAATAGTAACACCTAAACTTAAATTTCAAGAAATGTACAATTTAAGAGTGTAACATGCCCTAGTACACCTAGTAAGATTGGTTTGGATAGGTTGGCATGCCAATAGGGTTCTGTTAGCAGTACTGCATATGGCTTCATGCCATTCTGTGTTTTATGGCCTCACGTGCCATTCTGTGTTATAATAGCCTTTGGCTATGTTGATTGAGTTGTTATACTTAGGTTTTATCCCTGATAATTATTACAACTTATTAGCTATTCTGTTGCACACTGGGAGACACAATGTGACCGATGGTGTGATAGTCTGAGGTACTTGGTACCTAGTGCCAGTTTACCTGTTTATCCAGTCCAGTCGACTAGTATGGGTTACTCAGGCAATGAAAATAAATCTTACCAAATTTTAATCGAATAATACTGCAATAAATGCCAGAAATTAAGTCTACCTAAAATGTAAATATACATTCTGCATATTTATTTTATTTTAGTTATTTTATTTTATATTGTCACCACTAAGCAGAATTGCTTAGCGCATTGCTTTTGCCACGCGCAGGTACTAGAGACATAGCTGGGGAGTTCAGCAGACCTCAGACCGGGTGAACTTTCAGATCTGCACACAGAGTCCAGAGTCACCTCACATTTGCAGTGCATTGGTAGGACATTAGGCTACTTTTGGTATTTTGTATTTTGTAAACTTTTGTAATCGGACCTTTATTTTGCCATGTATATTATAAACTCATGTAATTATGTTTTGATGTAATTATCTATAAATCATGTTCAGTAATAAATTTGAGTATTTCTTATTGAGTTGAGTATGATACAAAATGAATTGAACTTTGAAATATTGAAGTCATTTGAGAAATTGTGAAAATATGTTAGTGGTTGACTGAGATTGATAATATGATTATATTGGAAGTGTTTTTAACAGATTCAGAAGAACTGTTTTTCCAATTTACAGCCAGCACTCTACCGAATTTTCAATAAAATTTACGAAAAATTGAAATTAAATCAAAATTATAAATAAATGAGTTAAAAAAGGTACATTGTAATGGAAATATGATTTGGTGCCCCAGCACACTGTGTGGCATATCTTGCTCGGCTACACTGTAGACAGGTAAGGGGTGTCACACTGCATACTCAATGTCTCATCTCTTCAGATCAATATAGGATTTCTAACGATCTGATGCAACCTTGAGTCGATCTTTGATCAATCTGATTTTCTCCTCTGTTTGTTGAATAATTTCTGGCCTAATCATCTTTCTTTCACCTATTTCATCCCAACACAGGGGAGTTCTGCACTTTCTGCCATACAAAGCTTCATATGGAGGCATCCCAATGCTTGATTGGTAGCTATTGTTGTAAGCAAACTCAATCAGAGGTAAGTGTGTGTCCCAACTACCCTCAAACTCAATCACACAAGCCCTTAGCATATCCTCCAATACCTGTATTACCCTCTTAGACAGGCCATTTGTCTATGGGTGGATTGCCATGCTGAAGTTCAATCTAGTTCCTAGGGCTCTCTGAAGACTACCCCAAAATCTAGAAGTGAACCTAGGATCTCTATCTGACACAATCCATACTGGCACTCCATGCAGTCTCACTATCTCATTAATGTACAGTTTAGCCAATCTCTCTAAACTGTAGTCCATCTAAACTGGCAGAAAATGAGCAGACTTGGTTAATCTGTTTACTATAACCCATAATGTAATGGCCCTTCTGTGTCCTCGGAAGTCCCATTACAAAATCCATAGTTATCCGTTCCCATTTCCACTCAAGTACTGGTAATGGATATAATAAACCAGCTGGGACTTGATGTTCTGCCTTGACTTGCTGATAAGTTAGGCATTTAGAGACAAAATCAGCTACATCCCTTTTCATATCCATCCACCAGTAATGGTCTTTTAGCCTTCTGTACATTTTAGTGCCATCAGGGTGCATAGCAAAAGGAGACTCATATTCTTCCTTCATAATGATTTGTCTCAAGTTAACATCATTAGAAATGCACATTCTGCCCTGGTGTAGTAGGAGGCCATCATCTCTCACTGAGAATTCGGTTCTCTTGCCCTACTGGACTTCTTTCAGTAATTTCTGATATCTTTCATCATTCTGAGTAGCCATTCTGATATGATCAATCAACACTGGCTGTACATGCCATGCAACTACTGTCTGCCCCTCATCATTAATTTCTAAGCTAGCATGTAATGCTCTTAACTCATGCACCATGGACAAAGGAGAAACTTGTAGACTTGCCATAGTCTTGTGACTTAAGGCGTCAGCCACCACATTAGCTTTCCATGGCTGATAGTCTGTCAGACAATCATAATCTTTAATCAGTTCTAACAATCTCCTCTGTCTCAAATTCAACTCTTTCTAGGTGCCTAGATACTTCAAACTCTTATGATCTGTGTAGATGTAACACTTCTCCCCATATAAGTAGTGTCTCCAGATCTTAAGAGCAAATACAATGGCTACAAGCTCCAAGTCATATGTCGGATAATTCCTCTCACGCGGTTTCATCTGGCATGATGCATATGCAATGACATTTCGATCTTGCATCAGTACACCGTCTAACCCATTGTGAGAAGCATCACTGTAAACTATGTATTCTTTACTCGGGGTAGGAAAAGTTAGGATTGGAGCTTCCGTCAAATATCTCTTCAACTCATCAAAACTCTGCTGGCATTTATCTGTCCACAGAAATTTCACATCTTTTCATAGCAGCTTGGTCAGTGGAGAAGCCAACATGGAAAATCCCTTCACAAACCGGTGGTAGTATCCAGCTAAACCCAGAAAACTGCGAATTTCTATGACATTCCTGGGTGGCTTCCAATTAAGGATAGCTTTAATCTTGCCATAATCTACCTTAATGCCTTATGTTAATACTATGTGCCCCAAGAAGGATATTTCCTTCAGACAAAATTCACACGTTGACAATTTGGCATATAGTTGTTTCTCCCTCAAAGTCTGTAGTACAATCTGCAGATGTCTATCATGCTCTTCTGCACTCCTCAAATACACCAAGATGTCATCAATAAATACCACCACAAATTGATCTAAGTATGGTATGAAGATAGTGCTCATCAGATCCATAAATGCAGCTGGAGCATTAGTTAACCCGAATGGCATGACCAAGAACTCATAATGGCTATATCGAGTTCTAAAGGCAGTTTTTGGGATACTCTGCTCTTGCACCTTCAGCTGATAATAACCCGATCTCAGGTCAACTTTAGAGAACACAGCTGCACCCCTCAACTGATCAAACAAGTCATCAATGGGGGGTAATGGGTATTTATTCTTTATTGTCACCTTATTCAACTGCCGATAATCAACACATAAGCGAAGAGTGCCATCTTTTTTCTTAACAAACAAAACTGGTGCTCCCCAAGGTGACACACTAGGGCAAATAAAGCCCTTGTCAAGCAATTCTTGCAACTGCACCTTCAACTCTTTCAATTCTGCTGGTGTCATTCTGTATGGTGTTATGGAGATTGGGTCCACACCAGGCATGACATCAATCTCAAACTACACCTCTCTTTCTGGAGGTAATCCTAGCAACTCATCAGGAAACATGTCCGAAAAGTCGCATACTGTAGGGATGTCTCTCAATGCTGGACTCCCCACTTGGGTGTCTATCACATGTGCCAAGTATGCTTCACACCCCTTTCTGATCATCTTCTTGGCTAGTGTAGCCGAAATGATATTTGATGGCAATAATTGCCTCTCCCGGTGTATTACCACATCACCATATAGAGGGAGACCAAAAGTGACTGTCTTCAGTCTATAGTCAATCATGGCATGATACCTGGCTAACCAATCCATGTCCAAGTTGATATCATAATCTCTGAAGGGCATTTCAATCAAATCTGATAGAAATACATGTCCTTGGATCACCAAAGGACAATCTTTATACATTCTGTTGACCTTGACCTCTTGTCCTAATGGACTAGTTACTAGCACCTCAAAACCTATTTTGGCACAGGGAACAACAAGGGAACTAACAATCTCGGATCAAACAACACAAATACATCCTGATTAGAGATAGAGAAGGTACAGGCCACAATGTCAGAAGTTTCAGCTTCTTCCCTTTGTCTCATCTTGTAGACTCTAGCCGGAGCACTACCTTGTTCTGATTGGTTTACTTTACCGTGACTGTCTAAAGTGCTGCTCTAACCTTTGCCTCTACCTTTGCTAACTAGTTGTGAACCTTTAATAGCAGAACTCCGAATAGATCCTTCTGTAGTAGTAGGAGTTGGCCCAAATCTACGGGCACTGGTACAGCCTTTAGCTAGATGCCCCATACCCCTGTAGTTAAAACAGGCTCCTGTAGCCCAGTAACATATCCCATTATGGGTCTTGCCACATGTCTCACAAGGACGGGGAGGCTGAGAACTCCTAGTCGTCTGCTGACCAGACCAAGGGGGTCTCTGCCCAGAAAATCTACCCCTACCAGACCTTTCACCTCTGCTTGATCCCCCAAATTTCTTTCTTTTTCTAGTATTGTCACTGCAACTTTGATCCACTGACTTTCCACTTTTCTCTTTTTCTGATTTCTCTATCTTCTCTGTTTTCTCTTTCACTGGTGCCCCTTCTGACTCAATTATTTCTAACTCAAGTGCTTGAGAGATGAGCTCAGAGAAGTTATTATGTCTGAATCCAACCACTTGCATCCTCAGACTGGGCTTCAAACCTCTTACATCTTTCTCTGCTGGTAGAAAGAAGACTCCTTGCATAGTGGCACAAGCGGGAGAACTCCCTTTCATATTCTGCCACTATTCTGCTTCCTTGTTTCAGACTTAAAAATTCCTTTAGCTTCTGGTCCACATAAGCATCAAGGATATATTTTTGTATGAACTCTCTGAGGAAGTCATCCCAGGTCAGCACTGGAGGTTCCAACAAGCTATAGGGGATGGTTTTCCACCAATCATATGCATCCCCCTATAGCAGTGACACTAAATATTCGAATTTCAATTCATCTGTGCAGTGCAACTTCTTGAACACTCTGTCCATTCTCTCCAGCCACTGCTTTGCCTCTAAAGGGTCCACTGTACCCTTAAACTATGTAGCCTCGTACTTTAGTAGTTTATCATACTGTCTGGCTAGAGCCTGAGGTTGTACCATCGGTGTCTGAAGTTGAGCTTGAGTAGGCATACTTCCAGCCATCTATTGGAGCATCTTAGCCATCTGCTGAGCAAATTGTGTAGGAAACTGCGGCATTTGTGGGGCTGGTGCCACTGAACCACTGACATTTTAAAGGGCTAGGGCCTCCCCTTATGCCTCAGCCTCTACAAATTGCTCAACTGAGTGGTCCCCTTCTTTCATTTCAATTCGAGATATTATACCTCTTGAATAAATAACATAAGGAGATTTCCCTCCGTTAGTTCATATTTATAATGTAATGCACTGTATGTATCAAATAAGGACATTGAGCAGTTGTACTTATCAAAGAAAATATACAAATTCACAAGTCAAAACATACTTTAAAATTTGCTGTGACACCACTAAAACATGTCATACCTTACCCCTCTATAAGGAATAACATGATCTCATAGTATACCTAATGAATTACCGACTCCGTCTATCGATAACCCATTAAATACACTACAAGGGATTTTAAAACAATTTTCTTGCTTTTTGAACGTGGTGAGCATTTCTAACAAGTATTAAAATATTTAATTGAAGTTCAAAAATTAAGGAAAATTTTTTTATCCATTTTTATTTTTCCATAATTTTGGAAAAATTTCGGAAGAGTACCGGCTATATTTAAGAAAACCAAAAATTTTGACCTGTAGAAAACACTTCCAAATATTTCACTTCATCAAAATCAACCACCAACACAACTCAATTCAGCACAAATTTACTCCATCTCCACAATTCAATGCAAATTTCCAATATTCATAATTCTCAACTCAAATACTTTCAAAAATAACATTGAATAATTTTATTTACATTCCATCAAAGAAAAATTGATTTACATTCATCAGTCTAAATTTATATAAGAAAATCCAAAATATTTTATTACAAGTTTTGTACAACTGCTTAAGACTAATTTACAGAGTGTACATACAGTCACATACATCAAAATAAATATGTACAATAAGGGTACAATATAATACCCGACAAAAGATCCAAAGGTAGTACTATGATCTTCAGTAGCTCACTCGGCTACTTATTAGTGTCTCTGTCGCAATGGATTTTGCGGTCGCCTGGACGATCACTCACCGAAGTGGGAAAAAGTGAGGAGTCGCCACCTTAGTTTTGAGGGAAACTAAAGAAAACCATTTGAGAAGTTAAATTAAAAATGAAACCACTTCAAAGCAGAGATTCTAAGTTCGGGGTAAACGGGTGGGGAAGGTGTTAGGCACCCCACCTCGTCCCTTAATAAGGGTAAGTAGATTTAATTCTGCATTCTTTATAAATTAGTTAGGAGGGCTTGGACGGCAATGTTAATCCTTTTAGTAAAAGGAATATTTGATTTTTCACTAAATTTGGATCACCCAGATACATAAGTAAATGAGACAACCTTAGTGAACGGGTGTGAGAATCGGATAAGAACTCTCCTCCGATCTCTTTTAAGTTGTTTATTAAAATTTTGAGGGGAGACCGGATAAGAACCCTCCTCCGATCTCTTTTAGAGTTATTTATTAATGTTTTGAGTTGAGACCGGATAAGAACTCTCCTCTGATCCCTATTTAATGTTTATTAAAATTTTGAAGGGAGACAGGATAAGAACCCTCCTCCGATCTCCTTTAAGAGTATTGAGATTTTTGGATTGAAGACCGGATAAGAACTCTCCTCCGATCTCCTTTAAGAGTATTGAGATTTTTGGATTGGAGACCGGATAAGAACTCTCCTCTGATCTCCTTTAACTGTTGATTTAAAACTTTTAGGCAAGGATAGGATAAGGACTCTTCCGACCTCTTCTATTTTGACGGACTCGGACAAAGACTTTTAGGCCTTTAAAAATTTAACCACACTACGGGTCCTAAGAACCTAAAACTAAGAATTACGGCATTCAAAAATCTTTGAGGATAAGGTTCTGGATACCCTGTGGTGAGCAGGGAACACTAGACTTGATTCGACCTTTTCATGTAGTCATTTTACCAATATCTATTAACATCCGATCTATTACATTATGTTTACTTTGGTTCTATTTAGCTTTATGACATCTTGCGAATTCTTTGTTTACATCGGCCTAATAGTTTGGCTATCTTCTGACGTGTTATTCATGTTCTCTCTTTTAAAGAGACCCTAAGTTGCGATTACCTCGTTTACCCAACCACTTACGTACTACTAGGAGTTAGAAAACTTGCTTTCAAAAAAAAAAAAAATGAAGATTTATAAAAATGAACTGATCACTAAATAGATGATTTGAGAGTGTCATTCTTTGGGGATTGTTTGTGCAAAAATAGTCTTGAAGAAAGTTGCAGATGTAAGAAGAACACAGGAAAATGCATAAAGTAAATTTAGACACTCGATAAAACAGTGATATGAGCTCTTACAGTAACATTCTTTGGGGATCGTTTGTACAAAAGTAGGAAGTCACAGATGTGAGAAGAACAAAGAAAATGCAGAAAGTAAATGTAAGCACATAATAAAACAGTAGTATGAGCTCTTACCTGTAAGGAGCCAAAGCTACTAAAATCACTATGGGGTGCCAAATAGTGATAAGGCAAGGATTGATTGGCACGAGGGTGGTGTTCCTCGTGGCTGGAGGGTGATTAGCTAAAATGCGATCAGATCAAGATAAAAGAACCGAATAGAATGAAGTTGAGCTTGGGCAGAAATGATAAAAGCGAAAGTGAGAGTGTGACCGGATAATGAACAAGCTGGAAATGTAGAGTTCGATATTCGAATCTTTTCAAGAAAAACACTTGAAAACTTGTTTCAAAAGTCTTTTGATTGACACTTCTAAGTAGAGTAGTAAACTAAATGAAATTTGAGTTCCTCTGCTATAATATGACCTCTTGTCTATTTTTTCTTGCCCCTCAGTCCCTTGAGCAGTTTTATGCGGTATTTATAGGAATCGGGTGCTCTTCGTGAAGGGTCGGGATTTATTTGAGGAGATGGAGGGTCGAGATTTGAAGGACATGATCGGAGGTTCGAATTAAAGAGAATCAAAATGAATGGTTGAGATCACTCTTCATAATATTTGTCCTTTTCTTCTTTCCATCAGCGATCCCAAATTTCCTTGTCCGAACGATCCAGGGCTAAGAGCGAAAAATTTGGTATTGTCGTCTTCTCTCTTGATCTAAGGGTTCGGGTTTGTCCTTACAAGTGGGATCAACGGTGGAGATTGGGATGTCTGGATGTCATGACATACCAGCACTGTCGGCATTGCGGGCGATTCTTAGGCGTGCGGTGGAGATCTGTGCGCAACGCCTTAACTACCTCGGCTCGATTCGGCGGCGGTTATTGGAATTTGTCTTATTCTTTTTGCCTACCGATCCCTCCTCTTTCGATCTCTTTCACATGTTCTTTCCGACCTTTCATGCTGGTCTCCCACCTTAGATCTATTATTCCGATCTCTCCTTTTCTCGGTCGATGCAGTCAAAGCATTAATTGTCCCTCGATTCCCGAAGCGTCCGCTTCGTTTTCTGCTTAGCAATAAATGCTCATCCTCCCCTATATATACCCCTGTCGACGGAGACATTTCCTTCATCTGATTTTCCTCTCTTCCTTTCTTACTTTCCTGTTCTAATTTGCTCGGTGGAAGTTACGGCTATAAGCGTGGCTTTGATCTTTTCAGATGGACTTCTTTACTCACCGACTGAAAATTTACGATCCGGTGATCGAATGACCTTATCGGCGATGGTGAGAGGATGGATTTGACCGATCTGTATTGCGGACCTTGGTTGTACCGATCTCGAGTCGCTCAAGCGAGTTCATTCGGTTTCTCATCACATTGAGTGTTAAACGGCGGTTTTCCTCCACATTGGGTGTTCCGGCGGTAGTCGGTTCGGGTGTGTAACATCGGTGGCGATGTCTCTCATCTTCATGGGAGTCATAGTCACCCCATCTGAGCTGCACATCTATCCGATGTCAACAACCGGTCTCCTGGTCAAACACGTCTTTTGACTCAGCCACGAGACTAGGCTTTGACATAGGCCTTTTAGATAGGATGTTCCACCGGTCTCTAGAGATCGCCCAAATGATGTAATCCTAAAATGTAATCAGATCTCTAGAGATCGCCCAAATGATGTAGTTAGACCTTTATTGTAGTCCGATCCCTAGAGATCGCCCAAATGATGTATTTTATTTTCAATGCAATCCGATCTCTAGAGATCACAGAAATGATGTGATCCAATTTTAGTGTAATCCGATCCCTAGAGATCGCCCAAATGATGTAATCCGATCTTTTGAAAATAAAGACTTTATTTTGTCGGTTATCATCTTATTATTTTTGCATTGATTATTTTCCGATCTCTAATGTGATTATCCGATCTGGTTCTTTACCTGAATGACACTTAACTGATCCTTTATTCAAAATATTTAACTTATTATGCCGATCTCCAATTGACAGATCTCTTAACATTCGGATATTTTAGAGTAGTGTCAGAACAGCTGTCGAGTCCCACCAATCGATGCGATGCCTAGAACCTCGCGAGCATTAAATGCTCGGACTAGTATAATTAGGAGTGGGAGGGTTAGCCGGTTGTTCTCTCATTTCATTTTCAATCCCACTGCTCACAACTTGAAGTTCTCGTTTTCTCAAGTTCTTAGCGCCGTCGGACTCGGTAAGGGCTTTGATCCTCTTTTAATTTAAATTCTTTGTTTCTTTTGAAAATGAGCGGTGCAGAAGGTCGGAGAGCGGCGAGCCCTCCTTCGATTCAATTCGTGGTCATCGTCGATGAAGAAGAAGCGATCAGACCAAGCGTTCAACAAGAACCTCCGGGGCCTCGCTCCAACTCGGGGCGGGTCATACCATCAAGGCTCGCACCTTCTTGAGGAGAGAGACTCTCCCTATAGGCGAGCTACCGTCGGTTCTTGAGAATCCGATCTACAATCGTTTAGCCAAGAATATAATATTCGGCTGATTAAATGCGAGCTAATCAAGTGCCACGGCGATCTTCATGTCGATCACTCCTTTGAAGAGAATGACATGGTTATGGTGTCGAGGAGCGATTAAAGGCGGTCGAGGTTCCCTCTAGGCGATTTCTACAAGGAGGTCTTAAAACTTCACCGAGCATGCATTGTTCAAATTCACCCCAACTCGTGGCGGATCTTGGTAGCCTTAGAGGTCTATGCCGAGCTAAGGGAATCGGACCTACGGCTAAGGTGTTCGCCGAGCTGCCTGGACTAACTTCGCCGAAAGGATGGCGAACCTTTGGTTCTTTCAGTGAAGCCTCATTGCGGGCTCTTTTAGATCTGCCCTCATCCCTTAAGAATTGGAAGAACGTTTCTTCATTACGAGGAGCAAAGATCCGAAGCTGCTGAGGACTTCCCCGTAGTGGTGGTACCGGGGCCCTTGCTTAGGGTACATTACTGAGTCGGGAGGAAAGTTTAATAGTGATGGATCTGAAGAGTCGGGCCGCCACTCAAAAGTATTCTTGTTTGGATGCGGTGGCTAGAAGTGCACCATTGGACTATTCAATTGCTCACCGGCCAAGACCGCGAACTTCCGCTCGACCTTGGCATTGGTATTTTCTATATCTCGGATCTCACGACCTTAGCGATCTCACTAACCTTTTCTTTGTGCGGTATGGCGGGTGGTGAGGGTTCTAGGAAGCGGAAGAAGGAAAGAGAGATCTCGGAAGATAAAGGAGATGAAGCGTTGAGCGACTTCAAACACCCGGTCATGAGCACAGGGAGATACAAAGAGACCCGCCTCAACCTTACAGTCGCCGACCTCGGAAGGTGTCCGATCTCCTCCTAGAACGGAAGAGCGGCCTCCACCTCTCCCAATTGTTCCAAGCACGGAAAGGGGCCTACTCAAGCTTAGGAGGACCTCTTCTCGTGGCGCTCAAATCTTGATCGACTCCTTGAAGAATAACAGGGTGTTAGAGAACCTAGATTTTGCCAAAGTCACAGGGTCTACCATCTTCTTTCGGGAGGATCGGAATGACAAATATCCGGAATGGTCTCGATGATATCTTGACTCGATCCATGAGCCTAAGCGTAGAGTGTGCAGTGAACCGGACCATGGTTGAGAAAAGATTCGGCGTGCAGGTAAGGAGATCGGGAAGAAGAATGAGGCGGCTTCCCTCCGATCCCAACTCTCATCGCTCGGGATTATATATCTCAAGTCGAGGGGCGGGCAAAGTTCCATGAAGGCAGTGGCGAAAGCAGAATCATATTTTGGTGAGAGGGAAGTGCTCTTGGGAAGTCCAGCGCTTCACGCCAACGAAGATGCTCAGTCGCCCAACTCATCGAGGAGCTTAAGGAGAAAGGCGAGGAGCTTAAGGCGAAGGATGAGGAGCTTAAAGAGAAGGATGAAGAGATGGTGACGGGGATAGCCGGAGCCTATGTGAATGCTCACAAGGACCTCTTGGCCAAACTCGAGCGCTACCAAGAGGACTTCTCTGGATGGCCGACTGGCTCTGAGGCGGCGATGAGGACGGTGGGGAGGAAGCCAGGTGAGAGAGAGTGAGCGAGAATGTAAATCAGTGGGGTGATCCCCGGTAGAATAACTTGTACAAATAATGAAATCAAAAGGAATGCATCTATGTTCAATGAAGGGTTGTGATCGGAAAATTTTAAACCATTGTTTATGCGAGTATTTGATTGTATGAGCACGGCAAGACAAAAATGCAATTATTAATCTAAGTATAAGAGATCGGAAAGCACAATAAGCATTAGATCGGTGGGAAGAAATCTTTGAGCGGGACTTGATTAAAATTGAAAATTTAACTTGAAAACTTAAGATCGGAACCCTCGTTAAACCGAACCAAAACCTTAGCTCTTAATCTTAGAAAGGAGATCGGCACTAAAACTGGTAAGAAAAGATCTAATGCTAGTTCACTTCATTTATCAACAGAGATCAGGGATATACCCAAGAGATCGGTAAATGATTTGAGAAATCGGCAGGGCTTTAACGAATGTTAGGACTTAGCATTGATTCAATTCCTTTTAAGGAGAGTTCGGAAATATGGTCATCTGGTAAAGAAAAATGAAGGGAAGTCGGAAATGTCATTGGTGGCGGGGAGACCTAGTCTTTGAGGATCGGTTTCAAAGTCTTGTTGATTTTGGGGATCGGCCAAAATATGGTGTCGACAGCTGCCCCTCTTTACATAATTTCTATTAAAGGAAAGAAATTTCCGTGTAGGAATTATGTAAAGATTCAGACTCATATTTTGGACGATTAAGTGTTTGAAATTAGGGAACTAATGACCTAGAAATTGTTAACAGAAGTTGAAGTACCAAAAAATTAAAATCAACTTAGATCAAGGAACCAGAGGTTGATGACAGGAAACTTAAATTGCATGAAATTTAAAATCAACTTAGATCAAGGAACCAGAGGTTGATAGCAGGAAATGTAAATTGCGTGAAATTAAAATCAACTTAGATCAAGGAACCAGAGGTTGATAGCAGGAAATGTAAATTGCGTGAAATTAAAATCAACTTAGATCAAGGAACCAGAGGTTGATGACAGAAAATGTAAATTGCATGAAATTAAGACCAGATAATGTAGATTGCATGAAATTAAAATCAACTTAGATCAAGGAACCAGAGGTTGATAGCAGGAAATGTAAATTGCGTGAAATTAAAATCAACTTAGATCAAGGAACCAGAGGTTGATGGTGGAAATGTGAATTGCATGAAATTAAAATCAACTTAGATCAAGGAACCAGAGGTTGATGACAGGAAACTTAAATTGCATGAAATTAAAATCAACTTAGATCAAGGAACCAGAGGTTGATAACAAGAAATTTAAATTGCATGAAATTAAAATCAACTTAGATCAAGGAACCAGAGGTTGATAACAAGAAAATTAAATTGCATGAAATTAAAATCAACTTAGATCAAGGAACCAGAGGTTGATGACAGGAAATGTAAATTGCATGAAATTTAAAACCAACTTAGATCAAGAAACCAGAGGTTGATAACAAGGAATTTAAATTGCGTGAAATTAAAATCAACTTAGATCAAGGAACCAGAGGTTGATGACAGAAAATGTAAATTGCATGAAATTAAAACCAGATAATGTAGATTGCATGAAATTAAAATCAACTTAGATCAAGGAACCAGAGGTTGATAGCAGGAAACTTAAATTGCGTGAAATTAAAATCAACTTAGATCAAGGAACCAGAGGTTGATAGCAGGAAATTTAAATTGCATGAAATTAAAATCAACTTAGATCAAGGAACCAGAGGTTGATAGCAGGAAACTTAAATTGCATGAAATTAAAATCAACTTAGATCAAGGAACCAGAGGTTGATAGCAGGAAATGTAAATTGCAGGAAATTAAAATCAACTTAGATCAAGGAACTAGAGGTTGATGGTGGAAATGTGAATTGCAAGAAATTAAAATCAACTTAGATCAAGGAACCAGAGGTTGATAGCAGAAATGTAAATTGCAGGAAATTAAAATCAACTTAGATCAAGGAACCGGAGGTTGATAGCGAGAAATGTAAATTGCGGAAATTAAAATCAACTTAGATCAAGGAACCGAGAGGTTGATGGTGGAAATGTGAATTGCAAGAAATTAAAATCAACTTAGATCAAGGAACCGAGAGGTTGATGTGAGAAAATTTAAATTGCATGAAATTAAAATCAACTTAGATCAAGGAACCAGAGGTTGATAGCAAGAAATGTAAATTGCATTAAAATCAACTTAGATCAAGGAACCAGAGGTTGATAGCAGAAATGTAAATTGCAGGAAATTAAAATCAACTTAGATCAAGGAACCAGAGGTTGATGGTGGAAATGTGAATTGCAAGAAATTAAAATCAACTTAGATCAAGGAACCAGAGGTTGATGACAGAAAATTTAAATTGCATGAAATTAAAATCAACTTAGATCAAGGAACCAGAGGTTGATGACAGAAATTTAAATTGCTGGAAATTAAAATCAACTTACAAAGCAAGTTTAACCCTGACACATGAAGTTCTTCCTTGATGAAGTGTACTTAACAAGATACCGAAGGCCGATGATTAATAGAAAAGGAGTTGCAAGACTTGGCCCATGACCTTCAAGGCTTCAAATGCCCCTCTTCTATTCCCGATTTTTCTTCTTATTTTATGGAAAGCGCCCTTGCGGGTTTTCACTTTCTTCCGTCCAT
The DNA here is from genome assembly GCF_030052815.1 of Hevea brasiliensis. NCBI lineage: Eukaryota > Viridiplantae > Streptophyta > Magnoliopsida > Malpighiales > Euphorbiaceae > Hevea > Hevea brasiliensis. The sequence continues at coordinate 22,192,039 of NC_079499.1, read as the reverse complement.
TTAACGAGCGCCCTTTAGGGTTTTCACCTCTAGTTTTTTTTTTTTTTTTTTTTTGAAGGCCACTTCTGCAAATCTCATAATAAAGTACGTGAGGTTATCAATTTTGAATTCAAATCTTATGGCAAAAATTTTAACTAATCAATAGCGCGTTAAACAAAGAGAAAGGATAGCATTAAAAGTGGGTAAGCGGAAAACACAAACATTAGGAAGGAAGTATAACTTTATTAGGAAAAATAGACTTTCAAAGGAGAAGAAAAAGGTACAAAGATAGATCTCACATATTCCTTTTAGTTGGTTTTGAAGTCTTTTAACTGCCATTATTTCAAGTTCTCTGCAGCCTCCTGCCGTAACGGTCTCCATCCTTGGTTTCATACCCCCTTCCTTATTTCTCCGTTTTGGTTCTTGGGATGCCCTTTCGGGTTTTCACCCCATGTTTTTTTTTTGTTTTTTTTTTTTTTTTTTTTTTGGACGCCCTTTCGGGTTTTCATCCTTCACTCGTTTATGCATAATACCTCTTGACAGTGTTGGCATTCACAGGTCTCTGAAACTCTTCGCCGTCCATTTGGGTCAAGATCAAGGCTCCTCCGGAAAATGCCCTTTTAACCACATAGGGTCCCTCGTATGTTGGTGACCATTTGCCCCGTGGATCGTTTTGGTTCGACAGCACTTTCTTCAGAACTAAGTCCCCGGGTTGGAATTCGCGTGGGCGACGCTTTTATCAAATGCCTAGCCATTCTCCTCGATATAATTGCCCATGACATGCAGCTGCTAACCTTTTCTCATCAAGCAAGTTTAAGCGATCCAACCTTGGTGAATCCATTCGACTCATCAATTCGACTCTTTCAGGATTCTTAGGGAAGGGATTTCAACTTCAATGGGCAATACTGCCTCCATACCATAGACCAGCGAGTATGGAGTTGCCCCGGTTGAAGTCCTCACGGAAGTCCGGTATGCGTGAAGAGCGTAAGGGAGCATATCATGCCAATCCCTATATGTGACCGTCATTTTCCGGATTATCCTCTTTAAATTTTTATTTGCGACTTCCTTTGCTCCATTCATCCAGGGGCGATGCGGGAGGAATTGAGATGCCGGATTTTGTATTGATCACATAATTCCTGAATCTTCGGACCATTCAAGTTCTTGGCATTATCAGTGACAATTTCATTCGGGAGACCATGCCGGCAGATGATGTTGCTTTTGAAGAATTTAAGGAACGTGTTCTGCGTGATGTGAGCATCTGACGTTGCTTGACCCATTTGGAGAAATAGTCGATGGCCACTAGGATGAATCTGTGCCCATTGGATGCCTTAGGATTGATAGGACCAATCACATCGATGCCCCACATTGCGAAGGCCATGGTGAGGCGAGGTTGAGCAGTTTATTAGGTTGGACGTTTATCGGATCGGCATAGATCTGAACAGTCTGGCACTTCCGGAAATACTTGATGCTATCCCTCTCCATTGTGGTCCAAAAATACCCACGTCGCATGATTTGCTTAGCCATCATGTGTCCATTGGCATGGGTTGCACAATTTCCCTCATGTGTCTCAAAGAGGATTCTCTTTGCTTCTTTTGCATCTACACATCTCAGTAATTCGCCGTTGGAGCTCCTTTTGTATAGGGTTTCTCCACTGGGGAAGTATCCCAATGCTAATCTCCGAATCATCTTCTTTTCATTTTTGGTTGCCCACGAGAATTCTGCAGTTCTCTGATGAGCCGGGATGTCATGATACCAAGGCTTTCCATCGGGTTCTTCTTCAATCGTGAAGCGATGGTGGTTCATCCCTTGCTTTAACCCTCAATGCTTGAGTTATGCGCCCTTCTTCCATTTGGGCCATAACGGCTAGAGTAGCTAAAGCATCGACAAATTGATTCTTGTCCTGCTAAGATGAGTGAAAGAGATTTCTTGAATTCCTTGATCGACTCGATGTAAGTACTTACGATATGGGATCAACTTGGGATCCTTAGTTTGCCATTCTCCTTGACTTGATAAATTATCGAGGCCGAGTCTCCGTACACCTCCAACTTTACGATTTTCATTTCGATAGCGGCTTGTAGACCCATCACACAAGCTTCATACTCTGCGACATTGTTGGTACAGTCAAACCTCAACTTGACAGCTATCGGGAAGTGTTTTCCGTCAGGATACGATGCGACTCAGATTCCGTTTAGGATAAATTGTTGCTCCATCAAAATACATTTCCCATACATCGGCGGGCCTCTCCTCTTCGCGATCTACTTCATTAATATGCTCATCGGGAACTCAAAATCCGAGCTTCATAATCACGGATAGGATTTTTACGCTAGGAGGTCGACAATTCTGTTGCCTTTCACGCTTTCTGGTCATGTAGACTATGTCGTCTTTGGGAGAGTAAAACCTGCAACTTGGCTATCCTTCATGGCACGAATGGGGTATCGAATACATATCTGATAGGATCCATCCTCGAGATGAGCCATGTCATGTTATTCAACATCTAGTGCTTGAGGCGATTTCTTTGTCGAGGCTAACTTGCGACAAGTCTTTTCTAAGGAAGAGTACCTTGACTCACAATCATTGAACTTCTTGCTCGGGTAATAAATGGCCCTCTCTTTTAGGCGGTATCATCATGTTGTCCCAAAACACATCCCATTGAATTCTCTTTGGTGCCATGTATGCAGTATCAAAGGCACACTGCCCACAGTGGAACCAATCTTGGTGGATTTGTGAATCTGCTTGATTTTCTCAAAAGCCTCTTGACAAACTGAATCCCATTGAGTAGATTTGTTTTTAGGATGTCTGAAAATAGGCTCAGCTTTGGCAGTAAGATTAGAAATAAACCTCGAAATGTAGTTCAGCTTTCCCAGAAAACTGCGCACCTCCCTTTCTGTTTTTGGGGATGGCATTTCTTGAATAGCTCGAACCTTGTCTGGATCTACTTCTATCCCTTTCTAAACACTATGAATCCCAACAACTTTCCGATTTAGCTCCGAATATGCATTTAGCAGGGTTCAGCTTCAAGTGGTACTTCCTGAGCCTTTCGAATACCCTCCTCATCACCTGAACGTGGCTCTCTTCTCCCCTGGATTTAATGATCATATCATCCACGTACACCTCCACTTCTTTATGCATCATGTCATGGAATAATGTGACCATTGCGCGCTGGTAAGTAGCCCCTGCATTTTTCAACCCGAAGGGCATGACCCGATAGCAGAATACTCCCCATTGAGTGATGAAAGCAGTTTTATCCTTGTCTTCTTCGTCCATTGGGATCTGATTGTACCCTGATGCCCCATCAATACACGAACACCTGCCCAATCCACAGCATTGTCAACTAACACATCAATGTAGGGAGAGGAAATCGTCTTTCAAGCTAGCTTTATTAAGGTCCCACATAGTCAACGCACACTCGACTCTCCCATCTTTCTTCATTCAAGACGACGTTAGCCACCCATTGGGGATATTTGACCACTTCCAAGAATCCGGCGTCATACTGTTTCTTGACTTCATCCCGAACCTTGAGCAGTGTGTCGGGATTCATTCTCCTTAGTTTCTGCTTCACTGGAATTGTTCCTGGGATTAAGGGAATTTTGTGCGTTACTATCTGAGGGTCCAAACCCACCATATCATCATAGCTCCAGGAAAACACGTCGAGGAATTCTTTAAGCAGACCGATCATATCTCCCAATTCCTCACTCTCCACTACCTTAAGTTCCCTTTTTACTTCCTCCGTGCCTAAGTTTATTGTGCGCGTTTCGTTTTCACAAGGCATGAGGGAGGGTTCATCTTTTCATCGTCTTCTTACGTAAGGTCTTCCTCGAATCACTTGAAGTAATGGCGATTATGGGAATTTCAAAATTAACGGAGGAATTTACGAGTCTATTGGATTATTAGGTGTTAATTGATGAATGGTCTGAATGAATAAAGAATAGAACATGTTATAATGATGGAATTTAAAAAGGAAAGAAAGAGAGTGTTGGATTAAAAATGCGCTATCAATTCATTAATAATATTAATGCCATAAGAAAAGGTCCATTTACAGTATTACACTTGTCACCATGGACAAAGTGATCAAGTGTAAATAACCAGAGGTACTTTACTCGAGATTGAGTGCAGGATATCCTCCGTTGTCGGTTGTCAAGCTCCGCCCCTCAACCATTGGCGAGACTAGGGCCTCATACAAGGAGTCGGTTGGATGACATCGATGGATGGATCATCGGGTGATTCTTACGTATTTGCGGATGTTGAATGGCCAGGTTTGGTGAAGATCTCCGTGATCCTCGGGACTATTTTCATCTTTCCCATCTTCTGGTCAAACCTCTGATCCCGAAGTATTTTCCTCATCCAGAATCGCCCATCCACGAGGGCATCCTCCTCATATCCCAAACCACTACGGCCCACCTTCTGAATAGCCGGTATGGGTTCCACGATCCCTTGCAAGGCGGTGCCCAAGCCTTTCCCTTCTTAATACCCATTCCTTGACATCACTTTGGCCACCATAGCCATAGCCCCCTCCTTCCCGGTATCTTGCAGTTCAAGGGCCTGGAAAGAACTCTCCAATGACTCTTCGGCCGCTTCCACATAAGGAAGTGATTGCGGCTTGGTGACGAGTATGGCTTCTTCGCCCCTTACAGTGATGATTTTGCTGTCCTTAATGTATTTGATCTTCTGGTGCAAAGTCGAAGGAACAGCATTCGCAGAATGGATCCATGGCCTCCCCAACGACATAGTGTAAGCGGCTCAATGTTCATCACACAGGCGTGGCGTTGAAAGTACATGCACCAACTTGGATTGGCAAGTCAATGTCTCCCGGCACCTCTCTCTGAGTACCGTCAAAGGCTCTTACCACCATAGCACTCAGCGTATATATGATTGGTCGGCCGCGGCTGGCTAAGGTTGCGCTAAGCGATACATTAAGGGCGATCCGTTATCGATGAGAACTTTGGCCACTATACAACCCTTGCATTTCACAGTTACATGTAGAGCTTTATTGTGCCCTAAACCTGCGGGATCTACCTCCTCTTCAGAAAAGGCTACAAAGTTGGAAGCCTGGATTTGTTCTACTATCTTCTCAAAGCGTCCCGGTGTGATGTCGGGGTTCACAAAGGCTTGATCCAGGATTCTCTGCAAGGCTTGTCGGTGCACTTAGAGCTCGGGATCGGTGATATTGTGAAATCCGGGCGGGTGTTTTCTCAATTGCTCCACCACATCATACTCGCTCTGTTTCATTATTTGGAGCGGTTCTTCATCTTCCTTGTGCTCAATAGGCTCTGCTTCCCTGCTTTCTCAACCTCCTCTTAGTGTTTGGATGACTCTCCCATCTTTACTTTCCCTTTTCTCTTCTCTCTTTCTTCGTTCATAACACCTCCCACTTGAGTTATAAACTCGACTTCTTGCTCAGTGGAGAGGATTTTGTTGCAATAACGGGCCGAGAACTGGTTTGGGAGTAATGTTGCTAGCAGTCTAGCATAAGTCATTACGAAGTGCTCGTGAGGAGCGAAACATGGTTTTGGTGGTGCGGAGGTGAGGCAAGACTAGGAGCGGATGTCTTGCTTGCGCTCCACAGTGAAAACTTGGAAGTTATAGTTCCAAGGGCGGCGTGAGTATTGGTGATGGGGAGGCGAGGTGTAGTTCGGATAAGCATTCTGGCGGTGAGGCTAGGGGTGAGAAGGTGATTAGGTTTGGAGGTAGAAGCGTTACTTTGTATCGGTGGTGTTCACTCCTTTTCCGTCTTGACCTTATGCGGCATCTCGGAACCTTGAGAGACAATAAGTTCGGACTTCTTGCTGAACCCCTCACAATCTCGCGACTCATGGTCATTTGCCTCTCCATGGTAAGGACACCTCGTACTCTCTTGAATCCCGCTACACGAGGGCAAAGGTAGCCTTCCCTCGTTGCTCTGATAAAAATCTCCTCGAAGTATGGAACCGGCTTATCCACTTCGTGTTGATCCTTCTCCCTTAGACTCTATCATATTTACACCACTTGCCCGCATTGTGGTTAGGCGGTGGGTTTGAGGTAACATTGGGAGAGAACCATTTCCCTCGATCTTCAACCACCCGTTTGGATTAAAGCGTGCACTCTTCCTCTGAGTGCCCGCGGATTGTCGGTTGAGTGCCCTTGTGCTCCTCCATGATACTCACAATGGCGGTGGCATCATACCACAGGATATGGCGGGTGGATTGGGTCTAAGGGACTGGTACAATTTGGTTTATCTGACAAGGTATCGGTATATTTCACCCGAGAGGAGGAAGAGGTGGATCGGGGTTCCTTGGAGGTCTCGGGTTGTTTTGTGGTGGTCTAGGTTGAGCTTGGAGGAGGAGGTGGTCTTGGTTGGAAATTTGTAGGTGGGGCGTATTGTGGGCGTGGTTGTGGATAATTAGGGAAAGAAGGTGGAATGTTTGCGATGGTGCGGCCATGAGAGGAGGATATGGCCGGTAGTTATTTTGGGGATATTGGGGGTAATTATTATGACGGGTGATAGAGTGTACATCACCCTCCTTCTTCTTGCCAAAGTGGCGGTCTTCTTTCTGAGGTTCTCGGCCAACTCCTGTAGTCTTCCTATTCTCGATTAGCTTCAATTCTCTCACGGCTTGGATGATATACGAGAAGGCTGTTGGAGGTATTGCCAATCATCGGGTTGAAGTAGGAGCCTTCAATGTTTCGATGAATAGGGAGCGAGTTCATTGTCGATCCAGGAGGATATACTTACGCAACCTTCTCCCTCCATCGTTGGGCATCTTGCTTGAAACCTTCCCGGTCTTTCTGTACCGGAGTTAGAGGTCCCTCCTTGTGGGTGCCGCATCACAATTGAATTTATCTTGCTTTAGAAAGGTATCGGCTAAATCCTTCCAGAGTGCGACTTGCTCTGTCCAATTGTATACACCATCTCGGAGTTGCTCGGAGGCTCTCGTGAAAGAAGTGAATGAGAAGTCTATCGTCTTCTGTTAAAGCGGACATTTTGGCAATGTAGGTTGCCAAGTGGATCTGAGGATCTGAGTTTCCGGTGTACTTGTGAAATCCGGAACCTTGAATTTGGGTGGTACCACCACATCGGCACCAATCTCGGTGATGACACATCGTGAACCATACATGTTCAGCCCTTCTATTGCTCTCGATCTTTCTTCTAGAGTGATAGTTTCTCGTTTTCTCTCGCCCTATATTCTCCTTCCACCGTATGATCGCTCCTCCAGCTGGAGGCGAGGGTGGAGTAAAGCTGGAGGATCGGGATTGAAGGGTGAGGCTCGGCATTTGAGATAGCGGGTAATAGGAAAAAGGTAGGTCATTATTTATGGTCACCGGATTGACAGTGACGGTCGGGTCCGGATTGATGGTGGAAAGTGAAGGAGGTTGAGCGTAGTGAGAATCAGCCGTTGTAGGAGGTGGGGAGGTAATGGTAGGTTAGGGTCGAAGTGGGCCTATTTTGGGACATCTCCTCATCATCTTCATAAGTCTTTGAAACACAGTCTTTTAGTTCGGATACTTGCCCTGTGGGTTACTGTACTTGTTCACAGTCTTCCATTAGTTTTCTTGTTCGAGATCTTGTTAAGTACACTCATTGAGGTTGAGCAGTGTGCTTGAGTGGACTTGCGTTGTTAGAAGCAATATTGATTTCTGTAAGAGTAAAAAAAGAAAATTTTAAATAAACTTGAATTTTGCAAAGAAACTAAAAGTCACAGTGCGGGCCGAAGGATCTGATGGCATTTGAGAGCGAGGTTGAAATCTGTAAAAGGATAATCGCCTCGGCTTTATCATGGCATCGTTCGATAGTCGGCCCAGTGAATGACGGGATTGAATGCGCATTTATGATACTGTTCATATGGCGCATTTCAATTTTCACATAACCCTAGCGAGGAAGTTCCTACGAGTCATACTATTCATTCACAAATTTTGCTAAACAATGGTCCAACAATCACTTCATTAAGCGAGTAATTTGTACATTGTATCTTTTACATTGGCCTAAGCTCTGGAAGGTTCTTTATAATAAGATGACATTTTCTGAGATACTCATATAACCTTTCTTCTTGCTTGGCGGGGTCAAATGCTTTCAGGGCATACTCGGATTCAGGTAATAATTCTTGTTTTTCCCGTGCTATTGTTCTCTCCAGTTGGTCAACATTCTCTTTCATCCTTGATAGAGAAGCGACATTTTCTTTCTCTTTCCTTTCTTTAGCACACTCTTTCAAGATATCGTTGATGAGTAGTGCTTGTTCTTTCAATTCGAGCTTCTTCTTTTTGTTTTCTTGCTTATACTCTTCGATGAGTATCTCTTGGTATTTCATCTTTTCCTGAAGCTTACTATTCTGCACTTTTATTTCTTTGGTCTCAGCTTGAAGAGAGTCTTTTTCCTTTTCCCACTGCACCTCTTGCTCCTCGAACCCCATCCTTTCGGCCCTTACCTCTTCCTTAAGTCTTCTTACTCTCTTTTAAATTTCTGCTGTTGGTCCTTCAATTTGTTTTATTTGTTCCTGCAGTTGTGAGTTCTCAGTATTAGCCTCTCGTAGTGAGTCATCCAGATGGCCATTCGTTTCTTCTAATAGGACATCTCGGAGCGGGTTACTGTCTTCGAATTTCACAGTTGAATGTTCTCGGTCCCTGTCAGCTCTCCATTTAAGATAATCGCCCGAGGTGCTTGGGCCCTTAGGCGATCTCTCCATCAGAGTGACGTTCTCCCACGATTTGCGAGCCTTTTTCAACCCTTCTTCTCCTTTGAGCTCGTGGTAGAAGCGACCTTGGTGGTATTCTTCAATGTTGATCACAGACTGTGTTGAGCCGAACTGCCTCATTACCAATGCCGGAGTGTAACTTGTGTATCCGGTTACTCCGATCAAGGAAACCGACTGAATACCCCCTGTACCGATCAAAACGGGTTGGCTTGACGTCCACAGCTTCCTCCAACAGTAATCATGGCTATTGAAACTCAAAATCCGTTCCCACCATTGTTTTTCATTCTTCGGGCTGATCACTAACCGGATCATCTTCTCAATGGGAGGCTGGTCAAGGTACCAAGTCAATCCTTTTGTCTCCACAGGACACATGTGGTGATAATCCAGAGGTATAACAGTTGAGAACAACACTTAAGGGATCCTCTGCCCTGTTGTCTGCAGTAGGTAAGGGTTAATAAAGTCTCTGCAAGGATTGCAGGTATTGGATTAATCTGCTGCCTTTCCACCGTCCAGAACACTTCCACCGCGTTGCAAGTTATGATTCCCAATGGTCAGAGCGAGAATCGGGCCGTAGATTCCCAAGCGAGAGCTGAGCCCGGTCCCACTGTTTCTCTTGGAGGCATTGATCTAAACATTTCTGGAGATATGTCCAATACCAACCATGTGTTTTTCCCTTGGCAGTTTCTTTGGACTTTACTTCTTCTGGGGGAGAACCCAACATATGTGCCAACCGTTTCGGGTTTGCCTATGCTCGAGGTGTAAGTAGATCCAGGTTACGCAATGAGTATGGGATCCCTGACAATGCACGATATTCTTCCATAGTGGGGACCGTATCTATGTCATTGAAAGAGAATTCCACGTACTTAGGATTCCTAACAGACAACATGGCTTTTAATGCCAGGATTTGGACCTTGACTTGCATTAATGTTGCAATCTTCGCGTACTTCTCTTCAAAAGCGTACCTTGGCACGATCGGAAGCGACCTCCATCCATTGAGACGGACCCTCTAGAACGTTCATTCGACCTCTATTTTATTCGGATCTAGCGAAGGTAGCGAGCTAGCAGTGCCTCGGAAGCATCATTTTGCGAAGTGCGGACTATGGTGATTTGGACCAAAACTTAGCATTCTGAACCTTTTCTGCCGACTGACTCGAGGAGGCCATGATAAAAATGATGCCTATCCTTTTACAGACTCTTGGTTTGGTAATGCCTGTGAGAAAATTTGTTAGTAAGACAAATTAGGGTAATTTTGAATCATACTGTTGACAGAGTGACACGCACACATTTATCAAAGTAGGAAAATGCGTAGGTGTTCTAGTAGGATTCAAGATTACCCTCAAAAAATGAACAAAAGGAAATTAAAGCGAGAATAGGGTAAGAGAAAGTATGCCCCTTTTGTCCTATAGTAGGAGACTCCTAACAGGGTGAGCGCTACCTACGGATAGTTCTATCTTATGAGGTAGTTTACTACGGCCTTCAACTATTGTGATAGTTTAGCTCAGGAGCTAATTTTCTAAAAGCCACAGGTTCCCAAATTGCCCCTACTGTAAACAGTAGAGCCCCATTCTACCCCCATGATGTTATCGGGAAAATTCCACGAGTATCACAGTGGATAGAGCGAGTTTCAATTTGAGCAGAAGCCTTCACGGATACTAACGGGGTAAAACCCACGGGTACCGCTACATGACTCCCTCCTACTTTCCTAAAAGGGTAAGAAAGCTCGGGTTAGGACCATAGTGTGTGAGGACATTGTGTGAGTGTTCAGTGTGTGAAGGGACACCTTTACCTATTCCCAATTTATTGTTTTTTATTTTTCCATTTTTTCCTTTTTTGCTTTTTGAAATGAAGAGCAACCTTTGTAAGAGATAGAGCAGGCAAAACAAAATAGTTAGCATAATAATAATTAACATATAAGACATCGCCGAGTGAACCCATCTAACTATAATTTGATCAGACAAAATTAAATCTACTTTTGGACCACTAGACCGGGGATAGTCCCCAGTGGAGTCGCCAAGCTGTCGCAATGGATTTTGCGGTTGCCTGGACGATCACTCACCAAGTGGGAAAAAGTGAGAGTCGCCACCTTAGTTTTGAGGAAACTAAAGAAAACCATTTGAGAAGTTAAATTAAAAATGAAACCACTTCAAAGCAGAGATTCTAAGTTGGGTCCGTAAGCGGGTGGGGAAGGTGTTAGGCACCCCACCTCGTCCCTTAATAAGGGTAAGTAGATTTAATTGCATTCTTTATAAATTAGTTAGGAGGGCTTGGGCGGCAATGTTAATCCTTTTAGTAAAAGGAATATTTGATTTTTCACTAAATTTGGATCACCCGGATACATAAGTAAATGAGACAACCTTAGTGAGCGGGTGTGAGAATCGGATAAGAACTCTCCTCCGATCTCTTTTAAGTTGTTTATTAAAATTTTGAGTGGAGACAGGATAAGAACCCTAATCAGATCTATTTAAGAGTTATTTATTATTTTTTAGAGTTGAGACCGGATAAGAAGAATCCTCAGATCCCTATTTAATGTTTATTAAAATTTTGAAGGGACCGGATAAGAACCCTCCTCCGATCTCCTTTAAGAGTATTGAGATTTTTGGATTGGAGACCAGGATAAGAACTCTCCTCGATCTTCTTTTATTGGGATTTGGGTTGGAGACCGGATAAGAACTCTCCTCTGATCTCCTTTAACGTTGATTTAAAACTTTTAGGCAAGGATAGGATAAGGACTCTTGACCTCTTCTATTTTGTGGGACTCGGACAAAGACTTTTCCGACCTTTAAAAATTTAACCACGACTACGGGTCCTAAGAACCTAAAACTAAGAATTACGGCATTCAAAAATCTTTGGGGATAAGGTTTCTGGATACCTTTGGCTGAGCAGGGAACACTAGACTTGATTCACGACCTTTTCATGTAGTCATTTTACCAATATCTATTAACATCCGATCTATTACATTATGTTTACTTTGGTTCTATTTCGCTTTATGACATCTTGCGAATTCTTTGTTTACGTCAGCATAATAGTTTGGCTATCTTACTGACGTGTTATTCATGTTCTCTCTTTTAAAAGAGACCCCTAAGTTGCAGTTACCTACGTTTACCCAACCACTTACGTACTACTAGGAGTTAAAAAACTTGCTTTCAAAAAATGAAGATTAATAAAATGAACTGATCACTAAATAGATGATTTGAGAGTGTCATTCTTTGGGGATTGTTTGTGCAAAAATAGTCTTGAAGAAAGTTGCGGATGTAAGAAGAACACGGGAAAATGCGGAAAGTAAATGTAGACACTTTCGATATAACAGTGATATGAGCTCTTACCGTAACATTCTTTGGGGATCGTTTGTACACAAGTAGGAAGTCACAGATGTGAGAAGAACAAGGAAAATGCAGAAAGTAAATGTAAGCACTTAATAAAACAGTAGTATGAGCTCTTACCTTGAGGCCAAAGCTACTAAAATAACTATGGGGTGCCAAATAGTGATAAGGCAAGGATTGATTGGCACGAGGGTGGTGTTCCTCGTGGTGGAGGGTGATTAGCTAAAATGCGATCGGATCAAGATAAAAAGAACCGAATAGAATGAAGTTGAGCTTGGACAGAAATGATAAAAGCGAGAAAGTGAGAGTGTGACCGGATAATGAACAAGCTGGAAATGTAGAGTTCGGTATTGAGAATCTTTTCAAGAAAAACACTTGAGAAAACTTGTTTCAAAAGTCTTTTTGATTGACACTTCTAAGTAGCGAGTAGTAAACTAAATGAAATTTGAGTTCCTCTGCTATAATATGACCTCTTGTCTATTTTTTCTTGCCCCTCCGTCCCTTGAGCAGTTTTTATGCGGTATTTATAGGAATCGGGTGCTCTTCGTGAAGGGTCGGGATTTATTTGAGGAGATGGAGGGTCGAGATTTGAAGGACATGATCGGAGGTTCGAGAATTAAAGAGAATCAAAATGAATGGTTGAGATCACTCTTCATAATATTTGTCCTTTTCTTCTTTCCATCAGCGATCCCAAATTTCCTTGTCGAACGATCCAGGGGCTAAGAGCGAAAAACGCGGTATTGTCGTCTTCTCTCTTGATCTAAGGGTTCGGGTTTGTCCTTACAAGTGGGATCAACGGTGGAGATTGGGATGTCTGACTGTCATGACATACCACAGCACTGTCGGCATTGCGAGCGATTCTTAGGCGTGCGGTGGAGATCTCGTGCAACGCCTTAACTACCTCGGCTCGATTACGGCGGCGGTTATTGGAATTTGTCTTATTCTTTTTGCCTCTGATCCCTCCTCTTTCGATCTCTTTCACATGTTCTTTCCGACCTTTCATGCTGGTCTCCCACCTTAGATCTATTATTCGATCTCTCCTTTTCTCCGGTCGGTCTGGTCAAAGCATTAATTGTCCCTCGATTCCGGCGTCCGCCGTTTTACGCTTAGCAATAAATGCTCATCCTCCCTATATATGCCCACTGTCGCGGAGACATTTCCGTCATCTGCTTTTCCTCTCGTCCTTTCTTACTTTCCCTGTTCTAGCTGCTCCGGTGGAAGTTCTGGCTATAACTGTGGCTTTGATCTTTTTCCGATGGACTTCTTTACTCACCGACTGAAAATTTACGATCCCGGTGATCGAATGACCTTAACTGACGATGGTGAGAGGACTGGATTTGACCAATCTGTATTACGGACCTTGGTTGTACCGATCTCGAGTCGCTCAACTGAGTTCATTAGGTTTCTCATCACATTGAGTGTTAAACGGCGGTTTTCCTCCACATTGGGTGTTCCGGCGGTCGGTTCGGGTGGTAACATCGGTGACGATGTCTCTCATCTTCATGGGAGTCATAGTCACCCCATCTGAGCTGCACATCTATCTGATGTCGACAGCCGGTCTCCTGGTCAAACACGTCTTTTGACTCAGCCACGAGACTAGGCTTTGACATAGGCCTTTTAGATAGGATGTTCCACCGGTCTCTAGAGATCGCCCAAATGATGTAATCCTAAAATGTAATCAGATCTCTAGAGATCGCCCAAATGATGTAGTTAGACCTTTATTGTAGTCAGATCCTAGAGATCGCCCAAATGATGTATTTTATTTTCAATGCAATCCGATCTCTAGAGATCACGAAATGATGTGATCCAATTTTAGTGTAATCCGATCCTAGAGATCGCCCAAATGATGTAATCCGATCTTTTGAAAATAAAGACTTTATTTTGTCGGTTATCATCTTATTATTTTTGCATTGATTATTTTCCGATCTCTAATGTGATTATCCGATCTGGTTCTTTACCTGAATGACACTTAACTGATCCTTTATTCAAAATATTTAACTTATTATGCGATCTCCAATTGGCCGATCTCTGAACATTCGGATATTTGAGAGAAGTGTCGGAAACATTTGTCGAGTCCCACCAATCGATCTGTTGCCTAGAACCTCGCGAGCATTAAATGCTCGGACTAGTATAAATAGGAGTGGGAGGGTTAGCCGGTTGTTCTCTCATTTCATTTTCAATCCCTGCTCACAACTTGAAGTTCTCTCGTTTTCTCAAGTTCTTGACGCCGATCGGACTCGGTAAGGGCTTTGATCCTCTTTTAATTTAAATTCTTTGTTTCTTTTGAAAATGAGCGGTCTGCAGAAGGTCGGAGGCGCGAGCCCTCCTTCGATTCAATTCTCGTGGTCATCGTCGATGAAGAAGAAGCGATCGCCAAGCGTTCAACAAGAACCTCCCGGGGCCTCGCTCCAACTCGGGGCGGGTCATACCATCAAGGCTCGCACCTTCTTGAGGAGAGACTCTCCCTATAGACGAGCTACCGTCGGTTCTTGAGAATCCGATCTACAATCGTTTAGCCAAGAATATAATATTCGGCCTGATTAAATGCAGCTAATCAAGTGCCACGGCGATCTTCATGTCGATCACTCCTTTGAAGAGAATGACATGGTTATGGTGTCGAGGAATAGTTAAAGGCGATCGAGGTTCCCTCTGACGATTTCTACAAGGAGGTCTTAAAACTTCACCGAGCATGCATTGTTCAAATTCACCCCAACTCGTGGCGGATCTTGGTAGCCTTCAGGGTCTATGCCGAGCTAAGGGAATCGGACCTACGGCTAAGGTGTTCGCCAGGCTGCCTGGACTAACTCTCGAAAGGATGGCGAACACTTTGGTTCTTTCAGGTGAAGCCTCATTGCGAGCTCTTTTCGATCTGCCCTCATCCCTTAAGAATTGGAAGAACGTTTCTTCATTACGAGGAGCAAAGATCAGTGCTTTGAGGACTTCCCCGTGGTGGTGGTACCGGGGCCCTTGCTTCAGGGTACATTACTGAGTCGGAGGAAAGTTTAATAGTGATGGATCTGAAGAGTCGGGCCGCCACTCAAAAGTATTCTTGTTTGGATGCGGTGGCTAGAAATTTGCACCATTGGACTATTCAATTGCTCACCGGCCAAGACCGCGAACTTCCGCTCTCTGACCTTGGCATTGGTATTTTCTATATCTCAGATCTCAGGACCTTAGCGGTCTCACTGACCTTTTCTTTGTGCAGGTATGGCGGGTGGCGAGGGTTCTAGGAAGCGGAAGAAGGAACGAGAGATCTCGGAAGATAAAGGAGATGAAGCGTTGAATGACTTCAAACACCGGTCATGAGCACAGGGAGATACAAAGAGACCCGCCTCAACCTTGGTCGCCCGACCTCGAAGGCTGTCCGATCTCCTCCTAGTATGGAAGAGCAGCCTCCACCTCTCCCAATTGTTCCAAGCACAGAAAGGGGGCCTACTCGAGCTTCTGGTAGGACCTCTTCTCGGGGCGCTCAGATACTGATCGACTCCTTGAAGAATAACAGGATTTGTTAGAGAACCCAGTTTTGCCAAAGTCACAGGGTCTACCATCTTCTTTCAGGAGGATCGGGACAGCTATCCGGAATGGTCTCGATGATATCTTGACTCGATCCATGAGCCTAAGCGTAGAGTGTCGGTGAACCGGACCATGGTTCGGAAAAGATTCGTGCAGGTAAGGAGATCGGGAAGAAGAATGAGGCGGCTTCCCTCCGATCCCAACTCTCATCCGCTCGGGATTATATATCTCAAGTCGAGGGACGGGCAAAGTTCCATGAAGACAGGTGGCGAACAAAATCATATTTTGGTGAGAGGGACCGTGCTCTTGGGAAGTCCAGCGCTTCACGCCAACGGCTGCTCAGTCGCCCAACTCATCGAGGAGCTTAAGGAGAAAGACGAGGAGCTTAAGGCGAAGGATGAGGAGCTTAAAGAGAAGGATGAAGAGATGGTGACGAGGATAGCCGAGCCTATGTGAATGCTCACAAGGACCTCTTCACCGAACTCGAGCGCTACCACGAAGAGGACTTCTCTGGATGGCCGACTGGCTCTGAGGCGGCGATGAGGGCAGTGGGGAGGAAGCCGAGGTGAGAGAGAGTGAGCGAGAATGTAAATCAGTGGGGTGATCCCCGGCCGAATAACTGTACAAATTATGAAATGAAATGGAATGCCTCTTTGTTCAATGAAGGGTTGTGATCGGAAAATTTTAAACCATTGTTTATGCTGAGTATTTGATTGTATGAGCACAGCAAGACAAAATGCAATTATTAATCTAAGTATAAGAGATCGGAAAGCACAATAAGCATTAGATCGGTGGGAAGAAATCTTTGAGCAGGACTTGATTAAAATTGAAAATTTAACTTGAAAACTTAAGATCGGAACCCTCGTTAAACCGAACCAAAACCTTAGCTCTTAATCTTCCGAAAAGGAGATCGGCACTAAAACTGGTAAGAAAAGATCTAATGCTAGTTCACTTCATTTATCAACAGAGATCAGGGATATACCCAAGAGATCGGTAAATGATTTGAGAAATCGGCAGGGCTTTAACGAATGTTAGGACTTAGCATTGATTCAATTCCTTTTAAGGAGAGTTCGGAAATATGGTCATCTAGTAAAGAAAAATGAAGGGAAGTCGGAAATGTCATTGGCTGGCCCAGGGAGACCTAGTGCTGGGGATCGGTTTCAAAGTCTTGTTGATTTTGGGGATCGGCCAAAATATGGTGTCGACACTCTCTACCTGCGATAGCAATAAAAAGCCATCGCTGAGTACAATGACTCAGTGGTGCACAACATACTAAAAATACTAATTTATGCATAAATTAAATCACACTTATCTAAATATGGTACTGAAAATGGTACAAAGATACAAAATACAATTTAAAATTTTAGACAAATAATTTTTTTTCAATTCAGAAGTCACAAAACAAATTTTTTAAAAACACACAGTCATATCATGTCATTAATATATTGTTCATCTCAATAGCCAGAGGATTATGAGGAATACCAAGACTAGCTAGCTCAATCTATGGGTACCCATTCAAATTTCTTCCTCTACTGGCACACACCTCAACACTTCAGCCTGAGAGGGAATACAAAACTAATTCCTCCAACTAGTCAAGCTAGTGAGGCATTCAGATATGTGGTCATGACACTATGGTTTCAAAACTATCTTAATAATTTTCTAAACATTACTTTATAATTCAAACACACACAATTTATTTTTCCAACAGTTTAGATCAAAAGCATATTATTCCTTTCAATAATAATTTAAATACAAATAAGTCACAATTTAATATCACAATTCATTCAAAATAATTTGCAGAAGAAAATTTGCAGAAATTTTTATGTTGTGCACAAACCTTGCGCGAGTCGCCTCTAGGCTTTGACTCGATGTTTCCTTTCCTTTTTCTGTATTCTTCTCAACTGAAACACACAATTTGTAGTGTTTCAGTATCACAACTTATAATAAAATCCAATAAATAAATTCATGTCTACGTAATTCTAATCTTAATATGCTTAAAATATATTTTTAAAAATTTACATTTTGGGGTTACTATTCATGGCACTATTCAAGTCAAAATATTGACTTTCTCATGCTTAATAGGTGTGTGAATTCAATTATACCCACATACCACATTTTGGGTGCTTAATTTGTTGGTTTTGGTTGCCCCTTTAATTTTTAGGTCTCCTAATGACAATTTCAAATTTTTAGTTTTTGTGTCCTATATTGCATTGTTTCATTGGCCTAGTTACTGTAAGAATTTGATTAAGTGTACTTCATAAAAGTTGTTCCTTATTGTCTTATATTTAATTTCCTTTTTGAATCACTCCATTTGGAGTTTTGTAGCCCAAGATATGGCTATTTGACTAAGGTTGGCCGGATTGGTTTTTAACCCAAAATTCTGGGCTTGTTTAGGTTCTAGCAGTTTTGGACCACTAAATTTGGGTGGCAAAATGACTTGGTTATGGGCAGAATTTTAGTTAGCGTTCTTCATGAAAGTTGTAGTACTATTCATACCTTTCCAGTGCCACAAAAATGAGGCCATTTGGACCTGGCTAGCCCAGGTAATGGCCAAATGAACAAATACTGTTTATTTGGTCATTTTGGTACAGTGGTAGTGCACATTACCCGGATTTGATCTAATTGTTTACTATGTTAATGTCATTTTCTGGGCATGGTTTCTGCATGAAAAATGTGTCATTATGTCTCTAGTTTCATTCCCAATTGGCCTCATACCAATTGGGTTAGCAAAATTTCAGTTTTGATCCCTGAAAGGGACCTAGGTCAAACTGCCAGATTGGGACCACTAACCAATCCGAATTGTATTAAGTTTCTATCAATTCAAACACATCACAATTGGTCCTAATTGACCATTTCTAACCTCAATTAAGGTTATTTGCATCATTTGACCATTTCCTCTAATTTTTCTCCCAATTTCAACACTCAAGAACTCTAATTCTAATTTTTATTCACTTTAATGAAATCAAAGTGTAGATCCTTAATCTACATACTTCATTTGTAACACCCTCATTTGTATAGCCTGGTATATTTCACTGTTCCAGTGACCGGTGTCAGTCCGGACAATTAAGGGGATTAGAACCACACTTAAGACAACTAAAGAAGCCATAAATACAAATAATTAGTAATTACCAATTAGTTAAGTATAAATAAGAAAAATAGAACATAAGAGGTTAAATGAGCCGAGAGTCACAGCGATGGGTGACCGTCTCGGGAATGACTGCGAAGCCGTTTTAAACTGAAATTTCAAACCGTAAAATGTGACGCTGCGGTCCTTAGGACCATAACGAATACTGTGGAAAAAAAGAAAATCATGAAAAAGAACTGTTAAGCCAGTCACATAATTAGATCAGGGAGCTGAAAGAATTATTGAATTATTTGCAAATCGGGATGAACCGGCGAGGGGTAGTTTGGTCAATTGACCCCGAGAGCTGACTCCTGACCTAATTGTCAAATAAAATCGGATAAAAGAAAATTTTGGAATCGAGAATTAAATTAAAGAACTAATAGAAAAATAAATAAAAAAAATAGAAAATAGAAAAGTTAAAAGGTGATGACATCATGCATGATACCATAAAAATAATAATTAATATATTAAATTAAATTGATTTTTGGTCTTTCATAAGACATAAAAGGATGAAAAAGAAAAAGAAAATTTAAAAAGTTATTACATTATGCTTATCTCACCTTTATGACATCATAATTGATTTTTTTTATTTCTCACCAATATTTACCAAGTCAAAAAATTTTTAAAGAAGACAAAGTGAAAAAAAATAAAGGAAATTTTTTATTTTGCTCTTCCTTCCTTCAAGTGAGTTCTCTTCCTCCTCACCCTCTCTTCCAATTTCCTCCATTAAAGCTTATTATCAAGCTTTTTAAACCCTAAATTACACCATAAATCTTTTGTGAAAAATATTAGAAACCTCAAATTAAACCTCAAGAGGAAGATTAGAAGGAGAATAATTGAAGAAAATTGAGAGAAATAGAAGATAAAATTCTGCTCACTTAAGGTTGGTATTCTTCCTTCATTCTCTCTTTGAACTTATGTCTAAGTAGCTAAGTTACACTTGTAATTAACAAATAAGTGAATAAAATCAAGCATGGTGGACCAAATAGAAATGTGGGTAGCTAGGGTTTAGGTTTGAGGATGAATAATTTTGATACAAATTATGAATTAGTTAAGTGTGAATGAGTGTATAAATTCCAAATATGCATGTAGAATTCAATAAATGAGCTAAACATGGAAGTTAGGGTTTTGGACTTAGGGTTTAGAGACAAAAAATGTGAGAAACTTGTAAATGGTGTCTTTGACCTAATGTGAAGTGAGAAATGGTCATTTGTGACCTAATTAAGTGTGCTAGAAGTGTTGGAATTAAAGTCAAATTCAGAGGGAGTGTGGTCATGCTGCTGCAGCATGACCAAGTCAACTTTGAGGGACCAAAAATGAAATTTTATAAGTCCAATTGGTATGAGACCAATTGGAATGAAAATAGGCACTAAATGACACAATTTTCATTTAGGAAGCATGCCCAAAAAGTGACTAAAACCTAGTGAACAAATTGACCAAAGTTGAAAAATTGCAGGCTGCCTTGCACAAACTGACCAAATGAACAGTATTTGTTCATTTGGTCATAACTCGAGCTAGGCAGGTCAAAATGACCTGAAATTTTACCAGTGGTTAGATGAGATATAGACCTAAAACTTTCATGAAGAACACAAACCCAAATTATGCCATTAACCCAATCAAATTACTGAGCAAAGTTGAATCACTGAATCTGTAGAACTGCAGATTTACCATATGAACAGTAAAGTTTCAATGGCTATAACTCTCTCTAGAAAACTCCAATTTAGGTGATTCTTGAACCAATGGAAACCTAAGACATAGTAGAACATTTCATATGAAGAAAATTAGACCAAATTATGGACTTAACTTGATCAAATTGCTAAACGAAGTTGGATCAATAAATCTGCAGAACTAAATTCTGCAGCATGAACAGTAACCATAATTTGGATATAACTTGAGCTACAAAACTCCAATTGGAGTGATTCAAAAAGGAGAATAAACTTAAGACAATAGGAAACATTTTCTATGAAGGAAATTTTGCCAAATTCCAATAGAAAAGTAACCAATGGAACAGTGCAACCTTAGACACCAAAAACTAAAAATTGACAATTTTGCCTAAAAGACTTAAGTGTTGAGAAAATGACCAAAACCAACAAGTTTAGTGACCAAAATGTGGTATGTGGGTGAAGTTGGAATTCCCATATCTATTAAGCCTTAGAAAGTCAATAATTTGACTTGAATAGTATAATGAATAGTAACTCGAAACACAAAAATTTCAAGAACGTCGAGTTTAGCACATTAGAGTTGGGTAAAAGTGAAGTTAAATTTATTTTCGGATTTATGCTAAGTTACGGTACTGAAACACTGTGAAACTGTGTGTTTCAGCTGAAAAAGACTTGGAAGCTCTGAGAGACTGAGTCAAGGCCTAGAGGTGACTCACGTCGGGTTTATGCACAATAAACCTTATTTGAGCCTTTTGTCATTGAAAAATTGATTTAGTGTGATTTACGAAAATTTGAAGTTAATTATGAATTGTGTTGCCATCTTGTGAATGAAATTATGACTTTGGAAATTTATTGGATTTCTCACGAATCATTTGAATAAAATGTTTGAAATTGATTTTTGATTCACACTTAGCATGACAGTATCTTATTATTCCTCCTCCATTTATGGGGTGAGATCGGTTATGTAACACCCCCGTTGCATAGCCTGGTATATTTCACTGTTCCGGTGACCAGTGACGGTCCGGACAATTAATGGGATTAGGGCCACACTTAAGACAATTTAAAAAGCCATAAACACAAATAATTAGTAATGTTTAATTAGTTAACTATAAATAAGAAAAAGCAGAACATAAGAGGTTAAGCAGTAGAGTCACGATGAGTGACATCCTCGAAACGGCTGCAAGTCGTTTTAAACTCAAATTTCGAACCGTAAAGTGACGCTGCGGTCCTTAGGACCCTTATGAACACAGTGGACAAGAGAAAATCACGAAAAGAACTGTTAAGCCAGTCAAATAATTAGGTCAGGAAGCCGGAAGAAATATTGGATTATTTGCAAACCGGGATGAACCGGCGAGGGGCAATTTGGTCAATTGACCCCGAGAGCTGACTCCTGACCTAACTGTCCAATAAAATCGGAGAAAAGAAAATTTCGGAATCTAGAATTAAATTAAAGAACTAATAGAAAAAAATAAATAGAAAAAAAAAGAGAGAAAGAAGATGGAAAAGTCAAAGGGATGACATCATGAATGATGGCATAAAGGCTTAATTTATTTATGTTATTAATTTAAGAATTTTGGTCTTCAAAAAGGGATAAAGATGAAGAAAATAAAAGAAAAACAAAAAAATTAAATTAGCTCCCTTCTTCCCTTGGCTGCCGCCCACTTGCTTCCCTAAATTCCTCATGGAAACTTTCTCTTTAAGCTTACATTAAGCTTAAATTTTCCTTACCCAACCATAATAACTCTCATAAGAACTTCTTTAAAGCTTGTAGTTGCAATTTGAGAAGAGAATTACAAGAAGAAAGTGGAGCTAAAGATAGGGTTTTGAGGATTAAAGAGAGGTGAGCATGTTAACTTATTATCTTCCATTTTTAATGCATCATTAGTTGTTGAATTAGTTTGTAATGTGTTAAAATGAAATAAAAATATGGGGAAGAACAAACTGAATTTTCGGGCAGCTTGGGAGGAGTATGGTTTGCATGAATATGATGCAATTGAATGAGTTTAGAAACTTTACTTAGTTAAATGATTAACATTTAAACCATTAGAAGTAGTTAAAGGCATGAAAATGATGAGTTAGGGTTTTCAATACTAGGGTTTATGAACCAAAATTTGGAGAAATGCATAAATGGCATGTTGGACCTATTGTGAAGTGAAATAATGGTCAATTATGACCAAATAACTTGTGTGGGAATGATAGGAAACTAAGTTAAATTCGGAGGTAAATGGTCATGCTGCTGGCAGCATGACCAAACCTACTTTGAAGGACCAAAACTCAAATTTTACAAGTCCAATTGATATGCCACCAATTGGGGATGAAAATAGACATAAAATAGCACAATTTTCATTAAGGAACCATGGCCAAAAACTGACCAAAACTTGGTGAAACAATTGACCAAAGTGAAATGAGAGCAGGTTGCCACTGCACCAAACTGACCAAATGAACAGTAACTGTTCATTTGGTCATAACTCGAGTTAGACAGGTCAAATTGACCTGAAATTTGGCCAGGGGTTAGAGGAGATATAGATCTAAAACTTTCATGAAGAACATCACCCCAAATTATGCCATTAACCCATTCAAATTATTGAGCAAAGTTGAGTTACCAAACCTGCAACTCTGCAGATTTTCATGTGAGCAGTAATGTTTGGATGGCTATAACTCTCTCTAGGAAACTCAGATTTAGGTGATTCTTGAACCGATGGAAACCTAAGACATAGTAGAACATTTCATATGAAGAAAGTTAGACCAAATTATGAACTTAACTTGATCAAATTACTGACCAAAGTTGGATCAAAATCTGCCAGAACCCAAAATACCAGTATGAGCGATTGCGTAAGCATTAAATTTATTTTGGCCATAACTTGAGCTACAAAACTCCGATTGAGGTGATCCAAAAATGATAATACACTTAAGACAATAAGGAACATTTTCTATGAAGAAAGTTTTATCAAATTCCAACAGTAGATCGACCAATGGAACAGTGCAACTTCGAAGCACTAAAACCGAAAATTGGCAATTTTGCCAAAATGACCTATGCTTTGAAAAAGTGACCAAAACCAACAAGTTTAATGACCAAAATGTGGTATGTGGGTGAAGTTGGAGTTCCCATACCTATTAAGCCTTAGGAAGTCAACTATTTGACTTAAATAGTGTAGTGAATAGTAATCCGAAACACAAAATTTCGAGAACGTCGAATTTAACACGTTAGAAATAGGTAAATGCGAAGTTAAAATTTATTTTGGGATTTATGTTAAGTTATAGTACTGAAACATTGTAAAATTTTGTGTTTCAGTTGAAAAGAATATCGGGAAGGAACCGAGGAAGCAGTCGAGGCTAAGGGACGACTAAGCTTGAGGTTTGTGCACAATAAACCCTATTTAAGCATTTTATCCTTGAAAAATTGATTTATTATGCATTATGAATTTATGAACTTTTGTGTTGCCACCTTGTGATCAAATTGTAACTTTGGAAATTGATTTGATTTTTGTATGCAATATTTGAATGAAATGTTTGAAACGAATTTTTGATTCACACTTAGCATGTGATTACTTATTATTCCTCCTCCATTTATGGGGTTGAGATCATTTATTTTCCTCCCTCTCTGGCTTGCCAGTTGAGGTTGTAGATCGGATGAGTACTCATTAGCTAGCTAGCCACCTCCCTCATTGATTTCGATTAATGGGGTTGTAGATTGCTTTGTCGTGGTGTACAACATGGTATTGATCGGAAATTTTGTGTCATGACTTAAGTTGTGTATGACTTTGGCAACACTGTGTTATGAAATTGTTTGACTAAATTGTGTTTAATAGATTATTTGACAAAATGGTGTTATTATGAACTTTGATACTTGTGAAATATGATTGAGAACTGTTTAAAGTATGTTTGGCAATGAATGATTTATTTACAGCATTTTAATTTTTTTATTGTGCACCACTGAGTATTTTATACTCAGCGATAGCTTATTTTGCTATCGCAGATAAGAGTAAGGAGAAGGCAGCAGAGTGAGCTACTACTAACTGGAAAACTACACTGTTATAATGCATTATTTTATACCCTTGTAGATAATTTTGATGTAAATATAGGAATGTTGTATGTATCAATGAAAGTTGAGCGATTGTAAATAAATTGTAATAATATTATTTTGGGTTTATACGTAAATTTAATATTTGTACATATGAATTTTGTGCTTTATGCCTGGTTAATGAAGTATTAAAAATTTTGTGATGACCAAATTTGATTAAATTGTGGAAATTGCTTTGAAGTGATTTGAATTGGGTTGATTTGAGTTTTATTGGAGATTGGGAGTTGTGGAAAACTTTTGGAAGTGCTTTTTACAGGTCTTTGAAGAACTGGTTTCTCAAAATACAGAGGGAACTCTGTCAAAATTTTTATAAAATTTGCGGCAAAATTAAAATGGACAAAAATTTTTACTAGTATTTAAACTTTGAATAAATGGTTTTTAATTCCTACCAAAATGCTCACCACTTCCAAAATGTAAGAAAATTGTTTTAAAATCCCTTGTAGGGTACTTAATGAGTTATCGGTAGGTGAAGTTCGGTAGTTCATTAAGTATTCTACGGGATCATGTTATGCCTTACGGAGGGGTAAGGTGTGACATGTTTTAGTGGTATCAGAGCATGGTTTTGCAATAAATTTTGACTATGTATGTGAATATTTCTTTGATAAGTACAACTGCTCAAGTGTCTTTAATTGATACATATGACATATTTACATCATGAATATGCACTAATGGAGGCCAACCTCCTTGTGTTTGATCTCAGGGAGTAGAAATTTGGGAAAACGGAATGGAAGGAGGAGATCATTCCGAAGAACAATCTGTTGAGGCTGAGGTTCAAGAGGAAGCCCTCCAAAGAGCGTGAGTGGGTCGACCACTCCGGCTCTGCTCGGCAGCGATTTCTGCTCAATTTGTGCAGATTCATTGCATTCTTCCAGCAAATGGCGGGTACTGTGCTACCCCAAGTGCAAATGCCGATCAGAAGCACAACCACGACTCGACTCGGCAATATGAAAAATTGATGAAATTTGGGGCCACCGAGTTTAAAGGCACTGTGGATCCACTGGAGGCCGAACAGTGGTTAGAAAGAATGGAACGAGTTTTCAAAAAGCTGCAATGTACGGAAGAGCTGAAGTTTGAGTATTATGTTTCCTTATTGCAAGGGGATGCGTTTGAATGGTGGAAGACCATCCCCCACAGCCTGGTTGAGCCACTTGTGCTGACATGGACAGAATTTTTGAGGGAGTTCCAACAGAAATGGGTTCCCGATGCATATGTGGATATGAAGTTGCAAGAATTTTTGAGTTTGAAACAAGGGAACCGAACTGTAGCAGAATATGAGAGAGATTTTTCAAGGCTAAGCCACTATGCTGGAAGCTTAGTCTCCACCCCTAGAGACAGATGCAAGAGGTTTGAGTTCAGGCTAAAACAGAGTCTGAGAATGCAAGTAGTAGGTTTCAGACATCAGAATTTTGCTGAATTGATCTCACAGGCCCTGGAATTGGAAAGGATAGAATCAGAAGGGGCAGTGAAGAAGGGTACACAAGAGAAAACTGAAAAGACTACTGAACAAGCATCTGGAAGTTGTTCTGGGAAGAGGAAACAGTTTGGGGGATCTAGCTCCCGTAGAGGCAGAGGTAGATTTTCTGGCCAAAGACCACCTCGGTCTGGTCAGCCGACCCAACAAGCTTCTCGAGGATCTCTATCGGTCCGGCAGTGTGAAATTTGTGGTAGAACTCATGGTGGGGTTTGTTTCAGAGCTACTGGTGCATGTTTTAACTGTGGAGGGAGCGGACATTTCGCTAAGGATTGCACTAGTCCGCGCCGGTCTGGATCTTTCACTACATCTGAAGGATCAGACCAAGTCTCTGCACCCCGAGGGTCACAGTCAGCTGCTAGAGGTAGAGGCGCAGGTAGGGGTCCCGTAACACCTCGAAGTCGAGCATTAACCGGCCAACATCCATGGTGCACCGGCTAGAGTGTATACCATGCGCGAGAGGAAGAAGTCAAACATCAGATGTAGTAGCTGGTATTTTCTCCATCCTTGACCAAGATGTGTATGTGTTATTTGATCCTGGCTCCACACATTCATATGTTAGTGCTAATGTGATGTGCTCTACTACTATTCAGTGTGTACCAATGGACAATGATGTGTTAGTAACTAGTCCATTAGGCCAGAGGTCGTGGTAAATAGGTTATATAGGGATCGCCCTTTGGTGATCCAAGGACATACTTTTCTGTCTGATTTAATTGAAATGCCCTTCAGAGATTATGACATTATCTTGGGCATGGATTGGTTAGCCAGGCATCATGCTATGATTAACTGTAGACTGAAGATAGTCACTTTTGGTCTCTCTCAGTATGGT
Organism: Hevea brasiliensis; assembly: GCF_030052815.1. Lineage (NCBI taxonomy): Eukaryota > Viridiplantae > Streptophyta > Magnoliopsida > Malpighiales > Euphorbiaceae > Hevea > Hevea brasiliensis. The sequence goes on along the minus strand of NC_079499.1, from coordinate 22,165,398 downwards.
AATGTAGTAATACATGGGGAGAGGCAGTTATTTCCTTCAAACATCATTTCAGCTGAACTGGCCAGAAAAATGAGTAGAATAGGGTGTGATGCGTTCTTGGCACATGTGATTGACACCCAAGTGGGAGTCCAAAGATCAAGGACATCCCTCAGATGTGACTTTCTGATGTGTTTCGATGAATTGCCAGGATTACCTCCAAAGAGAAGTGCGCTTGAAATTGATGTTATGCTTGGTGTGGACCCAATCTCCATAACACTATACGTAATGGCACCAAAGAAAACTAAAAGAATTGAAAGTGCATTGCAAGAGGCGCTGATAAGGGCTTCATTCGCTCTAGTGTGTCACCTTGGGAGCGCTGTTGTTTGTAAAGAAGAAAGATGGCACTCTCCGTTTGTGTATTGACTATCGGCAGTTGAATGAGGTGACAATAAAGAACAGATACCCATTGCCCCGCATCAATGACTTATTTGACCAGTTAAGGGGTGCAGCTGTGTTCTCCAAAATTGACCTGAGATCAGGTTATTATCAGCTGAAAGTACAAGAGCAGAGTATTTCTAAAACTGCCTTCAGAACCCGCTATGGCCATTATGAGTTTTTGGTTATGCCATTCGGTGTAACTAATGCTCCACGCTTATGGATCGATGAACACTATCTTGCACCATACCTCACCGGTTATTGTATTTATTGATGATATATTGGTCTACTCGAGGAATGCGAAGAGCATGATAGACATCTCATGGATTGTACTCACAGACTTTGAGAGAGAAAGCAATATATGCCAAATTGTCGAAATGTGAATTTTGGCTGAAGGAAATATCTTTCTTGGGGCATGTAGTATCAGAAGAGGGAATTAAGGTAGATCCAAGTAAGATTGGTCGTCCAATTGGAGGCCACCAGAAATGTCACGTAAATTGCATTTTAGGTTTAGCTGGATACTACCGTAGATTTGTGAAGGGATTCTCCATGTTGGCATCTCCATTGACCAAGCTGCTTAGAAAGGATGTAAAATTTCAGTGGACGGACAAATGCCAGCAAAGTTTTGATGAATTGAAAAGATGTTTGACAGAGGCTCCATCGACTTTACCCACAGGGTAAAGAATATACGCTTCTGATGCTTCTCACAACAGTTACGTTGTGTGTTGATGCAAGATCGAAATGTCATTGTTTATGCATCACGCCAGCTAAAACCCCATGAGAGGAATTATCCGACACATGATTTGGAGCTTGCAGCCATTGTATTTGCTCTTAAGATCTGGAGACATTATTTGTATGGGGAGAAGTGTTACATCTACACAGATCATAAGAGTTTGAAGTATTTGGGCATCGAGAAGAGTTGAATTTGAGGCAGAGGAGGTGGTTAGAGTTGATAAAGATTATGATTGTCCGATAGACTATCACCGAGAAAGCTAATGTTATGGCTACGCCTAAGTCGCAAGACTATGGCAAGTCACGGGTTACTCCTTTGTCTTTGGTACATGAGTTGAGGTTATTACATGCCGTTTAGAGATTAATGATGATGGGCGGCAATGGTTGCATGGCATGTACAGCCGGTGTTGATTGATCGATCGTAATGGCTACTGTAATGATGAAAGGTATCAAAGTCGTTGGAAGAAGTTCGCGGGGCAAGAAACGAGTTCTCAATCGAGAGATGATGGTTTCTTCGCTACACCAAGCGCGAATGTGTGTTCCTAATGATGTTGATTTGAGCGATCATTTTAAAGGAAGCACATGAGTCTCCTTTGCCATGCACCCTAGTGGTACAAAAATGTATAGAGGCTAAAGGAGCATTCTTCGTGGATGGGTATGAAGAGAGATGTGGCGAGTTTGTATCCAAATGCTTGACTTGTCGGCAAGTAAAGCGAGCATCAAGTACCCATTGGGTTGTTACATCCACTACTTAGTCTGAATGGAAATGGGAAAGAATAATGATGGATTTTGTAATGGGACTTCGCGGACACGTAAGAGTCATGATGCGGTATGGGTCATTGTTGATAGACTAACTAAGTCTGCTCATTTTACGCGATCCGAATGGACTACGATCTGACAGATGGCGGGTTGTACATTGATGAGATTGTGAGACTTCATGGAGTGCCGTATCTATTGTATCGAGCCAGAGATCCTGTGTTCACTTCTGTGATTCTGGGGTAGTCTTGAGAGAGCCCTAGGAACTAGATTGAACTTCAAGATCGCATTCCACCCAGAGAAAGATGGCCGATGAGAGGGTAATTGATTTTGGAAGACATGCTACTGCTTGTGTGATTGAGTTTGAGGGTAGTTGGGATACAGCACTTGCCTTTGATTGAGTTTGCTTACAATAACTACCAATCAAGCATTGGGATGCCTCCATATGAAGCTTTGTATGGCGGGAAATGTAGAACCCCATTGTGTTGGGATGGCGTGGGTGAAAGAAAATGATTGGACCAAATTGTTCTCTGATGAAGAAAATCAAGGTGATCGAGTCGACTTAAAAGCTGCATCGGACATCAAAGTCCTATGTTGATTTGAAAAGAAGGGATATTAGTATGCGATGGGTGAAAGTTTTCCTGCTTTCTCCTTGGAAGAGGATTAAGAGATTCGCGAGAAGGGAAACTAAGTCCTCGTTTATCGGGCCATATGAGGTTACGGAAAGAGTGGGTCCTTTGGCATATCGGTTGGCACTACCTCGAGTTG